>NC_143429.1:3822500-5022500 GCF_059467195.1 Physcomitrium patens
TAAGTGAAATTAAATATGACAATGATTTAAAGTAATTTAAAGTTTTCCATTGATTTACTAAAAAAAATTCTAATTCATAAATATAAGAATGCCATAAAAATATTGATAATTTAGTTATTTCTCTTTGAGAAAAAATATTTAAAGTAACTAACTTTTTATTTTTATGAAATATTAATCGTAATAAATGTGAAAAAGAAGCATCTTGTATGCGTCGACGAAGAATTCGTATCAGAAGTTCTGGATGAATTAAAGAAGGTATTTTTGTATTTAGAATATAATTAGAATGTAAAAAATTATCTTCTATAAAAGGGAATACAGTATGAATAGATTGATAATTAGTCCATTCAGTAAATTTTTTTACAATTTTTTTTTTTGATTGTACTAAAAAAAAATTTTCTAAAATTATAGCAAGTCCTTCTCGAATTACTTTTGAATAAAAATAATTGTTGTAATTAATATCAAAAATTTTATTATAATTTTTATTTAATTCTTCTATATTTCTTTTTCGACGGATTCTTTTAACTAAACGTTTTAATGTTAAAAAACTAAAATGTTTATTTAAATTAGAATTTTCTATTTTTTTTAAATTAAATTTATTTAAAGAATGATTATAAGCAAGTGCGTTCTCATTGAATTTGGTAGCAGCCTTTATGAATTCCAATAATATTGAACTTTCACTTATTAGTAGAAATGACTAGTCTATTCTTACTCTTGATGTGGCTTTGGATCTTCATATACATAATATGTAAATAGAAGATATTGTAATAATACATGTAAATATTTTTTTGGTAGCTTGTTGTAAAAGAAAATTCTTCTTTAGAGAGCTCGAAGATCCTTGCCAACCTTAGAATCACATTATGTCATTTAAAACCTTCTACTAACAAATTTCAATTTGCCACAATGAATTTTGCATCAATTATTACTCCAATAGAACTTAAAATAATAAAATATTAAATTAATATTCTTTTAGATTCTTTAGTGACAATAGATAATTTACTATTGAATCATCTCTTAGCTATAACCCTAGGTATGAAGGAGCTCTCATATAATCCTCACTCCATACAGCCTTAGCTTCCATTTGTTTGAGGTAGTATTTCAACTTGTGTGTGAAAAGGTCCATAAATTTTGGCTTGCTTTGTATCACTTTGTAAAAAAGTGCAAATGGAACCTTTGCAATGGACACCATGTTATTAGTATTGTAGCATATAGTAGAAGTAAAAATAGAATTCATTGTAGTTTTATTCACAAAGATAAGTCATTCTTTGGATTTAATCTCAAATGGCTTCTTTATATATGTGATGTCTAAAGTCTTTGGTGTAGAGACCTTTGAATATTTTTTAATGATTGCTTAAGAATTTGGACAACAAATATGCTATACAGATGTCCCCATAGTGATTAGGCCTTTAAGTGGAGGTCATTTGCAATGCCACTTATACCATTGAAAGAGAGATTAATTTTATAAACAACAATTCTATTATTGATACAATTAAAGGCATCATTTTCTATAAAAAAAAATCTCCAAAGCACTGATGGTGAATGACGGAATCAAGATGGGAGGAAGAAGAGTTGAAAACAAAGAGATGAAAATGAAGAATGAAGAAGAGGGATAGATAGAACTAATTATTAATTTACAAAAACGTGTGTGTGAGTCATCAAATCAACTTACTAATTATTTTAGAATAAAAAGATGTATTTAGAGTGCTAAAATTAAAATATATGATAAATAGTGTAGAAATTCTTAGATTTATAGAGAATTAGAATGTTAGTTGTAAAAATGGAGTCTTAATACGTCTTAGAGGTAATTATCTTAGTTAATTTAGTACCTTTACTTATTATTTAATATTAAAGATTAATTAATAAGATCAACATCTACATTGGCCTTCTATTTATATGTATTAATTATAAAAAAATAAAAATCTTAGTTAGAAGTTAGAAGAATCATAAGAAAGAACTTTATATTTTTTTAGTTATTGATATAGAAAATAGGATTTATAGTTGATTTATATTAATTTTATTACTATAAAAAATTTATAAAATAGAAAAATATAGAACTAAATTATTATTAGAATTTAAAAAATATTATCATAATTTTAGAATTAATTTGGATTTTATTTAGAATTATTTAGGAATTTTTAGAGCTATTTTCAAGACTTCGATGAAAATGAGTTTTAACACTTGGAAAGCCATTATGAAGAAATGGATCAAGATTTGAAGGCCGCATGAGATTCTCAAGCTAATTGGATGTTTTTGAATACCATGGTGAAGTCAAAAATATAAAAATATTAATTCTATTAATAAAAAATAGGAAGACCAAAAGTTTGTAGTCCTTATAAGAAAGGAGGTGTACAAGTTTCATATGGCTTATAGCACCTTGAATGTAGTCAGAAGGATAAGATTAAGGCCTTGTAGTTTCTTTTAGATACCCTTATATACTACATGTGAGCCTTGGTTAGGCTTGAACCCTAGATCTATAAGCAAATTAGCCTTGACATAAAATATTTTCATTTAATTTTTTATTAATTTATTTTTTATTTTTAAACCTTCATAAATTATTCATAGTAACTTGGATTTATAATTTTTGTACAATATTAAAAATATTAAGAAAATTAAACTTTAAAAATTATATTCTTAATTTTTACTTTATACTTTATATTAAATTAAAATTCAATGAATAGACTATGACTAAGTTTTGAATTGTGTAATTGCATAATTTTATTTTAATATATATTTTTTATTTTTTCTTTTTTATTCTTGATATTGGCTTCTTTCACTTTAAACCACCAATTACAAGCAAATCTTAATTTAGACCATCTTATAATTTGGATTAAAAGGTGAAATTTATCCTCACATTATGGTTTTAATAAAATTAGTATGTAGCTTTAACAAAATTGGAGTAAGGCTTTAAAAACTCCTTTTATATATATATATATATATATATATATAGATAGATAAAAATGATCCACTCATTTATTAAATTTATCTAATCTATTTTAGAAAACAAGAAGAAATCAGGGAGGTTAAGATGAAAATTGAAAATATAGATGAAGAAGGGAGGACGGAGATTAGAAGAAGGAAATGGGATTTGGATGAAAAAGACTAAGAACAAAAGGAGCAGGGATTGGAATTGAAGAAAATTGATATAAAAGCCATGATTGCAATAATAGTTTTTTAAGATGATCTATTTTTTTAATGATAGTTACAATACAATGGATCAATATAATAAATAGGTAGATCATTTTGATATTTATATATATATATATATATATATATCAAATGCACTTAAAGTATAGAAGCGTGCTTTTTAGTTAATCTAGGTTATGTAGAAGTCACAAAAGATGTAGCAATATCAATTGGGAATGTATTGTATATCTTTATGAATTAAAAAAATATCATTTGTAAAGATTATCATTAAATTTATATATTAAAAATTAAACTTTTATTTATTTATAATAATAAGATATATTATAAATTAAGTTTTTTATAAGATTATTTATTAAATTTTTATTAGAATATATTAGATTCTACTATTTATTTATTCTTATTTACTATTTATTACAACAATAATATATGCATATTTGATTAAGCTAATAAATAAAATAATATCAAATTTTAATAAAAACCAATTTGATAGTATTCTAAATATTAAATATTAAATATTTAAGATGTTTATTTAGCTACATAATCTAGTTATACTTCAAAATCTATAAGTTTTAATAATATATAAATAATGTTTTTAAACATTAATATTTAAGATTGGTAAAAATTGATAGTTTTTTTATTTTATAATTTTTTAATATTTCACCAATATATTTTTATTTAATTTTATAATAATCACAAGAAATTAATCAAATTTTAAGTAAATATATAAAAAATAAATTTTAAATTTATTTATTTTATATTTTATTTATTTTATATTTTATTTATTTTTATTTTTATTTTTATTTTAAATTATATTTTATTTTAAACTTATGAATATAAAATAAATTAAAAGAAAAATTATCTGATTTTAAAGAATATTTTAAATTATTTTAAAGGAAAATTAGCAAGGTTGAGAATTTGCAAAATTAGTGATTTGTTGTATAGTAGTGTTAAAAACTAATATTATTTTATTCTTAGAAGTAATAAATTTGATCTAAATTATTTTGAAAAAAAATACTTTTTAACAATTTTGAATTACATAAACTTCAAGTTGAAATATAATTAATAAAGTTTTACAGTATCTTTTGTATTTTTTCTTAATATATATATATATATATATATATATATATATATATCGTATTTTTAAAGCCACCGCCATTTTTTCTAATGTCACCACAACTTGCCATCTATTATATGCCATTAAAAGTTTGCTTTAAATTTGTATTGTACATCATAAAACAGTACATAAAATATTGCTAATACACACTACAATGGATAAAATGTATATTCTTTGTAAATTTTTATTTAGTATTATATAAATTGCATCATGGTGTACATTACAAGTTTAAGGTAGCTTGTTGTGGCCTTAACAAAAGTTGTGAGGGAATATGGTAAATGACAAGTTGTGGTGGCAATAGTAAAACATTTGGTGGCCTTATCAACACTTTATACATAGATATGTGTCAATATAATAAAATTCATTTTCTTCATTTTATAAATTACATATATATTTGAAATAAGAGTCTTTAATATAATATTAAATAAAATTTAAGAAATACATGTATTTTAAATTTTGAAAGATGTAGTTATAATTATTTGAATTAATGTAGTTTTTAGCATTAAATATTTTAAGTCGAATTAGAAATTTTTTACAACATAATGTTTGATATAGTCTTTTTCAAAAAAAATTATTTATATATTCTTAATTATAAATAATAAAAAATATATATTAGTTTATAAATTATATTTCTTTTGAAAAGATTAAATAAAAAACAACTAAAGGTCGTGAATTTTATCATAAATCATATTTAAAAAAACATTCATATTACAAAGAAGGGTCTCTGAATTATGATTTATTAATTATAAAGTAAAGGCATATTTTAGTTGTAAATTTTTTTAATGAGAAATAATATTATTTATTTAAAATAAATTATTCTTGCATTAATAAAAAATCTTAAACTTTTATTTCAAATATATATATATATATATATATATATATATATATTTAAAAATTTAAAATTATATAAAATGAAATTTACATGTAAATATTTAATATATATATATATAATAAATTTAATTATAAATTAAAAAATAATTAATTTTAAATGAAAAAAAAGTTTTAAAAATGATCTTTTAATAATTTGAAGCTCAAGAGATTAAAAAAATATATATATTCTTAAAAAATTAGATTTGACCACATAAAAGATTTGAAAAGACAATTGATTAAGAAAATTATCATAAGAATTATATATAATTAATTTTTTTAATTAATTAATGGATATATCTAGCTTTTGAAAACATATTTTAAAATAAATATTCTTTTTAATAACAAATATCAACTTAATTTTAAATTTTTACACTTCCTATTGATTATGGAAAAATATTATTAAATACCAATAGTTTTAAAAATCATAAATAAAAATTTATTACCATAGTTAAATTAGTGTAAAATAATAATAATAATTTAAATATTAAATAATTTTACCATCAATTCTTTTTTGTCAAAGCAATGTGACTAATACTAAGAAAGTTTGTTTCAAAACTATTAATTCTATTGAAATAGATAAATACAAAGGATATTAGAATTAAAAAAGATTAAAAATGCAAGTAAAAAATATCAAAATATATTTCTAGTATTTAAAATCATATATATAAAATATAACTTACTAATTTAAATTATACTTTGATATATTTGTCACTATATATTAAAAAATATATTTTTAAATATAAAATCAACTTTATTTAAATTTAAATTTTTTAAAAAAAATATAATTTAAAGATATATTATTTGAAATGGCATCTCAATAAATCAAAAAAATTTACATATAAAGAAATAAAATTATAATAAGAAAGCTTAATAAAATGTATTTCAAAATAATGTAGATTTTTAGATTAAAGATGTATTAAAATTTATGAATCTTAATTTATATTAATGCATTAAGTTGATGTTTAAATACTTTGATGGTCTTTATATTTTCAATACACATAAAAAAAATCTATATTTTTATCAATTAAAATAAAATAATTTTATTCTTTAATACTAAAAAAATAGAAAAAAATATCTTTTTAAAGCTTGTTTGAATGTTAAATAAGATATCTTTTATATTTTTATAATAGTATTTTATACTATTCAATTAATATTTTTTTAATGTATACTATGAACTAAAATAAACTCCAACTAGTTGGAAGTCTATTCTAATTCAGAACAATTAAATTAACTAGTAATTTTGATTAATTATAACTAATTCTAAAGGCTTATCAATTCACTATTTAACCTTCTAAATAACCTCTTAATCAATAAGAACATTCAATAATATTTACACTTATAATATCAGTCAAAATAAATTCATGTATTTAAGAATTTGTTTTAATATTATTATTTTATCTTATTTTTTAAATTTTTTTATCACAATTAATTAATTAATAAGAATTCATCCATAAATGAGTTTTCATACATGAATAAAAATTTATCCATAACCTAACATTATCCATTTAACCTAAATTTATCCACTTTGAATTCACGAAATTTGTCCATCCAATTATCGTCCATAAAATTCTTCCATCTAATTTTGAGTTTGTGTATCGTGATGTTAGCTTTCTATAAAGCTATCTTATGTCAAAATTGAAGTTGATTTGAATTTTTAGTGAATTTTTGATTAGAAAGAGGTTCACTGCCTTGGCAGTTTTGTATATCCCATGTTTGGAAAGGCATTTCTTAGTGCCTGGTGACAATTTAATACTGAAAATTTAGGGATACGAGCACCTTAGAGTTGAGGTTGTAGTGGTGCAAAATTCAATGCAATTGAATAAGAATTGAATTTGTGGCGATGTTTGGAGTGGAGAGAAGTTGCTGCCTTAAGCGGAATACAATTGAGGTGAGTAATTTCTAATTCTTCAATCATTTATATTTTTGATTTTATGTTAGACTTTTTAATTTTGTATTTAAAGGTTTTAACTTCTTAACAATATTAAATTATAGTAAAAAGAAAAAGAAAAAGAAAAAGAAAAAATATATATATATATATGTTAATATTAAATTAAATTAAATATAAATTAATAATAATAAGAATCAAAAAATAATATTAATAATTATAATAAAAATATTTAATTAAATTAATTATTAAATTAATAAAAAATAAATTTAATTAGTAATTTTAATATATTTTTGACTTTTATTTTGACTTTTATTTTATTTTTTTTTCTTTTCTTTTACTTTGATTTTTTCATGCATGATAAGTTTTTGTATTGAAGTAAGTTTAATATATTTTTTATTTATTCATGGGTTGAGTATTATGCATATTATTATTTTTAACCTTAAATAATAGTTGAATAGTTTAATGTTAGTATGCGCATTACTTGGTGTAATAATAATTGTCAAATCTAACATCCTCTCTTAGATTTAACTACACAGAGAGAATTTATTTCATTAAATGGAGATCAACCTCAATATGGCCAACAAAATGAGGAAAGAAATTCACAAGATATAAGATATTTAGAAATACCAACTGAAAAACAAGATTCTCAAATCCTTAGAGATCAACCGTCGTCTTCTCACATCCATTACATCTCTAATGAAGGAGCAACCAATAAGGATAAAGGACTTTCTAATATGCCAGCCTTATGAGTTATGATAAGTTCTAGATATATCAGTCCTCCCCTTCCTACTTCAATAGATAGTGAGAATAGCTCAGAAGTTTCTCCTCACTTCTCGAATCTAAACAAAGCCACAAGAGAAGCCATAGACAATGTAAAGAAGTCAAAAATATTTCTTCCAAATTTTGAACCTAATATCTTTCAGAAATCCAAATCAGTAAAGGAAAAAATTCATACAGAGGAATTTCCTTCTACAAAAGAATGGAAAGGGCCAAAAGTTCCTAAAATTAAAGGTAATAATTCACTTCTATTTGAAAAAGAGAATCAAGTTAGATCGTATGATTTATAGGAGGACTTAAAGAAAATTAAGGCAGACATTACAATTGCTCAATTATTGGAGGATCTCCTATAATGAGAAAGAATTTTAAAATAGGCCTTAGCATTAAGAGATGCCAAAGGACTAATGCAAAAATCCAAACTCATGTGAGAACAATTCAAGGAATACAAGAAGTAAGGGCAATCGAATTAGAAGTCTCTATAGTGGATAAAATCATACCTTATACTATTGTGGATGGAGATAGTTGATTAAATATCATGCATGTACAAACAATGGAGAAGTTGGATCTTAGTATCATTGGCCCTTCTTCATATGTAATTAACATGGCTAATCAAAGCCAAGACACCCTCTTAGGCCAAATTAATGAGTATAGGGTGATAATCAATGGTAAGAAGTATTCCTTCATTTTTCATGTTATTCATATGCATCCAAGTAAGAATTCGTATCAATTACTTCTAGGCAGACCTTGGTTAAGGGCGGCTAATGCTAAAATTGATTGGGGAGGTAAAAAGCCCCATATCATCTATGGCCTACAAGAAAACTTGACTAAAATCCTTATTCAAATCCAAGGATTGTTTTCAACCAAAACTTCATCTCATTCTTCAAAAGATGAAATTTTGAATCTACAACCATAGAAAGAATTTAAAAAGAAGGTTGGATTTGCTGATTTGGTAGCAAAGGAGGTAGTTCATTCTAGTATAGTCCAAACTACCCCATTAAGTTGCATGGGTCCAAGATTATATGATTGGGAAGATGATGGAGAATCTTCCCAATCATATGTAGGCTATTACGGCTTTATACCAAAATCCTCTCATGTCAAAAGAGGGGAGTGGAGATACCACCTTTTTAGTCTTAGTCTTATCCATCTTGTTTTAGAATTATTAATTTTTAAGATTAAATTAAATTTTCTTCTATCTTCTTATATAATTCTATAGAATAAAATCTATTTTAGTCCCTATAGACTAGTAGCAACTCACTCATTCTTGACTTGGATATCTATTGAAACCTTCTATAGACAAATCCTCTTTTTATTCAATAGCATTTTGAGAAGTCAGTTCTAGGTTCTTCTCCTTTGTAAGTCGTTCTAGATGGTCACCATGTTTGAATCATTTGATTGACTCACTAGTTATTTTAGGACAAAAGAATGCATGTAGAGTGCCAAAATTATAATTATTAGGTAAAGATGTGCTTAGAAGATGTTAAAGAAAAAAGAATAGTATTAGTAGAAAAGAAATAGAGTCTTAGTAAGTCTTGGAGGTAATTATTTTAGTTGGTTTAGTATTTTTACTTATTATTGAGGAGTAAGGATTAGTTACTAATATAAATATTTATATTAATCTTACATCTATATGTATTGCTTATACAAAAACTACAAATGTTAGTTAGTAGTTAAACAAAGGATGAGAAAGAACCTCATGTCTTTTTAGTTATTTATATAGAAAGTAGAATTTATAGTAGATTTAAGTTGATTCTATTACTATAAAAAATCAATAATATAGAAAATTATATCCTTAAATTGCTATTAGCATTATAGAAACATTATAGGAATTTTTAGAATTTATATAGAAATTATTTAGAATTTTAGTACATTCAAATTAGTTTTTATCACTATAAAAAAATCATCAATATAGGAAATTATATCTTTAAATGGATATTAGAATTATAAAAATATTATAAGAATTTTTAGAATTTATTTAGAATTTATTTAGAATTTTCTATGAATTTTTAGGGTAATTTTCAAGACCTTGGTAAAATTGAGTTTTACCACATAGGGAGCCATTATGAAGAAATGGAACAAGGTTTGAAGGCCACATAATGCTTTGAGGCTAATTGGATGTTTTTGAACACCATGGTGAAGTCAAAAATGCAAAAATATTAATTCTACTAGTAGAAAATAGGAGGACCAGCAGCTAGTATAGTCCTTGTAAGAAGGGAGGTGCGCAAGTTCCATATAGATTGTAGTACCTTAGATGTAGGTAGGAAGATAAGACTAAGGCCTTAAGGCCTCTTTAGGCAACCTATGTACACTACATGTGAGCCTTGGTGAGGTTCGAACCCTTGATCTATTAACAAGTTACTTATATTTTCATTTAACTTTCTATTTGTTACTGGTTATTTTCAATCCTTCATAACTTACTCATAGTAATTCGGATTTACATGTTTTTTATGTCATTGAAAAGATAAAAAATTATCTTTCTAAAAATATACTTTTTATTTTTATTTTTTTACTTTTTACTAGGTGAGAATCTAATGAAAAAACTATGACTCGTTTTGTAGTGTACAATTGCTTGATTATACTTGTTTTACTTATTTTGTGTTATTCTTCTTTAGTTCTTGTTGTTTATTACTTCCACTTTACACCACCCATAATAAAAAACTCTTAATTGAGACCATCTTGTAATTTGGATTGAGGGGTGGAATTTTACACTCACAAATATCCTAGATGTAGTAGTCAGGCATGAATGTTATTTCTTTTTGGATGGATTTTTGAGTTACAATCACATTAAAATTACAAAAGAGGACTAGTTATAGACTACTTTCACTACAGATTGTGGAACCTTTACTTATAAAGTTATGCCATTTGGGTTATATAATGTCCTAGCTATGTTTGAGAAGGTAATGATGCAAGCTTTTTAGGATCATTTATAATATTTGATGGAGATATTTTTAGATAATTTTTGCACATTTAGTAGAAAAGCAAATCATTTGAAATGTCTTAATAAGTGTTTGGATCACTGTGGCCATTATGGAATCTCTTTGAATTCGGAGAAATACCAATTTGGTGTACCATCTGGTAAATTTTTGAGACATATTGTCTCGCTGGCTGGTATTACTACTGACTTAGATAAAATTATTTGTATATTGGCTTTATCAAAGCCAGAAACAATGTTTGATATTCATGATTTCATTAGCTATATTAGTTATTATCAATGATTTATTCATTCATTTGTGGTTATATCTCAACCTTTAACAAATTTTTTAAAGAAACCACTATTGAATAAATCTAGTCTAATTTGGACTAAAGAATGTACAATTAAATTTGAGGAATTGAAATAAAAATTGGTATTTGTTTAAGTACTGATTGTATGTTATTGGATAAAATTATTCCATATTTACGTTGATGCATCTAATATTACTGTTGGATCTGTGTTAAGTCAAAAAGATAAAAAGGATTTGGATCATCCAATATATTATGCTAATCAATAATTAGTTGTGGCTGAGCAAAATTATACTACAATTAAAAGAAAAGCTTTGAGAATGATTTATTTTGTTAAAAAATTTTGAGATTATTTGCTTGATTATGTATTTGTGTTCTATATGAATTATGATGCTCTTAAGTATATGGTTAATAAACCTCAATTGAGTGAATGCATTGTTCAATGGATATTACTACTATAAGAATTTAACTTTACTATCAATATCAGACCATGAAAGAAACATGCCAATGCACACCACATGTCCCTTTATCAAATATATTGAATAATGAGCCTATCAATGATGTCTAAACTAATGCGGAATTATTTGTCATTGATGTGATTATACCCAAATATAGTAAATTTATTTAGTATCTAATATTTCAAATGTTTCTACCTACATATAGAAAAAACTTAAAAAATACTTGATTTTAAAAAGTGCACCATATATGATGATTGGTGACGCCTTATATAAGCAAAGGCGGAATAGAATTTTTCGTCATTATATCTTTCAAAGTGATGTATGTGCTATATTAGAAGGCTGTCATTTAGATAGTTGTGGTGGATATTTTGTCAGTGATAGTACTACTCATAAAGCTTTAATAGATGGATATTGGTGGATAAGAATGTTTTTGAATGCACACCAAAATGTTTGACGTTGTGATCCTTGACAACAAATTGGTTGACCTAGTGGAACTTCTACCATATTGTTGGTACCAATTTTGGTACAAGCACCATTTGAAATATGGAATATTGATTTTGTAGGACCAATTGTACCAGCCTTAGAAAATAGACAAAAAAGATATATTTTGGTAGCGACCAATAATGTAATAAAATGGACTGAGACAATAGCAACAAAAATTATTACTACCAATATAGTAGCTAGATTTTTATATGAAAATATTATCACTTGATTTGGGTATCCCAAAGAATTGATTAGTGATTGAAGAACCTATTTTATTAATTCTATGATGTTGTGTTGTGGTTTGACTACTATATGAAAATAATGTAACTATGTAATTAATATATAATTTACTAAGTAATATGGTGAGAGCCATATTAGTAGAATTTAGTTGGTTGTAGAAAATAATTTGATTATTACCTTGAAAAGAGGCTATTTAAATAGATTACTATAGAATTTGTATAACTTTAATTTCTTTTGATAGTAGCTTTTAAGATTGATTTTGGTTGATAGTAACTTCTAAATATTTAGAGTCACCTTTGTTAGACATTTTTGACCTTTGAAAACTTATTTTGACTCTTTTATTTGGTGTTTAGAGCATAATTTATATAAATCTTATATAAAAAAGGATTGAAGAAGGATTTTAGTGGCAAAGGGTGTAATTAGGGCACCAATATGAATGAATGGAGATAGATGATGAAAATCTCCATTCCTATTTGTCAAAAATCATGACCAATAGACTTTGAGGAGATTGGCCAAGGCCATATTAGAGATTAAGGTTAGTTTTTCAGAACCATTCGAGCTTTGAAGGCTAAAGTCAGAATTTTAGGTTTTTGGCTATAGTTTTGGTACAAATCTTGTATGATTTGGAGTTTATATGAAGGAGATATAAACAATCAAAGTTAAGGTATTGATTTGGGAGCTACTATCTCTCTTTTTGACATAACGCATGCGTATAGAGAACAATTGAAGATCGGCAACCTTGATTGAAGAGAAAAATTTTACTACTACACTTTTCATATACTGGATTCCAAGTTAAAGTCAAGGTGATATTGGATTTTGAAGTCAGTACATGCAATCTAAAGGTAATAAGTGACCCAATTTACTAGTGGTTATGTCTTGAGCTATATCTTGAGAAATTTGACAAGGTTTTGACTCAAAATTTCAAGAAATGTGTATATTCATGCAAGTAAACTTTGTACATAAGTTTGATGGCATTTGAGTATTGGATTCTTGAGATATTAAGAAAGTAGTACTCAGGTGCTAGTAAATTAGGGTTTAGAGCATCTACTAGGGTTTCTTAGATGCCAAAAGATCAAGAGTGAATTTTAATTGGCTTTTTTTTTTGTATTAAAAATTAAGAGTGAATTCTACATATCCTATAAATTTGAGACAAACTGAATAGTTAGATCAAGAGTTATAAATTTCTAAAATTTGAAAAGAGAGAATCTTTTGTGGAAAAAATATTTTTTGAAGGGATTTTGCTATATTTTAAATTTTATGTAAAAAAAAGAATTTTGGAAGCTAAGACAAGATACATATAAAAGTTCAATCTAAAATCTCTACAACTAGATACCTAATGTATTTCTAGATATCAAATCTTACTATACGACAACGATTGCAACTTTAATGGATAAATATGAGATCAAATATTGAAAAACAATCCCATATCATCCTCACGTCAATGGACACACTAAATAGACCAATGGTATTTTTTGAAAAGTTTTAACTAAGATCATATCTAGTGTGGGAATAGATTAGGATACAAAATTGTTTGCAGCTTTGTGGGCATATTGTACTGCATTTAAAATAACTATCAATTCTACATCATTCAAATTGGTGTATGGACAAGAGAAAATATTATCAATTGAATTAAAAGTTCAAAGTTTAAAAATTATATTAAATAAATATTTTGGCATTAAAGAATCCTTCTAATATTAGTTTACACAATTAAAAAAATTAGATGAAGTTATGGCTACTACTTTATTGATTAAAAAAGCTATATAGTATTGCCCTTGTCGAGGTAGAGAGAATTTGCATCAAAAAAGTGTTGGGCTTGTGGCTGCCACTAAATACTCAATCAAGTCTAAGATATAAAAATACCAAGTTTATATATATAATATTTTTCTTTTTTGAGCAATTATATCAATACATAAGCCATGTACTAAAAAAAAAATCCAAACATATGATAAAGTATCTTAAAACCTTATATATCCTTATGAAAAATATTATCCAAACTTCAACAACTCATATCTCATGATTGGATTATCCAAACAATCTAAATTTATTGTATGAAGTATTGATATACTTTCAAAAACTACTACAAAAAAAATCAACTCCAAATTCATTACGAATCTTGAGATATTACCAAAACCCTAACAATAGCTTTAAACCCAAGCTCACATACACCTATGTGCTAATTTCTTTATATCTCATAAGTCTGGAAATTATAAGCAGTCTGGTCATACTTATCAGTAGTGCAATGTGCCCTTTAATTATAATAAGCGAGACCAGCAAATACAAACAAGCCAACCGGTAGAGGACAAAGGCCCTATTCAACGAGACTCACTAGTACATCGTGTCGAGGTGGTGAATGCAGTGCTTACCAGAGGCCAATAAAAAGACAAGAATCTAATTCAAGACCTGGATGAACCAATCGCAGGAGAGCAAGTAGCACCGTCCATGGGGCTAAACGAACCAATATCAGTATTGGAACATATCCCAATATTGAGACCTCAACAAACTAAGGAGCCCAATTCAATTCCACGTGCCAATTTGCTGAGACCATCAAGATCGATCCTAACTGACCAAGTACCAATACTTGTACAGCCGAATAAAAAATCTTATGCATTTAAAGAACCTTTAGTGGTAGAAAATTTGGTAAAATTACCAGCGGAAATCTGAATTGCGAGGAAGGAATTGCTGCCAAACGGAGTAAAATCGAAACCAATGAAACGCAAAAGAGTATTGGGAATTACTCTCAATATGGAATCGTACAACATTCTGAAGGATTTGGATGTTATTCAGCCTTCAATTACAATGAAGCAACTTTTGGCTGTAGCACTGGAATGTGGATCTACATTGAATTCAACGCTAATACGACAAAAATCCCGCACTAGAGAAATTCATGAAGTTAGCTTAAACCCAGATCCGGGAGCACCAACAATCGATGTATCAATCGATGGCATTATAATTTCAGGGGTACAAGTCGATGGTGGCTCCAATGTGAATTTAATGAACGTGAATACAATGGAGGACTTGGATCTAAAGCAATTGCTACTTACGACATTGATCTTGCAAATGGTAGATCATAGTCGGATAAAGCCAATGGGAATCTTACAAAATATTTCCATTGTAATCACGAGATTGATATACAAAATCAATTATATTGCATTTCGATTACAGAGTTCTACATTATCATATCTCATTTTATTGGGTAGACCTTGGCTTTATCAAGCCAAAGCTAAGAACGATTGGGGCTGAGGCACATTGACAATTGGAAAAGGCCGTGACCAGATTGTTTTACAGATGTACCCGGTACAATATCATGGAGAATCTCAATTGTCAGAATCAAAATTTACATTGGACAACAAAAGTCAATCGATTGAGGAAGATGCCGATGCTATAGGTACACCACAATTTGGAGTAGGACAAAACACTTCAACAGCAAAGGTAGGAGTCTACCAATGTGGAGGTTCCGACGAATATTTACTGCATCAAGAAGATGCGACTAACTCGGATCATGCTATTGCTAAATGGATGAATAATTTCGTAGTCAATAGAGTCAGCACATTAGAACCAGATTTAGATGGTTCTCATATGTCGAGTAATACAAGATATTCAGTTCAAGAGAAGATAATTAAATCAGAGATTGTTGAAAATCCTGTGTGTCAATCCATTAATCTGGGCACCAACGAAATACCACAGCTAATTAAAATATATGCCGATATTATCGATACGGAATTGGATGCTTGGAAAAAGTTTTTTGTCCATCACAAATCTACCTTTGCGTGGTCATATGCAGATTTGAAAGGAATTCCAGTTGACGTGTGTGAGCACTAGATTATTTTGGAGGAGGGTATTATGCCAGTTTGTCAAAGACAACACTGGCTTAATCCAAAATATTCCCTTTTAGTGAGAGAAGAATTGGATAAACTTCTCGACGTGAGTTTTATTTATCCTGATTTGCATAGTACATGGGTATTGTCAATCGTGATGGTGCCGAAGAAGAATAGAAAAATTAGGATATGTCAAGATTTTTGGAAACTTAATGTGGCCACCAAGAAAGATTACTTCTCATTACCTTTCACGGATAGTATGGATAACATGTTGTTATTATCATTAAGTAGTAAAAGAATAGGAGTGAGGCACCAATTAAAGTCATTCTGTGGTGTTGTTTTGGATTGATTAGAGTTCCATTTTCTTGTATTTCTTGTGTTTTTGAGAATAGTAGTTTCAATTAAGAGTTAACAGTGAGGAGCCGGTCACAAGTGTCGATTGAAGATATTTCAGAATGGATGAGTCAACAGCAACAATTAGAACTTCGGGATGTCCAGATCTTGAAACTAGATACTCAAGTTCGTATACTGGGTGAGTGTAATGAAGATCTATCAAACGAGTTGATGAAGGAATTGATAGACTGAAAGAAGAAGAAAAAGATGTGCAATTGGAACCGGATTTGGTCGAACCTACATTCGATAATGCAACAAATGATTAATTAGGTGGACCAAAGAAACTAGTAATTTTGTGGAGATTTGTTAAATAATTTTTAGATAGGAATCAATTGAGTGTTTGCGAGGATGCTATACAGATAGGAGTGGGGCTATGTAGAATAGATATTAATTCATTTTTGAAAGATATTAATAAAATATATTAATAGTCCATATAATAAAAAATTTAAGAAGATATATGAGTAATTTAGTTCTTAAAAGTGGTTAATTATAGAATTACGGTTAGAATTTGGAGAATCAAGGGAAAGTATATAAGAGTTATAGAAGTTAATTAAGGTGCCATCACTGTGATAGTATAAGCCGGGGTAAGCTTGGTGCTACCTCTTTTCTTTTATTCGTTATTTTCTTTGAATAAGAGGATTGAGAGTTTTTGAATATTGTAAAGTGAATTATGGAATGGAAATGTGATTGGTATTATTTGAGAAGAAGAAAGATTGAATGTTGAAATCTGATTGTAGTTCAGTAGAGAGAATGAATCTGTGTTTGTATGAAACATCGTAATATGAATGGCAGTTCTGTGTGAAAATGTTATTATGATCAATTATTAATAATGGGAGCCACGATGATTCCAAGTTGCAAACTAGTCATTCTCCGTGTTTGAATCTCCCTATACGAGTTTATTTCCATTAGATTAATTTTGAATAAATAAAACGAGCAATCACATTCATCTACTATAAGTCCAATTCCTTATTCCTGATAGTTATTGTATTCACTGGTTGTATATCTTGAATAAAACATAGTGATCGATTTTTCTTAGGCACTGTAAACCATCGACTAGAATATGGTGCAAAAAAAAGACTCCAAACTCTTCATCTTTATCTTTTCTTTTGATAATTCCACCAAGCTTGGTAAATGTGCCCTTGGTATTGAAATTGGCCTTAGATTCCAAGGTACAAGTAGTACAGTGAAAATAACCATAGGTGTTACAATATTTAGATCCACACTTCCAATTTCATAAGATTCAAAGGTAAATGATCTACCTTGTTTTGCCAACATTTCTTTGAAGCATGTAATCTCCTCTGGCAATAAAGAACCATCAAAACCAATCTTCAATTCTTCAAAGTCTCTTTAGTAAACTTGTGACTAATATTCTTTGGTTCTCTCAAGCTCCTTTTTCTTGATGCTTCTTCATTTTGTTCTTTAGAATCTTTTGGCAAAGGTCCGGCAATTGGTTTAACTTTCTTATCTACTATCTTATATTTTGTTTCAACTATAACCTCCGGTTCTTGAAAAGATTCAATCATATCATAAACTTCTCTTGAATGAATTGATATAACTTTATCATCATTACCTAATCTAATAGACGCAATCAATTCTAAGGGATCCTCCCGTCCATTTTCTTCATAAATACCAGTAATATTTTTATTATCTTCTAATATTCCTAACCTATATAATTCTTTTTCAATAGTACTTAATTCCTTCCTTTCTTTTCTTTTTAAATCATCAATCTTCTTATACATAATGCTTCTATTTTCAAAAATACTAATAAATCTTCCATTAAAGGTCCCTACATCTTACGAGAGTACCTCTCTTTCTGTACTTCTATAATCTCGCTTTATAGTCGTACCCTCAAAAAATCCTTGAATTCTTCAACAATCCTTGGCAATGGACTTTCTCTCAATTTGTCTCGATTCCGCTCATGATTTGGAGGCACAATCAAAAATTATACTATCCTCCTCCCATCTTCACTACAAATTCGTGCATAAGCTAAACCATCATCAAGTACCTTTGTTTCTATCCGAGTTGCAATAATATATGATTATCCCAAAATAAAAGGATAAGTTGTTGTATCTTGAACAAATTTTTTTTGTTCCATTGCAACATCACCAATCCAAATTTTTACATCCAAGTAAGTACCATATAACTTCTCTTATATATTATTGGTGGCTTATATTGCCCATCTATGTTCCATGTCAATTGGCCACTTTTGCTTCATATAAAGATCTTTAGACGTAAGCTTTATCTCTGAACCATGGTCAATCAAAGCAACAACCAGTTCGTCCATATCTCCAATCTTCACTAATGCCTCTACAGTTGCCCTAGTTTAATGCTTCCGAGTATAATGACTTGAAACCTCTCTATCTTTATTACCTTGATCATCAAAACATACCCTTTGATTATGTCTCCTCCATTCTCTTGCTGATTGTTTGTAACCATTATCAAATACATCTTCTTTACCTTCATATATGTGTGCATTTATAGCATGATTCAATCGAGCTTCTCCCATTAATTGCCTCTTTCATTTAATACTATCAATAATAACATCATGGAATTCTTTCTTGGTAATTCCTAAAATTTCTTTCAATGTAAACTCAACCTTAGCATTGAGCACACATTCCTCAAGTACTCCCTTTAAATCTATTGCCGCTTCAATATTAGAGAGTAGTTTATAAGTTTTCATTTTACCTTTATCTTTCATCTCTTTTACTTTTTCTTCCAATATTGTTGAAGTATCTTTTGTGGGCAATTTTTGTGAAGTTGATGCAGAAGCCTTATCTCTTTGAGTTTGTTTCTTAGAAGAAATTGCTTTTCTTGAATCATTAAAATTTTCTCTTCTCTTTTCTTCCATTAAAGCTTCATGTTGGCTTTTAGCAATATATACATGTATTGACAATGCTTCTACAGGATCCTGCTAACCCATAGCACCACGAATTGTTGCAGCAGTTTTCAATAAAGCTTCCCATGGCATCTTCTCTTTTTGCATTGTAGAAATAACAGAAGACCAAAGTCCACTTGATTGAACATTTCCAATAAAATCATGTCTGCCATCATTATCCACCTTAGTTCTATAACTTGTAGCTTCTATTGTCACAATTCCATGTGTTGCCAAATAATCTTTAATCAATGCTTTCATCCCTCCTTTACCAAAGTTGGTTTGGAAAAGATTACCAGTATCTTTCAATACAACATTTCCATCTTTCCAATAAACAATGCCTTCTTATACTATCTCATCAAATTCACCACAATCTTTTCAAGAATGAGAATCATCATCACACCAAATACATCTTTGCACATATCCTTGTTTAAAAGTAGCTTTTGAATTTATTGTAGAAGTTTTTTCTTTAAGCCTTGCAAGTTTGATTTAAAGATCTTCCATCCCTCGTACAATCTCCTCAAGTTCCATGTCTTCTTTCTTTGGTGTAGGCAATGGAAGTTGGAAAATAGGAATAGTCAATCTTGTAATAGGCATTGGAGTCTTTGGTACTTATACCATTCTTTGAGTACTAAACCTATCCTTTCTCCTTTCTTTTTTTGTAAGTAATCCAATAGCATCTTCAACAACTCTCCACTTTGTTGTCAATCTTTCTTCTTCTTCATCTTCAAGAAGAACCTCTAACTTCTCTTGTAATTCTTTATTAGCAGCTTGAAGAAAGAATTCAACCTTGTTTGGTCCCAATGTTAACTTTTTCATTTTTGATAATCGAGAAAATTGACATTTAAATTCTCTTAATAATTCTATACCTTGCAAATTTTTGTTTGGTCACTCAATCCATTCCAAGAATGATTTCTTAGTAACTCGATCAATATCCTCCAAAAAATATTCATCCTTCAATGCATGTAATAATACCTCCCATAAACTTCCAAATTACCCCATAATAGACCTTATATGCTCTCTTATCTCTAGTATCGTAGCAAGCTCAAATAATTGAATCATCTCATTCTCAGAAACACGATTCAATTCCATTTTCTGTACATAATATCTTAAATATTTGGAAATATTCCTCCCATCAAATTGGTCAACTTTATGAACCATTGCTTGCAATGCTTTGGTTGCCAAAGCCTCTTTGCGATCACTACCTTGTTGTTATTGTATAAATAATATAAATGCTTGAAATATTTTTGTAATATTTGGATCAAGGTACATACCTTGTTCATCAATAGAAATTCTATTTGAAGTTGTACTTGAAGATCCACTTGAAGCTCTACCAAAGCTCCATCAAAAATTCCAAATTCAATCTTCTTGCCTTCTTGCGCCATCAATTTCAAATAACCACAAATATAGTCTAATACCTTCCATCCCAAACTTTCATGTCGTGTTCACCACTTATGTTGTATTACGTGTTTTTTTTCTCAAGAATGTATTGGTGTCATATTATGTGCTATTTAGCTTGAGAATGTATCGGGCATCTGGCTGTGAAAGATAAAATGATGTTTTGTAAGTATCCAAGTAGTCTAGTGGGTTTCAACTATCTAAACATAAATTATTTTCGATTTCAATGTAAAAGCTTAATTCCAATACAAAATACTTAGAACAATATTTTTAATAGCTTTTGGATATAATAAGCATAGATTCTTTTGTTATTTATTATTTTTATTTCTATTTTATTTATTTTTTTATTTATTCATATTTATATTTATATTTTTAAATTCTAACCCTAAATAGCGAGCCTTGACAATCTATAATTTTTAATGTGACCGTCCGATTGTTGTGAGACTTCTACAACTAGTGTCTTTACAAGTCTTCTAAATGCTCAAGAAATTCAATCCAATTTAACTTACAAATTGTAAGAAAACACCGTAAATCCATGCTGAAGTCCCTTGACCGCCGCCTAGAAGGTTGATGACGAACTTTAACATGCAATTTCTCCTTCTCTAACTATTCATTTTCATTCAAACTTTGTGTGCAGCTCCATCTTTAAGTCCTCAACTTATCGTATTAAAATTCACCTTATTCTTGCTAGTAGATCTCAGATATTACAAAAACCCTAAACAACTCCAATATGTCAATTTCTGATACTTCTTTATATTAATGATCAAATATCCTCTATCCGTACCATAAGATTAATACAAATTTTTGCATGCACTTAGTATACTCAATCATCTAGACACCTCTAAAATTTCAACCACAGATATCTCTCTAATTTTGCAAAACAGTCAAGAGTACTAGCCTTTATTTTATTGTAAAAATCCAATTCACCAATACAAACACTCACTTTGAGCAACGATTGCAAAGTCCTTCCAAATCCTATGAAACCCAATTCTACACCTTTTGAAGGAGCTTGAAGCTAGCTCTCCGATCCCAAAATCCCGATCTCCGAATGTCCCCTTTCTTTTCCTCTACTCTCTTTTAACTCTGTGAGGTCCCCTATTCTTCTGCCCTAGACTCCAAATTAGAACAGTAGACCCACCTCCATGGAATTCCCGCCTCTAAGAGGATCTTTCCACGAAAAGGACATTTCTCCAAAACGTCATGGAGAACTAAACGGCTTAAAATAGAACTGAAGCCTCCGTATTTGGGACCTCATTGAGTTGTCCAACGAGTCAGGTCTCATATTGGATAAGAGGCCCATATCAAGACCTAGATTAGATGTCCCCATAATTGGGTCAAATTAGCCCTTCACATCAGACTCACTCAAATATTGAATTGGTCCTTTTCCTTTTTGCCGACTGTTAGTAAGAATGGCTCGGACTTATTCCATCTGATTTATCAGAGAATCTTGATGATCTTGATTTATTCCCTCAATTTTTCCTTGGCTTTGAATCTACTCATCTTGATTATTGAAATTAAACGGAGTATTACATTGCTGATAAGTATGCCCCGACTGCTTGCTATTTCCACACTGGTGCATAATTGTCACTGGCTCTGGGATTGACACATTCACTAGCACAATGACCAATCTGTCTACAACAAAAATAACGAAGTGGTCTTCTTGCACCTCCATCAGGCATATTGGATGTCTCCACCAATATGTACCTACTAGATTTGTTCCATATAGGATTAAAAAATGACCCTGGTTGTCCCGTTGGTACGAAAGGTATTTGGTTTGATGACGCCAATGGAACATACGCTATTATCACGTTCGGTGGTATAGCTTGCAATGGGGTGATATTAACTAGCCCCTGAATATTGACACTAGAATTGGCTACTATTTCTAACATCCAAGATGACTAAATATTAATAAAACTTTTCGATTTATATTTTTACTATATAGTCGTGTTGCAACACAACATTGGGCACTTAGCTATGTAAGGTGAGATTATGTTTCACGAGTAGCTAAAAAATCCTAATAGGTTTTGTCCATACAAGAAGAATATAATTTGAATTTCAATTCAAAAGTGCTTAAAACACTCTTTTTAGTAGTCTTAACCATACATAAATCCCAATTACCTTATTACTTTCATATTTAAGCAATTTAGATTTTTCTTGTAAGTCCAAATAATAATCAATGAGGTTTAATAAGTTGTAACATCTAATCCGACCATCCACTTGATGTGGAATTTTGCATGTAATTGTCAATGTAAGTCTTCTATATGCTTAAGAATTTTTAGCCCAATCAAACTTATAGATTGTGAGAAAACCTCCAAAAATTGCATTGATGTCACTCAGCTGCCAATTTGAAAAGTGAAGCAAAAATCCTAGCAATGATTTTTCCTTTTTCAACCGTCAACTTTGTCTCAAAATTGGTGTGTACCTTGATCTTCAAGTCTTCCAGCACCATGCAAATTTTCACCTTAATCTAACTAATAGAACTTTAGATATCATAGAAACCCTACGCAACCTTAAACTGCCACCTTCTAAAATCCTTGTGTGCTAAAAACTAGATATCTCTAAACCATGCCATTAGATTATCAAAAAACTTTTTATACACTTAGCACACCTAATAATCCAAACAAAATCAAATTTTTAACTATAGACATCACACCAATTGTACAAACTAGCCAAAATTGCTAGCCCTAATTATATTATATAAAATCCAAATCATTGATACAAATCCTAATTTTGAAAAACCATTGCTAAGTCTTCCAAAATACTCTCAAAAAAATTCTTATGTCTTTGGAAAGAACTTTGAGCTAGCTTTCAAACTCTAACCTTTGATCTTCGAATGAAATCCTATTTTGTCCTAGGCTGTCATTTTAGTGGCTAGAGGTTTGATTTCGATCCTATCTCACAAATGGTCGACCTCTGAGTATCAATCTAACCTATCCTAAGGTGTTTTTAGCTCAATCCTACTCTCAACTTAACCCTAGTACAAAATATGCTAATTACTTAACTTTTCTAATCTGATTTTATTAATTTATGGTCTTTCTAAGGTAGTAGAAGAATCTCTATAACCTAGAAGGTAAAATTATAAACTAATCTTCAACCTACTAACTATTAAGATAAAAAAATAACCTAAGAAGCTTTTATAAAAGCCATATTTAGATACCTCAAATTATAATTGAACTAAGATAATTAGATATTAATTAGAAATTCAACTTTGATTACAATTTCACTATATAGTCGTAATATATTATGACATCGGTAGATGTAATTGATAAGCAATTGGATTGATTTGTCTACAAATTAGAAAAGGTTCAAGCCTGCGGTAGTTCAATTTATTACAAGGATGAGTAGTCTTGATATTATAATGAAGCAACTATACCTTGTCACTTACATTGAATTGTAGTTGTTCCTTTCAATAGGCATTTGCATTGATCTTTTGTTGTTTTTGAGCTTCTTTTAATTTCACCTTCATTCTTGCATGTAGCTTTGATAAATGATTTGCCAAATATTCTACCTTAGGATTATTAACTTTTGAAAAGTCAAAAGTATAAAGTCATGGATGGTAACCATAATTGACAAAAAAAGGTGTGTGTTATTTACAAGAATGCATCATATTATTATAAGCAAATTTTGCTAATGACAAGAGGGTTTTCCAATCCTCTTGTTGATAATTGATGGTATACCTTAAGTATTGCTCCAAAACTTGATTTACGTGCTTTGTCTGTCTATCAGTTTGAATATAAAAAGTCAAAGAAAGCTTTAGGAATATCTTTAAAATCTTAAAAAGAATTCTCCAAAATCTTGATACAAATTAAGTCTTCATATTCAATATAACATCTTTCAACAATCCGTGATATCGATAGATATTGTCAAATAAAAGCTTGGCAGGTTTTTCACTTATGATAGATTTTGTGTATAGTACAAAATGTGGCATTTTAGTAAAATGATCTACTATCACAAATATAAAATCATATGATCTTGAGATTGGAAGATTTATAATAAAATCTATAGAAATAGAAGATTATGGTTTTTTTGGAATAGGAAATGGTTGAAGAAGTCCATAAGGTCAATGCCAAGGAATTCTTGACCTTGAACAAATGTCATACAATTGAACAAAGTCTTTTACACCCTTCTACATTTGCAGCCACCAAAAATCTCTAGATATTAGCTCTAGAATCTTATTTATCCAAAATATCCTGCTGCTAGAAAGTCGTGACATACTTGAAGAGCATGCAAACATGCTTCTCCTTCTAGCACATACATGTGTCTTTTGAAATAAACTAAGTTGTTTTTGAACTCAAACTTAAAAGTATCATGAGACTTAAAAGAAGCATTCTTGATATCATGAATAAGAAGATCAGAGGATATATTTGATTGAATTTGTTTGAAAAAAGTTGAATCAACAATCAATGTTGATTTCATTGCTCAAAGATGAAATTATTCTGGCTTTAATAAAATTATCTTTTATTAATTAAAAGCTACATCTCTTTCTTTAGGTGCAAGATAAAAATGTCTAGAAAGGGCATCAGATAAACCTTATTATTTTCTAGCCAATAAATGATACTAAACTCAAATCTTAACAAAGTCATACTCTAACAAGTCTGGTGACAATTTAAAATACAAGTTCACATGAAATATTTGAGATTCTTATGATCTGTTGTTGTATTATAATATAATTATATGATAAAAGATGATAATATGGATCTTATTATAAAAGGATCAAGTTAAAAGATAAAGTAGAAAAATATAGATAAAAGATAGGAAGGTAATAAAACGTTTAGTAGTGATACTGCCTTTTTTAAAAAGTATCTTCTACTTACTTTGTTGAGCCATAAATAAAGAAAAATAAAGTAGATTAGAAAAATAACTAATATAGGCATCTTTAAGAAGAAGTTAAGAATAATATCTAGTAAAAATTATCTAAAAAAACTAGACATTGATACTCAAAGTAGGCAAGTTATGAACCAGGTTTGAAATCAGACCCTAAGGTACAAAATCAAGCTTCAACAACAATTCCAAGGTTATTTAATAGATCAAAGAATAAGATTAGATATAAAACTTGATAAGATTTTGATGAACATTGGTTTGGGGTGATTTGGATTTGTATTAACTTTGTAAGAGCTTTGCAAAGTTGGAGTTTGTTTTGGGTGACTCGAGATTTGTGAAATATAGTGGATGATACTTTTTAGAGAATTTTATAAGTTTGGCAATAGATATACAAATGAAAATTTGAAGAATTGTGGATATATATGTGTTCAATATATATTGTGAGTTGAGCTAGATCAAAGGGTTGGATCGAAGGTTATTGAGATTTAAGTGGATTAGAATCTTGAAAAGTAGAGTTTTAGGTCTAATAAGGATTTCTAAGATTTCTTATAATTTATCAATTAAATTGGAGTGAAAATTATGTATGTAGGTATAAGACTAATTTTCCTACATATATGAAAAATTTGACATCAATTAAACTATTTGATAAGGAAATATCGGCTCTGGAAATTCAACATTTAGATTGGAGAAGGAAGCCGGCCAATATCTGTGCAAATATTAAGATCGATCTTCTTTTTGGTGAATTCAAACTTCTTTAAAAATTTTGTACTTGTTTTCAAATTAATTTTGAAGAGGCGTGCAAAATTTGAGTTAAAATCAATGGTTTATTCATTAGTTATTGAGGTTTAAATCTATAATAGGAATTATTTGGAATTATTTAGGATTTGGTTAGGATATATTTAGGATTTGATTAGGATTTGATTAGAATTTGATTAAAGTTGATTAGGATTTATTTAGGATTTGATTAGAATTTGATTAAGATTTATTAAGATTTGATTAAAATTTATTAAGAATTTGTTTAGGATTTATTTAGGATTTGGTTAAGGTTTGTTTAGGATTTATTTAGGATTTGACCAGGGTTTGTTTAGGATTTGAGTAGGATTCATTTAGAATTTGATTAGGACTTTTTTAGAATTTGTTTAGAGTTTGACTAGGATTTGGTTAGGTTTTATTTAGAATTTAATTAGGATTTCATTAAAATTTAATTAATATTTATTTAAGATTTGATTAAGATTTATTAAGATTTGATTAGGATTTATTAAGATTTGATTAGGATTTATTAAGATTTGATTAGGATTTATTTAGGCTTTGATTAAGATTTAACTAGGATTTAATTAAGATTTATATTTTAGTATATTTTTGAATTTCTATATTATTTCTTTATGATTTCTTTAAAGGGTCTTTACTAATACTTTGTATTTCTTACATGATTCTTTTGCAATTTTGATTGAATTTGATTGATGTTTGATTATACTTGTTAATCTTTAATTGTAATTTATTTAAAAATCTATTAAAGTTGTTAAGACTTGTTGCAATTTTCTTTTTATCTTCCACAGCTAGTTACCCTGTGCATTCTCAAGCCAAACGCCACGTATTACAACACCGTATACATAGTAATTGGACTAAAAGCACCTTTTAGATGATGATGCTATCATACTATAAAAGCTTATATTATATAAAAATTAGTTAAAATATATTATATGTTAATAAATCTAGATGTATGTTAGAATGGTTAATAGATTAATTTAAAGATAGTGGATTTAAAAAAAAATATTTTAAGTTTTATCTTTTTTGATTATAGCATTTAAAAAAAATATAAGACCTAAATATTTAGTATGAAGCCTTGAGAAGAGATTAGAGTCTAAAGAAGAAAATCTTAACCAGTAGGAGGGATGAAAGTAAGGCATAATTGGATGAAGGCAAGGAATGGGGATCTTCATTCCTATTGGTCAAAGGCCATGTCCAATGGGCTTCAAGGAGGCTATCCAAGGCTTTATTGGGGATTAAGATTTCTCTTTCAAAGTCATTCAAGCTTTGGAGGCTAGAGTCATCAAGTTTAGGTTTTTAGATACGGATTGGGTGTAAATTTTGTATAATTTGGAGTTTTTTATGAAGGAGTTATTGGCGCTCAAAGTTAAGGTGTCAATGTCATACCTACAATTACTCTTTGGGACATAACATATGTTTATGGAGAGCAACAAAGGATCGGCAACTAGGGTTGGAAAGAGAAATTTTTCAACTATACTTTTTATATACTGTTTGATGAATTTGGAATTCAAATGAAGAAGTTATAGAGGGTTGAAGTTAGTGCATCCAAATCAAAGGCAATAAGTAAGTGATTTTGTTCATAGTAATGGTTGGAACCATATCTTGAGTTTCTAGACGAATTTTGGACTCAATCGATTTGGAGAAGATAGATAATTGTGTTAAGAAACTATATGTACAAATTTTTGTGGGATTTAAATATTTAGTTTGTGAGATATGAAGAAATTTGCATACAGATGTATAAAAACTAAGATTTGAAGCTATTGTTAGGATTTTGGTGATATCTTAAGATTCGTAATAAATTTATAGTTGAAATTTGTTGTGAAAGTTGATAAAAATACATCAGTATTTCATATAAAATTTGATTGTGTCTAGATAGTTTGATTGAAAGATATGAGTTTTTGAAATTTGGGAATAATATCTCATAAAGATATTTAAAGATTTAGAGGTTTTATCATATTTTTGGTATTTTTGGAAACTTAAGACTTATATATTTGATATATTAGCATCTAAAAGTGTTGTATATATATATATATATATATATATATATATATAGAACTTGGTCTTTCTTATCTCAAGACTTGATTGAGTAATTATTGGTAACCAAGAGCCTAGTGCTTTCTTGAGACAAATTTTCTCTACCCCGACATCGCCATTCTTAGAAAGAATGCACAATTGCAAGAAGCTCTTTGTTGTGGATCTCATAATTAATCTTGGCTGCTGAAAATTTCTTGGAATAAAAAGCTCATGAATAAAGTTTACCATCTATTTCTATTTATGATAATATGATATCCACAACAAAATTTGATAGGTCTATTTCTATAAAAAATGCCTTGGAAAATTCAATCCAATACAAGATTGGTGCAGAAATAAAGGTTGTCTTTAAAACTTCAAATGCTGCTTCCGCTTCTTGATTCCATTGAATTTTGTCTTTACAAGCCAAATGTGTAATTGGAGCTACAATTCAAGAGAAGTCCATGATGAAGATCCGATAGTAATTAGCAAATCCCAAAAAATATTAAACATCTTGAACTTGTTTTGAGATCTTCCAATCTATAATAGTTTGAACTTTCTTAGGATCTATTATAAGTCCGTCATTTGAAATGATGTAATCTAAGAAGTCAACTTGAGTAGAATATACACTTTTCTATCTTGGCATAGAGTTCTATATTTTATAATTTTTGTAACACATGACAAACATAAAGTTTTATATTCTTAGAATAGATTAAGATGTTGTCTAGATAATAGATAATAAAATCATCCAAAAATTCTCAAAAAACATCATTCATAAGATGTTGAAAAGCTATTAGTATATTTATAAGTGCAAAAGGCATGACATTATATTCAAAATATTTGTACTTAGTTTGAAATCCAGTCTTCTATTCATCTCCTTCCATATATATTAGATTATATGTTTTTTATAGATCTATTTTTGTATAGATCTTAAATTAATTTAATTGACTAAGAAGTCCAAATATTAAAGATAGTAGGTACCTATTCTTGATGGTGATCTTGTTGAGTCCTCGATAATCAATACACATCTACAATGATCCATCTATTTTCTTCACAAATCCAATTGGAGCTCCTATTGGAGATTTAGAATGGTGTATGAAGTTCTTGGCTAGAATTTCTTCAATATACTTTTTAAGTTCAGCGAACTTATTTTATAATATATTGTAAATTGGTCCAAATAGAAATTTTACTCTTTCTTGAAAGTCAATTAAACAATCATAGGGACAACATCAAAGTAGAAAGAATTTACCTCAAGAAAGCACTAGGCTCTTAGTTGTCACTAATTACTTAATCAAGTCTTGAGATAAGAAAGATTAAGTTTGTATTTATATATATATATATATATATATATATATATATATATAATACTTTTAGGATCAATTATACCAAATATATAAGTCTTAAGTTTCCAAAAATACACAAAATATGATAAAAATTCTAAATCCTTATATATCCTTATGGAGTATTATTTTCCAAACTTCAACAACTCATATCTTTCAATCGGACCATTCAAACATATTCAAATTTTACATGAAGTACTAATGTACTTTTAACAATTACTACAATAATTTTCAACTACAAATTCATTGCAGATCTTAAGATATCATTGAAATTCTAATAATAGCTTCAAATCCTAGTTTTTATATATATGCATGTAATTTTCTTCATATCTTAGAAACTAAGCATTCAAATGCCACGAAATTTATATGTATAGCTTTTTAACACAATAATCTACCTTGTTCAAAAGATTTGAGTAAAAGTTCATCCAGAAACACAAGATATGGCTCCAACCATTACTATGAAGAAAATCACTTACTTACTTCCTTTGATTTAGATATGCTGACTTCAACCCTATATAATTTCTTCACCAAAACCCTAAATTCATCAAATAGTATACGAAAGATATAGCCAAAAAAATGTTCTCTCCAAATCTAATTATTAATCTTTCATTGCTCTTTGTAAATGAATGTTATGCTCCAAAGAGTGATAGTAGATATGAAATTGACATCTTAACTTCGAGCACCAATAACTACTTCATAAAAACTCCAAATGATACAAAATTTACATCCAATCTATATTCAAAAACCTAAACTTGATGATCTTAGCCTCCAAAGCTCAAATTCTCTCAAAAAAAGAATCCTAATCTCTAATAAGGCCTCAGGTAGCCTCCTTGAAGCCTATTTGGCATGGCCAATAGGAATGAAGATCCTTATTCCTTGCCTTCATCCAACCATGCCTTGCTTTCTTTCCTCCCAATAAGCCTCCTACTAGTTAAGATTTTCATCTTTAGGCTCTAATCTCCTCTCAAGGCTTCATATTAAATATTTAGGTTCTATAATTTTTTAAATACTATAATCAAAATAGATAAAATTCAAAATAAAGTTTTTTATATCCAATTTATTTAAATTAATCTATTAACCATTCTAACATATACCAAGACTTATGAACATATTATATATTTTAATTAATTTTTATATACTATAAGCAATTACAATATCACAACGATATTTTAGAAGAGTATCTGTATTCTTTTTTTCAAATATATGTTGAAAATCCTGAGATTGGCTTGGAATACCACTTGAAGTCTTTGAACTATTAGAAATGGATGTGGCATAAATGATACAAGGTGATCCTTCTTTTGTAGCATGTAAGAAAATTCTTCTACTTAGAAACCTAGGTTTTATTATATTAGACTTGTGATTTTTTACTTGATTAACTATACTCTTAGTTATACTTTTAGAAAAGTCAAGAGTATAAAAAATCCAATCTAATCAAGGGCTGTATTTTACTAACTATGATAAATCTAAAATAATTAGATTAATAGGAAATCTAATGATATTAAATATCACAAAGCTATTATGACCATTAATTATCACTTCTATGGGAAGGATTTTGTATGTAACATCTCTAAAAGATAATAGGCAACCATCTATGACTTCTATGTGAATAGATTTAGTATTCTTTATTAAAGATATACTAAGTCTTTTAGCTAATTCTTCATCTAAAAAATACGCTAAGACTCTTGAATCTAACAAGACAAAGGCTTTGTAATGTATAGGTCCTAAAATAATGTTTAATGTAAAACAAGGAGAGGGTTCAAAAGAGAGAATAGGACCTTTATTAGGTATTGTATAAGGTTCTAGCGACATGATTCCTATTATAGCTAAACAAACTCGTTTTTTGATATATATTATCTTCTTTGACATTTGTACTCCTAATTTTATAATTGAGTCATTTTTTTGAACAATATTGAGCAATATGCTTAGGTTCTCTATAATATAAGCACAATCCTTTCTAATATCCACGAGTCTTTTTTTGCTCAATAAGAAGTTTGAAACATACCGTATCAATTTACATATTCTCTGCTTCTAAATGGATGTATTGAAAAGGCATTGGTATTACCATTGAATTATAGTAACGCTGAAGCCTACTTGTCTGACTCTCAGATTGAAATTTGAAAAGTCAATTATCATACTTCAAAGCAAAATCAATTGCTTGACTCAATGTTTGAGGATCAAGTAAGTTGAATATCAATTTCTTTACCTCATATTCTAATTTATAGAAAAATTGGCTAATAAATGTAGTATCATTCCAGTCAATATTAGTTGTAAGTTGTCAAAATTATGAAGCATATAATATTATAAATCAATTGCCTTGTTGTAAAATATGGATCTTGTTCGTTGGAACACGAGTTGCATCATGTTCTTCATACATAGATCAAAACTTCACTAAAAAAGCCTTTAAATTATTTAATATTAAATCTTGCTATTTAAAAAATAATGAAGTCATTAAATATATATAAATGTAGTCTAGAAGATAGCAAATTAAACAAGTACATGTGGAAGTCATACAAAATAAGCAAATCATGTTGGTAGCTTACAAAATAAAAAAATTAAATATGTGCATGTTTAATGTATATGTATAAATGTATTCTAAAAGATAGCAAATGACCATCTATGACTTCTACATGTACATGTTTAATTTTTTTGATTCATGATATTTCTTATTTTTTGACAAAAACTTCATCTATAAAACAAATTGAGGCTCTTAAATCTAACAAAGTTAAGACTTTGTGATTTTTTGGTCCTAAATAAACTTTTTTTTGTAAAATAAGGTGAAGAATTTGAATAGAGAATAGGACCTTTATTAGAAGTTATAGAAGATTTCAGCTGCATGGTCCCTATTGTAGCACAAGAAATAAGTTTTTTGATAGATTGTCTTCTTTAGCAACCATACTTCTTATTTTTTGGTTGTGTTGTTTCTTTGGAAAATATTGAGTAGTGTATTTAGCTTCTCCATAATATAAGCATAAGTCCTTTTAATATTATCAAGTCTTTTCTTGCTTTGTGATAAATTTAAAATATATTGTATTAATTTGCATTGAATCTAGCCTTAATAAATACGTTTCTGATAACTTGAAAGCTGCCATCATTATTTTAATTATTCTTCTTCAACCAAATCTTTGTTCTTGATGTCTTTTAAATAATCAATTATTGATGCTGTATTGTAATTGCTTATAATATGTAAAAATTAGTAAGAACATATAATATGTTCATAAATCTTGGTGTATGTTAGAATAGTTAATAGATTAATTTAAAGAGAGTGGCTATAAAAAACTTTATTTTGAATTTAATCTATTTTGATTATAGCATTTAAAAAAAATTATATGACCTAAATATTAAATATAAAGCCTTGAGATGAGATTAGAGCCTAAAGAAGAAATTTTTAACTAGTAGGAGGCTTATTGGGAGGGATAAAAATAAGGCATGGTTGGATCAAGGCAAGGAATAAGGAACTTTATTCCTATTGATCAAAGGCCATATCCAATGGGCTTTAAGGAGGTTGTCAAAGTCCTTATTAGGGATTAGGATTTTTTTTTTGAAGTCATTTGAGCTTTGGAGGCTAAGATCATCAAGTTTCGGTTTTTGGATATGGATCGGGTGTAAATTTTGTATAATTTGAAATTTTTATAAAGGAGTTATTGGTGCTCAAAGTTAAGGTGTCAATTTTGTACCTACTATCACTTTTTGAGGCATAACATACATTTATGGAGAGCAACAAAAGGTTGGCAACTGAGATTTGAGAGAACACTTTCTTGACTACACTTTTTATATATTGTTTGATGAATTTGAAATTCTGGAATAATACCCCATGAGAATATATAAAGATTTAGAGTTTTTTTTATCATATTTTGGATATTTTTAGGAACTTAAGACTTATATATTTGATATTATTGCTCTTAAAAATATTATATATATATACAAACTTGATCTTTTTTATCTGAAGACTTGATCAAGCAGTTAATCACAACCAAGAGCTTAGTATTTTCTGGAGGAAAATCCTCTCTACCCCGACAACACATATAATGGTTTGAGCAATAAAGTATTTCAAAGATTTTGCCTTTGGTATCATCAATAACAAATCTTTGATATTATCCTTCAATCTATATCAAAATTGATTGAGAAGGACTTTGTCATTCCAATCCACGTCTTAAATGAGGTTTTAGAATTCAGCAGTATATATAGTAGTTGAGCATGATCTTCACTATAAAAATAAGAGTTTAGTCTATATTATTCTTTCTTGATCACTTTTTCCAAATGTAGCCATAAATAATTTTAGGAATGAATTTAAATCATAAAAGAGTTAAGAATCCTTTTCTATTAAAGATGCAAAGCAAAAAAGAGCACTTCTTCATAGAAGTGTATCTATAAATCGGACTTAAATAAATCCATGCAAATAATTGAAAAGATGCAACTTTAGATAGAGCTTAATTTTATTCTATCAAACTTCTCAAGCATACTTGTGGAATCTTGTCCTTATTATACTTGTAGAAATAAAATTCTCTAGATTTGGTTGTGAAGTCAATCTACTTGCTTCATTTAATTGTACAACTTCTTACTATAGACTTTGAACTTCTTCTATAGGCATAAGAATAATACCTCCATGATTCACATTAAAAATATGTAAAATTTCTACTCTTAGAGTGTTGACAAGCTCATAAAGATTTGTAATAATTACAAATCTATTCTTACTTCTGCTGACAATAGCATCCATAATCTTTGCTTGTATAGATAATTCAAACAAATTCAAAAGTTAATTTATAGGAGGATAATCTACAACCTCTAATATCAAATGAAATTTTTTACAAAGAAGAATAATCTACTCTCTTTGAAAAAAAGATTAGTGTTTTAAAAATAAGGTTGTTTATTTAAAACTAAGTAGTCTAAAATCTTCAAAATAAAATAATAAAAGTAAAGTAATCCACTCATTTTTAAAATAAGATAAAAATAGTAAGTTAATATACTTTTTAAACTATCAAGGATATAAATTTTAAAGAAAGAAATCCTCAAAATACTCTTGTGTCACTTAAAAGTACTAAAAAGTTACTCAAAGATGATATAATATTGAACTAGAATGGCTTTGCCAAAAACTAGAAGACTAAAATGTATAGAAACAAGACTAAAAACTAAAAAGGTATTGATAAGAGTGAAAAAGGCTTCACTCTTGTGTTAAAGTAAATGGAGGATAAGTTAGAAGATAAAAGATATTATCTTAGATAAGTTGCTAATCGTCAAAGGACACTAATAGGATGAAGGAAAGTTAGCAAGGTGGCAGCTAGGATTTTAAGTGGTGGCCAGGATTATAGGTGGTGGCTAGGGTTATAGGTGGTGGCTAGGGTTATAGGTGGTGGCTAAGGTTTAAAGTGGTGGCTAGGTTAAGAAGAATCTAAGATTTAGTTGGATGAAAGTAAGATGAATATTAGCCAAAATGGATGTAACCTCTACCTATAAATAAAGGATGTTGGAAGTGAAAAGTATCTCATTCCATACTTCTCTTGTATGTAACCTTGCTAATTTCTACTTAATTGTGTCTTGCTTATTGTGTTTCTTCAAAAGGTTATGGGCCAACACACACTTTGTTGTGCTATTCAAATAAGTTGAAGTCATTTGCTAGTTGTTGTTCTTGTATGGAATAGATCTTATAGTGTTTGCTGATGTTAGAGATTGTATGATCTAATCTAGTGTTTTGACTTGTAGAGGTTCTGATTTGGGCCTTATAGATCTCTTACATCAGTTTGAAGGTTCTTAACTCCTAGGATTGAGTGATTAAGACCTTATACAAAGACCTTGATAGTATCTTTGATTTTGTGGTGAGAAAGTGAATTTTATGAGTAGAAGAACTAGATAGTGACGTTGATTGGAGTTCACATACTTGTTAGAAGCTTCAAAAGTTGATTTGGGAGTGTTAGGAGTGAAGAAACATTCATTTTTTTACAAGAGGGCATTTTGAGATTTTGATAGTACAAAATTATTTTAGTAATTTTAAGGACATAAAGACTCTTTTTTTTGATATTTTTTGATAGACGTCTTCTAAGACATGGCTTCAAGTAAGGGTGAAGGTTTGAGAGTGATTGAGGAATTTAGAAGTGACAATTTCTACCATTGGAAGGTCAAAATGGAGCTTTTGTTGGCGTCTTTGGACCTTTGGAACATTGTAGATGAAAGTGAAGAGCCTTTAAGCATGCATGCTGATGCTAAAGAGAGGAAGGACTTCACAAGACGTGAAAAGAAGGCTTTTGGCATGATTGCCACTAATTTGGATGAAGCCAACTTTTTTCACATCATCTCTTGCAAAAGACCAGCAGAAGCATGTAAGACTCTTTGTAACATATATGAGAGCAAGAACTTGTCTAATATCATCTTCACAAGGACGAAATTCTTGACTTGCAAGATGGAAGAAGGTGAAGACCTCATAGCTCATGTCAACAAGGTAAAGATCCTTGCTAATCAACTTACAATTTTTGACAAGCCTTTAGAAAAGAGTGATATTGTCATGACCTTGCTTATGAGCCTTTTCGAGTCCTACAACTACTTCATTGTAGCATTGGAATCCATTAAAGTAAAAGAAATCACAATGGATTATGTGACAACAAGACTTACCCATGAAGTGACCAAGAGAAAAGAAAAAGAGCACCAAAGTGAGGATTCGGCTCTCTTTTCAAGGCAAGGCAAGGAGAGTCATCCCAACCAATGTGGCAATGTGAGAACTTGCTTTATTTGTAGAAAACTAGGTCACTTTGCTTGAAATTGCTACAAGACTAAAAAAAGAGATAGAGAAAGTGCAAACAATGCTCGCGATGAATATAGAGGTGATGATTATGCATTCATGGCAAGTGAAGGCACTTCCATGGTTGCCATGTCCAAGTAGATCATTGATTCTAGTGCCACCAAGCACATGACTCCATACAAGTGTTCATTTGACATTTATGAAGAGATTTCAACAACAAATATCCTCATAGGAGACAATGGCATAGTACAAGCTATTGGAATGGGTTCCATTGTTATAGAGATTTTTGTGAAAGGCCAAACCAAGAGGATCAGATTGAAGGACGTCTCACATGTGCCAAAGATGAAGAAAAACCTCCTCTCGGTGAGTAAACTTGTTTCAAATGGTTGTAAAGTGTAATTTGATAAGAATGGGTGTTTTGTGAAGACATTGAAAGGAGATCATATTGCAAAGGGCTTTAGAGATGGCAACCTCTACTTCATTAAGTGTAAGAAGGTGAATAGAATTGAAGTGGCGGTAGTTGCTGAATGTCCTCAAGATTAAGACAAGTTTGGTAATTGGCATCGACGCCTTAGTCATTTGAATGCCAAGAGTATGAAGGAGCTCCAATCCATGGTAAGTGGCTTAGATCTTGGTCATATAAGCCATAATGCTATGATACTTGCTTATGAAGGTTGTATTCAAGGCAAACAATAAAGAGCCTCATTTCCAAGTGGAGTTACAACACGTGCAACCAAGTTATTGCAAATTGTCCATTCTGATGTTTGTGGACCTATGAGGATGCCATCAATAGGAGGTGCAAGATATTTTGTCACATTCATTGATGACTTTTCAAGGAAAGTATGGATTTTCATCCTCAAAGCAAAGAGTGAGTGTTTCACAAGGTTTAAGGAGTTTAAGGCACTTGTGAAGAAGCAATGTAAATGTAAAATTAAGATATTACGTACAGACAATGGAAGTAAGTATATATCAAAGTAATTCAATGATTTCTTAAAGTTGTATGGTATTGCAAGACAAATCTCCACTCCTTACACTCGACAACAAAATAGAATTGCTGAAAGAGCAAATCGGACTATTGTGGAGATGGCAAGGAGCATGCTTTATGCACAACACCTTGGACATGAATTTTAGACGGAAGCAGTGGTGAATGTAGTATACACAAGAAATAAGTGTCTTATAAGTGCACTTACATCAATGACGCCGGAAGAAGCTTGAAGTAGGAGATAACCTTGTATTTTTTACATGAGGACCTTTGAATACATAGCATATGTAAAGATACTAGATTATATGAGATCAAAATTTGATGCAAAAGGTACAAAATGTGTGTTTGTTGGATATTATGAAGGTACAAAGGCTTATAGGCTCATAAGTTTGGAGACTAAAAAAATCATCAAAAGTCGTGATGTTGAGTTTTTGGAGTACAAGAGTGCTTGTGAGCACTTGAAGATGTATCCAAGTGGGAGTAATGGTGGGTTTGTGGAATCATCTTCAAATTCAACAAAGAAAGAAGAAGACAAAGACAATGATGGTTGTAAAGGTGGAAATGAAGATGAAGAGGCAAAGAAGGTGGACAAGAAGGCCTCTACAATTGCTAAGACCAGCAATGAAGAGCATGAAGATGTTGATAATGATAGTGATGAGGATTATGAACCTTTGAGTGAGAAAAGACTATCTTCAAAAGAAAAGAAGATTGGAGGTGACCATGGAGTGCAAGAAGTTGAGTCTTCTTCAAATGAAAGGAGATATCCTTTGAAAGATAGAAAACAACGTGGTAAATGGTGGAAGGATCATATTTTTCTTCAAGTAAGTAAAGAATATGCCAATATTACATTTCTTGCTGATCCGTTGAGTTTATGTGATGCTATGAAGTCCACGGATGGTATGAAGTAGGAGAATGCTATGGAAGAAGAGTACAAATCACTCATGGACAATGGAACATGGGAATTGACTCAACTTTGACCAAATCAAGCTTCAATTGGTTGTAAGTGGGTGTTTAGAACCAAAAACGATGCAATGGACAATATTGTGAGATATAAGGCAAGATTGGTCGCCAAAAAATACTCACAAGTTGCTGGTGTTGATTTCAATGAGACATTTGCTCCCATTGTCATATGGTGTGATTTGCTATCTGGAAATATACTGGGTATCTAGTTGTAAAGAGTGTAGCTTAAATCTTTATATGATTCTTGACTTAGCTTCCAAAACTCCTTTATTTTTGTATAAAACTCCAAATATAACAAAATCTCTTCAAAACATATTTTTTCCGTGAAGGGTTTTCTTATCCCAAACTTTAAAAAATCATAACTATTGATCTCACCATTTAGTCTGTTTCAAATTTACAGAATAGGTAGAATTTATCCTTAAATTTTATCACAAAAAAAACAAACCACAAAATAACTCCCGATTTTTTGGCATCTAAGAAACCCTAGCAGGAACTCTAAACCCTAATTTATAAGCATCCGAAAAACTATTTTCCTTATATCTCAAAAACCAAACTTCAAATATCATTAAAATTATGCACAAAGTTTACTAACATGAAATTACACATTCTCTGAAATTCTGAGCCAAAACCTTGTCAAATTGCTCAAGATATAGCTTAAGAGACAACCACTAGTAAATCGGTTTACTTACTATCCTTAGATTGCATGCACTGACTTCAAAATCCAATAACTCCTTCATTCCAACTTAGAATCCAGTAAGCAGTATGTGAAAAGTATAGCCGCAAAATTTCTCTCTCTAGTCGCGGTTGCAAATCCTCAATTGCTATTTGTTTGCGTGCGTTATGCCCAAAAGAGTGACAGTAGGTCAAAAACTAACACCTTAACTTTGAGCGCCTTTAACTTCTTCATAAAAACCCCAAATGACATAAAACTTGTACCAAAACCATAGCCAAAAATCTAAACCTTCTGATCCTATCCTTTAAAATTCAAATGGCCTCGAGAAACTAACCCTAATCCCTAATATGGCCTTAGGCAACCTCCTCAAAGTCCATTGGTCATGATTTTTGAAGAATAGGAATAGAGATTTTCATTATTCATCTCCATTCATTTATATTGGTGCCCTAATTACTCCCTTTTCTACCAAAATCCTTCTTCAATCCTTTTTCTTATAAGATTTATATAATTTATGCTCTAAATATCAAATAAAAGAATCAAAAGAAGTTTTCAAAGATCACCAATGTCTAACAAAGGTGATTCTAAATATTTAGAAATTACTATCAATTAAAACCAATCTTAAAAGCCACTATCAAAAGGAAATTAAAATTATACAAATTCTATAGTAATCTTTTTAAACAACCTCTTCTCAAGGTAATAATCAAATTATATTCTATAACTAATTAAAATCTACTAATATGGCTCTCACCATATTACTTAATAAATTATATATTAAGTACATAATTACATTATTTTTATATAATAGTCAAACCACAACATGACACCATGGCCAAATTCACCACCATTAGAACCATTGTGGCAATTGGGGCAGCAATGGACTTGGAGATGCACCAAATGGATGTGAAGGCAGCTTTCTTGAATGGAGAATTGGAAGAAGACATCTATATGGATCAACCTCAAGGATTTGTTGAAGAAGATAAACAACACCTTGTGTGTAAGTTGAAGAAATCCTTGTATGGGCTTAAGCAATCATCAAGGGCATGGTACCAACGTATCGACACCTTCTTTGTGAATGAAAGATTTGTGAGGAGTGAGGCTAATCATTCCATGTATTTAATGCAATCAAAAGCCTTCTTGCTATTTGTTATTCTTTATGTTGATGATTTGATCATTTTGATCAATACTTTGAAAAAGATGGATTGGTTGAAAGCAAAGTTAACAAAAGAATTTGAAATGAGTGATTTGGGAGAGCTCAACTATTGCTTAGGAGTAGAATTTGTGAGAAATCGAGCTAAAAAGATCATTACATTGAGCCAAAAGAAGTACATTGAAGAAATATTGAAACGGTTCAACATGGAAGAGTGCAAGTCCATTAGAACACCTTTAGAGGCAAATTTGAAGTTGATGAAGCTCACGGATGAGGAATTTGCTAAAGTTGAAGAAGAAATGAAAGATGTTCCATACAAGGTAGTAGTAGGCTCACTTATATATGCAATGGTTGGTACAAGGGTAGATCTTATATATGCAGTGAGTGTTGTGAGTCAACACATATCAAAGGCTGGACCAATTCATTGGGCAACCATTAAGAAGATCTTGAGGTACTTAAAAGGTACTTTGAACTTCAAATTGTGTCTTGGAAGTGATAGTATTACATTGCATGGATATTGTGATGCGGATTGGACTGGAGATGCAAATGATAGAAGATCAATAATGGGATATGTATTCTTTGTTGGAGTTGGAGTAATTTCATGGAATTGTAAGAGACAGCCAACAATTGCAAGATCAACAATGGAGGCGGAATACATGGCAACAAGTCATGGTGCAATAGAGGCAATATGGCTAAGATAAGTTTTAAAAGACATTGGACTTGTGCGATTGGAAGCAACGCCAATGAAATGTGACAATCAAGGATGCCTTAATTTTGCCAAGAATCCAAAGCATCATTCAAAGACAAAGTACATTGACATTCAACATCACTTCATACAGAAGAAGATTGAGATGGGAGTAATTGACATGAAATATTGTGCAACGGAAGACATGCTTGCTGATTCACTCACAAAAGCATTAATGAAGGATAGACATTATAAATTGACAAAGAGATTAGATTTATTAGCTTTTGACCAATAGCAAAGTATGAGTGTTAAAGTAAATAGAGGATAAGTTAGAAGGTATAAGATTTTATCTAAGATAAGTTGCTAATGGTCAAAGGGCAGCAAAAGGATGAAAGAAAGTTACCAAGGTGGCGGCTAGGATTTTAAGTGGTGGCTAGGATTATAGGTGGCGGCTAGGGTTTAAAGTAGTAGTTAGGTTAAGAGGAGTCTACAATTTAGTTGGATGAAAGTAAGATGAATACTAGCCAAAATAGATGTAACCTCTATCTATAAGTAAAGGGTGTTGGAAGTGAGAGGTATCTCATTCCACACTTCTCTTGTGTCTAACCTTGCTGATTTCTACTTACATATGTCTTGCTTATTGTATTTCTTCAATATCTTGCTTCCATATATACTCTTAACTATAAGCTATGTGACAATGTCCTATAGGACCTCTAAAACATGTTGACTTTGTAAGACATACATCTTAACTTGCAAGGCAAGTTTTTTATATGTGCGCTACATAATTTCCTTATTTTGCAAGCTATCAACATATGATTAACATATTGACCAAGTTTCCAACCTACCAATCAACAAAAAATATATATAAAGTCAAAGCAGCAATTATAAAGCTTTTAAGAAGCTAATCTTAAAGGTATTATAAAATTTTATCTATTTTTACTTACTTTTATCTAATTATATAGATATTTATTAGAATACTTATATGTATCTATGATACCTCCTACTCCAATATGTATGTTGATCTTTTAGTTCCAATATCTCTTTTTAAACTATTAAATTTCTTTTAAATTTATTTAAACTATTAGAAATCAAGTCTTATCTCCATACAAAAAAATTCACTTCAATCCAATTGATAGATCACTAAAAATCTTGAAAGTATTCACTGACCTTCAAACTTCAATTTTTGAGACTTTAATCCACAAAAACCTTTATATACTTTGATTTAATTTTTTTTATTGACTTCAAAATTTACACTAGCACACCAACATTTCATCCAAAATTTATCTATACACATATCTTAGAACTCAGGAAATTCTCAAATGTATAAACATAGTTTTATGTCTCAAAATCTAAACCAATAAAAAACATCACTAATTTTGAAAATCTCTCCAAAATTAAATCCTATAATCCTATAATCCTAAATCCTATAATCCTATAATCCTAAACCCTATAACTAATGTTTTAAATTTTTTTTGCATGTCCCTTCTCAAATCTCATTCTTTGATGTCCCAAAGAACCCCTGAGTTGCCATAAATACATAGTTTTGTGCTTTAAGGTCTAATTTTAATCCAAGTTGAGAATTGATCCTCTCTAAGTATCAACATTTGATAATTCAAGGTAATTTTTACTTGAACCTATTGATAATTTCTTTCTAAACATATCTATATCAATTACTTATCTTATTTTCTTTGATTTGAGGCATTTACATTCCTATAAAGTAAATAGAAGTATCTCCTCTAAAAAGTAGTATTTTCATTTTTCACCATATAGTTGTATTATAATATAACATCCATCCCCTCTAAACTTGTACATCTTCTAATATGCACCAAATAATCCAAATCTTGTTTTATTCATATTATATTTTTCACATTGTCGTACTGTAATTACTTATAATATATAAAAATTAGTTGGGACATTTAATATATTCATAAGTCTTGATATATGTTAGAATGGTTAATAGATTAATTTAAAGAAATTGGATATAAGAAACTTTATTTTGAATTTTATCTATTTTGATTATGGCATTTAAAAAAATTATAGGATCCAAATATTTAGTATGAAACATTGAGAGGAGATTAGAACCTAAAGATGAAAATCTTAACTAATACAAAGCTTATTGGGAGAGATGAAAGCAAGGCATGGGTGGATGAAGGCAAAGAATGGAGATCTTCATTCCTATTGGTCGAAGGCCATGCCCAATGGACTTCAAGGAGGCTGCCCGAGGCCTTATTAGGAATTAGGATTTCTCTTCTGAGGGAATTTGAGCTTTGGAGGCTAAATTCATCAATTTTAGGTTTTTAGATATGGATTAGATGAAAATTTTGTATAATTTGGAGTTTTTATGAAGGAGTTATTGGTACTCAAAGTTAAGGTATCAATTTCATATCTACTGTCACTCTTTGGAGCATAACATACGTTTATAGAGAGCAACAAAGAATCGGCGACGAAGATTGGAGAGAAAACTTCCTTGACTATACTTTTTATATATTATTTGATAAATTTCAAGTTTGGATGAAGAAAATATAGATGGTTGAAGTTAGTGCATCCAAATCAAAGGCAGTAAGTAATTGATTTTATTCATATTAATAGTTGGAGCCATATCTTGAGTTTCTAGATGAATTTTGGGCTCAAAACTTTTGAAGAAGGTAGATTATTGTATGAAAAAGCTATACATATAAATTTTGTGGAATTTGAGTGCTTAATTTTTGAGATAAAAAGAAAATTTCATGCAAGTATATAAAAACTAGGATTTCAAGCTACTGTTAGGATTTTGGTGATATCTTAAGATCTGCGAAGAATTTGTAATTCAAATTTGTTGTGGTAGTTTTTAGAAGTACATCAATACTTTATATAAAATTTAAGCGTGTTTGAATGGTCCGATTGAAAGATATGAGTTTTTGAAGTTCAAGAATAATATCCCATAAGAATTTTTAAGGATTTAGAGATTTTATCATATTTTGGGTATTTTGGGGAACTTAAGACTTATATATTTGGTATAATAGTACCTAAAAGTATTGTATATATATATATATATATATATATATATACAAACTTGGTCTTTCTTATCTCAAGACTTAATTGAGTAATTAGTGGCAGCCAAAAGTCTAATGCTTTCTTGAGGCAAATTCTCTCTACCCCGATAATGCCTTCATCTAAATCCTCTTCATCATTTTTTTTATTCAAGTCAAATTCATTTTCTTGTCTTAAAAGATTTATGTCATCAATAAGATCTTTTATATTTATTTCTATTTGTCTTTGTTTGAATATCTTCACTCGCTTCTCTATAATTGGTATTTTTAACCTTATTCTATTTAGTTCTTGTAATGAATAAGTTTTATTATTATATATAATTATTACTACATATGATTCAAACTATTATTTTAAAAAAATTCTTAAAGTATTATGTTGATTGTTCAAGCTACTATCATAGACCCAAATCCAATTATCTTCTTTAATCGCCTTAGGCCTTGATCAATATTGCTTATTAAATCATGGCTTATTTTGTAACCTTGTTCTTTTTAACCTTTCTAATTCTATTTGCACATCTTCTATTTTTTCTCAAGTTGTTGAATTCTAATAGCTAAAAGTTTGTTTCTTATCAATTCATCTTTCTATAGTAGCAGACTTTTAGTAAGTACTTTCTCTTTAATTAGCATTATAGATTTTTGACTTATCATGAATTCAATAGTTATATATTCCATTACTAAATTATGAGTTATTCAATCAACCCACAAAGCAAATAGCAAAAGTAGAGGCCATTCTCTAACCTTCTCATTATAAACTTTAACTAATTCCTTTACAATTGCTAGATGACCATATTCAATTTTTGCATTTCCATTTAGATTATAAGTAATAATCAATGATAATTTAACCTCACATCTTTCAAAGAATTCACAAGCTTCTTCTGCATTTAATTCTCCACAATTTGGAGTGATTTTTCCAATACATTTGTAAAATAAATAGATATTGGTTTTTATAGGATATTGATTAGATATTGATAAAATTGATTAATCATCCATATGACAATCAATTCAAAAGATAAGATGGATGATTTAGTTAAGAAAAGTAATTAAGTAAGAAATATTGGTTAGAATCTCTATTTTGGAATAAATATAAATTGATTGAAGAAGAAATAGATAGGGCTAGAGTATCATAGTCATGAGCCAAGATAAGCTTAGTACTATCTCTTGTTTTTATTTTCTTTATAGAAGAAGGATAATAGATAGATTTTGAATAATATGAAGTGAAATTTCGTAATAAAAAAGATTTGATTTATATAATGTCAAATGAGAAATTAAATTTATTGTGTACTAAATTATAAGTAAAAAATTAGAAAGTCAAGAATTAAAGATGTTTGTGAAGTATAGATATGAATGAGAGAATTATAATATATTAATTATTGAGAGTAGAGAGTATTTTACAAGAAGAAGTCTGTGGATTCTGGAATTGTATGAAGCAGATTACTAAGAATGATAGATAGTTTTGGAGAATTTCAATGATTGGATTATAGAATGTTTTATGCAATCTTTTAAGATAGTGCAATATTACATATTGTTGTTATAAGTTTGGAGAGGAGAAGAGACAAAAAATGCATAAGATAGTATTATCAATTGTAATATTTTAATTGTTAGAAGAAGAATTGATAGAATGTGGAAGGCATTATAGCTTTCTTGGATGTTTTTAGCTGATCACAAGATGATTAATTGTATGACCCTAATGTGTAAACTCATGTAGATAGTCTTTCTCCATGTTTGAACTCCCTTTTATAGGTTTATTCTACGAAGGTATTTAAAAAACAAGTAAAAAAACAATTATATTTTGGCGCTAGTGCTAGAGATTATCAATAGTATTGAATGTTAGGAATTAATTACCAAACAAGTGGTTTTGGATGTTGCACAAAGAGGTTATTAAATTAATGCTGGTTTGAAAGTATAGGTAAATGTGTAGTTAGATTAGAGTTAGAAAGTAATTTCAGTATTATATGATGAAAGATTATGGTTAATAAAAATGAGAATATTGTACTAACAAAAATACCCTAGTTAAAAGGAAGATAGAAAAGAGCATTGTCATGTTGTGGTTAGGCTACCATGTAAAAATAATGGATTTATGTATTTAATACACATTATATTAGAGAACATGGTAAAAGCCATGTTAGTGGATTTTTGTTGGTTATAGGATGTGAATAGATTACTAGCTCAAAAAAAGGTTGTTTAAAAGAGCTTCTATTAGAATTCATATAAATTTATTTTCTTTTGATAGTGACTTTGAAGTTGATCTTATTAATAGTAACCTTTAAATATTTAAAGTCACCTTTGTTAAATATTGGTGATCCTTAAAGTCTTACTTTGTTTCTTTTATATGGTGTTTAGGACATATATTGTGTGAATCTTATAAAGAAAAGATTTGGAGAGGGATTTTGGTAGCAAAAAGAGAATTTAAGGCATCCATATAGATGAATGGAGATGGATGATAAAAATCTCCATTCTTATTGATCAAAAATCATGACCAATGGGCTTCAAGGAGGCTACTTGAGGCCATATTAGGAATTAGGATTATACTTTCACGCCATTTGAGCTTTTGGAGGCTAGAATCAGCAGGTTTAAGTTTTTGGTTATGGTTTTGGTTTAAATTTTGAATCAATTGGAGTTTTATAAAGGACATATAGGCGCTCAAAATCGAGGTGTTGATTTTGTAGCTACTATTACTCTTTTGGATATAACGCATGCATACAAAAAGTAATATAGGATCAAAAATTAAAATTGAATAGAATATTTTTTTAGCTATAATTTTGGTATATTTTTTAATACATTCCAAAATGGGATGAAGGAGATATTAGATGTTGAAATCAGTGCTTGTAAATCTAAGAGTAGTAAGTAATCAGATTCACTAATGGTTGTGTTTTGAGCTATATCTTGAGCAATTTGATGAGATTTTGGCTCAAAAATGTGTATAATCATATTAATAAACTTTATGTATAATTTTTTTGGCATTTGGATTTTGAATTTGTAAGATATGAAGAAAATAGCACTCAAATACTTGTGAATTAGGATTTGAAGCACTTGCTATGGTTTTTAAGATCCATGATGATCAGTAGTAAATTTAAAATTCATTTTTTTTGTATTAATGCTTGAGAGTAAATTCTATATTTTTTGTAAATTTAAAAAAAAATGAATGGTTGAATTGAGAGGTATGAATTTTTAAAGTATAAGGAAACAAAAAAATATATTTACAAGAAAAATATATTTTGAAAGGGTTTTATTATAATTTGAGCATTTTATACAAAGTGAAGAGGTTTTTTGGAAGTCAAGACTTTACATATATGTTGAAGATGGATATATAGAGCTATGGTTAAATTTTGATATAAAGATGAGTTTTTGAGATGAGATTATGGATTTTCTTTGGAATTATTAAAAATCTAACTTACCAGCAAATGGTTAGTTATGATTTGGTATAACTAAGAATGTTAGGCAATTTCTAGATATTTTAGAAAGCCTTATATACAAACCTTCTTAAATATAAAAGATTTTACTAGTAAAATATCTTTTTGATATTGTAATATTTATTTGTCTTCTACTTAAAAGGTTAAATAACTTATTGGAACTTGGCCAATAAGTTAAAACTAAACTCTCTATAGCTAGGTACCAAGTGTATTCTCAGATAGAAAACCACGCAATATGAGAGCACAAGCAAGAAATGTTTATAGGATAAGTAAGAACATAATATAAAAAAGAAGCATTGATAGAGTTGAATTAAACCATGATTGCATGCTTATTGGCATATCTAAGCATATCTAGAACATGATAGACTTTTAATATTTCAGACATATATACCATTAAGAAAATTGCATAGAGCATTCAACAAAAATTTTGTCAATATTCCACCATATCTCTTCACCCTATCAATTAAAAGTTAAGGAGACACAAAAAAATTGGGTATTCTATTGGATGCTTTTTCAATAGTGGACACAATCAATTCTAGCAAGATTAGTTTCTTAGAATGGCATAAATTACTTACTAATAAGGGCCAATTTAGTATGTTTTAAAATCCATTGTTTTTACCTCCAATTCAATCAATAAAATTATTTATACATAATAATAGTAAATTGAAGATGCTTGAAAGTTTAAAAAAGATAATTGAAGAAGACAGTGTTTATTTTAATAAGAAATTAAGTGAAACATTGTCATCTTTAATGGCAGTGAGGGATCCAGCAGTTCCAATGGATGAGGTGGGTGATCGCACAACTAGCGTAGCTCCATTACCTACTTTTAGAAATTTACCAGTATAGATTCAGATCAACATTTCTCTCAGTTCTTAATTATATGTGTAGCAAATAATAGTAGAATTGAAGATATTTGGTTGAGATGGTTGCAAGTGACCTTGGAAGACACAATATTTGAATGATATAATTGCTAGTATGTGGACCAATTTTTTAATTGAGAGGCATTAAAAAATATATTTTTAACCCATTTTCAATCAATTGGATTTGAAGAACATCTCAAGGAAAGATTAATGAATAATAGAATGGTACCAAGAGAAGTGATGCAGTTATATTATGGCTGAGTAGTAGATATCTTTTGTAAATGGCCAAATAACCAAATGCCAGATTTGTTTGTTTTGTCTATATTAGTTAATGGACTATACCTACTAGAATTGAAGTTGTTTGTGAAGGAGGTCTAATCAACCACTATTGCTTCTTCAATTGATTGAGCTAAAATTTGGAAAAAATGTCATTATGACCAATTCCTAACTATAGGAGCCACAATGATTCCATCTTAAGGAGGTTATCAAATACTAGCTTAAAATGAAGCAGTAGACAGTTACCCAAGAATGATTGATTATGATACAAATCTTAGTGCTAATTTGTAGGGAATAGTTAATGTTGTCTCATTATAGGTTGTACCACCAACAGCATCAATTTTGTATTCCCTATACTTCTCATATCAAAAACTAGTACCTACAAAAAAGTTACCTAATAAAATAGCATTGAATGATCCAAATGATGCTTTGTTGTTAACTTTGATAAAAAAGATGGATGAATTGGCTATTAATCTGGTGAAGGATAAGGAAAAGAGGCATAAAACAACTAATATGAGTCCCAATATTTGATGCAGTAATAGTAAAGGACAAGGCCTTTTAGTAATCGAATGTACTTCACTACCCCAAATGATTGTGTAATGTACATTTTGTGAGGATAAGCATGCCACCACGAATTGTTGGAATTTATAAAAGCAATAATAGTTTGATAATCAAACCATGATTCACCTGACTTCATGGGATGTTAATCAAGTTCAAACAAAAAATAGATTTGATTGGAGTAGAAAACATTCAAATAAACAAAATAGGAATTTTTTTAATTTTCAATTTTTTTTATATAATTAAGAATGTGGATCCAATTTTCAAAGCATTGAATAAAATCAATTTCAGATTCTACAGTACCAATTAGATAGCCGGGATCATTTATCCATCTAACTTGGAACATACCTAGTCGATATATACCAGTAGAAACACCCAATATTCTTGATGGAATTAGAAGAAGACTACTTTGATGTTATCATTGCAAGCAAATAGGACATTATGCTAGTGAATGTCTCAATCCAAGAGCTAGTGATAAATATACTCAAGTATATAGAAATTATAAGCAGTCACGACATACATATCAGTAGTGCAATGCTTTGTTTAATTTTAATAACTGAGTCTAGTAACTCCAGTTGTATAATAAGATAGAGGATAATAATCAAGGCCCACAAGATTTTTTTGTAAATCAAGTAGAATGCATTCATGCAGTACTTACTAGAGGCCAAAAAAAAAAAAAAAAGATTTAATTCAATAATTGGATGTATCAATTATGAAGGACCACTTCAATCCAATTATAAAAACTCTAAATTTAATACTTGTATTGGAATTATTATCCACAATAGGACATGGTCCATCTGCGCAATCCAATGATGTTCTTAGTACCAAGGTATTGATTTAATCTAAACCAATATCGTTATTTGAGAAGTTCCAGAAGTTGTCTTATATATTAAAATATTTTTTTATAAATGGACATTCCAAAAAAGTTTATTTAGCTATTCCACATCCGAATTTTGTAAAGAAAGATATATTATCTTAAGGAATTAAGTTGAAATCCATGTAAAAAAAAGGAGCCTTGAAAATCACTATCAATATAGAATTGTATAATATTTTGAAAGATTTGGATGTAATTCAACCCATTTATTACAATGAAGCAACTTTTAGCAATAGTCCTAGAATGTCATTTTATATTAAATTCCTCATTAATAAGACGTAGGTCCTACAATAGAGAAATTTATCAAATTAGTTTAAATCTCGATCTGAGAGCATCAACTATTAATATATCCATCAATATTTTTATTTCCAGAGTTTAAGTGGATGGTCGCTCTAATGTGAATCTAATGAAGACCGATACAATAGAGGACTTGGACTTAAAACAATTATTACCTATGACATTAGTATTGAGAATGGCAAATCATAGTAGGATGAAACCAATGGATATCTTATGCAGTATTGACAGTGTAATTGCTGGAACCATATACAAGATTGATTATATTATTTTTCTATTATAGAGTTCCATAATATCCTATTCAATCTTATTGAGTCAAGCGTGGCTATATCAAGCCAAAGCTAAGAATGATTAGGGCCATGGAATGTTGACTATTAGAAAAAAAAAAAAAAAAAAAAAAAAAAAAAATTGTGTTATAAATGTACTTACTTCAATATCATGGAAAATCTCAAATTTTGGATTTAGAGGTGACATCTAATGATGAGAGTTAATCTGATGGAGAATATGATGAAGTTATCAATGCAATGGAAGTTGATGATGACCCAATTTATATGCAAAAGCAAAGCATGTTATAACAATGTGGAAGACTTAGAGAATATTTAGTATATCTAGAAGATACAACAAACTTTGATCATGCTATTACAGATTGGATGAATAATCTCCCGATTAATGAAGTCATTGCATTGGAAATAGAATTAGATAGTTTCAATTTATTAGATTATATGAAAGATTACAAGTTGGAAAAGAAAATCAAACCACATATTGTCGAGGAACTTGTATGCCAATCCATCAACTTAGGCACCAATAAAACACCGAAGGTTATCAAAGTATACAATGGAATTATGGATATTGAATTGAAAAATTGAAAGGCTTTCTTCCTAAATCATAAATCCTCTTATGTATAGTCATATGTGGATTGGAAAGGCATTCCTATTGAAGTTTATAAGCATCAAATTATTTTGGAGGAGAATGCTACACTAATTTGGCAAAGTCAACATTGACTCAATTCAAAATATTTCCTTATGATAAAAGAGGAATTAAATAAATTTCTTGATGTGGATTTTATTTATCAAGTCTCATATAATGAATAAGTTTCACCAATTATAATGGTCCTAAAGAAGAATAAAAAAATCCAAATTTGTGAAGGATTTTATAAATTAAATGCGGCTATCAAGAAGGATTATTTTTCTTTACTTTTTATAGAGAATATTGTGAGTCATCAGATTGACTCACTAGTTATTTTAGGACAAAAGAATGCATGTAGAGTACCAAAATTATAATTATTAGGTAAAGATGTGCTTAGAAGATGTTGAAAAAAGAAGAATAGTATTAGTGGAGAAGAAATGGAGTCTTAGTAAGTCTTGGAGGCAATTATTTTAGTTGATTTAGTATTTTTACTTATTATTGAGGAGTAAGGATTAGTTACTAAAATCAATATTTATATTGATCTTATATCTATATGTATTACTTATACAAAAACTATAAATATTAATAAGTAGTTAAAAGAAGCATGAGAAAGAAACTCATGTCTTTTTAGTTATTTATATAGAAAGTAGAATTTATAGTAGATTTAAGTTGATTCCATTACTATAAAAAATCAATAATACAGGAAATTATATCCTTAAATTGCTATTAGTATTATAGAAACATTATAGGAATTTTTAGAATTTATTTAGAATTTATTTAGAATTTTTAGTAGATTCAAATTAGTTTTTATCACTATAAAAAAATCATCAATATAAGAAATTATGTCTTTAAATGGATATTAGAATTATAAAAATATTATAGGAATTTTTAAAATTTATTTAGAATTTTCTATGAATTTTTAGGGTAATTTTCAAGACCTTGGTAAAATTGAGTTTTATCACATGGGGAGCTATTATGAAGAAACGGAGCAAGGTTTGAATGCCACACAATGTTTTTAGGCTAATTGGGTATTTTTTAATACCATGGTGAAGTCAAAAATACAAAAATATTAATTCTACTAGTAGAAAATAGGAGGATCAAAAGCTAGTATAGTCCTTGTAAGAAGGGAGGTGCACAAATCCCATATGGATTGTAGCACCTTGAATGTAGGTAGGAAGATAAGACTAAGGCCTCAAGGCCTCTTTAGGCAACCCATATACACTACATGTGAGTCTTGGTGAAGTTCGAACCCTTGTTCTATTAACAAGTTATCCTTGAGGTAAAATATTTTTTACTTAACTTTCCATTTGTTACTTGTTATTTTCAATCCTTCATAACTTACTCATAGTAACTCGGATTTACATGTTTTTTATGTCATTGAAAAGATAAAAAAAAAAAATCTTTCTAAAAATATACTTTTAATTTTTACTTTTTACTCGGTGAGAATCAAGTGAATAGACTGTGACTCATTGTGATTGTTGTTTTACTTACTCTAACTAATCTAATCAGAGTAAACCTGTATAGGGGGATTCGAACACAGGGAAAGAATACCCCATGAGCTTACACGTTACGGTCACACAATTAACTGTATTCCGTACTACTTAAAACAGCGAAGAAACACTACAAGACTTTTTTCTGCTAATGAAACCCTTTCATTAACCAATAACCACTGAATGCAATCTGCACTGTCTCAAAAATCCACACAAAACACATAAATTCCATCCAACACTAGGAATAACCAATCTTACTCAATTAATCTGACTTTACACAATTTTTGTTTTCCTAGATTTCCTCGGTCCGAACACACACAGTTTTCAATTAACCACGATCATAATCTTCCAGTTATAACCAATCTTCACAGAATCTGATAACAACTTCCAAATTTCTCTCCTTCAATCACACAATACTTCAGTTACACACCCAATATCTCATAAATCATTTCCCTGATTTATTCCACGAATTCTTTTCACAGTATTCAGAACTTTAAACAACAAAATAAAAAAAACAAGAGACAGCACCAAGCTTATCCTCACTCATACTATCACAGTTTGGCCCTTACTTCCTCTCTCCCATCCTCCTTATACTACCACGAGATACCAACTGCTACATTTCTAATGAAAACTACTTTTTCTAACTATTCATCCATTTTACCTACTGAACTACCTTTTCAACAGTCATCTATCCCTATTTACACTATAAACTAAGTATCTACAATTCAGCAAATAATTACTTATTCTACATAGCCCCACTCCCATTTGTGCAGCATCCTCGCAAACATAGAACCGATACATAACTAAAAAAAACTTCTCCAAAATTTCTATTTATCTGATACACCCAATTGATCAATTATTACATTATCCGTTATTGGTTCTACCGATTCTGGCTCTAGTGGTACGTCTTCATCCTCTTCCAATATTTCAAGCGACTCCTTTTTCAATTGGGCTGAAAGATCTTCATTATATTCTCCCAATTCACGGACCTCAGCTTCCAGTTTCAGGATCTGGGCATCGCGAAGTTCCAACTGATGTTGCTGTGGATTCATCCCTTCTGGGACATCTTCAATCGACACTTGAGATTGACTCCTCATAGTTAACTCTTCCGTCAGTTTTGACACCTCATTTTATAAAACTTCAATTTTAGACCTCATTTTCTCCGTTTCACATCTCAATTCGTCACACAATAACGCTTTCTCTGTCGCCAATAACTCTGTCTTGTCCACTTCCGCTTGCAACTGGCATTTGAACTTCTCCCATTCCAAATCCCATGACTTCCTATTCTGAATCAATTCGTCCCGTTGTCCTTCCACAATCCGTGAAATTTGTTCTTTTTCCTTTGTCCAAGCCTCATATTGGAGAACCAATTTCCGCTCCAGGTCCAACTTGGCTTCTTTAATTTCTTGAATCCTCAGTTCTTGCTCCCTAATTTTTTGATTTTGATTCCATAACTTTTTTTTACTATCCTTCCAATCCCGTTTACTTCTGTCTTCTACATCCAATGCTTGTACCATACAATGTATATGCGAAATGTGCTTCAATATGGTATTTTTAAAAGATACTCCTTTAGGTAATCGACCTTCTAGAAACGCCAACTGGTTGATATCTATCAATAATGGGACTTGATTCTCCTCTTCTTCCGCAACACCACTTGAAACCCGTCTCGCTTTGATAACTAGAGCTACCTCTTGAACCATTGTACGACTTGATTCTCCAATTTTGTGTATTACATCCACTGCATTGTGATTCTGTGCCAATAAATTTTGTTCTCTCTGCAAAGGTGCTGACACTGATATAGGGTTTTCCTCTTCTCACGGTGGTTGACGCAATGTGTGCACGATGACAGCATATACATAATTTGAACAAAGCAAGGATGTGAACTTTTCCAATTTGAACTTGGCTTCTATCTCCACATGAATACGAGTAGCTACGTAAGTCACCCAATTGAACACCATCTCTTCAAACGCCCCTACTGCTGCATATAATAATCATTTTGACACATATGTGGGATGTCGGTACAATCCTAACTGCCTCAGCACGAACCGCAACCATTCCACATATTCTGGTGTAATCGCCTCCTGAGTCCGCCATCCTTGGCTCCTTTCAAAGGATGACATTCCTCTCTTAAAATATCTACTTGGGCTGAAATCGCTAAACTCATCAGTCCCTACTGCCATCTCTCCAATGGGAAGAAACAACATCTTTTCCAGGATTGTTTCATCAATCCCAATAATTCGCCCTTGAACGACACTCGATCCATCCTCAGGGTCGTAATTTTCAATGTATTCCTCTACTAATGACACATTGATTGATGGTAAATGCTCTGAATGGTGCAAAAATTGGAACAGCTTCGAAGTCCAAAAATCCCTTATATTTCTCTGCGTCTAACAGATTTCTAACTTCATCGGCTCCATATTGATAACAATTATCATAGCCGATGGTTTTGCTCTGCATTTAGCTCTCACATTCCGGCCACTTTCATCTCTATCTACAGCTCTCTTGGTACTTTCAATTGCCATGACTCAAACGCTTACAGGTCCTAACCGTCAATGCGACTCTCCAATATGTCCGAAACACTAAAATGAAACACAAATAAGCAACAACAGAATATAACACCACAAAATAACTTTTAATAGGAGCCCTACTCCTATTCTATTATCTAGTGATGAGAACGACAATATGGTACCCATACTGTCCATTTCTCACTTTCTTCGCATCTGACACAATAGTGATAACTAAATATCCTTGCAGCCGCCTCTACGCCTTATACCATAATTAGGTCCCTCCTGAGTCCATTCGAAGTCCCCTCCCCTCAAATGAAATAAAACCCGTCCCGAGTTTTAGGTATTATATAATCGTAAACGATTCCCATTAATGCAGGTACTGAAACGATGGCCCGTAAAATCCTCCGATTGAACAGATCCATTGGAAAATCTTTCAATTACACGATATGGCCCATGCCAGCGAACTTGAAATTTTCTCAAAAAATGATTGAATCGGCTGTCATATAGCAAAACCAAATCATTAGGCATAAAATACTTCGGCTGTAGTTTACTATCATAGTAACTCTTCCTCCGTTTTTAAGTGGCTTCCATGTGGAATAGAGCGACAACCCGTATTTCATCCAATTCCTCCAATTTCATCAACCGAGAGTATAATGACTCGGTGTCACTGAGGCATTTGTCTAAGGCAATACGTAAACTGGGAACCTCCAATTCGATAGGTAAAATTGCCTCTTGATCGTAAACTAATTGGAACGGAGTAGAGTAGGTAGTTACTTTATAGGCGGTACGATAAGCCCACAAAGCTGCAAAGAGTTTGGTCTCCCAATCAATATTGGCCCCTGAAATTGTTTTAATCAAGACTTTGCACAAAATGTCATTGGTCTTTTCCGTTCGCCCATTGGCACAAGGATGATAGGGAGTGGTCTTACAATGCTTGATCTCATATGTGGTCGTCAAGGCAGCGATGGTAGCATTGATGAAATGGATGCCTCGATCCCTGACCAATTCCTTGGGACATCCAAAGCGAGTGATAATATTCTCATACAAAAAAGTTGCCACCGCACTGGCATTATCGATGCAGGTAGCAATCGCCTCTCCCCATTTGGTGACATAATCTGTGGCGACTAAGATATACCACTTTTGACCAGGTTTTGACGCAGGTGCAATGGGACCAACAAAATCAATACCCCATTTTTCAAACGGGACCTAAACCAAGATTGGTACTAACAGTGTCGTTTTATAACACGAGTATACTGTGAAAATATAAAGAAAGAGGACTTTTATTAATGTTCAGTTACCTCGAATATTGGGAGCAACGACCGATTCCAGTGCAAATACTGAGAGGCTAGGTTCAGTCACCCCATTACAGTCAGCCGAGGCTTACTGAAATGCTCCGTTCGATTCCAATAACGGGAGTCAGCAGAAAGGGAAAAGACCAATTCAACGACGGGTGAGCCTGGTTCGAAGAGCCAATTGGATTCAATTTCAAGACATCCAATCCAGGTCCTCTTACCCAATATGAGACCTGAATTGGTCGGGCAACCCAATGCGATCCAATTGCGGGAACATCCAAGTCTTACTACAAGGTCTTACAACGGGCCTCTTATCCAATATGAGACCTGAATTGGTCAAGCGACTCAATGTTGTCCCGATTACAGGGCTCCGATTTCGTTTCAGGCTGTTCCATCCTATGTGCTGTTCCGTGGACGTCCTTTCGGTAAAAGGATCTCTCAAAGGTAAAAACGGAGGAGAAAGCTCTGACAACGGAGCCAATTCCAGATCTAAGACGGAAGGAGCCAATTCCGGATCTAAGACGGAAGGAGCCAATTCCGGATCTAAGACGGAAGGAGCCAATTCCGGATCCAAGACGGAAGGAGCCAATTCCGGATCTAAGACGGAAGGAGCCAATTCCGGATCCAAGACGAAAGATTGAAGAAATTCAGAGGCTAGGGTTTGAAAGAAGGGAGAGTTGGGATTAAAGGGGAGGAAGGTTAAGAAATGGGGAGGAGGGTTTTCAAATTGGGGTTTTTTTGGATCAAAGAGCTAGCTTCAAGCTCTTTTCAAGGTCACTAGTTTGGTTTCATTAGGGTTTGTGAGTGGAGAGCAATCGCTGCTCAAAGTCAGTGTTGATTTTGGTGTTTCGGATTTTATATAAAATAATGATGGTTTGCATTCTCAATCGGTTTGTGCAAGTCGTGTAGCATCTATGGATCAAAATTTGGTATTTTTTGGATAGTTGGGTGTACTAAGTTTATACAAAAAATTGTGTTAATCTAACAATGCAATCAAGAGATATCTGGGTTTTAGTACAAAGGGTTGTCGGAAGTTGGCAGTTTAGGATTGGATAGAGTTTCTATGATATCAGAAGATCTACTAGTTGGATCGACGTAATTTTTGGCTTGGTAATAGAAGATTTGGAGATCAAGCAGCTATTCAATTTTGAGCTGGAGTTAGCGATTGACAAAGGAGAAATCACTTCTGGAGTTTCTACATCAAATTTCAAGGTTGCAGCCGAGTGTCATCAGTGCGGTTTTTGGGCGTTTTCTTGCAATCTGTAAGTTGGGTTGGGCTGAAATTTTTTGAGCATATAGAAGGCTTATACTGGTATTTGGGTACAAAATTTCACACTAAGTGGACAGTTGGATCAAAAGTTACAGCTTGTCAAAGCTCACTGGCTAGGATTAGGGCTTGTTAAGAAAAACGAAAAAACTTAATTATAAAAGAAATAAAGCAATTGGAATATTGTATGGTTAAAATGACTATGAGGAGTGTTTTTAAATACTTGGAAATTGATATTTCAATTATATTCTTCATACATGGATAAAATCTATTAGGGTTTCTTTGTTATTTGCAAAAACAACTATACCTTTTACAGCCAGATACCCAGTGTATTCCTGAATAAGACAACACGTAATACGACAACGGCATGGCAAAAATACTCGTAGGTCGATTAATTCGTTGTCAAGGATCACAATGGCGAACGAACTGGTGGGCATTAAAAAACATTGTAGGCCACGAATATCCGGCCATTAAAGCCTTGCGAGCAGTGTTGTCTCCCGCAAAATGACCACCAATATCCGGCCATTAAAGCCTTGCGAGCAGTACTGTCTCCCGCAAAATGACCACCACAACTATCCAAATGACAATCGATAAGTATCGATTGTACTTCACTGGGAAAGATACAGTGCCGTAAAAGACCATCTCGACTGTGTTTATACAAAGCATCACGAATCATCGTGTATAGAGCACTCTTCAGAATAAGGCGCTTCTTAAGCTTGTCCATGAAAGTGGGCAAAAAAGTATGGAAGGTCAGAAACTGAATAATTTCGCTATACTCGGAGGATATTACATCTACCACAAATAATGCGGCGTCGAGAAGATCATCGGGAATAAGCTCGTTGCCGAGAATATTAGACAACCGGGATAAATGATCCGCGTTCGCATGTTGCTTCCTAGGTCTGACAACCACCGTAAAATTGAACTCCTAGAGGAGTAAGACCCAACCAGCAATGCGTCCACTCAATCGAGGCTTATTAATCAGATATTTGAAAGCATCATGATCCACATAAAATACAAATGGATACCCAAGCAAATAGTACCAAAATTTTTGAACCGAGTATATCATACCCAACGCCTCTCGTTTAGTAGTAGTATAGTTACGTTCGGCAGCCATCAATTATCGACTGGCATAATATATGGAATGATCTAATCCTTTATCATCCTTCTGGCTTAACACCGAGCCAATAGCAGCATTGGATGCATCAACATACACATGAAATGGCTTTGTCCAACAAGGAGCCACCAATATTGGTGTAGAGACTAATTTTGACTTTAAGACCTCGAAGGCTACGGTACACTCTTTGGTCCAGAGGGGACTAGTACCATCGGACGGAGGTTTCTTCAGTAAGTTCATTAAAGGTTGACAAATAACCGCAAATGAACTTATAAATCGTCGATAATAACTGACATGACTAACGAACCCTCGAACACCGGAGACTGTCTCCGGTCTTGGCAAGTTCATGATATGCTGCACTTAGTCAGGATCCATAGCAATACCACGACTGGAAACAATATGGCCCAATAATTTTCCGGACGGAACACCAAATTGGCACTTCTCCAAATTCAACGATATCCCAAATTTGGCACACTGAGCTAAACATTTGCCTAAACAATAAAGATGATCTTGTTTAGTACTGAATGTACAAAAGTCATCTAAAAAGATCTCCATAAACATACGGAGATAGCCTTGAAAAGCCTCAGTCATCACGCGTTGGAACGTGGCTGGGGCGTTACATAACCCAAAAGGCATCAGACGATAAGCAAATGTGCCCCAATCCGTAGTAAAGGTTGTCTTGAGTTGGTCTTCTTTTGCAATTTGAACTTGATTATATCCGGAGAAACCATCGAGAAACGAATAGCATTCGTGATTGGTGACAGCGTCCAATATACTATCCGTGAATGGTAACGAAAAGTAATCTTTCTTGGTGGCTGCATTAAGTTTCTAGAAATCTTGATAAATTCAGATTTTTCCGTTCTTTTTCGGCACCATCATAATTGGAGAAACCCACTCAATATTCAGTACTGGGTAAATGAAACCCACCGCAAGAAGCTTGTCCAATTCTTCCTTCACCATAAGGGAATATTTAGGATTAAGGCGATGTTGCCTCTGGCGTACCAGTTTAGCGTTTTCTTCCAATATGATACGATGTTCACAGACATCAGTGGAGATACCTTGTAGATGATCATAAGTCCAAGCAAAAGCAGATTTATGATGTAAGAAAAAGTTTGTCCAACAGGTCAACTCTTGTTCTTTAATACCTTCATAGACCTTAATTAGCCGAGGTTCGGCAGTGGTCGCTAAGTTAATAGTTTGACATACAGGTTCAGCAACAATACTCTATTTCAATTCCCACAGTGATTTAAAGTTACTCGATATGTCCGACATATGCGAAGTAACGAATCCCATCTTGAGGGCACTAACATGGTGCACATTGTGTCGAGGTTTCCAGTCAATACTAACATAAGTAGAGTTTTTCGAATCCTTCGGGTATATCAAGTACTCTCCCAGACCTCTACATTGGTACACCACCTCAGGGTGCTGTGCTGCCTCCACATTGGCCTCCGTACTTGGTACTTCTATGTCATCCTCGGAGCTAAGCTCTTCATCCGACATCAATTCAAATACTGGCAACTGAGACTCCCCGTGATAGCGAACTGCGTACATTTGTAACACCATTTTATCTACGCCCTTACCAATTGTCAAAGTACCCCCACCCCAATTGTTCTTGGCCCTTGCTTGATACAACCAAGGTCGTCCCAATAAAATAGGGTACGATAAAGTCGAATGTTGTAAGCGAAAGACAATGTAGTCAATTTCATATGCAATACCTGCAATTATAGTTTGAACACTCAGTAAAATATCCATTGGCTTAACTCGGCTATGATCTGTCATCCGTAATACTAATGTCGTGGGGACTAATTGTTCCAGATCTAAAGCATCCATTGTATCAACGTTCATTAAATTGACGCTGGAACCTCCATCTACCTGAACGCCAGAGATCAGAATATCATCAATCGAAACATCAATGGTTGGTGCACCTGGATCAGGGTTCAAACTAACTTTACAAACTTCCATATTACGATGCCGATGTCTTGTTAGGGATGAATTCAAGGTGGAACGACACTCTGGTGCGACTGCTAGAAGTTGCTTCATAGAAATTGAAGGCCGAATAGCATCCAAATCCTTTAAAATATCGTAGGGTTCCATATTTAGGATAATTCCCAATGCCCTCTTTCGTTTCATGGGTTTGAATTTAACTCCGTGAGGTAAATTATTTTGCCGCCCTGGACTTGGAATTGGAACAGCAACTTGAGCTTCCTCGGGACTACCTTTCCCAAGGGGATCTTTCAACGGGTATGATGCTTCTTAGAACTGCGGTGGGAACAGACTGGCTCGAGACGGAACCGAAGACTCCGTAATTGGGACCTCATTGGGCTTCGCAACCAAATCAGGGCTTAAAACTTTTCCAGTGTCACGACCTAAATGGGATGTATCCATAATTGGATGTGATTGGCCCTTCCCTTTTTGCTGACTCCTAGTAAGAACGGTATGGACACATTCCACCCGATTTACTGGAGAGTCTTGAGGACCTCGATTTATCTCTTCTATTTTTTCTGGACTCTGGATTTGCTGATCCCGATTATTGAAATTGAATGGAGCATTACATTGCTTATACATTGTCGTATTGTAAAACGAGTATACTGTGAAAATATAAAGAAAGAGGACTTTTATTAATGTTCAGTTACCTCGAATATTGGGAGCAACGACCGATTCCAGTGCAAATACTGAGAGGCTAGGTTCAGTCACCCCATTACAGTCAGCCGAGGCTTACTGAAATGCTCCGTTCGATTCCAATAACGGGAGTCAGCAGAAAGGGAAAGACCAATTCAACGACGGGTGAGCCTGGTTCAAAGAGCCAATTGGATTCAATTTCAAGACATCCAATCTAGGTCCTCTTACCCAATATGAGACCTGAATTGGTCGGGCAACCCAATGCGATCCAATTGCGGGAACATCCAGGTCTTACTACAAGGTCTTACAACGGGCCTCTTATCCAATATGAGACCTGAATTGGTCAGGCGACTCAATGTTGTCCCGATTACAGGGCTCCGATTCCGTTTCAGGCTGTTCCATCCTATGTGCTGTTCCGTGGACGTCCTTTCGGTAAAAGGATCTCTCAAAGGTAAAAACGGAGGAGAAAGCTCTGACAACGGAGCTAATTCCAGATCTAAGACGGAAGGAGCCAATTCCGGATCTAAGACGGAAGGAGCCAATTCCGGATCCAAGACGGAAGGAGCCAATTCCGGATCCAAGACGGAAGGAGCCAATTCCGGATCCAAGACGGAAGGAGCCAATTCCGGATCTAAGACGGAAGGAGCCAATCTCAGATCTAAGACGGAAGGAGCCAATTCCGGATCCAAGACGAAAGATTGAAGAAATTCAGAGGCTAGGGTTTGAAAGAAGGGAGAGTTGGGATTAAAGGGGAGGAAGGTTAAGAAATGGGGAGGAGGGTTTTCAAATTGGGGTTTTTTTGGATCAAAGAGCTAGCTTCAAGCTCTTTTCAAGGTCACTAGTTTGGTTTCATTAGGGTTTGTGAGTGGAGAGCAATCGCTGCTCAAAGTCAGTGTTGATTTTGGTGTTTCGGATTTTATATAAAATAATGATGGTTTGCATTCTCAATCGGTTTTCGCAAGTCGTGTAGCATCTATGGATCAAAATTTGGTATTTTTTGGATAGTTGGGTGTACTAAGTTTATACAAAAAATTGTGTTAATCTAACAATGCAATCAAGAGATATCTGGGTTTTAGTACAAAGGGTTGTCGGAAGTTGGCAGTTTAGGATTGGATAGAGTTTCTATGATATCTGAAGATCTACTAGTTGGATCGACGTAATTTTTGGCTTGGTAATAGAAGATTTGGAGATCAAGCAGCTATTCAATTTTGAGCTGGAGTTAGCGATTGACAAAGGAGAAATCACTTCTGGAGTTTCTACATCAAATTTCAAGGTTGCAGCCGAGTGTCATCAGTGCGGTTTTTGGGCGTTTTCTTGCAATCTGTAAGTTGGGTTGGGCTGAAATTTTTTGAGCATATAGAAGGCTTATACTGGTATTTGGGTGCAAAATTTCACACTAAGTGGACAGTTGGATCAAAAGTTACAGCTTGTCAAAGCTCACTGGCTAGGATTAGGGCTTGTTAAGAAAAACAAAAAAAACTTAATTATAAAAGAAATAAAGCAATTGGAATATTGTATGGTTAAAATGACTATGAGGAGTATTTTTAAATACTTGGAAATTGATATTTCAATTATATTCTTCATACATGGATAAAATCTATTAGGGTTTCTTTGTTATTTGCAAAAACAACTATACCTTTCACAGCCAGATACCCAGTGTAGTCCCAAACAAGACAACACATAATATGACAACGTATGCCCTGACTGCTTGCAATTCCCAAAAACTGGCACATAATCATCACTTGCTCTTGGGTTGGGACATTCATTGGCATAATGACCAATCTGTCTACAACAAAAACAACGCAGTGGCCTTTTTGTACCCCCATCAGGCATATTGGGTGTCTCCACTGGTATATACCTATTAGGTTTGTTCTATGTAGGTTGAGAAAATGATCATGGTTGTCCCAGTTGTACTTGGTTCAATGGCATCGATGGAGTATATGGCTGATACCCATGCTTCTCTTTACCATAGTTTTGAGGATTTGATACAAACACCCTGATTATAAGTAGAATTCTGAAAATGATTGACTGCTCGATTTTGTCAGGTAGATTGATTTCCATGCCATCGAAACATATTTCCTGTTTGAACTTGATTGACATCCCATGGAGTTAGTGGAATCATGGTGGGATTACTGAATTATTGTTGTCTTTACAAATTCCAACAATTAGCGGTTAAGTGCTTGCCTCCACAAAATGTACATTTATCCAACACTTGTGAAGGTGATAGGCATTCCGTTGTCGTGTTGTAACACGAGTATACCGTGAAAATATAAAGAAAGCGGACTTTTATTAATGTTCAGTTACCTCAAATATTGGGAGCAACGACCAACTCCAGTGCAAATATTGAGTGGCCAGGTTCAGTCACCCTGTTTCAGTCAGGCGGGGCATACTGAAATGCTCCATTCGATTCCAATAACGGGAGTCAGCAGGAAGGAAAAAGACCAATTCACACGACGGATGAGCCTAGTTCGAAGAGCCAATTGGATCCAATTTCAAGAATCCAATCCGGGTCCTCTTACCCAATATGAGACCTGAATTGGTCGGGCAACCCAATGTAGTCTAATTACGACAAAATCCAGGTCTTACTACGGGCCTCAGCCAATCTGACGTGAAGGACCAATTTGATCCAATTACGGGAACATCCGGGTCTTACTACTGGACTCTTAGCCAATATGAGACCTGATTTGGTCGGGCGACTCAATGTGGTCCCGATTACGGGGTTTCGATTCTGTTTCAGGCTGTCCTATTTTCTGTGCCGTTTCAGGGAACGTTGTTTTCGGTAAAAAGATCTCTTAAAGGTAAAAACGGAGGAGAAAGCTCTGACGGCGAGAGCCAATTTTGGATCCAAGTTCTAATGGTGGGAGCCAATTTCAGATCTAAGATGGAGGATTGAAGAAATTCAGAATTAAGGTTAAGAAATGAGAGCGGGAGAATAAATTTTGGGGAGTTTTTTGAAGAATCAGAGAGCTAGCTTCATGCTTTGGGCAGTGAAAAAAGATAGAGAATTGGGTTTTTTTTCTTCGTAGGGTTTTGGGAAGACTGAGGCAATCGTTGCTGAAGTCAGTGTTGTAATAGTGAATCGAGATTTTTAATGAAGTGTGTTTGATTACTCTTGACTGTTTTGTGAAATCGAGTTACGTCTGTGATGAAGAGTTAAAAGGTTGTCTATAGGATTGAGTATGCGGAGTGAATGAAATTTATTGGGTTAATCTAATAAGACAGTCAGTGGATACAAGATCGTGAGTATAAAGCGGTATCGAAGATTAGCAGTTTGGGTTGTTCGGGGTTCTCTGTAACGTCTAGAGACCTACCGGCTGGAGCAAAAAAGACTTCGACAAGCAGTCCAAGAGCATCCGTATAGATTTACAGTGTATTCTTACAGTTGTTTATATTCCAATAGATAAAAACCGATAAATTGCTTGAATATTGGCAAATCTCCATACTACCTTTTACAGCCAGACGCCCTGCGCATTCTCGAGCAAGAAAGCATGTAATACCACACTGTTACCAAATGACCGTGGCCCTGATAATTACTGCACCATACATTGGTCCTAGTATTGGTTGGCTTTTGCCTCTTCTCCTTATTTTTGGCCATATTAATGGCCATTTCTTCCATTTTCTTCATCAAGTTCAATAACAAGGCTTCATTGGAATCTTTTGAAGCTGGTAGTATTTGTTTTTCTGCCAAAGTTGATTCTTGTGTTTGATATGGAAAATATGGAGCCTACGCTGTTGTGACTTGCGGTGGTAAAGCTTGCAATGGAGTAACATTAATTGACCCCTGAGTATTGGCACTTAAATGGGCCACTATTTTGATCATTTGTGGATAACTATCCACTGATCCATTCAAAGCCAGATATTGATAATTGCTTTGAACTAGTATCATCGTGGCTCTCGGAGTTAAAAACTGATCATAATGGCATTCCTTCCAAACCTTGGCTCTATAAAGGGATGCAGATACCGTAATTGGTTGAGCTTCTCTTACAAACATTTTTAGCTCTGGTGGGTACAAATCATTTATTAATATAGATAATATAAATGCCTACAACATTTGGTGGTTCGGCCACTTACTAAGTGTATCAGCCACTCGGCCATAGTACAATTCCACCACCTCTCCTAGGATCATTTTGTTGTTCATTAACCTTCCTCGAAGACAGTCTTCAAAACCAATTGATCGAAAATGGGTCAAAAATGCATTCTTCAATGCTTTCCAGTTCGAAAATTGACCAACTGGTTGACGGTTATACCATTCAAATGCCGTATCTTTTAAGGTTGCTGGCAACCATCGTAACCAAATATCCTTGGTTCTCCCATTATTGGCAACACATGCTATCAAAAACTGCGACAAATGTTGATCTAGATCCACACCCGGAAAGCCCCTAAAGGTAGGTAATGGAGCCACGCTAGTTGTGCGATCACTCACAGTATCCATTTGTACTGCTATGGGAACTGTTGGACCTCCCGTCGTCATTGAATTTGACAATGTGATACTTAATCGTTTGTTAATATAGTCTACGTCTCTCCCAAATATATTTTCCAAACTTTCCACTTTGTTCAATTTGCTATTATTATCCTTGAACAAGTTTATTGGTTGAATAGGAGGTGAGAATGATGGATTTTGAAACACATTGAATTGGCCCTTATTGACCAATAATTTATGCCACTCTATGGAACCAGTTTTGATGGAATCGGTAGTTTCCGCTATTGGAAACGTACCCAATGGAGTATCCAACTCTTCTGTGATTCTCCCACTCTTAGTTAACGGTCTCAGAAGAAACCCTGGCCTATTGACCAAATTTTCTGCAAGTACTCTTGGCAATTTCTCTAACAGTATATACTTTTGAAATATTAGATGTCGATTAGCTTCTGGGTATGCTCGAATATGACGACAGGCATGCAACCATGGCTTAATCCAGCTTTGTCTATGATTCCTTTTTAACTTTCTTTGTTGCTCGTTTTGCAACAAATTTCTTGCTTGCGATCTCTCTATTCTTTCTCTTGACTGCCGTATTTTCTTTACTGTTAAGTTCTCATTCTTAATAATCATACTCTTTCATTATATTCTTCTGCGACTGCTACCTATTTTCCATCTACTTCAACCGGCAGTTAATACCTAACACTCCATGCTATTATCAATTTTCCCGGCAGTGGCACCAAAATGTGATTGTTGTTTTACTTACTCTAACTAATCTAATTAGAGTAAACTTGTATAGGAGAATTCGAACACAGGGAAAGAATACCCCATGAGCTTACACGTTACGGTCACACAATTAACTGTATTCCGTACTACTTAAAACAACGAAGAAACACTACAAGACTTTTTCCTGCTAATGAAACCCTTTCATTAACCAATAACCACTAAATGCAATCTGCACTGTCTCAAAAGTCCACACAAAACACATAAATTCCATCCAACACTAGGAATAACCAATCTTACTCAATTAATCTGACTTTACACAATTTTTATTTTCCTAGATTTCTTCAGTCCGAACACACACAATTTTCAATTAACCACGATCATAATCTTCCAGTTGTAACCAATCTTCACAGAATCTGATAACAACTTCCAAATTTCTCTCCTTCAATCACACAATACTTCAGTTACACACCCAATATCTCATAAATCATTTCCCTGATTTATTCCATGAATTCTTTTCACAGTATTCAGAACTTTAAACAACAAAATAAAAAAAACAAGAGATAGCACCAAGCTTATCCCGGCTCATACTATCACAGTCTGGCCCTTACTTCCTCTCTTCCATCCTCCTTATGCTACCACGAGATACCTACTGCTACATTTCTAATGAAAACTGCTTTTTCTAACTATTCATCCATTTTACCTACTGAACTACCTTTTCAACAGTCATCTATCCCTGTTTACACTATAAACTAAGTATCTACAATTCAGCAAATAACTACTTATTCTACACTCGTTTAGTAGTGTACAATAGCTTGATTGCACTTGTTTTACTTGTTTTGTGTTCTTCTTCTTTAGTTCTTGTTCTTTGTTACTTCCACTTCACACCACCCGTTACAAGAAACTCTTAATTGAGACCATCTTGTAATTTGGGTTGAGGGGTGGAATTTTACACTCACATTTAGGTGCGTTTGCCGGAAGATGGTGCTTCTAATGGTGTGTGTGAATGTGAAGTTTGCTACTTGTGATTGATTTTGCTTGGTTTTGTTGAAGTGAGAACCTCAAATAGGTTTTCATCTTTGGTAAGTGTTCTACATCTCTTCCTTATTGATGTAAACAAAGCAATTAAAATTCTCATTTTATAGATAATCAAGAATTTCATTTTTTTTAGTTGAATGTTGATTTGCTCTCGGGTTTTCATCAATCAGTTTTTATTCATTGAATATTTTAAGTTGAAAATTTCTGAAATTGTGTGTTTTGATGTTAGCTTTCTAAAAAGCTATCACACGTTGAAATTGGACTAAAACTTAGTTTTTAGTGGATTTTTGATTAGAAGGGGGTGCACTGCCTTGGCAATGTTGTGTACTCCAAAATTGCTCTCGGATTCGCATCAATCAGTTTTTACTGGCTTCATCTTTTAAGTTGAAACTTCTGTATCCATAAAATCATTCATCGAATTGTATTAGTTCATCTAAAATACATCCTAAAATTTAAAAAAATTATGAGCCGTCACTTCCTACATCTTGGCAGTGACCTCTTTGCACAAAATTCATCACCACCTCTTTTATGTAGATTGCCTTAGATCAAGCCATAGCTTTCTAAAAACAAGACTTAAGGGCGCTCTTTATACAAAAAAATTCAAATCAAAATACCAATTGAGCTAGGAGAAATCTTGCCTCAAAGTTGGTGTTCCAATTCTGCCGGCAATAGACCCCTTCGCACTAAAACTCCTGCCACTGTCTCGTTCTTAACTAGCTTCAAGCATGCATAGACTTTCTAGAAAGCTGACTCATAGATCCAACACCTTCAAAAATTTCAGCTCCAAAATTGCCCTAGTTTGCCTAGTATTGTCCTTAACTGGCTTCAAAAGTGCTTAGTATCCTTAGAAGTGCAACAAGAAGATCTAACTACCCTAAAAGATTCAGATTCTAACTCTAAGTATCCAAGGAGAAATCAAGGAAAAACTAAAACTAAGTAAATTTGACTACGATAGCGAAAATTTTGGCATAGCTTTGCCACAAAAGGGAAGAGAGAGGCCAAATGAGTCTGTGAGGCTTCTAACTTACTTCTAACTTACTTATGACATCATTATTAACATAATTTAAACTAAAGAATTACTATAACTAAAAATAGATAATAAAAGCAATAAAGATTAACGTTAAATCAACTATTGATCTATTACTTATGCTCACACACTAACACTAATTTTCCTTCATTTAGAGTCCTCTAAACTAATCTTCACCTAATAATTGTAATTTGGCATTCTTAATGCATCTTTTTGTTATAAAATAATCAATAAGTTGATTTAATGACTCACATATACTTAAAAATATATTGTTAATTTGAAGAGTATTTCAATTTAAATTTTTATAGTATGAAATAATTACGTTAATAAGATTCATAAGAATCCATACAACTTTTTTAAAACTTTCAGTCATTTCTTTTATATAAATGTTATTCTATTCAGCCAATAATATGTATTAGATTTTTAAAATCAGAATATGCACTTAAATTATAAATAAATTTAAATATCATAAATAAAATTAAATATTATTATAATAAAATTAAAAACATATATATATATATATATATATATATTGATCTTAAAATCTCATTTATTACTTTAAAATGTACAATTCTTATACAAAAAGAATGCGAAATTCTTTTATAATTATTTTAATTCTAAAATAATTCAAATCCGTTAATTATATCCATGTATATATATATATATATATATATATATACACATATATACATTCACATGTATTAATGATAAGATTCAAGATTATTCTTAACAATTTCTTTTAATGAATATATAAATTTTATATCTTGTATATTATTTCAGCCATAAATTTTAATTTTTAATCTCAAATAAACTAAAATTCCATTATTATGACTCAAATAATTGCAAGTTATTTGATACTCTTCAAAGGCTTACTATTGGATTTTGAATATAAAAACGTATATATATATATATATATATATATATATATATATATACATATATATATATATATATATATATATATAAATCTTCATATTTCAATAAAAAAAAATATAAAATTGATAGTTAATAAAACTAAAAACTCTATGAATTGTCATACTTATAATTTACATTTTTAATCTTGTAAATATTTAAAAAAAAAAAAATTATAAATAAATTTTTATCAAGAAATATAAGAATTTCATTGCTATGAATTCCACTCTTTTAAACTCATCTTCCTAATGTTGAAACCTCTCACTTTTTAATTTTTTTGTAATTATCAGATTTTGTTCCTAACTTGTGACAGATTGCAATTCAAATTTCTTTCTAGCTAGTTGATTATTAAATCATTTAGCTTAGGCTTCAAAACTTGATATATTTGTCATTTCTTTCATAAAAAAATGCTTTAAAAATTAAATAATTGCATGCAACAACATATATGTGGTGTTGAAACAATTGGAATTGAGTCTAGATATTAGAATTGTGATATTACAGATACAATTAGTATCAATTTTTGTGCCAGTTGAATCTAATTTTGTTCTTTAATAAAAAATCTTGGTCGGATATAATTTTGAAGTTATTAAAAACAAGCTACATCCAACTACTTCTAGAGCTAATATCATGTGATTATTCTAAAAATGTGAAAGTGCTACTATTTTGGTACATTAATAGCCACCATGGATAGTTATGCATTTCGATGGGAATGCAATGAATGTTTCTAGCATTATAATTAAGCATCTTATATAATAAAAAAAATCTAATAAAAAGATACATTCTAATTAGAAAGATATTATTAACCATAAAAGATTAAAATATTATTAAATAAAATATATATTCTTTTAAAAGAGTGGGTCTTTTTGTTTATATTTAAATTAGAATTTATACTATTTTTTAGAAAAGTAGACTATAACCAATTGTTTTTAATTCTTAAAAAAAATAATAATTTTTTTAATTTCTAAAAAGATGGTACTTCCAAGTTAAGAGTGAGTTGACATTCTATTAGCATTGATCTGAAGACAAATTACCAATTAGAGTTAATACATATTGACAATTTTGTTAGAGAATGAATAGGCCATATTTTAAGACAATAATTAAGGTAGATCTAATTATTATATTTTAACTTAAATTTATTACATACAAATAAAATAAATTTATATGATTAAATTGAAATGACTATTGGATAAATGATATTTTCAAAAGATATAAATCAAGTGGTTTATTGTTTACAATTGAAAAAAATATCCACAAAAAAAAAAAAAAAAAAAAAAAAAAAAAAAAAACTCTAATTTTGATATAAGTATTAATATTATCCCAATTGGTCATTAATAAAAACTTGAAAAAACTACATTGAGCTAAAAAGATGTTATAAGAATTAATCATGTTATTTAAATAATTAACTTAGCCGCCAATTCATAGCATCAATTGATTAGAGCTTAATAAAGACTAATTATTAAATATATATATATATATATATATATATTATTAAAAGATAAAATTCTAAATCTATAATATATATCAATTAATATAAATATAAAAATTTTAATTCAAAATATAAATTATTAATTTAATATTAATGATAAAATTTCTATTTATTCTTTATTTATTATTTTATAATTTACTTCTTTGTATTTAAATTCTATTTGATTGAGTTATATTGCTAAAAAAAAATTTGATTAAACAAGACTATACAATTCTAATAGTGCTCTTATAATGTTCTATGTGTTTTTTTTTTTAAAAAAAATTTATTAAGGATATAAATTTCAAAGTAAGAAATCCTAAATTCATTCTTGTGTTACTCAAAAAGACTAGAAAATTAGTCAAAGATGATATATTATTAAACCAAAATAGCTATTGCTAAAGACAAGAACACTAAAAAATCTTAAAATAAGATTAAAGACTAAAAATGCATTGACATGAGTAAAGAAAACTTCATTCTTGTCTCAATATATACTCTGTAACTAAGAGCTATGTAGCAGTATTCTATAAGACCTCCAACAGGTGTTGACTTTGCTAGACACATGTTTTACTTTGCAAGGCAAGTTACTTATATGTGTACCATATAGTTAATTTGTTCCACAAGCTACTACTACATGTGACATGTGGCTAACTTGTTGACAAAGTTTATAGCCTATCAATCAACTATAAACACATATAAAGTCAAAGCAACTTCTAAGAAGCTTTTCTATAAGATATCATGAAATTAAATTACTTTTATCTACTTTTATTTAATCATATAGGTAATTATTGGAATAAATACGTATGTATGTGACAATTTTTTAGATATAAGGTCTTTCATTAGGTACTTTTTTGTTGAATCTCTTTTCAATTTTTTTTTGAAATTTAATCTTAAATTCCACATCTCATGTAATCTTAAATCTTAAAGCCTTTGTAACTTTAAATCCTAAATCTTAAAGAGGTTTTTGAAATCTCAAAAAATTTAAATTCTAAAACTTAAATATTAATAGGAAATTTTAAAAGCTCCATGTTTTCTAAAGTATAGTCTTACTAAGGATTTTAAACATACCACTATTATCAAAAGTATTAAAAATAGGAGAATATAAAAATTTAAAATATCAAAATATGTATATATATAGAGAGTTTAAGTTTGAAATTATCTAGAATTTAAGGTTCTAGAATTTGAGATTTAAGATTTAAAATTCTCAATAATTTAAAATATTCTATTAAATTTTAATGGCAATAAAATTAATCTACCTCATCTAAGAATCTTATTTTTACATATATTCCTAAAAAACTATGATTTTATTTTTTATGCTTCTACTATGAATTGATTAATATTTTTAATCATTTAGTAAGTATTGGACATAAGAAAAATAAAAATTTAGATGTTAATCTTAAGAACCAAATATAAATTATTAATATATATATATATATATATATATATTAAATCAATTACAATAATTTATTTCAAAATCTTTTAAAATTCTAATTTTATTATTTTTATTTAACAAGATTCTTGTAACTTATAGAATCTATTGATTATTAATAAGTATACAAAATTTAATATAATATATAATTTATTTATTAATTATTTTATAAAAAATAAAATAAAATTTATAATATATCAAGCAATTAAGATGAATTGATAGAATTTACAATTTCAATAGATAAGATATTTTGAAAAAGGGAAAGAAAAATACTTATTTTATTAAATTTCTTAGATAAAATGATTTTATTTTGAACATAACTAAGTGCAAAGATAGAGATAAAGTTGATTTGATAAGATTTGTTATTATTATTATAGATGATTATGAGTTTTTAGGTGTTTTTATCAATCACCAAGTGTAAAGACTACAAACAAGATTAATATGATCGTATATCTTTTTCATGATTAGTAGTAGTTGTAGTATATTTGATTAATTCATAAATAATATTTGATTGCCAAAAAAATTATGTATTATATTTGTTGCTTCTTTTTAACTTAATATTAATTAACCATTGAATTGTGTTTCTACTTACATTATTAAACTTGTTAGCTTATCCATTTAAATGATAGAATTTATTTGTATTCTATTCATTGCAATTTTATTTTATTTTATGTTTACAAAAAATTTATATATATTTGCATGCAAGACTTTGCTAACAATTACAAAATCAATTTAGAAAACAATACATTTTTTACTTTAATGGCACTAAGGCAAGGTCATAGATAGTTTTTTTTTGAGCTACTTAAAATTACAATGTTGACCAGTGGTTCTAGTCCTAAACCAAATTTTCTTACTTCAACAATAAAACATAGTTGTTTATCAAACTTGGATTTCATTATCAATACTAAACTTTTCATTAACAATTACTTAATCGCTCACCTTTGGACTCTGAGGGTTTCTAATATTCTACCATCCAAGATAACTGCTAGCACTAAAACTTAACACATAAAACGCTGCATTTATATCAATACCCACAGGGATATTCAACATAAAAGGTTGTGTGTGTGCTTGCATAGAATCTGTTGCATCGTAGCTGCGTGATGCTCGCGTTATGAATTTGCATCGCAACTTTCGTCTTTCAGCTGTTGCGAGATTTCAACGCACATTCGGCTACGATAACTAAGAGTACATCTGAAGCTTACGGCTCGTTTCAGGGGAATGGATGGCACAACGGCCTTTTCGGAAGAATTTTCAGTGATGTTGTCATCAACCTTCTATGTCCAGAATTCATCTATTCGATCTGGGCGCTGCTGGAAGTGGAAATGGTGTTGCGATGGGAATAAGAGCTGTGCGATTCTGAACATTGTCGGATGGAGGGACTTCGCCACAATCTCTTCGCGAGATGGGTTTGCCATTATAGCTAAAGTTACGAGTAAACCTCGCCTTGTATACGTTTCATGAAACTCATTGGGCACATTACTTTGCAAAGCACATGACGTCCCTCTTTTGTAAGAAATTTGCTTTGCCAAGTAAGATTTGGATGACCAGATTCACATCTAATCTATAAGGTCGAGTTTATTGCCAAATTTGGTTATGAGCTCGGCCAGATTCATAACGCGAGTTATGTTTTCTGACCAAAGCATAAAATAAGTTTTGGCCACAGACAAAATCAACATCTAAATAAGCTCAACCAAGGTAATGGAAATTGCATAAGAATTCACACGCATCACTCACGCAACTCCCAATGCTACCTTCTCACCAATCTGATCATTAAACAACAGAAACCTGGCCTCCAGAAGGGGCAGAACGCAAGAGAAGCATCTCATGTCCAACGAACGCCCTCATCGATAGAGAAAACAGACTTTATAATGACCAAACAAGATTTTTAGAGCTCGTTGCCAATAGATTCCAACGCCACCTTTTGCTAGATAATTTGCGGGCAAAGCAAGCTAAAGCCAAATATCAGGGTCTGTACTCGTCCAAACAGTACAAAGATAATCGAAAATCAAAATTGCCTTAACCTTACTTCTCTGCGGACACACACATAAGTTGCCAAGCATTCAAGGCTTCGATCCCGACTGGCAACCCTAACTCTGTCAACGGAGTCCAATGCTTCATTTATCATGTGTCGAAGTTTGGGTACCTGAACCACGATCATCGACGATGACAATTGAAAACGAAAACGAGTTTGCTTCAAATACTTCCAGTTAATGGTATTTGTTCAGGTTAGTGCAAGAAGGCGGAGAATTCCACAGAAAATTTTATTTTCTTTTATTTTACAAAAAATGCCATTTTCTGATATAAATACTATCAAATTTATTGAGGAAGAATTTTTGCAGGTGAGCATTCTTGAAGGTGTCTACTGAAAAAAATCTTGCACATCCACATCCAAATTAAAACACACTAATTATTGACCACCCCCCATTTCCAACATCTAGGCCAACCTAATTCCATTAGTCTGGTAACTAGGTCAGACATCCATAAAGATAGAAAATAGGTCTAGGGTTGATTAAAATGATGGTAAAGATGTGAGCAATAAATCAAATTCATTCTATCTAATATGGACATGCGTGATTATATTATAATTGCGTGATCAATTATAATTAGGTGTCACACTTCTCTTAATAGCATAATTGGATGCCACATTTCTTGGTTTTGTAAAAGTTGGATTTTTAGTTTTGTAACCCGCCACTAATTAGAATTAGGTTGATCAGAATTAGGTTGGCCAATATGTCGGATATGGGTTGAAGAGAATCTTCACCTAGAATATTTATACAAATTCTATTTTTGGACCAAATCGTGTGAAAACACTTAGAAACCTCCTCATTTCTATCTCACATTGGAGCATTTTTGTTGTATTTTTATGCTGAAATGCTTAAATTATCGGTAATAGGTCGTCTACCTTAATAAGAAAAAACAAACAAGATAACGTTAAAGTAACAAAGTCTTAAACACTTCCAAATCCTAGAACTCTTCGGCGAACTTGAAGGCTCATGGTGAATCCTCGCAGGGAAAAAAGGAGCAGCGCTGACACGGTAACAGACATGCAGACACACCTTCTGGCAGCATCTCACCTCACGGTACAAAGCAAACGAGTCCATGAATTCAGCCTCATGCTGCTGCTACTACTACTCCCCACAAGGTTCAAGTCTACGATCTGCAAGCTTCATGCGAGGACCTTCCCATGTGGATACGGGAAAACTTGTTTGTGGGGCCTAACTCTAACCCTTCGCATCCAGATTCTTCTCCTCAATGTTTGAGCCTGAGCTGAATGCAACACTCTCAAGTGTCTGCAGGCAAGTCTGCACAGTGTCTGTACAGTGCGTTTCCACACTGATCCAGAGTTGACGTGATCGAGGGCGTAATCCATCTTTGCTGCTCGATCCATGTTTAAAGACAAGTGAAAAAATGGCCATTTAAAATCTGGTTTGGTAAGTCTGCGGACTCGGCATGTAGCTTAAAGCATAATTTATTTACAAAACAACAAGTGATCTGCAAACTGCGATGCGACTCCGATGTATTGCGGAGCTCCTCCATCCAATGGATACACGATCTAAGGAAACATCAGTGCCAAGACATGATGGCAGAAAAGGGAGCGACCAAGAACTGACATGAACACGCCAGGTGCCTCCCTTGCTCAGTTGTCGTAGCGAAAGCCTCTCACATGACCAATCGCTTCGGGATCGCACAATGCTGGGCGTTTTCCAGTCCCGATCCTATCACCATACTTGCATCTTGTGGTGGACGAGTACCAGACGATTCCACATGTGCCTCAAACGCCACATGCCGCTCTTTATGATATTATTGGAGCCGCCGCCATATCGTAGTCTATTCAAGCCGAGGTTGTAGCGAAGGCAGTTGAATCAATGGAAGGGCAATGCATGCTGTTGCTGTTCGGAGGATAAGCCATGCTCTTTTTGGTGGGATCCCCCATTGCTGCCAGAGTTTTGAGTAGTAGTTGAGGCTGTGCAACACAAGTGCTCGGTGTCCAGTCGAAGAGTGATAAATTATTGCCGAATCGTTGATGCCCGAGTCGCACTGGCACTAGTCCTCACCACCAAGGATTTAACAAATGAACCACAAAACCAACACAAGTTCCAAAAACAACCACCGGGGGTATTCACGTCAACATTTGCGTGCTGGAGAGACAACTTGTGGAATGCTAGAGTGGCTGTTGATAACGCTTGGTGCAAATGAATGCAGAGAGGGGTTTAATAGCGCCGAGGATTGTCTCACATGATGCAGACCAATGAATACGTGGCGAGGCCATGGTTATTAAATCTGCAATGCGCAGACATGCGCAGACACCGTCACAATTTCATGTCTCGAGCTTCCGCAGACATGCGCAGACACGTTGAATAGCTTGAAGTGAGATGAATGGGTCGAGAAGCTTTTGAAAGATCAAGTAAAATCTGCCGGCGTGTGCCTTGAGGAACAAATTTTCCCAATTTTAGATTTATCATATCAATATTGTTACAGCAGTTTCTAATTTTGCATATGATGAAAGGCCCACTGAATCCAAAATGACTTTGGACCACTATCGTTATTGGAGTCACTTGTTACCTTTTCCGTGCAGCACAAGCTAATGACCCACTATAATTACTTTAAGTAGCTTCTATCTGAAGGTGTTCGCTTTCTTTTTTCAACTACGATCTGCAACTTTCTCCAAATTTGTATATGCATCATCTGAGTATGCAGGAGTGCATATATAAATTGTAATCTTCAAAGATAAACCCTAAATTTGTAGTGAAGAAGCACATGATTCTGAACTGACCTTGGGAACTCTTTAGGAGAGAAACATCTTCATCACGAATCAGTGGAAAGGCACCACTTTACATAGGCATTATTGGAACAATCGTAAGATCATTGCATGAACTTGGTGACGATGATCTCATCTCAAGGAACGTGGAGGTTCTCGGAAGCCAGACAACAAGCAAATCTACGAGAACAATTTCGTGTGTCAATCGCATCAACATGTGTTGGAGTTGGCATTTGCCACCATTGTCGGTCCAAATTGAACCACCACCGTCACCATTGTTGCCTTGTCGAATCATTATGAATGGTCTCATGGAATGTGGACGGTACTATTTGAGGCAAAGGAGCCCACGGGCCGGAATGTGATTGAACTTTTCTTTTTACTAACGATCTCCGAGGAAATGCATGAATCACTGACCAGGTGCAGTAAGCGTAGACTTGGAAGTAGTCAAGTGGTTCCAGAGTATGTGAGGAATTGCTTCGGTGGATTAAAGGAATTTTGTCACATGTGTTGCTGCAGTTCTCACACACTCGACGCCAAAACAATCCATATTCTGCGAAGCCTCGCTTTGGCTGATAATATGTCCGGATTGACGAAAATCAGTAAAAAAAAACCCACAAAATCCAGATCTCTGCTTTCTGAAAGCAGAATCTACCCTCGACTGTACACGCATAATTCTGCGTTTCTATTCCAGTTGCAAGTTTTTCTAAACGTGGATGTCACAAACCTAAAAGATGTCAGCGAACAGTTAACAAACTGTAGAAAAGGAAGATGAAACTGCCAAATGTGTGCCCCAGCTTAGAATTATTCTCTTTATTAATATTTAATGATATCATTTTCTTTATTATTAAAGAGAAGAATTCAAATATTTTTTATAAACGTAAACTTTTTATTTTAAATAATTTTATATCCATTCTATTCACGGATTCTGTTTTCATATGTACAAACTCGAACTTGCTTTCCATACAGCTGAAATTTAAAAACTTAACATTAATCTTACAATTTTCATCAAACTGATAATAATTAAGCATTTTGAGTTGCTTTTAAATTGTGATCACATCGTTGTGCATACTCGAGATAAGTTACAAAACTTGTATTCGTCTTAACTCAATTCTAACACCACGTTAAGTTCAACAAAAACGAGCAAAATATTTAAAAAATATATATGATTTCTATTGACAGTGAATGAGTTATATATATATATATATATATATACACACATAAAGAAGTACAGAGATGAAATTGAAGTCTCTAGAGAAAGTGTTCCAAAACAAATGTTTGTATCCCTATATAAATCATTCTGTATCAATATTTACTACTTGTATACTACATCCATATCGTATATGTTTTCAACAAATTGTGCTGAATGTTAAGGTATCAATCGAATTACAGCGACACATATTCCTAAGTTTTCATCGCAAATCCGTATGATGACTCGATTGGAGAGCATCACACCCGTCTTGCAGAATTGCGAAACATTTGATTTCCAACAATGTCTCTCGGAGGAAGACGCTGGCGTTCGGGGAAATTGATGTGTCGGATCATTTGTGGTGACATGCTTCCTCAACAAATCGGGTCATTTCCGACTGCTGTAGGTATTCCCAATCAAATTCCAATCCAGAAGTGAGTACCCTCCGTCGCCTTCTCCACCATCGCCCATCTCGCAGCTCCTCAGACTTCCTCCTCTTGAACTGTGTTCCAACACTACTACATGCACCCTGTTTGCAATTCTCGGTGATTCCGACGCTCCTCGCTTTCTCTCCCTCTCTCGCGAATACTGAACAATCTTCGGCTCACTTTCTCCAGCGTGAGGCAATGCTCAGTCGGGTAGAAATTGCTGCGGCTCTGTTACTGAAACCAAAAGAATCGCCACTGAATTTATACGAGAAGGGTCAGATTTTTAAAAATATTTTTTTCGGAATTGAGTGGAGTTTTCTGCGTTGAACGAAAACTGCCCCACTCATAAACTTCCCCAATTCAAATTTTCCTGTGTCGGCAGCGAGTTGCGTTGCGATGTGAGGACTCTGTTTGAAATTGTCCTGCTCACTCAGTGAGGAACCGAGTGCCCGACACCGAGATTTCATCCATACAGGATGAATGTACACCGATAGTGGATTGTTTTCGTGGATGAACTTTTGAATGGGCTTCGTGACGCGTTGTATTGTCGACGTGGGTGCTCCTGATTGGTGGGGAGCTTCTTTACATTTTCTTCGTTGTATCATACACAAAAAAATTTAAAATTTTCGTTGTGTTTCTGATTTTTTTCTGTCATTATGCGAAACTCTAATTTCATTATTGTTGGTTTGTTTGTATTACTGTTGATGTTTTTCTATTTTTCTATTTTTCTTTTTCTTTAATGATGTTCTTTTTTATCCTCTTTCTTCTCTTTTATTTTCCACTCTCCGTTGAATTGATTAAAATCATTTCTTTTTTAATATCATGTTCAATACGGGATTTCTAGTGATATAATATGGTTGAAAATTGATTGAAGTTTGAAAAGACTGAAATTGTTTTTCTATGAATGTGAACTACAAGAAATGGAGCTTACATTTAGAGAAATTCATGTGATATTAGTACATCTATTTTTATTTTTAATATTTATCACAAGCAAGATAAATGTAATTAAAAGTATGAAAAAATAAAATAAAATTAATAGATCAATTGAAGGAAGCTACATGTAGTGTCTTAAATAAAGTGATGTTGAGTAGAAACTTACATACATAATTATTAATAATAAATTTACTAATTAGTTGTAAGCCATGTAAGCCATTTAGATTATTTATAAAAAAAATATACTAAAAAAATTGTATATACATACATACACACACACACACACACACACACACACATATATATATATATATATATATATACACACACAGAGAATATTTGATTTTTTTAAAAAAGAATTGTTAACATTACATCTCTAATTGATATTGCTACACCCTATATGACCTCTATATGACTTAAATCAACAAAGAAAATGCACTTGTATGACTAAGGCACATTTTGTAGCATAATATTTAACTCTAAGATTGACCTAAAAATAGAATAACTCAAAAAATAAGTTTTTGTATTTTTGACATCCATACATACACATACATATAAAATATTTATACAAATATTTATATTCATATACACAAGATTTAGAATTCAACGATTCTAAAAGAAAATCTTATATTTTCTTTTTTAAAAAACTTCCAATTTTTTTTTTTCATAGAATATTTATTGGCTTTCTCTCAACCACCATTTTTTTTAAGCAGCAAAAGTGACAATGAACAAAAACAAAGATGCTTATTATTAGCTGATTGTCTACAAAGAGATCATATGGGATGTACTAATATCAATTGGAGATGTAAAATTAACGATTCTCTATTTTTTTTTAAAATGATCTTCAATAAAATTTATAAATTAATATTTTAAAAATAATTAAAATATTAAAAAATATATATTTAACTAAAATAATAATAATTATTGTATTAGAAGAAATTTTAAAAAGTTCATTGCAATATTATTCTTTTTGAGGCTCCTATAGCAATGTATTAAATAATTTGATGATGCTAATTTAGTTTAGAAAGTGAAGTAACAAGAATAATTAATTTAATTATATAATTTAAAAAAATTTCCTTAAAAATCTTATTATATTCAAACAAAAATATAATAAAACTTATTTTGTATAGTATTTTTATTTTAATCAAAACATTTATTATAAATGTATATATGCATAAATCTATATATATATATATATATATATCACATTTAAACAACCAATAACATATTTGAACATATTATTTTTTTTTCATTCTTTTAAAAATATTACAACAGTTTAGCATTTTAAATTAGATTCTTTTCTTCCTAGATAAATAATATCATTTATTTTTTTTAATTTACTCATCAAAATTGTTGTTTAGATTTAGATGTTTAATTCGCTTAATTATTATATTTCTTTGAAAACAAATTTCACAGATTTTTTTTTATCTAATAAAATCAATATTATAAAAATAAAATTTAATGATATTTTTATTATATGTATATGTATATATAATTTTTAAAAATTAATTCTCAAGTTTCAATTTTTTATTTTTTGAATTTCTAAATGTCTACAATTTCATGTCATCTTAAGTTTTACTTTTTAAAAAAAACATATATATGTACATATATATAATTTAAAAAAAATCTATAATATAGTATTTCTTACAATACTATTAAAAAAATTAAAGAAAACAATATTGAACTTTAATGTATTAAAATTTGTAAACATTGAAATTTAATGAGTTCTCAACCAATAGAGGAGGTATTATAAAACTAATAATATAATAACTTTATGATCTAAAGAAGTTAAATAGTAATTTAAGAAATTTCAAAATTTGAACATCATCTTTATGTTTAGAATTTTATAATTAAGGTTATTAAAGGATATTAATTATATTAATCAAGTCTAAAAGTGCACATAATTTCTAACTTGGCACAAAATAAAGAAAAAATCATGATACTTTAGTGCTTTTTATATGGAAAGATTTGAATTTTAATGTCATTTTTTTAAATATTTAAAAATAAATAATTATGATTTTTTATTTTTATGAGTATAATTCTTATTTTTATATCAAATATTAATGCATAAAATGGATTCATGAATATTTTAAAAATACAATAATAAAATTTTAAATAATTTGAATTCTAATCTATAAGATATATATATTCTTGTAAACCTATTGTATTTAAAATGTTATTGTATGAAAATTTGGAATATAAATATATGTATTACATATTATATCTTTTAATAAAGTAGATGTATAATAAATTTATTAATATATTTTTAAAAATTAAAATAATAAAATCAAAGTTTTTAATGTATCATAAAAAAACTTGTACATCATTGAATAAAAAAATAAAAAAATAAAAACCTCAAATCATAATTTTGTCACTTTTTTTTATTGTGATTGTATTTAATTTTAATAATTTTTTTAAATAGTTGTTTGGATATGTCATTAGAATATATCATGTTTTATAATAGATTTAAGAATTGAATCATAATATTAGATATTGATACTTCTAATGTACTTACCAACTTTTATATTAAATAACTATGTTATAGAGGTCTTCTATATTATTCTTTATAATTTTATTCTTACAAATATTTTTGTTTTTTTATTGCAGAATTCAACAAGAATATAAAAAATGGTTGATAATTTTTTTTTATTTTTTAATAAAAATAATTTAAAAAATATTAGTTTAAAATATATAATTTAACCTATTAATTTTTTAAGTTAGAAATTTGATTACAAGGATTCGTTTTATTTAAATTTATTTTATAAAATCATGTAAATTTTAATAAAATATCAATCAAAATTTTTATGATTTTTCTAAATTTATGATTTAAAAATGATAGTTTTATAAACTAAAAATAATATTTGATATTTGTTTCTATTCATTATGTCAATATTTGAATTTTTATTTTTAATTGAATATTAAAATTTTATTTACCATCAACTATTCATGTTACATTCAATAATGTACATAAATTGTATCAACTATAAAAAATATCACAATATAAAAATTACATTACTAAATTATATTAAAAATAGTCCATAATAACTTATTTATAATAAAAAATATTAATTAGGAATCAAAACCAAAATATATATGTTATTTGTTGATTCACTATTAAATAAAAAATCTCAAATCCTAAACTTGATCTTTGTCAACTAAAGAATTTCAATTGTTGACTAACATTGCATCTATCTATTATTTTTAAGAATTAGTATTTTTGCAGATTGACTTTTAAATATAGTATAATTTGTATCCTTGCGGATGAAATTATGAAAAAATAAAATGTAAACATATGAAAAAAAAGGTATAAATTTATACACAAGAGTTGTAGAATTTATAGGTATAATTTTAATCAAGGTTGAGTTTGAAGGCCAAAAATTCAACTTAAATTCTAGAATCTTAGATTTTCTACTATGACTATCATTTATGTAGATGATGAATTAGAGGCAAATTTTTTAATATCCTTCTTTATTATAAAATTATTCACTAATTTTTAACAAAATAGCGAGAATTTCTATCTTGATTTAATAAGTCTATTCTACTCATCTATTTCTTGTAGAATAACATTAATATATATTGATTTTATTCTAATAAAATTTATAATATTTTTTATAGGATTTGTTCCATTTTTTTATTGTAAGTACTTTTTAGTAGTTTTTAAATTTTTTTATATAATATTTTGTACTAATTGATCTTTTTTGTATTAACATTTGATGATCCTAAAAAAAAGTCCAATGAGTTATGAACAAGACTGTTTGGTGTTAAGCATAGAGAATAAATTCTTATTTTATGATTCTATTAATTAATATGAAGAGTCTTTTGAAGTTGAGTTGAAAGAATCCTATGCTATTGCAAAAATTTTGTATCATAATTTATCCTATTTGAATTTCAAAGACAATGCAGGAAGGTGGTTTGATGGTATTAATGGTGTCAAAGTTTCCTCTAAAATAACTAATTCCTAGATTTGTGAAATTTTTAGAGTTAATTCCAGCTTGGTGTATTTGTTTCAAGGAAAAAACTCATCAAGGCTATAAATCTTACAAAAAGAAATCCTCAATACATTCTTGTACAACTCAAAAAGACTAAGAAATCACTCAAAGATGGTAATATATTAAGTAAAAATAGCTATTTCTAAAGATAAGAAGACTAAAGAATCTTGAAACAAGACTAAAGTTTAGAAAGGCATTGACAAGAGTGAAGAAGGCTTTACTTTTGCCTCCATATATACTATCTAACAAAGAGCTATTTGGCAATGTTCTATAGGACCTCTAAAACATGTTGACTTTTTTAATTACACGTCTTAACTTGAAAAGCAAATTATCTATATGTGTACCATATAGTTAACTTACTACAAGCTACCAACATAAGTAGCACATGGTTAATTTGTTAACCAAGTCTCTAATCTATTGATTGACTACAAACACATATAAAGTCAAAACTATATCTATGAAACTTTTTAAAAGCTTTTCTAAAAGATATTATAAAATTAATCTATTTTTATTTACTTCTACCTAATTATATAGATAATTATTGAAATAAATATATATATATTTGTGATATTATCATTCTTTTTAAAAATAAGTTTTATGACGAGCAATCATTATTTTTCATGGATCTTGTTTTTTTTTTTCATCTTGATTTTGATAGATGTCATTGATAAAAAGCCTCAACCTTCTTTGTTGCATTTATAAGATTCTATCCTGGCTCCCATGTCTATTCACTAATATCATATTTATATCTATGAATAAGACATTCTAACCTATTTTGGCATTGCCTTAAATTTAAGATTTCTTCTACCTTAAACTCTTCATTATTATTCAATTTTATAAAAAGATGTATCAAAGACATGAATCTCAAAGAAAGAAAATCCTCAATACCCTCTTGTGTCACTAAAAGAAAGTAGAGAGTCATTGAAAGATGATATGATATTGAAATAGAATAGCTATTGCCAAAAAAAAAAGATCAGGAAGTCTTGAAACAAGACTAATGAGTAGAAAGGCATTGACAAGAATGAAGAAGGCTTCAGTCTTGCATCTATATATTTTCTTCACTACAAGATATGTGGCAATGTCTTATAAGATCTCCAAAATGTTTTGACTTTGCAAGACACATATCTTAATGTGCAAGATAATTTTTTTATATGTGTACCATATAGTTAGCTTATTTCCTAAGCTATCAATAGGTAATTAATTTATTGACTAATTTTTTAATCTACCAATTAACTACAAAGATATGTATAGTCAAAGCAACATCTATGAAGCTTCTAAGAAGCTATTCTAAAAGGTATTATAAAATTAATCTACTTTTATTTATTTTTACCTACTTCTATCTAATCATATAGATATTAATTAGAGTACATATGTATATTTGTGACATTATCTCTCATTCTAGGAACAAATTCTATGAAAAGCAGTCTTCATATGTTGAAGAAATTTAAGATGTGACAAATTGTATTTGTCACATACTTTGATCTTTATTCTCTTCAAAGATGGTTGATAGGTCCTCTGAGTCATTGATAATGTCCCATACCAAGGCAAGAAGACCACGTTATTATTTAATTTTTCTTAAGGCCTTTATAACTTCTTTCAAATAAAATATTTGAAATACTATTTGGAGTTGTTTCTACTTCTAATAAAATCATCAAACATTGAGAGTCTCTTCCAAAGTTGTGATACCAAATATGTTATTTTTTACCATCTATTTAAAAAAAGACATGTTGTTCTTGAAGGTCTTCATCTTAATTTTTTCGTCTTCAAGGTTGTGACTATCATAGTGTTTTGTTAGATAAGTTTGCAAATAAAAGCTCTTGAATTAAATCTAATAGTTGTTGATTTTCCATCTTTTTAGCATCACAAATACACAAAAGCTATAAAGTTGAATAGAAGGTAGAGTATTATCTTCATTTGATCTTGTTTCTTTTATAGCAAAGATTTGCTATTCTTTATCTTGATTTTGGTAGATGTTGACAATAAAAAGCTTTAATTTTTATTGTTGCATTTGCAAGTTTCTTTATTCGCTTCTATATGAATTTATTAATGTCATATCTATGCCAATGAATAAGATATTTCAACCTATTTTGGCGTTGCCTTAAATCTGAGACTTCTTCCACCTTGAATTCTTGATTATTATCCACTTCTATAGGAAGAGGTGGCATTTATCTTCTTTTGGAGATATTCATTGTATTATATGACTCATGTAGGAAGACATAAAATATAAGATAGATCTTCATAGACTCCAGTAGATATAATCAATAAGCAAAAAGATTAACTTGTTCACTAAAAAGAAAAGGTTTAAGCCTATAATAGTCCAACTTGTAACAAGGATGAATAGTCTTGATATTATAATAAAGTAACTATACCTTATCATCTATATTGAATTGTGGTTTTTCTTTGTAATAGGCATCTATATTAATCTTTTATTATTCTTGAGCTTCCTTTAATTGTGCCTTTATTATTGCATATAGCTTTGATAAACAAATTGCCAAATCTTTTACTGTAAGATTTTTAACTTTTGCAAAGTAAAAAGTATCAAGTCATAGATGATAACCATAATTGGCAAAGAAATGTGTTTTTTGAGTAGAAGAATGTACCAAATTATTGGGCATTGTTGAGATATAATACGACTATATAGTAAAATTATAATTAAAATTGAATTTCTAATTAATATTTAATTATCTTAGTTCAATTATAATTTGAGGTATCTAAACATGGCTTTTATAAAAGCCTCTTAGGTTTAGTTTCTTATCTTAATAGTTAGTAGGTTGAAGGTTAGTTAGTAATTTTACCTTCTAGGTTGTAGAGACTCTTCTACTACCTTAGAAAGACCATAAATTAATAAAATCAGGATAGAAGAGGTAAATGGTTGATATGGTTGATACTAAGATCAAGTTATGGATAGAATTGGGCTGAAAAATCCTTAGGATAAGTTAGATTGATACCCAAGGGTCGACTATTTGTGAGACAGGGTCGAAATTAGACCTTTGGTTACAAAAATGACTACCGAGGGCAAGTTAGGAGGTCATTTGAAGATCGAAGGTTAGGATTTGAAAGCTAGCTTGAATTTCTTTTTAGAAACATAAGAATTATTTTTAGAGGATTTTAGAAGGCTTAACATTTGTTGTTCAAAGTCAAGATTTATATTAATGATTTGAATTTTATATAATATAATTAGGGCTAGCAATTTTGGCTAGTTCGTGCAATTGATGTGACATCTATAGCTTAAAACTTGACACTGTTTGGATTATTGGATGTGCTAATTCTATACGAAATTTTGTGATAATCTAATAGTGTTTTTTAGAGATATCTAATTTTTAGCATAAGAGAGATTTGGAAGGTGGCAGTTTGAGGTTGGATAGGATTTCTATGATATCTCAAGATCTATTAGTCAGATTAAAGTAAAAATTGGCATGGTATTGAAGGACTTGAAGATCAAGCTATATACCAATTTTGAAATAAATTTAACTCTTAAAAAAGAAGAAATCTTTGCTGGATTTTCTACTTTACTTTTTAAGTTGGCGGACGAGTAACATTAGTGCAATTTTTGGAGGTTTTTTCACAATTTGTAAGTTCGATTGGGCTAAAAATTTTTAGCATATAGAAGACTTACATTGAAAATTACATGCAAAATTCCACATCAAGTGGATGGTCGGATTAGATGTTACAACTTCTTAAAGCTCATTGATTAGGATTGGGGCTTACAAGAAAAATCTAAATTGCTTAAATATAAAAGTAATAAGGTAATTGGAATTTATGTATGGTTAAAACTACTAACAAGAGTGTTTTAAGCACTTTTGAATTGAAATTCAGATTATATTCATCTTGTATGGATGAAACCTATTAGAATTTCTTGTCTACTTGTAAAACATAATCTCACCTTCTACTACTAGGTGCCCGATGCATTCTTGAGTAAAACAACATGTAATACGATAATGTAAATCTTTGCCAATGGTAAAAGAGTTGTCCAATCATCTTGATAATAGTTGATGGTATATGTGAAGTAATACTTCAAAACTTGATTCATCTATTCTGTTTGCCCACTAGTTTGTAGATGAAAAGCCGAAGAGATCTTTATATCCATCTTTAAAACTTTCAAAAGGATTCTCCAAAATCCTGATATAAATTGATTCTCCTTATCTAATAGAATATCTTTAAATAATTTGTGATAGTAAAAGATGTTGTTAAGAAAAAGCTTAGCCATTTCTTCACCTATGATAGATTTTATACAAAATATGCCACCTTGATAAAATGATCTACTATCATGAATATAGAATCATACAAATTTGAGGCCAAAAGATCCATAATAAAATCCATAGAAATAGAAGACTACAATTGTTCTGAAATAAGTAAAGATTAAAAAATCTATAAGGTCGATGGCAAGGAGTTTTAGATCTTAAACAAATATCACATGATTGTATACAATCTTTGATTGTCCTCCACATTTAAGGCTACTAAAAATCTCTTGATATTAGTTCCAAAGTCTTGTTTTATACAAAATGTCTAGCTACTTGAAAGTCATGACAAATTTGAAAAGTACATAATTGTACCCTACCTTCTAGAATGTATAATTTTTCTTCAAAATAGAATAGATTGTTCTTGAATTCAAACTTAAAAGTGTTATGAGTCTTAAAAGAATTATTCTTAATATTATGGAGAATAAGATCAAAAGACATAATTTATTGAATTTGCTTGAGAAATATTGAATCAACAATTAATGTTGATTTTTTTGCTCAAAAATGATAATATTTTGGCTTCAAGAGAATCATTCTTTATTTATCAAAAGATATATTTTTTTCTTTTGATACAAGATAAGAACATCTAGAAAGAACATCCAACAAACCTTATTATTTTTCAAGTCAATAAGTGATCTTGAAATCAAATCTTAATAAGGACATGCTCTATCAAACTTGGTGATGATTTAAAACACATATTGACATAAAATACTTAAAGTTCTTATGATTTATATATACAATGATTAGATTGAGGGCGCCTTCTAAATAATGATATCATTTTTTAAATGAATCTACAATTACAAGGAGCTCTTTGTCGTAGATCTCATAATTAATCTTGATTTTTGAAAATTTTGTGGAATAAAAAGCTACTAGATGGAATTTTTCATCTACTTCTATTTAAAATACTACTACACGCAAGGAAAAATTTGATGCATCTATTTCTATAAAAAATGCTTTGAATAAGTTGATACAATGTAAGATTGGTGTAGAACTAAATTCCTTTCTTAAAGATTTAACCATTTTTTGGCTTCTTTACTCTACTCTAATTTGTCTTTACAAGTCAAACATGTAAAATGAGCTGTAACTTGAGAATTTTTTTTGATGAAGATCCGATAGTAATTGAAAAAGTCCAAAAAATATTGCACATCCTTTATTTTTCTTGAAATCTTCCAATCTATGATAGTTTGAACCTTCTTTGGATCTATCATTAGTCCTTCATTGGAAATGATGTATCCTAGAAAGCCAATTTGAATAATGTAGAATACACACGTTTCTAACTATGCATATAATCTTATATCTTTAAATTTTTGTAATATACAACAAATATGAACTTTATATTTTTTTGTGTTCTTAGAATAAATTAAGATGTTTTCCAAATAATAGATGATAAAATTATCAAAAAATTCACAAAAAATAACATTCATTAAATGTTGAAAAGCAGCTAGAGCATTCGTGAATCCAAAAGGCATGACATTATATTCAAAATTTCCATACTTGGTTTGAAATGTAATTTTTTATTTATCTCTTTTGTTAATGCATACCAAATTATATGCTATTTATAGATTTTTTTATTTTTATTTTTTTATAGATCTTTGTTTAATTTAATTGATCAAAAAGTCTTAAAATTAAAGATAGAAGATACATATTCTTGATGATGATCTTATTGAGTCTTCAATAGTGTAGACATATTTATAAAGATTTATCTTTTTCTTCACAAATAAGATAAGAATCTCAGCTAGAAATTTAGAATGACATATAAAACTCTAGCTAAATTTTCATCAATGTATTCTTTGAATGCAACCAACTTATTTTGTGATAGGCTATAGATTGATATAAATGGTGGTTGAACTCCTTCATTAAGATCAATGGAATAATAATAATGTCAATGCTTTAGAAGAATATCTACATTTATTTTTTCAAAAACGTCCTAAAAATCTTCATATTGGCTAGAAATATCACTTGAAGCCTTCTTCTTATCAAAAATGGGTGTGGAATATAAAGCAAAAGATAATCCTTTTTTTGTCATATACATAGAAGCTCTTGCACCTACCACCAAAGATTTGGATGTACTAAACTTATGTATTTTTATTTTACTAATGAGATTTTGAATTAAACTATAAAAAAAATTAAGGTTACAAGAAATCCAATCTATTTGAGGATTATACTTTTTCAATCTAGATAATCCTAAAATAACCAAATTAATACAAATCTTATTATGTTAAATATTATTATACTATTATGATCTTTAATTACTTCTTCTAAACAAAAAGTCTGATGTATAACATCTCCAAAAGATAGCAAATGACCATCTATTACTTCTAAATGTACAGGTTTGGTTTTTTTAACTAATGATATGTCTTTTTTTTAATAAAATCTTTGTCAATAAAATAGGCTGAGGCTTTTGAATCTAATAAACATAAGACTTTGTGATTTTTTGGTCCTAATTAAACCTCTATTGTGAAATAAGGTGAGGGATCTAAGAAGAGAATATGACCTTTACTAAGAATTAAATAAGATTCGAGCCGCACGGTGTCATGATATAACATGGCTAACAAGTGAAAGGGTGAAAAAAATATCATTTTTTGAGGATCTCACTTCAAAAATATTTTAGCAAATTATCTTGGAAAAATAGATATTAGTCAAAGGTTAGAAAAATTAAAGGTGCTAATGCTGCCTTTTTACAAATTATGCTTCTATTTACTTTGTAAGGCCATAAATAAGATAAAACAAGGTAGATTAGAAAAATAAAAGATATAGGCATATGTAGAGAGGAGTTAGGAGTGCAAATTAGTAAAAAATTACCTCGAGAAGATGAAAGTTGATACCCGAAGAGGACCAGTTATGAACCTGGGTCGAAATCAGACCTCGAGGCACAAAACTACACTCTGATGGCGATTCAAGGGTTCTTTGGGAGATCGGAGAGCCGAATTAGAGAGAAGACTTGTAGAGGGATTTTTGAGAGGTGATTTCGTATCGTTTGGATCAATATTGGATTTTTGAGAGATTTTCAAAGCAAGTGATGTTCTCTATGAATTCAGATCTTTGAGAAATAAAACCGGTTTACAAATGTTTGGATTTCGTGTCTTTTGTAGCAATATTACAAGTGAAAATTTAGAGACTTATTGGTATGCTTGTTATGAATGTGTATAAGAGATTTGAAGTCAATCGAATGGCTAGATCGATACATATGAAGGTTTTTGTGGGCTAAGGTCTCGGGATTTAGGATTTTGAGGACCAATAAGGTTTTCTTAAATATCTAGTAATCTGCTAGTTGGATTGGAGAGATTTTTAGTTTTATCAGTAGAAGATTTGATTTTCTATATGCAAGTAAAATTTAGAAGCAATCGAATGGTGGAAAAGAGAGATATCAGCATTGGAAGTTGGCATCAAGATTGGAGAAGGAGAGACCAGCCGACATCCGAGCGAAATTTTGAAGTCATCGACTAATTGGATCTTTTGTTGTAATTTTCTTTTACCTTCCATAGCCAAGTGCTCAGTGAATTCTCAAGCAAGACTTCACGTAATATGACAGCGGTGCTTATCGTAGCTAGAGAAACTAATTTTTTGATAGATTATCTTCTTTGGCAACCATGCTTCTCATTTTATGGTTTTCTTGTTTTTTTAGACAATATTGAGCAGTGTATTTAGCTTCTCCATAATATAAGCATAAGTATCACACACATACTCATGTAAGCCAATAATTACATATACAAATAGGTAGAAATAAGTAAAAGTAGATAAAAATAAGTTAATTCTATAATATTTGGTATCGAAGCTTCTTAGAAGCCCCATAGACGCTGCTTTGACTTTATAGGTGTCTTTAATTGATTTTTTGGATTAAAAACGTGGTCAAAAAGTTGGCCATGTGCCACACATGTTGTTAGCTTGAAGACCAAGCTAACAATGTGGCCCACACGTAGAAAAACTTGCCTTGTAAGTCAAAGCATGTATCCTATAAAGTCAACACATATTGGAGGTCCTATAGAACGTGGCCACGTAGCTCCTAGTTAGATAGTATATATAGAGACAAGAGCGAAGCCTTCTTCACTCTTATCAACTCTTTTCTTATTTCCACTGTAGTTTCAAGAGTCGTCATGTTTTCTAGTCTTTGGCAATAGCCATTCTAGTTCAATATATTATCACCTTTGAGTGATTTCTAAGTATTTTTGAGTGACATAAGAGTGTATTGAGATTATCTTTCTTTGAAGTTCATGTCCTTGATATTTTGACAAGAGTACTAACATATTATTTTTGTCTTGTTCTAGAAGTGAAAGGATTATTCCACTTCTATTATTATATTTTGAAGGTTGTAGACTATCCACCTTTTAACAAAAAATCTTGTTTTCTAATATTGATCTTTTCCTTAAAGGAAGTGGATTATCTCTCTTTGTGGAATTTGTTTTTAGAGGTTGCGGATTACCCTCCTCTTATTTAAATTTTGAATTTGTTTGAATTATCTATGGAAGAAAAAATCATGGATGCTACATTTGGTGGAAGTGAAAATAGATTTGCAACTATTGTAGATCTTCATGAGCTTGTCAACACTCTTAGGACCAAAATTTCAAGCATCACCAACACCAACCATGGAAGCACTATTCCTACTATTATGGAAGAAGTTCAGAGTCTACACCAAGAAGTTGTGTAGTTGAAGGAAACAAGTCGATTAGCCTCATAATCAAATTCCGAGAGTTTTGTTTCTACAAGTTCTAGGGAGGCTATGATTAGTATGCCTGAAAAGTTTCAAAAAACAAGATCAAGATTTCGAAGGTTTTTGTAATAAGTTAAATTCTACTTAAGGTTGCATCCTTTCCAATACCTTGATGGATTTACTCAAGTTAGATTCTTAGGTGCACTTCTATCTAGAAGTGCTCTCTCTTGGTTTGCACCTTTGATGGAAAAAGATTCACGACTATTCTATGATTTAAACTCATTCTTGGAAGTATTTATGGCTAGATTTGGAGAAAGTAATCAAGAAAGGATAGCAAAGACCAAGCTTATATCACTATGACAAGGATCACGTTCAGCCACCAGGTATGCTACTAAATTCCAAAATCTTCTTTGTGATGTAGATTGGAATGATAAAGCCTTTATCAATCAATTTTGCTATGGATTAAAGGATAATGCCAAAGATTTGTTATTGATAATGTCAAAAATAGATTCTTTACAACAATTCATTACTCAAGCTATTACATGTAATAATTATTTATTTGAAAGACATCAAGAATAAAGATATGGCTGGAGAAGAACAAGTCAATTCATGGCAATACTTTCTAAGTTTTTGGAAACCTTTCCATCAAGGCCAGAGCCAATGTAAATTGGTACGATACATTTTAAATCTCTCACGGAGCAAGAAAAGACTCGACGACGTCAAGAAGGCTTATGTCTATATTACAGAGAAGCTAAACATACTGCTCAACATTGTCCAAGGAAGCAACGCAATGACAAAATGAGAAGTACGATTACAAAAGAAGACAATGTGTCGGAAAATGAGTTCTTCCAGCTACAATAGGAACCATGGGGTTGGAACCATGTGCAACACCTAGTCAAGGTCCTATTCTCTTCTCAGATCCCTCACCTTGTTTTACAATAGATGTGTGTTTAGGACCCTAAAATCATAAAGTCTTTGCATTATTAGATTCAAGAGCCTCACCTTTTTTCATAGACGAAGACTTTATCAAAAAATAAGAAATATCTTTAATCAAGAAAATCAAACCCATGCATGGAGAAGTCATAGATGGTCATTCATTGTCTTTTGGTGATGTTATCCATGAGACTGTTCCTTTAGATGTAGTAATTAAAGATCATAATAGTGTAGTAATATTTAATGTGATATGATCTCCTTTGAATCTAGTCATTTTAGGACTATCTTGATTAAAAAAGTACAACTCTCAGATAGATTGGATTTCTTGTAACCTTAACTTTTCTAGTAGTTTATTTCAAAATTCTATTAATCAAGAGAAAATACATAAGTCTAGTACATCTAAGCCCTTACTAGTAGGGATAAGAACTTTCATGCATGCAGTCAAAGAGGGGTAATCTTTTGCTATATATGCCACACCCAATTTAGATAGTGAAAAGATGTCAAGTGGTATTTCTAGTCAATACCAAGAATTCCAAGATGTTTTTGAAAAGAAGAATGCAGATATTCTCATAGAACATCGACCTTATGATTGTTCAATTGATTTTTAAGAAGGAGCTCAATCGCCATTTGGACTAATCTATAGCTTATCACAAAATGAGTTGGTTGCACTAAAGGAGTATATTGACAAGAACTTGACTAAAAACTTCATACGCCATTCAAAATCTCCAACAGAAGTGCTGATCTTATTTATGAAGAAATAAGATGAATCTCTACAGATGTACGTAGACTATTGGGACTTTAACAAGATCACCATCAAAAATAGATATCCTTTACCTTTGATTTCAGGACTTCTTGATCAACTCAATCAAGTAAAGATCTATACAAAAATAGATCTACAAGGAGCGTATAACTTGGTTTGCATCAAAGAAAGAGATGAATAGAAGACTGCTTTTCAAACTAGGTATGGACATTTTGAATATAACGTCATGCCTTTTGGACTCACAAATACACCAGCTACTTTTCAACATCTTATAAATGATATTTTTCATGAGTTTTTAGATAATTTTGTTGTTTGTTATTTAGACGACATTCTAATCTACTCTAAGAACAAAGAAGAACATGAACTCCATGTTCGTTGTGTTATAAAAAATAAGAGATGCAAGATTATATGTCAAGTTAGAAAAGTGTGTATTCCACACTACTCAAGTTGACTTTTTAGGATACATCATTTTCAACGAAGGCCTGATGATGGATCCCAAGAAGGTCCAAACTATCATAGATTGGAAGATTCTAAGAACAATACGAGATGTGTAATATTTTTTGGACTTTGTAAATTACTATCAAATCTTCATCAAGATCTTTTCTCAAGTTGCAGCTCCACTTATGCGTTTGACTTATAAAGATAAATTTGAGTGGAGTAAAGAAGCTAAAGTAGCGTTTGATGCTTTAAAGAAAGAATTTACTTCTGCACCAATCTTATATCGTGTCGACTTCTCCAAGGTATTTTTTACCGAAATAGATGCATTAGACTTTGCTTTGGGTGCTGTTTTGTCATAAATGGGAGCAAATGACAAGTTCTATCCAGTAGCTTTTCATTCTAGGAAATTTTTAGCAACTGAGATTAACTATAAAATCCACGATAAAGAACTTCTTACAATTATGGATTCATTTCAAGAATGACGTCATTATCTAGAAGGTACCTCAAGTCCAATCACCATGTACACGGATCATAAGAACCTTGAGTATTTCATGTCAATATGCATATTAAATTGTCATTAAACTCGTTGGAGCATGTCTTTATCAAGATTCAAGTTCATCATCACTTATCGACTAGGAAAAAAATAAGATTTGTTCGATGCTTTGTCTAGACGTTCTTATCTTGTACCAAAAAAAGGAGATGCAGCTTTTGGGTAACAAAGAATGGTTCTCTTGAAGTTGGAGCAATTTCATCTTCAAACAATAAAATCAACATTGATTGTTGATTTAACTTTTTTCAAGCAAGTCTAGTTAAGTATGTCTTCAGACCATCTTGTTCATGATATCAAGAATAATTCTTCTAAATCTCATGATCCCTCTAAATTCGAGTTCAAGAACAACCTACTCTATTTTGAAGGATGCCTATATGTTCTAGAAAGAAAAGCACGTTTACGTATTCTTCAAGCTCATCACGACTTTCCAGCAGCAGGATATTTTGGATACAATAAGTCTTTGGAGCTGATATCTAGGGATTTTTGGTGGCCTCAAATGTGGAAGGCAGTAAAAGATTTTGTACAATCATGTGATGTTTGCTTAAGATCAAAAATTTCTCGTCATCGACCTTTTGAACTTCTTCACCCATTACCCATTCCAGAACAACCACGGTCTTCAGTTTCTATGGACTTCATCACAGATCTTTCAAGCTCAAGTTCTTATGACTCTGTATTTGTGATAGTAGATCACTTCATGAAGATGGCACATTTTTTACCATATACAAAATCCATCACGGGTGAAGAAACAACTAAGCTTTTTATTGACAATATCTATCACTATCATGGGTTACCAAAGGATATTATATTAGATAGGGGAACTCAATTTGTATCAAGATTTTAGAGAATCTTTTTTAAGATTTTACAAGTGGATATAAAACTATCTTCGGCTTTTCATCCTCAAATTGACGGACAGACAGAGCATGTAAACTAAGTCTTGGAGCAATACTTAAGATGTACCATCAACTATCAACAAGATGATTGGACAATTCTTCTGCCATTGGCAGAGTTTGCTTATAATAATACGGTGCATTCTTCTACAAAACAAATACCTTTTTTTGCCAATTGTGGTTATCATCCATGACTTGACATGTTTGATTTTTCAAAAGTTGATAATCTTGTGGTAGAAGATATGGCAAATCAGTTGTCAGAGTTACATGCAATAATGAAGGTGCAATTAAAAGAAGTTGAAGAATGACAAAAGATAAATGTAGATGTCTATCGAAAGGAACAACCACCATTCCACATGGGCAATAAGATATGGTTACTTCATCGCAATATCAAGACCACTCATCCTTATGACAAGTTGGACTATCGAAGGTTGGGACCATTTCCTATTTCTGCATAAATCAATCTAGTTGCATATCGTTTACATCTATCGGAGTCAATGAAAATCCATCTAATATTCCACGTGTCTCTTCTTGAACCATACAAGATAGTAGACATACTAGGAAGAAGACAAGCTCCACCTCTTCCTATAGAAGTGGACAATAATGAAGAATTTGAAGTGGAAGAAGTCTTAGATTCAAGACGGCGCCAAAATAAATTAGAATATCTTATCCATTGGCACGGATATGATATTAATGAATACACATGGGAGCCAATAAAGAATCTTGTAAATGCAGCAAGGGCAGTGGAGGCTTTTCATCGACGACATCCATCAAAACGAAGATAAAAATCTTTTTTATAAAAGAAAAAAGATCTAAGCAAGATAACATTCTACTTTCAATCCTTGTTTATAGCTTCTTTGTAGTTGTGACGCTCAGGAGATAGAGAACCAACAACCAATGGATTTGACTCAAGAGCCTTTATTTATTGACCTGTCGGACAAGATATTACAATTGTCACAACCTTCAAGACGATCCAATTGAGATGAAGATCTTGAAGAATGATATGTCCTTCCTCGAATAAATGGCGAGATATAATGCGTTTGATACCACGACCTTGGAAGGAACTCTCAATGTTTGGTGATATTACTAGAGGTAGGAGCAATTTCTGATGGTGTTCCAAATGTTCTATTCAAAAGAAGTTATGAAGGCCTCAACAATGATCAAATAACTGGGTGGTCTTCCCACCCTAGTATAGGGACACTACTAATAGTTGAGAGGCTCTATCAATCATCTTCGAAGAGAACAAAGATCAAAGTATGTGGCAAATATAATTCGTTGCATCATAGATTTCCTCAACATATGATGACCGCTCCTCATAGAACTCGTGCCTAGAAGGGGAAGTAATGTCACAAATATACTTATGTAAGCCAATAATTACATGTATAAATAGGTAGAAGTAAATAAAAGTAGATAAAAGTAAGTTAATTCTATAGTATTTGGTATAGAAGCTTTTTAGAAGCTTAATAGATGCTGCTTTGACTTTATAGGTATCTTTAATTGATTTTTTGGATTAAAAACGTGGTCAATAAGTTGGCCATGTGCCACACATGTTGTTAGCTTGAAGACCAAGCTAAAAATGTGGCCCACATGTAGAAAAACTTGCCTTATAAGTCAAAGCATGTGTCCTACAAAGTCAACACATATTAGAAGTTCTGTAGAACGTGGCCACGTAGCTCCTAGTTAGATAGTATATGTAGAGACAAGGGTGAAGCCTTCTTCACTCTTGTCAACTCTTTTCTTATTTCCACCCTAGTTTCAAGAGTCGTCATGTTTTCTAGTCTTTGGCAATAGCCATTCTAGTTCAATATATTATCACCTTTGAGTGATTTCTAAGTATTTTTGAGTGACCTAAGAGTGTATTGAGATTATCTTTCTTTAGACTTCATATCCTTGATAGTAAGCCATCTTGACGTCATCAAGACTTTTTCTACTCTATGAAGGATTTAAAACGTACCATATCAATTTGTTTTGGTTTTGGCCTCAATAAATAAGTTTTAAAAAACTTAGGAGCAGCCTTCATTATTTGATTTTTTCTTATTCAAAAAAAAAATTATTTTTGACATCTTTCAAATATTCGATTATTGTATGTAATGACTTGAGCAATAAATTATTCAAAAGATTTTATCTTTCGCATTGTCAGTAAAACATCTTTGATATTATCCTTCAATATTTATCAAAATTGATTAATAAGGGCTTTATTATTTCAGTCCATGTTGCAAGCAAGGTTTTGGAATTCATCAATATATATGGTAGCTGACCATGATCCTTGTCATAAAAATAAGAACTTAGTCTTTGCTACTCTTTTTTGATTACTTTTTCCAAATATCATTGTAAACACTTGTAGGAATGAATTTAAATCATAAAAGAGTAATAAATCCTTTTCTATTAAAGGTACAAATAAAAAAAGTACTTTATAATAAAAACGTGTCTATAAATTCAACTTGAATAAATCCATCTAAGTATTGGAAAGGATGCAAACTTAGATAGAGCTTGACTTCTTGTAAAATTCTTCAAAATTTTGATCTTGTTCCATCAAACTTCTCAAGCATACTAATTCTTGCATCTATCATACTTATAGAAGCAAAACTCCTTGAATTTGGTTATGAGGTTGATCTACTTGCTTCTTTCAATTGTACAACTTCTTTTCATAGACTCTAAACTTCTTCCATATGTATAGGTATAGTACTTCCATGATTCACTTTGGAAATATGTGAGATTTCCACTCTTAAAGTATTGAAAAATTTATAAAGATCTGCAATAGTTATAAATCTATTTTTACTTTTGTTGAAAGAAGCATCTATAAATTTTCCTTCCATAGAAAATTCAAATAAATTTAAAAAGTTAAATTAGAGGAAGATAATTCACAATCTCTAATATCAAATGAAAACTTCTACTAAGAGAGATAAACCACTTTTTTTAAAGAAAAGATTAATGTTATAAAATAAGATTTTTTATTTAAAGGTGGATAGTTTGTAACTTTTAAAATATAACAATAGAAGTGGCATAATCTATTCACTTTTAAAATAAGACAGAAATAATGAGTTAGTATTCTTATTAAATTATCAAGAGTATGAATCTTAAAAAAAAAAAAATAATACATTCTTATGTCACTAAAAGAAACTAGAAAGTCATTCAAAGATGATATAATATTGAACTATTGCCAAAAAAAAAGACTAGAAAGTCTTAAAACAGGACTAAAGACTAGAAAGGCATTGACAAGTCTGAAGAAGGCTTCACTCTTGCTTCTATATATATTCTTAATTAGAAGCTAGGTAGCAATATCCTATAGGATCTCTAAAACATATTGACTTTGCAAGACACATATCTTAACTTACAAGAGAAGTTTTCTATATGTATATTATATAATTAGCTTGTTTTGTAAGCTATCAACATGTGATTAACTTAATGACCAAGTTTCTAATCTACCAATCAACTACAAATATATATAAAGTCAAAGAAGCATCGATAAAGCTCTTAAAAAGCTATTCTATAAGGTATTATGAAATTAATCTATTTTTTTTACTTTTATCTACTTCTACTTAATCATATAGGTATTTATTAGAATATATATGATCTTAGATAACTCTCTTAAATTCTTTTAGAATATTCTATGATAAGTCCAACATAGACCACCAATCTAATCTCAATTCTAGAAATTTTTCAAAAATGGCTTCAACTACCTATCTCTATATATCAACAATACAAATGCTCAATTATAGACTTATTTACAAATAGAAAAAGGTCCAAGCTTATAATAGTCTAATTTGTCATGATGACAAATAGCCTTCATATTGCAACAAAGTAATCATATCTTTTCACCTATGTTGAATTGTGACTATTCTTTGTAATGTTTTATTATGTGAATTCTTGCTCAAGAATGTGCAAGGCACTTGGCTGTGGAAAGTATAGTTGTATTTTATAAATATCTAAAAAGTCAAATAAGTTTCAATTATTTAAATATAAAGCAATTCAAATTTTAATTCAAAAGTGCTTAAAGCCAATACAAAGTACTCAAAAACACTCTTCTTATTAATTTCAACTATATAAAAATTCCAATTGTCTTATTACTTTTATAATTAGATAATTTTAATTTCTCTTTGTAAGCCTTAATTTTAATCAGTGAATTTTAGTAAGCTATAATTCTTAATCTGACTATTGACTTGATACAAAAAATTTCAAAAAAATTCTTCTATAAGTCTTTTATATGTTAAAAAATTCAATCCAATCCAATTTATAAATTATGAAAAAAAGTCCAAAAATGACACTAATGTCACTTAGATGCTAACTTAAAAGTTGATGCAGATGTTTTATTAGAAATTTCTTCTTTTTTAATTATTAATTTTAATTTAAAATAAATTTTTAGCTTAATCTTGAAGTCTTCTATCACCATGCCAAATTTCACCTTGATCTAATTAGTAGATCTTCAAATATCATAGGAATCCTATCCAACTCCAAACTATCAACTTCTAATATTCTCTTGTACCAAAACCCAGATATCTCTCAATTGCATCATTTGATTAATACAAAACTTTACATACACTTAATACACCTAATTAATTAAACACTTTCAAATTTTGAATCATAGATGTGATACAAATTGTACGAATTAGCTAAGAATTTTTGCCCTAATTGTATTACATAAATTCCAAATTATTGATACAAACCTTAAATTTGAACAACAATTACAAAGTCATTCCAAATATTTTAAAAATAAGCCTTATCCCTTTGAAATAAGCTTGAAGCTAGCTCATCAATTTTAATTTTTTGATCTTTGAATGCTCCCTTATTTTCCATTAGGTAGTTATTTTAGTGGCTAAAGGTCTAATTTCTACCTTATTCCACAAATAGTCGACCCTTAAGTATCAATCTAATCTATCATAGGGATTTTTTAATCCAATCCTATCCTCAACTTAATCCTAGTATCAACCATGGTAAATATTTACTTCTTTTAATCTGATTTTAACAATTTATAGTCATTTTAAGGTAATAAAAGAGTTCATATAGCCTGAAAGGTGAAATTATCAACCAAATTTTAATCTATTAGCTATTAAGACAAGAAAATAAATTAAGAGGCTTTTTATAAAAGCTACATTTAAATATCTTGAATTATTATTAAATCAAGATGATTAGATATTAATTAAAATTTTATTCTTTATTATATTTTCATCATATATTCATATTAGAATATGACATCCATCTTTTTTGAATGTGCGCATCTTCCGATATGTGCCAAATGAACCATATGTCATAATTGGCATTATATCATTTTTTATTTTTATTTTTATTTATTTTTCTTTTTGTACTTCTATAATTATTTTATAGTGGTATTCTCTAAAATCCATTAATTCTTCAATAACTTTGAGCAATAGATTCTTCCTTAATCTATCTCAATTTTTTTTATGATTTGAAGGCACAATTAGAAATAATACCACTTTTCTTTCATCTTCACTATATATTTTTGTATAGGCAAAACTATTATCAAGCACTTTTGTTTCCATCTATATTGCTATAATATAAGATTGTCCTAAAATCAATAGATAAGACTTATCTTGAACAAAAAAATGTTACTCTATTGCTATATCTCCAATCTAGATTATAACATATGACTAAGCTCCATATAATTCACCTTGCTTGTTATTAGCTGCTCTTATTATCCATCCATGCTCTACATCAATTGGCCATTGCTATTTATAAGGATCCTTAGATATAAGGTTTATTTTAAAACTATGATCAACTAAAACAACAACAGGGTCTTCTATGTCTCCCACCTTCACTAATACTTTTGTAGTTGCCCTTGCTTAATGCTTTTGAGTATAATGGCTTAAAACTTCTTTTTTTTCATCACTTTGATTATTAAAATGTGTCCTTTGATTATGACTATTCTTCTGACTTGCTAATTTTTTACAAATATTATCAAATTCATCTTCTTCACCTTCACATATACAAATATTAATAGCATGATTTAATCCAACTTCATCCATTAATTGCCTCTTCTACTTAATATTATCAATAATGATATCACGGAATTTTTTTTTCACAATTTTCAAAATCTCCTTCAATATAAATTCAACCTTAATATTGAGTACATGTTTTTCAAGCATCTTTTTTAAATTTATTTGTGTGTCAATATTAGAGAATAGTTTGTAAGTTGTTGACTTATTTTTGGAGTATATTCTATTGATAATTTTTCTGAAGCCATTTCATGAGCCTTATCTCCTCAAGTTTTCTTCTTGAAAGAATTTCCTTCACTTGTATCATAAAAATTTCTTCTTCTCTTTTCTTCCATTAAAGCTTCATGGTTGCTCTTAGCAATATATACATGAACCAAAAGAGCATCTATAAGATCTTTTTAACATGTTGTACCTCATATTATAACTGTAATTTTTAATAATGCCTCTCAAGGCGTTTTTTTTTTTTGTATCATAGAAATGAAAAAAGTCCAAAATCTACTTGTTTCTATACTTCCATCAAAATCATTCTCTATCCTAGCACCATAACTTACAGCTTCTATTGCTCCAAGCCCATGTGCAATCAAATAATCTTTAACTAATACTTTTATACCTTCTTTATTCAAGTTAATTTGGAAAAGATCAGTATTACCTTCAATGCCATATTTCCATCTTTTCAAAAAATAATGCCTTATTGTACCATCTCATTGAATTCATTGCAATTTTTTTGAGAATAAAAAATATCATTACATTAAATACATCTTTGCACATATTATTATTTAGAATTAGCCCTTGAATCAATGGTAGAAGTCTTCTCTCCAAACCTTGCAAGTTTGATTTAGATATGTCACATATTATGTATAATCTCTTCAAGTCCTATGCCTTTTTTCTTTGATGTAGTCATTGAGGGTTGAACAATAGACATTGTTGGTCATATTGTATGTACTTGAATTTTGGGTACTTATATCACTCTTGAAATATTAATATTGACGTTTATCTTCTCTATTTTTGTAAGTAAATTCACAACATCTTCAATATTTCTCCACTTTGTTGACAATCCTTCATCTTCTTCTTTGTCTTTAAGAAGCAACTCCAATTTTTCTTGTAATTCTCCATTAGCAGCTCAAAGAAATAATTCAACCTTATTTGATTCTAATGTTAACTTTTCTACTTTTGATAATTAAAAATACTATCTTTTAAATTTCCTCAATAGCTTTGTTGCTTATAAATTCTTGTTAAGCTACTCTATCCATTTCAAAAATAATTTCTTAATAACATGATCAATGTCTTTTAAGAAATATTTGTCTTTCAATGCATGTAAAAATATCTCCCATGAATTTCCATAATATTTCATAATTGATGTAACATATTTTCTTATCTCCAATATTATAGCAAGTTAAAATAGTTCAATCATCTTTTTTCAAAAATTTGATTTAATTCCATATTCCGTACATAATATCTTAAGTTGTTTGAAATATCTCTTCCATCAAATTCGTCAATTTTATTGACTACTACTTATAATATTTTAGTTGTTAAAGCTTCTTTACAATTTTTGCTTTGTTGTTTTTTCATATATAATGAAAATGCTTGAAATATACTTGCAATGGTTGGATCCATGTACATACTTTATTCTTTAGAAGAAAATCTACTTGAAGCTCCTTCTATAGCTCCTTGAAAACTCTTGCTCTCATTCTCTATTAAATAAAAATAAAAATAAAAATAATTAAATTCTAATATCTCTCACCTTGAGCTTTCATGTTGGATTCACCACTTATGTTGTATTACATGAAGCTTTGCTTGAGAATGCATAGAGTACCTACCTATAGAAGGTAGAAGAAAAATTACAACAATAATATTCTAATTCTAATAGAATCCTAAATGACTCCAATTAAACTTTAACAATGATAAATAAGCTTTGATAAAATCTATAGAAACCTCAAAGAAATTATAAAAGAAGCATGAAGAAATCCTAAAGAAATTCAAAAGAAGTATTAAAATAAAATCCTAAGTATATCTTATATAAATTCTAATCAAATCTTAATTTAATCCTAGTTAAAATCTTAGTAGTCTTTACTTAAATCTTGAATCAAATCTTAACTAAATCCTAAATTAATCCTAAATAAATCCTAAAAAATCCTAAACTATAAATAAATCCTAAATACTAACTAATTTTTAAACCTTAAACCAAATCCTAATCAACTTAACTTAATTCTAAGGTAGTTTAAAACTTCAATATCTATTTATTATATCATTGATCTTCCTTAATATTTTACACACCTCTCAACAATTACATTGGCAATAAACACATAAAATTTGAAGAAGATCAAATTTACCTAATAGAAGATTTAATCTAAATTCAACTTGGATGTTAGCTAGTTTCCTTCTCAAATCTAAATGTTGAACTTTTAGTGCCAATATTTCCTTCTTGAATTATTGAATTGCTTCCAAAATACATCTAAATTGTTGAAAATCAAGTCTAGTATTTATACAAAAAAAATTCACTTCAATCTAATTAACAAATTACTAGAGATCTAAAAAATATTTACTAATCCTTGAATTCCAATTTTTGAAACCTCAACCTACAAAAACCTTCACACATTTTGATTTAATGATTTGATTGACCTCAAAATTTGCACATACACTAAAAACTAGAACATAAACACATTGCCTAAAATTTATCTATACTTACACCAAAAAAATCAAGACACCCTCAATTTTATAAATATAATTTTATTTTTTAAAATCTAATCCAATTAAGAAAATTATTAACATTAAAAATCTTTCAAAAATTAAATATTAACTTGATTGATATAAAACTTATGCTTAATTTTTTTTTTAAGTCTACTCTCAAACCTTATTCTTCAATCTACCAAAGAACCTTGGAATTATTATAGTATGTGATTTTATACCTTGGGATCTCATTTTGATTGAGGTTGATAATTGATCTTTTGTGGGTACCAATATTTGATAATTTGAGGTAATTTTTATTTGAGTCTATTTTTAATTCTTTTTTAAACATGTCTATATCAACTACTTATTTTATTTATTTTCATTTGAGGCATATATGTCCCTATAAAGTAAATAGAAGCCCCTTCTCTAAAAGCCACCATTAAGAATAAACTTTCTATTATCTTCCTATTAATTATCCTTATTTTTCTATGATATCTTCCTACTAGGTTCTTCTATAAAAACATCCATATTTTTATTTTTTACCATATAGTTGTGTTACTATACAATAACAATAGGCATCTATATTATTCTTTTGTCATTCTTGAATTTCTTTTAACTATGTTTTCATTATTGCATTTAGCTCTGATAAGCAATTTTTCAAATCTTTTTTTGTAGGATTATCAAATTTTGAAAAGTCAAAAGTATCAAGTCACAAATGATAATCATAATTGGAAAAAAAAAGGTATTTATTGAGTAGAAGAATATACCAAATTATTATATATAAACTATATTAATAGCAAAAAAAATTGTTTAAATATTTTGATAGTAGTTTATAAAATAATTCAAATATTGCTATGTAACTTAATTCACTTGTTTTATTTGTCCATTAATTTGAGGATAAAAATTCAAAGAAAGCTTTATATCCATCTTGAAAATCTTGAAAAGGATTTTCCAAAATCTTGATGCAAATTGAATTCTCCTATTTGAAATAATATCCTTGAACAATCCTTGATAGCAATAGATATTATTAAAAAAAATGCTTAGTTGTTTTTTTACTTGTAATAGAATTTTTACATAATAAAAAATGTATCATTTTGATAAAATAATATACTATCACAAGTATAGAATTATAAGAATTTGAAATTAGAAGATCCATAATAAAATCTATAGAAACAAAAAACTATGGTTGAAAAAGTTGTAAGTGATCAAATTGACTCACTTATTATTTTAGGATAAAAATATGCATTTAGAATTATTTAAATCACAATATATAGTGAGTAGTATAGAAATCCTTAGAGAAATAGAAAAATAGAATGTTAGTAGTGGAATTAGAATCTTAGTAAGTCTTGGAGGCAATTATCCTCGTTGATTTAGTATTTTTATTTTATTATTGAATTTAAGGATTATTTATTAGGACCAATATTTATGTTGGTTTTCTATCTATATGTACTACTTATAAAAACTGTAAATGTTAGTAGTTAAAAGAAGCATGAAAAAGAATCTCATGTCATTTTAGTTATTGATATAAAAAATAGGATTTATAGTGGAATTAAATTGATTTTTATTATTATAAAAAATCATTAAGGTAAAAAAATGTATCCTTAAATAGATGTTAGAATTATAGAAATATTATAGAATATTTTAGAATTTATTTAGAATATTTTAGGAATTTTTAGAGTAATTTTTAAGATCTTAGTAAAAATGAGTTTTACCACTTTGGGAGTCTTTATGAAGAAATGGAACAAGATTTGAGGGCCACACAAGTTCTTTAGGCTACTTGGATGTTTTTGAACACCATTGTGAGGGCAAAATTACAAAAATGTTGATCCTTCTAGTAGAAAATAGGACGACTAGTAGCTAGTATAGTCTTTATAGGAAGGAGAGTGCACAAGTTTCATATGGATTGTAGCACCTTGAAGGTAGTTAGGAGGATAAGACTAAGGCCTCGTTGCCTCTCTTAAAGACCCTTATACACTACATGTGAGTCTTGGTGAGGCTCGAATCCTTGATCTATAAGCAAGTTACTTTTGAGATAAAATATTTTTACTTTACTTTTCAATTATTTACTTCATATCTTTAAAACTTCATAACCTACTCATAGTAATTCGGATTTATATTTTTTTTATGTCATTGGAAAGATAATAAAATTAAATATCTAAAAATATAATTTTTACTTTTTATTTTTACTTTTACTAGGTAAAAACATAGTGAACAGACTGTAAGTTAGTTTTGGATGTTGTAATTGCTTCATGTCATTTATTTCAATTTCTTTGTGGTTGTTCTTCTTTTGTTATTATTATTTGCTTACTTCACTTCACACCACCAATTACAAGCAACTCTTAATTGAGGCCATTTTGTAACTTGGGTTGAGGAGTGAAAATTTACACTCACATTTTGGTGCGTTTGCCCGGAGATGGTGCTTCTAATGGGTGTGTGTGGATGTGAAGTTGCTTGTTGTAATTGATTGTGCTTGGTTTTATTGAGTGAGAAATTCAAGTAGCTCTTCATCATTGGTAAGTGTTCTACATCTCTTCTTTATTAGTGGAAACAAAGCATTTCTATTTCTTACTTTACAAGATAGTAAAAACTTTATTGTTGAGTTAATTGTTGATTTACTCTTGGGTTTTTATCAATCAGTTTTTACTTGTTATGATTTTCAACTTCAAACTTTTTCAAGTTGTGTATCTTATGGTGAGCTTTCTAAAAAGCTATCTCACGTTTGAATTGGACTAAAATTGAATTTTTAGTGGATTTTTTATTAGAAGGGGGTTCACTACATTAGCAGTTTTGTGTACTCCAAGTTGCTCTTAGGTTTTCATCAATCAGTTTTTATTTGTCACATATCTGACAGTGAAACTTTTTGAGGTTGTGTATCTTGATGTTGGATTTCTAAAAAGCTATTGCATGTTCAAATTGAAATTGATACGAATTTAAAGTGAGTTTTAGACTAGGAAGGGGTTTACTGCCTTGGCAGTTTCATGTACATCATGTTCAGAAAGGCATTTCTTAGTGCCTAGTCACAATTCAATATTGGAAAATTTTGAGTACAAGAACCTTCAAGTTGAAATTTTATTGGTACAAAATTTGGTGCTATTGAATCAAAATTAAAATTGTGGCGAATTTTGGAGTGGAGAGGGGTTGCTACCTTAAGTGGAATACAATTGAGGTTAGTGATTTCTATCTTTTCAATCATTTATATTATTGATTTTATGTTATACTTGTAAACTTTGTATTTTAAATTTTTTTTCTTAATTATATTAAATTATAAAAAAGACTTAAAATTAAATTTAAAATAAAAAATAAAAATAATAAAAATTAAAATAAATAAAATTAAAATAAAAAATATTGAAATCAAATAAAATTAAAAATAAAAATAATAATATTAAAATAAATTAATAATTTTAATAATAAAAATAAAAATCTATTAATATTTAATTTTACTTTTAAATTTTAATTTCATATTTATTCTTAGTTAATATTATTTTTTTAATTCTTAATTTTATTTTAATTTTTTACTTTAAATTTATTTTTAATTTTAATTTTTACTTTTATTTTTACTTCTATTCTATTTTACTTTGACTTTTATTTTGACTTTTATTTATCTTTTTGTGTTTGTTTCTTTTGTTTAATTCTTACATTTACTTTTATTTATTAAATTTATTATTTTTTATTTATTATTTTTTTAATTATTTAATTATTTTTATTTATTTATATATATATATATATTTTTTTTTTTCATGTATGATAGTTTTATATATCAAAATAAGTTAATATATTTTTTATTTATTCATTAGTTTATTTCTCTGCAATAGTGTTATTTCTTACTCTAAGTAGAATTTAAGTAGTTAAATGTTAGTATTAGCATTTTTTGGTTGTTTTTTTTAGGTGGTTGTCACTTGCAAACATAAAGGGTGGAGCTTGCCTTGAAGATTTTATCACTCCCCCTCTATGTAGATTTTCTAGTTGAGGGTCTTTTTCTAGTGGAAGGGAGATTTAGTTACTCCCTCCATCTCTTGTATCATTTCTTTTTATACTTGTAAATTTCTAGTTGAAAGCGTTTCTCTAGTGTTAGGGAGATTTTATCACTCCTTCTACCCCTCATATCCTTTCTATTCACAGAAAGTAGTGCAGAAGGAATCCAACAAGAATCTCAAGAAAATTCTTCATCAATAAAAGAAGAAGAGATAGGTAAAAAAGTTAACTGGAAGGAATTTGGAAAAAAGAAGGAAAAAAGAAGAAAAGAAGAGAAGAGAAAACCAACAAGTTGAAATCATAATCTAAGGTGAGTATCTTTTCAATAAACTTTATTGAATTCAAATTTATTTTGCTAAGATAGATTGTAGTTGAGGCAAAAGAGTACAAGAAGAAAGAAGGAAAGCATTAATATCTTGCAACCAAGTAAGTCCTTGAACCTTGTCAATTATTCTTTCTTTGAAATTTTAAAAAATTGCTTGAATACAAGAAGGAAGAGTTAAGAATTGGAGGGTAGAATCTAAGAAGAAGATACGAGAAAGGTAAGTCTCCAATCTCTCTTATAGATGTGGATGTGAGAAGGTAGATAGAACCTTTAATCTATTATATTTAAGCATTAAATTCTTATTTAGAATATTTAGTTTGAGAACACCTAGGTAAAGAGTCATGTATTTTGGAAGTTTGTTAACAAGTGACAAGTTGGCTGGAGATGCAATTAGGTGAGTTTTTCTTCAATGTGGTATGATTTATTTGCAAAGAAGTATTTTTGTAATGTTGTCATGTTGTAATACGACTATATGGTGAAAGATAATAATATGGATCTTATTATAGAAGACTCAAGTTAAAAGATAATGTAAAAAAATATGAATAAAATATAGGAAGGTAATAAAAATTTTAATAGTAATGCTACTTTTTTTAAAAAGTAACTTCTACTTAATTTGTAGGACCAAAAATAAGGTAAAATAAGGTAGATTGAAAAAATAAATAATATAGACATCTTTAGGAGAAAGTTAAGAGTAAATTTTAGTAAAAAGTACCTAGAAAAACTAGATATTGATACCTAAAAAGGACCGGTTATGAACCTAGATTGAAAACAGGCCCAGATGCACAAAACCAAGTCTTGATGACAATTTGGAGGTTCTTTTGCAGATTGAAGAGTGGGATTTGATAGTAGACTAAATAAGATTTCTATAAGCATTGGTTTTGGGCAATTTGGATTTGTAATGACTTTATAAGAGCTTCACAAAGTCAAGTTTGTTTGTGGATGACTTGGGTTTTGTAAAATAAAATAGTGTTGATGTTTTTAGCAATTTCAAGAATTTTGTAATAGATCTACAAATAAAATTTTGTAGATTAATGGTTATAGTTGTATTTAATATTTATTATAAATTTTAGCTTGATCTAATGATTGAATTGAGGATTATTGAGGTTTAAGTGGGTGAAGGTCTTAGAAAGTAGAATTTTGGATCTAGTGAGGGTTTTTAAGTTTTTTTGCAATCTAATGGTTGAATTGGAGTAAAATTTGTGTATGAAGAAATTAGACTTGATTTTCTATATATATAAGAATTTTAAAATCAATCGAATGGTGAAGAGGAGAGATATTGGCTTTGAGAGATTGGCATCAAGGTAGAGAAGGAGGCCTGCTAATATCCAAGCACGTTTTTGAGGTTATTGTCTATTTGGTAATTTTGATCATTTTCAAATTTTTTGTGCTTGTTTTCAATTTAATTGTTAAAAAGTATGAAAATTTTGAATGAAGGTCAATGGTTCATTAATTAATAATTAGGATTTAAATCTATTGTAAGAATTAGTAGGGTTTGATTTAGGATTAGGATTTGATTTAGGGTTTAGGATTTAGAAGCTAGGATTTAAGATTTGATTAGGATTTGATTAAGATTTGGATTAGGATTAGAATTTGATTAGGATTTAAGATTTGATTAGGTTTTGATTCAGGGTTTAAGATTTGATTAGGATTTTATTAAGATTTGATTTAGGATTTAGGATTTGATTAGGGTTTGATTTCAGATTTAGGATATTATTTGAGTTTATTTAAGATTTAAGATTTAGTTAGTTTTTGGCCTAAAATTTGAATGAAGTCCAAAAGAACTTTAATTAGGATTAAATTAAGATTGAATTGAGATGTTTTTGAAATATATTTGTCATCATTCTAATATTTCTTTAAGATTTCTTATTATTTCTTTGTAATTCTTTTGAGATTTCTTTGAATTTGATTAAAGCTTGCTTAGCATAGTTAGTGTTCTAATAGGCATAGGATTTTGTTGTTGCAATTTCAATTCTACCTTCTACAGCCAAGTGTCTGGAGCATTCTCAAGTAAGACTTCATGTATTATGACATATTTGATAAATCTGATGTGAAAAGCTTGAGGTGGAAGGTATTTAAAAAAAAATTCTTGATTTATTTGAATTATGGAGAAAAAAGACAAGATGATGGAAGGTATTGAGTTTTATTGATGGTTATTAAAATTGATCATCCACTTGATGCAAAAGAAGATTGATTTTGGAACTTTTTGAATTTTTGGAGCTTTACAAACTATCTTGAAATACAATAGAAATATTTGGATTATCATGGAGTATAATAAGGCTTTATAGACATGATGGAGCATTTTGAAGTATCATAAGGTATTTATTGGAGTATTTCAAGGAATATTTTTGATCATTATAGAACTAAATAGAAGATGTATCATCAAGGTCTTTGGGTAGGTCAAATATTTTTGATAGATCAAATATTAGTGAGCTTTTTAAGGCTTTTTGTATATTCATGGAAGAGCAACAAAGAGTGTAAGTAATTAAAAAAGATATCACAAGGGTATTGCAAAGAATCACCAAAAAATTTAGGAGATTTATTGATGATGCTTTGGGAGACGAGCTTTTCATGTTTCTTGTAGATGACTCTACGGAGAGTGGTTGTACCAATAATTAGAAGAAGTTGAAGGATGTAGTAGTTATTTTAGCAAGCCAACAAGAAACAGAAGCTAAAAGAGTTGCAATATGGCCTAAAAAATCTTCTACTTAAGTTTCTATGTCATTTTTATCAATATAAGGGACTAATCTTAAAAAAAAAGAAATAAAAGAGGAAGTGGAGAACTTCAATGGAAGAGCCAATTCTTTGTAGATGAAAGAAATTGGATCTTATATCAAAGGTGCTCAAGGAGAAAATAAAGAATTTTTTCAAACTATTACTATGAAAGGCCAAGGTATCCAAAAATTTGAAAGTAATATGAAGATTAAGGATTTGGAAACTAATGACAATGTAGTTGGTAGCTATGACTATTTTATATTGAATAAGTTTATAGAAGTTGATAATGGCAATTTAGATGGATCATTTCTTGGTAACCAAAGGATATTTTCTACATTTGAAAGAGGTGAAGATGTTTTATTCGGTACTTTGGATTATATTGAAGAGTTTAAGGTTGAATCTTAAAAAATAATGGATTATGGATCTACTCAAGGTTATTATCATAGAAGTTATATGAATTCACAACATTATGATATAAAAAGTGGTAGAATTATGAATTGAGATGATAATGAAAGTCAAATTACATACAGCTATGAGACCACATATGACTTAGATGAAAGAAATTATAGATTTTGACATGATTATTATAAACAGGGTTATAAAATTGCACAAGGTTATGATACTAAATGTGGTAGTAAAACTACAAAGGATTATCATAAAAGTTATGAGACTTTTCAAGAATATGAGATTTCAAAAGGGCATGAGAATTTTCAATATTACGAGGTTATACAATGCTTTGAGACAATAAAAGATTATGATATTTCACAAGGATGCATTCAAAAAGATATGAAGGATGTTATATAATATTATGTTGCAAATAAAGATCATGGGACAAAAGATGAGGATGCCAAGTCATTGACTATGATTAAGTTAATTGTGAGCACTTCTCTTTTGGACCAAGGTCAAAGTTACATAGATAATGTACATGTAATGGGAACACAATTGGATTTTGACAAAGTTAAGGTTTATCATTAAGTATGGAATTCAAGGGTGGGATATTTTCAAACTACTTGTACATGGAAAGTAAATGGAAATATTGGCATTGAAAAAAAAAATTGAAAAAAAATATTGTGAATTAGGAACATTAGAAGAAGATGAAAGATTTTTGAAAAAAATTACATCTATTGGAATAAAGGATGATGATAAGAGAAGCAAGTGAAGATATTCAAACAAAAGAAAACATAAATAAATATAAAAAACTTTGTCAAAGAAATAAATCTTTCAAGACAACAAGATGATTTTGATTTAAATAGCAAATATGAAGAAGAATTGGATGACGACATTGAAAATATTGTATGAATCAAACAAAGATGGATTATTTGGCACATACCGGAGGATGCACAAGTTCAGAGAGGGTAGATGTCATGTTGTAATACAACTATATGGTGAAAGATGATAATATGGATCTTATTATAAAATAGCCAAGTTAAAAGATGGATAAAAGAAAAGAAGATAATAAAACTTTTGGTAGTAGTGGTGCCTTTTTAAAAAAGTAACTTCTACTTACTTTGTAGGACCATAAATAAGACAAAATAAGATAGATTGAAAAAATAAATAATATAGAAATCTTTAAGAAAAAGTTAAGAGTAAATTTTAGCAAAAGTTACTTAGAAAAAATAGATATTAATACCCAGAGAAGGCGAGTTATGAACTAGGATCAAAATCAGACTCTAAAGCACAAAACCAAGCCTTGACAACAATTTGGAGGCTCTTTTGTAAATTGGAGAGTCGGATTTGATAGCAGACTAGATAAGGTTTCTATGAGAATTGGTTTTGGGTAATTTGGATTTGTAATGACTTTGTAAGAGCTTTACAAAGTCAAGTTTGTTTTTGGATGACTTGGATTTTGTGAAATAAAATAGGGTTGACGTTTTGGACGATTTCAAGAGTTTTGTAATAGATATATAAGTGAAATTTTGTAGATTAATGGTTATGGTTGTGCTTAATATGAGTTGTGAATTTTAGCTTGCTCTAATAATTGAATTGAGGATTATTGAGGTTTAAGTGGATGAGGGTCTCAGAAAGTAAAATTTTAGGTCTAATGAGGGTTTTTAAGATTTCTTACAATCTACTAGTTGGATTGGAGTGAAATTTAGGATGAAGATAGTAGACTTATTTTTCTATATACTTGAAAATTTTGAGATCAATCGAATAGTAAAAAAAAGAGATATTGGCTCTAGGAGATTGGCATCAAGGTTGGAGAAGGAAGTTGGCCAATACTCAAGTACATTTTTGAGGTTATCATCTATTTGGTTAATCCGATCCTTTTCAAATTTTTTGTACTTGTTTTCAACTTAATTGTTAAGAAGTATGTAATTTTTGAATCAAGATTGACAATTCATTCATTAGTTATTGAAGTTTAAATCTGTTGTAGGAATTACTAGGATTTGGTTAAGATTTTATTTAGCATTTGATTTAGGATTTAGGATTAGATTAGGATTTGGTTAGGATTTGATTTAGGATTTAGGTTTGCTTAGGGTTTGATTTAGGATTTAGAATTTGGCTAGGATTCAGTTAGGATTTGATTTAAGATTTAGAATTTGATCAGGATTTAATTTAAAATTTAGGATTTGATTAGAGTTTGATTTAAGATTTAAGATTTGATTAGGATTTGATTTAGGATTTAAGATTTAGTTAGGATTTGATTTAGGATTTAGGATTTGATTGGAATTTTATTTAGGATTCAAGATTTGATTAGGATTTGATTTAAGATTTAAGATTTGATTAGAGTTTGATTTAGGATTAGGATTTAGGATTTAGTTAGGGCTTGGTATAGGATTTAGGATTTGGTTAGGATTTGGTTTAGGATTAAGGATTGTATTAGAATTTTTTTAGGATTTAAAATTCAATTAATTTTTGGCTTAAAGTTTGAGTGAAGTCCAATAAGATTTTAACTAGGATTAAATTAAGATTGAATTGAGATGTATTTGAGATATATTTGTGATCATTCTAATATTTCTTTAAGATTTTTTATTGTTTCTTTTTAATTCTTTTGAGGTTTCTTTTAATTTGATTAAAGCTTGCTTAGCATTGTTATGGTCTAATTAAAATTTAATTAATATTCTATTAGAGTTAAGATTTTATTGTTGTAATTTCCATTCTACCTTCCACAACTAGGTGCTCAGAGCATTCTCAAGCAAGACTTCATGTATTATGTCAACGTAACCTTTATTCTTAACTATTATAGTAGGTAATTCTTTAACTATCTTATTGCAAAAAAATAAGAAAAAAAAAAAAAAGCTTGAGCTCTTTTCCATCTCGATACGGAATTTTTTTTGACAATTAAGATTACTTAAGGTCACTCTTACATAATAGTAGTTTTTTATAGCAATTAAAATTAGAAATAGTCTTGCTTGAGATGATATTTAACCAAGCATTCTTCCTTAAGTCATTTTTGTTTTATTTTCCTTCCTTGTTAAAAGGTATTTAAGTGGGTTATAGGTTGAAGAGTAAAACATTTAAATTATTGAGAAATTGGATGGATTAAAAATTATACTAAGTTGGACTGAATGTCTCTTGTCATGTGGATGCAATGTTCCACTAGATTAAAGTAGCTCAACCTATCTTCACCTATAGAAAACCTTGGATCTATTGGATAAAAAAACAAATAAAATTTCAAACAAGTAGAGATTCAATAGTTGGACAAGCAATCCTCATCTCCAACATTAGAAGATATTTTTATTTCAAATCCAATTGAATCAAGTCTGGACAAGGAAATAAAAGAGAAAGGATTGGATCCTAATTCTCCTAACTTAGTTGTAGAGGTAAATCAAGAAAGAAAACGGTCAACACCTCCTTGTCTTCTAATAGAACATTTTCATGTTGTAACATGACTATATGGTGAAAATATAAATAAAAAGGATTTTATTAATATTTAGTCATCTTGGATATTACAAACAATGGCCAATTCTAGTGCTAATATTCAGGGACCAATTAATATCACCCCATTACAAGCTATACCACCGTACGTGACATGAGCAATATGCTCCATCGGCATCATCAAATCAAGTACCCTTCGTATCAATGGGACAACTAGGATCATTTTCTAATCCTACATGGAACAAGCCTAGTAGGTATATATTGGTGGAGACACCTAATATGCCTGATGGAGGTACTAGAAGACCACTTTGTTGTTTCCGTTGCAGACAGATTTGTCCTTATGCTAGTGAATGTCCTAATCCCAGAGCTAGTGACGATTATGTGCCAATGTGTAGAAATTGCAAGCAGTCGGGGCATACTTATCAGCAATGTAATGCTCCGTTTAATTTCAATAATCGAGATCAGCAGATCCAAAGTTAAGAAAAAAATTGAGGACATAAATCGAAGACCTCAAGATTCTCTGGTAAATCAGACAGAATGTGTCCAAGCCATTCTTACCAAAAGTAGGTAAAAGGAGAAAGGACCAATTCAACATTTGGATGAGCCTGATGCGAAGGACCAATTTGACTCAATTACGGGGACATCCAATCTAGGTTCTGTTACGGGCTTCTTACCTAGTATGAGACCTGACTCGGTTGGGCAATCCAATGAGATCCTGATTACAAAGGCTTTGGTTCCATTTCAACCTGTTTTATTCTCTATGTCATTTTGGAAAAATATCCTTTCTATGGAAAGATCCTCTTAGAGGTCGAAATTCCATGTAAGCATGGTGTGCTATTCCAATTTCGAGTCCAAGACAGAAGAATAGGGGACCTCACGGAATTAAAAAAAAAAAGAGGAAAAGGAAGAGGGCATTCGGAGATCGGGATTTTGGGATTGGAGAGCTAGCTTCAAGCTCCTTCGAAAGGCGGAGCTGCACACAAAGTTGAATGAGAATTAATGGTAAGAGAAGGAGAAATTATAATTCAAAGTTTGTCATCAACTTTCTAGGTGGCAGTTAAGAGACATCAATGTGGATTTACGATGTTTTCTTGTAATCTATAAGTTGGATTGGATTGAAACTTCTTGAGCATTTAAAAGACTTGCAAAGATACTAGTGGTAGAAGTTTTACAACAATCGGACAATCAAATTGAGAATTACAGTTTACAAAAGCTTATTGTATAGAGTTAGGGTTTAAAAATAAAAATATAAAAAATAAAAATAAAATAAAAAATAAAAAATAAATAAAATAAAATAAAATAAATAATAATAATACTAATAAAAATAAAATAAAATAAAAATAAAAAATAATAAAAGAATTTATGCTTATAATATCTTGAAGTTATTAAAAATAGTGTTTCTAAGCACTTTGTATTGGGATTAAGCTTTTACATTGAAATCCGAAATAGTTTATATTTAGATAGTTGAAACCTACTAGACTACTTGGATACTTATAAAACATCATTTTATCTTCTAAAACTAGATATCCGGTTTATTCTCAAGCAAGATAGTATGTAATACAACATAAGTGTTGAACTCAACGTGAAATGATTGAGGTGGGAGGTATTTGAATTTGTTTATTTTTATTTTTATTTTATGGAAAATGAGAATAAAAATTTAAAGGAACCTTGGGAGGAGCTTCAAGTGGAGCTTCTGGTGGGATTTGTTCTAAAAGACAAGGTATGTACATGGATCTATCCATTGCTAGTATGTTTCAAGCCTTATCATTACCTATGCAGCAACAACAAAGTAATGATCGCAAAGAAGCTTTAACAACCAAAGCATTACAAGCACTGGTCAATAAAATTGATTAATTTGATAGAAGAGATATTTCAAAGTATTTAAGATGTTATGTTTGGGAAATGGAATTAAATCGGGTTTCTGAGAAGAAGATGGTTGAATTATTTGGACTTGCCACAATACCGGAAAAAAGAGAGCATATTACATCAATTATGGAGCACTATGGAAATTCATGGGAGATTTTTTCACATGCATTAAAAGACGAATATTTCTTGGAGGACATTGATCGTGTTACTAAAAAACTATTTCAAGAATGGATTGAGCGGCCTAATAAGAATTTGCAAGCAACAGAGCTACTAAGGGAATGTGAGAGGCAGTATTCTCAATTATCGAAGGTAAAGAAATTGACATTAGAGCCAAACAAGGTTGAATTATTTCTTTAAGCTACTGATGGAGAATTACAAGAAAAATTGGAATTGCTTCTTAAAGACAAAGAAGAAGATGAAGAATTGACAACAAAGTAGAAAAATATTGAAAACACGATGGGTTTACTTACAAAAAGAGAAAAGAAGAAGGATAGAAGTAATATTCCAAAAGTAGTACAAGCACCTAAAATTCCAGTACATACAACACGACCAACAATGCCTACTGTTCAACCTTCATCATCTTTATCGAAGAAAGAAGATATAGAGATTGAAGAAACTATACGTGGAATGCAAGATCTTCAAATCAAATTAGTAAGATTTGAAGAAAATACTTCTACAAATAATTTGAAGAATGTTTCAAAACAAGGGTATGTACAAAGATGTATATGGTGTGATGATGCTTTACATACTAGGAAGGATTGCAATGAATTTAATAATATGATACAGCAAGGAGTTATTTACTAGAAAGATAGAAAGATTGCATTAAAGAATACAGAGGATCTCCTTCAAACCAATTCTGGCAAAGGAGGTATGAGAGCATTGATTCAAGATTATTTAATAGAATATGGAATAGCAACACGAGAGAGTACAAGTTATGGTGCTAGAAAACATGATGACTTTGGTGGAAGTATAGAACCTAGTAAATTTTGGGCTTCTGTCATTTCTACAATACAAAAAAGAAAAATGCCTAAGGAAGCATTATTGAAGATTGCAGCTACAATACAAGGTGGAATAGGTTGAAAAGATCCTATTGAATCTCTTTCAATTCATGCATATATTGCTAAAAGCCAACATAAAGCTTTGATGAAAGAAAAGAGACGAGAAATTTTGATGATACAAGAGAAGGAAATTCTTCTAAGAAGCAAACTCGAGGAGACAAGGCTCATGAAATGGCTTCACAAGAATTGCCTATAAAGGATACTTCAACATCATTGGAAGAAAAAACAAAGGAGACAAAAGATAAGGGTAAATCAATTACTTATAAGCTACTTTTTGATATTGAAGCGGCAAAAAATTTAAAAGGGGTGTTGGAAGAACGTATATTAAATGCTAACGTGGAATTCACATTGAAAGAAATTTTAGAAATTGCAAAGAAGGAGTTTTATGATATTATCATTGACAACATTAAGCAAAAGAGGTAATTAATGGGTGAAGCTGGAATGAATCATGCTATTGTCACGGACACACTCATGTAAGCTAATAATTACATATACAAATAAATGGAAGTAAGTAAAAGTAAGTAAAAATAAGTTAATTCTATAGTATTTAATTTGGAAGCTTTCTAGAAGCTTCATAGATACTTCTTTGACTTCATAGGTGTCTTTAATTGACTTTTTGGATTAGAAACGTGGTCAACAAGTTGGCCATGTGCCACACGTGTTGTTAGCTTGAAGATCAAGCTAACTATGTGGCCTACACGTAGAAAAACTTACTTTGTAAGTCAAGGCATGTATCCTACAAAGTCAATACAAATTGGAAGTCCCATAGAACGTCGCCACATAGCCCTTAGTTAAATAGTATATATAGAGACAAGAGTGAAGCCCTCTTCACTTTTGTCAACTCCTTTCTTGCTTTTAGTCTAGTTTCAAGGGTCTCTGATTTTCTTGTCTTTTGGCAATAGCCATTTCAGTTTCTTTTTCAGCATACATACTTGTTTATTTAAATTTTGTTACCTTTCTTTGAGTGAAGGCTCATTTGTCTGAATTTCTTTTTTATCGAGTTCTTGTCCTTGACAAATTGACAAGAGTATACCTACAATATCAGAGCTTTGTCTAATCTTGATTAAGAGTGGATTATCCCTTTTTCTTGATAAGATATAAGCATATTAGAAGTTGCAGATTACCCTCTTCAAAAGTGATATTGTCCTTAGTATTTTCTTTGTTCTCAAGTCCTCTCTTTTATTTGTCTTGAGTGATATTAGACATCTTTTCTTTTCTAAGTGTTATCATGGTAGAACTTGTTGAAATGAAGAGTATAATGGCACAAATACAAGAAAAATTGATGGAGTTAATGCTTGCAATGCATCAACTCAATTTACCACCACAAGGAACAACAAGATTGGCAGGAAATGAAGATATAGAAATGGTTGGAGCTGCTTCAATATCTGCACCAAATCATGTCCTTTCCTCTATGGTGGAACGCCCTTCCAATGTTAAAGAACCAAGAATTACTCTACCCGAGAAGTTTGATGGCACTAGATCCAAGTTTCGAAGATTTATCAATCAAGTGTAACTTGTGATTGAACTTCAACCCCAAAGCTATCCAACTCCATGATCATAAGTTAGATTTATTAATACGCTTCTTTCAGGTTCAGTACTATCATGGTTTTCATCTTTTCTTCAACGATGAGATCCAATCTTGGATAATCTAGAGGCTTTTTTGGCGTAGTTTCGATCCATGTATAGAGAACATGATGCAATTCGTGTTGCAACTAATAAGATCCATATTTTACGACAAGGCAATCGATCAGTAATGTTGTATGCTTCAAAATTTTGACAACTTGCAACTGATATCAAGTGGGATGATGCTGCACTTATTAGCCAATTTTTCTACGTATTATAATATGAGGTAAAAAAATTAATGCTCAAGTTACCTGATCCTCAAACATTGAGTCAAGCAATTGACTTTGCTGTGAAGTGCGATAATCACCTTTTTGAACTCCTATCTGAGAACCAACCTCAACGTTACTATAATTCAATGGCAACACCAACACCTCTTCAACACATACATTCGGAAGTAGAGGATATGTAAATTGATGCAGTACGTTTCAAATCTCTTATTGAGCAAAAAAAGACTCGTTGTCGTCAAGAAGGATTATGTTTATATTGTGGAGAATCAAAGCACATTGTTCAACATTGTACAAAGAAATGACGCAACCACAAAATGAGGAGTATGGCTGTCAAAGAAGACAATATGTTGGAAAACAAGTTTGTCCAGGTACAATAGAGATCGTGCAATTGGAACCTTGCACAACATCTAGTAAAGGTCCTATTCTCTCCTTAGAGCCCTCTCCTTGTTTTACATTAAGTATTATTTTAGGACCTAAATATTACAAAGCCTTTGCCTTGTTAGATTCAAGAGCCTCAGAGTGTTTCTTAGATGAAGAATTTATTAAAAGACATAACATATCTTTAGTAAAGAAAACTAAACCTATTCATGTAGAAGTCATAGATGGTCGTCCATTGTCTTCTGGGAATATTACTCATGAAATCCTTCCTATAGAAGTAGTAATCAATATTCATAATAGCTTTGTAGTATTTAATATCATTAGATCTCCCTCTAATCTAGTCATTTTAGGTTTATCGTGGTTAAAAAAATACAATCCTCAAATAAATTGGATTTCTCGAACTCTTACTTTCTCTAAAAGTATAACTAACAGTGTAGTTATTCAAATAGAGAGTCATAAGTCCAGTTCAATTAAACCCGTGTTTATAGATGCAAAAGCTTTCTTGCATGCTGCTATAAAAGAATCATCATATATTATTTATGCCACACCCATTTCTAACTGTGCAAAGACTTCATGTGGCATTTCAAGCCAATATCAAGAATTTTAAGATGTATTCGAAAAAAAGAATGCGGATACACTCCCAAAACATCGTCCCTATGATTGCTCAATTGACCTTCAAGAAGGAACACAACCTCCATTAGGACCAATCTACAGTTTATCACAAAATGAGTTGACTGAACTCAAGGAGTATATTGAAGAAAATCTAGTCAAGAATTTCATATGCCATTTTATATCTCCGACAGGAGCTCCAATTCTATTTGTCAAGAAAAAAGATGGATCATTGTGGATATGTATTGATTATCGAGGACTCAACCAGATTACTATCAAGAATAGATATCCACTATATTTAAAATCTAGACTTTTTCATCAACTAAATCAAGCTAAGATCTATACAAAAATAGATCTTCGGCGAGCATACAATCTAGTATGCATCAAAGAAGGAGATGAATGGTATTGACATTTCGAACTAGGTATTGACATTTTGAATACAACGTCATACCTTTTGGATTTACAAATGCACCAGCAACTTTTGAACATCTAATGAATGATGTTTTTTGAGAGTTTTTGGACGATTTTAAGGTCTGTTATCTAGACGACATCTTGATCTATTCTAAGAATCCAGAAGAACATGAACTTCATGTTCGTCGTGGGTTACAAAAATTAAAAGATGCAGGACTCTATGCCAAGATAAAAAAAAGTGTGTATTCCACACTACTCAAGTCAATTTCTTAGGTTACATCATTTCAAATGATGGACTTATGATGGATCCTAAGAAAGTTTAAACTATTATAGATTGGAAGATCCCAAAAACGATAAGAGATGTCTAATGTTTTTTGGAATTTACCAACTACTATCGGATCTTCATCAAAGACTTCTCTCGAGATGTAGCTCCACTTACACGTTGTCGTATTACGTGCTTTCCTGCTCGAGAATGCGCCGGGCATCTGGCTGTAGAAGGTAGTATGGAGATTTGTCGATAGTCAAGCAATCTATCAGTTTTTGACTGCTGGAATATAAACGACTGCAACAATGTACCGTAAATCTATACGGATGCTCTTCGACTGCTTGTCGTAGTCTCTTTTTTTTTTTTCCCAGCCGATAGGTCTCTAGACGTTACAGAGAACCCCAAACAACCCAAACTGTTAATCTTCAATACCCCTTTGTACTTACGATCTTGTATCCACTGACTGTCCTGTTAGATTAACCCAATAAATTTCATTCACTCCGCATACTCAATCCTATAGACACCCCTTTAATCCTTCAATCACAGACGTAACTCGATTTTACAAAACAGTCAAGAGTATTCAAACCCACTTCATTTAAAAATCCCGATTCACCATTACAACACTGACTTCAACAGCGATTGCCTCAGTCTTCCCAAAACTCTACGAAGAAGAAAAATCCAAATTCTATGTCTTTCCTTCCCTGACCCAAAGCATGAAGCTCCTCTCTCTAATTCCCTTGATCTTCAAAAAAACCTCCAATGAAAACCGAACTGGTAACCTTGCAAAAGCTTGAAAAACTCGCTCCCCCCCCCGATTCCTCCAAGAAAAAAAAACCTCCCCCCCTAAAACTATATTCTCCCCTAACCTTATCCTCTGAATTTCTTCAATCTTCCATCTTAGATCCGGAATTGGCTCATGTCATCAAGGCCTTCTCCTCCGTTTTTACCTTTAAGAGATCCATTTACCGTAAACAACGTTCCCTGAAACGGCACAGAGAACAGGATAGCCTGAAACAGAATCGAAATCCCATAATCGGCACCACATTGAGTCGCCCGACCAATTCAGGTCTTATATTAGGAAAGATGCCCGTAGTAACCTGGATGTTCCGGTAATTGGATCAAATTGGTCCTCGCGTCAGATTGGCTAAGACCCATAGTAAGACCTAGATTTCCCGTAATTAGACTGCATTGGATTGACCGGCCAATTCAGGTCTCATATTGGATAAGAGGACCCGAATTGGATTATCGAAATTGGATCCAATTGGCTCTTCGAACCCGTCGTGTGAATTGGTCCTTCTCTTCCTGCTGACTCCCGTTATTGGAATCGAATGGAGCATTTCAGTATGCCCCGGCTGACTATAACGGAGTGACTGAACATGACCACTCAGTATTTGTACTGGAGTTGGTCGATGCTCCCAATATTCGAGGTAACTGAATATTAATAAAATACCCTTTTTTTATTTTTTTCACTGTATACTCGTGTTACAACACGACATCCACCCCCTCTGAACCTATGCATCCTCCGGTATGCACCAATTTATCCAATTGCTGTTTGATTTAGATTATATCCCCTACGTCTTTGTCCAGTTCATCTTCGTCACCTTCATTATCCAAATCACTTTCATCTTCTTGCTGCAGAATCTCTGTACCTTCATTAAGGTCTTCCATATTCATCTCCGCGTGTCTTCGTTTAAATATTTTTACTCGCTTCCCTGCAATTGGTATTTTCAATTTTGTACCATCTAACTCCCGTAATGAGTAAGTCGCATTATCATGAACAGTTGTTACAACATATGGTCCAAATCAACGTTTTGAAAATTTCCGCAAAGTACTATGTTGATTATCCAGACTATTGTCATAAACAAGTACCCAGTCACCTTCCTCGATTGCTTTTGGTCTCAATCGATGTTGCTTATCGAATCGCGCCTTATTTTGTAACCTTGCTCTTTTTAACCTTTCCAATGCTATCTGGACATCTTTCGTTCTTTGCTCCAATTGTCGAATCCTAATAGCCAGAAGTTCTTCTCTTGTCAATCCATCTTCCCATGGTAGCATACTCCAAGTAAGTACCTTTTCTTCAATCGGCATAATTGGTTTTTGACCTGTCATAAGTTCTACTGGCATATATCCTGTCACCGAACTATGTGTTGTTCGATCAGTCCATAATGCAAATGACAAAAGCCGTGGCCACTCTTTAACTTTCCCATTACAAGCTTTAACCAATGCTTTCACAATCGGCGGGTGACCGCGTTCGCTTTTCGCATTCCCTTCCGGATTATAAGCAGTAGTCAGTGATAGTTTAACTCCACATTTTTCAAAGAACTTACAAGCTTCTTGTGCATTTAATTCTCCACGATCTGCAGTGATTTTTCCTACGCACCCGTAATGGCAAATGACATCTTCAAGCAAAAACCTACAAATCCCCTCTGTAGATTTTGTCCTCAATGCTCTTCCTTCTACTTGATTTGATAAATCTTCACGAGCTAAAATCAAATATCTCATCTGCCGTAACCCAAGCGGCATAATAACCAAATCAACAACCCATTTAAAATGAATAGCCAGAGGATACGTAGGATGAAGACCATCTCGATGTCGGATATTAGAATACGATTGACAGATTTCACATGACTCTACAAATGAGAGCACATCTTGATACATATTTTTCCACCAATATCGTTCCTTGAGTTTAGCAAAAGTAGCCCAGATTCCTCTATGCCCTGCCCATAAACTATCATGAAACTCCTTTAATAATTTTAGTTTTTCTTCCCTTTTGCCTATCACTCGTTGTGGCATCCCAATTCCTTTCTTCAGTCTCTTCCATAAGAATCCATCTCGAAGTAAAAACCCATATGCTTTTTTTCTTATTTGTTTGAATTTTTCTGTAGACCAATTCTCCTGTTTAGACAAGGTATTCAAATAATGACCAATATCCAATAATTCTCCTTCATAAGATTCTTCAAGAAATAGCTTGTCTTCTCTGTTGAGATTTGATATTGAATAGAATTTCAATCCGTCATCATCAATGTCTTCAACCATTTCGTCCTCCCTCTCGTATCTTGCTCGACATAGCATGTCTGCTACTAAATTGTCCTTTCCAGTGATATGCTTAAATTCAAGATTTAGTGATTTAATATAAGCAATCCATCTCAACATTGCAATATCAAGCGTTGAACAGTTAATAATCATTCCAAGCAATGGCAAGCAATCTGTTTCAATTACTACTACTACCCCAATCAAATAGTCCTTTTCAGCTTTCATAGCCGAAACGACTCCCCAAAGTTTTCTTTTGACTTGCGAATATGCACGCTGACGAATACTTAAAACTTTAGCCCCAAATCGAACTTCAAATCTACTCCCATTCGAATCATCTTGACCCACAGTCCATCCAACGGCAATTGGACTAGCATCTACAGTAAGAATCACTAGTCTATTGCACTTATAATCAACCTTCCTCAATATTGGAGGTGACATAAATAATTTCTTCAATCTTTGCATTGCCTGAATATGCCTTTCTTTCCATTCAAATTGATAACCCTTGCGTAACAGTTCATATAATGGATCCGCTATGTGAGCAAAATGAGGGATCCAGATTTGATAAAATACACATGCACCCAAAAACCTGCGAACCTCTGTTAAAGAACCACAATCCTCTTTCATCCTTCTAATTGCATCAACTTTAGTCGGATCTGGTTTTCTTTCGTAAGATCTGCATAAATGTCCAACAATTACAACCTCTCGTACTCCAAATACGGACTTCATACCCGATAATGTAAGATGAACTTCTCCAAGCCGAGTTATAATCTTTTCACAATCTTGTATATGATCAACAACATATCTGCGATACCCCCTCGTATCTAAAGTTTCATCCTTGTCTCCTTCTCTGCACCCTTTTATAGGAACATCATCCAAAAAAGGCATAGTCTTTTCCGGAATAAAATCTCTCAATACCTTATTCATCCCATTCATCATATGTGCAACTGAGTTGGTCGCGCCTTGAGGAAGAGTGCACATTCTAACCAATCCAAGCTCTGTCCTCATCGCTGTCATATCTCTACTTCCTTCGGCAAGTTGAAATTGATCATAACCTGAATACAAATCACCCATTGAATAGATCGCCCTTCCAGCAAACGCCTCAGCAAATTCATCCACAATAGGTCCAATTCCTGCATTCCTGACAGTTACAGCATTCACCGGCTGCATATCTTGAATAAACCATAGTGATCCATTCTTCTTAGGTACCGTAAACCATCGACTAGAATACGGCGCAAATGAAGGTTCTAATATTTTCATCTTTATCTTTTCTTTCAATAGTTCGACCAATTTAGGTAAATGTGCCCTCGGTACTGGAATCGGTCTTAGATTCCAAGGTACATGTGGTACAGTGAAGATAACCATAGCTGTTATAATATTTGGTTTCACACACCCAATTTCATGAGATTCGAAGGCAAACGATCTACCTTGTTTAGCCAACATCTTTTTGAAGCAAGTAATGTCCTCCGGCAATAAAGAACCATCAGAACCAATCTTCAATTCTTCAAAAGTCTCTTCAGTAAACTGATGTCCAATACTCATTGGATCTCTTAAACTTGCTTCTTTTGATGCTTCTCCCATTTGTTCTTTAGAATCCTCTGGTAATGGTCCGGCAACAGGCTTTACCTTCTTATCTGCCGTTTTATATCTCGTCTCTACAGTGACTTCTGGTGCTTGAAAAGATTCAAGCATGGTATAAACCTCTCTCGAATGAATCTCAACAATCTTATCATTATCCCCTAACCTAATAGATGTAATCAATTCCAATGAATCTTCCAGTCCATTTTCTTCATAAACACCCAAAATCCTCTCATCATCTTGCAATGTACCTATCTTGTATAACTGTCCTTCAATATCATATAATCTTTTTCTTTCTTTTCTTTTAAAATCATCAACTTTCTTATACATAATATTTCCATTCTCCAATATACTAATAAAACTCGCATCAAAGGCACCTTCATCTCACGAGAGTACCTCCTCTTTTGTACCTCCATAATCTCGCTTTACAGTGGTACCTCCCTAAAATCCTTAAATCCTTCAACAATCTTTGGCAATGGTTTCTCCCTCAACCTATCTCGATTCCGTTCATGGTTAGGAGGTACTGTTAGAAATTGTACAGCTTTCCTCCCATCTTCGCTCCGTACCCTTGCATAAGCAGAACCATCGTCAAGTACCTTTATTTCCATCCGTGTTGCCGTGATATAAGGTTGTCCTAAAATCAACGGATAAGACGTTGTATCTTGAACGAAGAAATGTTCCTCCGTCGCAACATCCCCAATCCGAATTTTGACATCTTGACAAGCTCTATATAATTTGCCTCGTGTGTTATAAGCTGCTCGTATTGCCCATCCATGTTCCATATCAATTGGCCATTTTTGCTTCTTATAAAGATCTTTAGACATGAGATTTATTTCAGAACCATGGTCCACCAAGGCAACTATTGGTTCTTCTATATCTCCTACCTTCACCAATACCTCAGTAGTTGCCCTTGTCCAATACTTTCGAGTATAATGGCTCAAAGTTTCCATTTCCTTGTCACTAGAATCTTCGAAACGTACTCGCTGATTATACCCATTCTTTTCATTTTTTCGTTGCTTGTAACCAATATCAACCTCTTCTTCATCTCTACATATTCTTGCATCAATAGCATGACTCATTCCAGTTTCGCTCATTAATTACCTCTTTCGCTTAATGCTGTCAATGATAACATCATGAAACTCCTTCTTTGCAATTTCCAAGACTTCTTTCAATGTGAATTCCACCTTAGCATTTAATATACGTTCTTCCAACATCCCTTTCAAATTTGTTGCCGCTTCAATGTCAGAAAGTAGCTTATAAGCAATTCATTTGCCCTTATCTTTTGTCTCCGTTGTTTTTTCTCCCAATGATGCTGAGGTATCCTTTACAGGCAATTCTTGTGAAGCTGCCTCCGGAGCCTTGTCTCCTCGAGTTTGCCTCTTAAAAGAATTTCCTTCTCTAGTATCATCAAAATTTCCTCGTCTTTTTTCTTCCATCAAAGCTTCATGTTGGCTCTTAGCAATATATGCATGAACTGAAAGAGACTCAACAGGATCCTCCCAACCTGTTCTTCCTCGTATTGTAGCTGCAGTTCTCAATAATGCTTCTCGAGGTAATTTCCCTTCTTGCATTGTAGAAACGGCAGAAGCCCAAAACTCACTAGTTTCCGTACTTCCACCAATTTCATCATCTACTCTAGCACCATAACTTGCACTTTCTCATACTACTGTTTCATGCTCTTTTAGGTAATCTTGAACCAATGCTCTCATTCCTCCCTTGCCAAAATTGGTTTGAAGAAGATCCTCCCTATCTTTCAATGCTATCTTCCCATCTTTCTAGCAAATAATTCCCTGCCGTATCATATTATTAAATTCATTGCAATCTTTTCTAGTGTGTGAAGCATCATCACACCAAATGCATCTTTGTACATATCCTTGTTTTGAAACATTCTTCGAATTGTTTATAGAAGTATTCTCTTCAAGTCTTGCCAATTTGATTTGAAGATCACGCATTCCTCGTATAATTTCTTCCATACCCATATCTGCTTTCTTTGACAAGGATGTCGAAGGTTGAACTGTAGGCATTGTCGGTGGTGTTGTACGTACTGGAGCTTTGGGTGCTTGTACTGTTTTCGGAATATTGCTCCTATCCTTCCTCCTTTCTTTTTTTGTAAGCAACCCCACCGCATCTTCAACGTTCTTCCACTTCGTTGTCAATCCTTCATCTTCTTCTTTGTCTTCAAGAAGGGGTTCTAATTTCTCTTGCAATTCTCTATCAGCAGCTTGAAGAAATAGATCAACTTTGTTCGGCTCCAATGTCAATTTTATCTACCTTCGATAATTGAGAGTACTGCCTCTCAAATTCCCTTAGTAGCTCTGTTGCTTGTAAATTCTTATTGGGCCGTTCAATCCATCCCAGAAACAGCTTCTTAGTAACGCGATCAGCATCTTCCAAGAAATATTTGTCTTTCCATGCATGTGAAAAATCTTCCCATGAATTCCCACATTGATCCGTAATCGATGTAATGTGGTCTCTTATCTCCGGTATCGTGGCAAGTCCAAATAGTGCAACCATTTTCTTCTCAGAAACCCAATTTAATTCCATTTCACGAACATAACATCTTAAATACCTTGAAATATTCCTCCCATCAAATTGATCAATTTTATTGACCACTACTTGCAATGCTTTGGTTGCCAAAGCTTCCTTTCGATCATTGCTTTGCTGTTGCTGCATTGACAATGAGAAGGCTTGAAACAAATTAGCAATAGACGGATCCATGTGCATACCTTGTCCTTAAGAAGACTCCCCACTAGAAACTTCTTCCAAAAATCCTTCAAAATTTTTATTTTCGTTTTCCATAAAAATAAAGATAAAATCAACCGAAATCCAATACCTTCTACCTCAAGCTTTCACGTCGGGTTCACCACTTATGTCGTATTACGTACTTTCCTGCTCGAGAACGCGCCGGGCGTCTGGCTGTAGAAGGTAGTATGGAGATTTGTCGATAGTCATGCAGTCTATCAGTTTTTGACTGCTGGAATATAAACGACTGCAATAATGTACCGTAAATCTATACGGATGCTCTTCGACTGCTTGTCGAAGTCTTTTTTTTTTTCCCCAACCGATAGGTCTCTAGACGTTACAGAGAACCCCGAACAACCCAAACTGTTAATCTTCAATACCCCTTTGTACTTACGATCTTGTATCCACTGACTGTCCTGTTAGATTAACCCAATAAATTTCATTCACTTCGCATACTCAATCCTATAGACACCCCTTTAATCCTTCAATCACAGACGTAACTCGATTTTACAAAACAGTCAAGAGTATTCAAACCCACTTCATTTAAAAATCCCGATTCACCATTACAACACTGACTTCAGCAGCGATTGCCTCAGTCTTCCCAAAACTCTACGAAGAAGAAAAATCCAAATTCTATGTCTTTCGTTCCCCGATCCAAAGCATGAAGCTCCTCTCTTTAATTCCCTTGATCTTCAAAAAAACCTCCAATGAAAACCGAACTGATAACCTTGCAAAAGCTTGAAAAACTCGCTCCTCCCCCCGATTCCCCAAAAAAAAAAAAACCTCCCCCCCTAAAACTATATTCTCTCCTAACCTTATCCTCTGAATTTCTTCAATCTTCCATCTTAGATTCGGAATTGGCTCCCGCCGTCACAGCTTAGATCCAAAATTGGCTCATGTCATCCAGGCCTTCTCCTTCGTTTTTACCTTTAAGAGATCCATTTACCGTAAACAACGTTCCCTGAAACGGCATAGAGAACAGGACAGCCTGAAACAGAATCGAACCCCGTAATCGGAACCACATTGAGTCGCCCGACCAATTCAGGTCCTATATTGGGAAAGATGCCCGTAGTAAACTAGATGTTCCCGTAATTGGGTCAAATTGGTCCTCGCGTCAGATTGGCTAAGACCCGTAGTAAGACCTGGATTTCCCGTAATTAGACTGCATTAGGTTGACCGGCCAATTCAGGTCTCATATTGGATAAGAGGACCCGAATTGGATTATCGAAATTGGATCCAATTGGCTCCTCGAACCCGTCGTGTGAATTGGTCCTTCTCTTCCTGCTAACTCCCGTTATTGGAATCGAATGGAGCATTTCAGTATGCCCCGGCTGACTGTAACGGAGTGACTGAACCTGACCACTCAGTATTTGTACTGGAGTTGGTCGATGCTCCCAATATTCGAGGTAACTGAATATTAATAAAATTCCCCTTTTTTTTTATTTTCACTGTATACTCGTGTTACAACACGACAACGTTTGACTTGTAAAGACAAACTCCAATGGAATCAAGAAGCGGAAGTTGCTTTTGAATCTTTGAAGACAGCGTTTATTTTTGCACCAATTTTGTATTGTGTTGATTTTTTCAAAGCATTCTTTATGGAAACAGATGCATCAGACTTTGCTCTAGGTGTGATTTTATTTCAAATGGGAACAGATAACAAACTTCATCCAGTAGCCTTTCATTCAAGAAAATTCTCAGCAGCAGAAATCAATTATGAGATCCACGACAAAGAACTTCTTGCAATTGTGGATTCTTTTCAAGAATGGCGTCATTATCTAGAAGGCACTTCCAGTCAAGTCACCGTGTATACGGATCACAAGAACCTCGAATATTTTATGTCAACACGCGTATTGAATTATTGTCAAGCTCATTGGAGCATGTCTTTATCAAGATTCGAGTTCATCAGCACTTATCGACCAGAAAAATAACAAGGTTTGTCCGATGCCTTGTCTAGACGTTCTTATCTTGTACCAAAAGAAGGAGATGTAGCTTTTGACCAACAAAGAACGGTTCTCTTGAAGCCAGAGCAATTTCATCTTCGAGCAATAAAATCAACATTGACTGTTGATTTAACTTTTCTCAAGCAAGTCCAATTAAATATGTCTTCAGACCCTCTTGTTCATGATATCAAAAATAATTCTTCTAAATCTCATGATCCCTCTAAATTTGAATTCAAGAACAACCTACTCTATTTTGAAGGATGCCTATATGTTCTAGAAAGAGAAGCACGTTTACGTATTTTTCAAGCTTGTCATGACTTTCAAGCAGCAGGATATTTTAGATATAATAAGACTTTGGAGCTGATATCTAGGGATTTTTGGTGGCCTCAAATGTCGAAGGCAATCAAATTTTTTGTACAATCATGTGATATTTGCTTAAGATCAAAAATTTCCTCGTCATCAACCTTTTGGACTTCTTTACCCATTATCCATTCCAGAACAACCATGGTCTTTTGTTTCTATGGACTTCATCATGGATCTTCCAATCTCAGGTTCTTATGATTCTATATTTGTGATAGTAGATCATTTTATCAATATGGCACATTTTGTACCATGTGCAAAATCTATCACAGGTGAAGAGACAGCTAAGCTCTTTCTTGACAATATCTATTGCTATCATAGATTATCCAAGGATATTATATTAGATAAGAGAACTCAATTTGTATCAAGATTTTGGTGAACTCTTTTCAAGATTCTTAAAGTGGATATAAAACTATCTTCGGCATTCCATCCTCAAACTGATGGACAAACGGAGCGTGTTAATCAAGTTTTGGAGCAATATTTAAGATGTACCATTAATTACCAACAAGATGATTGGACAACTCTTTTGGCATTGGCAGAGTTTGCTTACAATAACACGGTACATTCTTCTATAAAACAAACACCTTTCTTTGCTAATTATGGTTATCATCTACGACTTGATACTTTTGACTTTTCAAAAGTTGATAATCTTGTTGCAAAAGATTTGGCGATTCATTTATCAGAGCTACATGCAACAATGAAGGCATAGTTAAAAGAGGCTCAAGAACAACAAAAAGTCAATGCAGATGTCTATTGAAAGGAATAACCACCATTCCTCTTGAGTGATAAGGTATGGCTACTTCGTCACAATATCAAGACCACTCGTCCTTGTAACAAGTTGGACTATCGAAGACTTGGACCATTTTTTATTTCTAGACAAATCAATCCAGTTGCATATCGTTTATATCTACTGAAGTCAATGAAAATCCATCTAGTATTCTACTTGTCTCTTCTTGAACCATTCAAGATAGTGGACATACTAAGAAGACGATAAGCTCCACCTCTTCTTATAGAAGTGGACAATAATGAAGAGTTTGAAATAGAAGAAGTTTTAGATTCAATGCGACGCCAAAATAAATTGGAATATCTTGTCCATTGGCAAGGATATGATATTAGTAAATGCACATGGGAGCCATTAAAGAATCTTGCAAATGCAGCAAAGGTGGTAGAGGCTTTTCATCGATAATATCCATCAAAATCAAGATGAAAACCTTCTTTATAAAAGAAACAACATCTAGGTAAGATAACATTCTATTTTCAATCCTTATTCGTAGCTTCTTTGTAGTTGTGACGCTCATAAGATGGAGAACCAACAACCAGTGAATTCGACTCAAGAACCTTCATTTGCTAACCTGTTGGACGAGATATTACAATTGTCACAACCTTCAAGATGATGTAATCTAGATGAAGATCTTCAATAACGACATGTTCTTCCTCAAATAGATGGCGAGATACAATGCATTTGGTATTACGATTCGGAAAGAAACTAGCGATGTTTGGTGATTATGCTAGAGGTAGGAACAACTCTTGATGATGTTCCAAATGCTCTATTCGAAGGAAGTTATGAAGGCCTCAACAATGATCAAATAATTGGGTGGTCTTCCCGCCCTGATATGGGACACTATCGATGGTTGAGAGGCCCTATCAATCATCTTTGAAGAGAACAAAGATCAGAGTATGTGGCAAATACAATTCGTCACATCATAAATTTTCTCAACATATGATGATCGCTCCTCATGGAACTCGTTTCTAAAAGGGGGGATAATGTCATGGACATACTCATTTAAGCTGGTAGTTACATATACAAATAGATGGAAATAAGTAAAAGTAGGTAAAAATAAGTTAATTCTATAGTATTTAAAATAGAAGCTTTTTAGAAGCTTCATAGATGCTGCTTTGACTTCATAGGTGTCTTTAATTGACTTTTTGGATTAGAAACGTAGTCAATAAGTTAGCCATGTGCCACACATGTTGTTAGCTTGAAGATCAAGCTAACAATGTGGCCCACACGTAGAAAAACTTGCCTTGTAAGTCAAGGCATATATCCTACAAAGTCAACACATATTGGAGGTCCTATAGAACGTCGCCACGTAGCCCTTAGTTAAATAGTATATATAGAGAGAAGAGTGAAGCCCTCTTCACTTTTGTCAACTCCTTTCTTGCTTCTAGTCTAGTTTCAAGGATCTCTAATTTTCTTGTCTTTTGGCAATAGCCATTCCAGTTTCTTTTTCAATATACATACTTGTTTATTTATATTTTGTTACCTTTCTTTGAGTGAAGGCTCACTTGTCTGAATTTCTTTTTTATCGAGTTCTTGTCCTTGACAGTTATTGATGCAAGATTATATAAAGATGAAGAAGAGGTTGATAATGGTTACAAGCAATCAACAAATGAAAAGAATGGATATAAACAACGAGTACATTTTGAAGATTATATTGATAAGGAAATGGAAGCTTCAAGCCATTATACTGGAAAGCATTGGGCAAGGGCAACTATTGAAGTATTGGTGAAAGTAGGAGATGTAGAAGAACCAATTGTTGCTTTAGTCGACCATGGTTCTGAAATAAAACTTATGTCTAAGGATCTTTATAAGAAGCAGAAATAACCAATTGATATGGAATATGGATGGACAATATGAGCAGCTCATAACACATGAAGCAAATTTTATGGAGCTTGTCCAAATGTCAAAATTTGGATTGGAGATGTTGTGATAGAATAACATTTCTTTGTTTAAGATACAACATCTTATCCATTGATTTTAGGACAACTTTATATTACGACAACACGGACTGAAACAAAAGTACTTGACAATGGTTTTGCTTATGCAAGGATACGTAGTGAAGATAGAAGGAAAGCTATACAATTTCTAACAGTACCTCCTAATCATGAACGGAATCAAGATAGGTTGAGGGAGAAACCATTGCTAAGGATTGTTGAAGAATTTAAGGATTTTGGAGAAGTACCAATATAAAGCGAGATTATGGAGGTACAAAAGAGGAGGTACTCTCATAAGATGTAGGTGCCTTTGATGCAAGTTTTATTGATAGTTTTGAGAATGGAAATATTATGTATAAGAAATTTGATGATTTTAAAAGAAAAGAAAAAAAAAGATTATATAGTATTGAAAGAGAATTAATCAAGTTAGGGTCATTAGAAGATGATGAGAGGATTTTAGATATTTATGAAGAAAATGGATTGGAGGATTCTTTAGAATTAATTGCATCTATTGAATTAGGGGATAATGATAAGATTGTGGAAATTCATTCAAAGGAAGTTTATACTATACTTGAATCTTTTCAAGTACCAAAAGTTATTGTAAAGACAAAATATAAAACAATAGATAAAAAGATAAAACCTATTGCCGAACCTTTACCAGAAGATTCTAAGGAACAAATAGAAGAAGCATCAAAAGAAGAAAGTTTAAGAGATTCAAAGAAGATTGAACATCAATTTACAAAGGAGACTTTTGAAGAATTGAAGATTGGATGTGATGGTTCTTTATTTCCAACAGAAATTGAATGTTTTAAAAAAATGCTTACGAAATGACGTAAATCATTTACCTTTGGGTCTCGTGAAATAGGATGTGTAGATCCTAATGTTGTTGTTCCTATGGTTATCTTTACAGTACCTCATGTGCCTTGGAACTTAAGGCCAATTTCCGTGCCGAGGGCACATTTATCTAAATTGGTGGAATTATTGAAAGAAAAGATGCAAATAAAAATTTTGGAGCCTTTTTTTGCTCTATATTCTAATCGTTGGTTTATGGTACCTAAGAAAAATGGATCATTACATTTTACTCAAGATATACAACTAATGAATGAAGTGACTATAAGAAATGCAAGTATAGGACCTTTAGTAGATGAGTTTACAGAAGGATTTGCGGGAAGGGTAATTTATTCAATGGGTGATTTATATTCAGGTTATGATCAATTTCAACTTGTTCATGGGAGTAGAGATCTAACAACTATGAGAATGTGACTTGGATTATTTAAAATGTGTACTCTCCCACAAGGTGCTACTAACTCAGTTGCACATATGATGAATAGGATGAACAAGGTATTAGGAGACTTCATTACTGAAAAAACTATACCTTTTTTAGATGATGTTCTTATCAAAGGATGTAAAGAAGGACAAAAAGATGAAACTTGAGATGAGAGAGGATGTCGCAAATATATTGTTGATCATATACAAGATTGTGAAAAGATTTTAACTCGTCTTGAAGAGGTTCATCTTACACTTTCAAGAACAAAATCTACATTTGGAGTGCAAAAAGTTCTTATTATTGAACATTTGTGTGGATTTTATGGGAGAAAGCTAGATCCAAGTAAAGTTGATGTAATTAGAAGGATGAAAGATTCATATAACTCTTTAACAGAAGTACGCAGGTTTTTAGGAGCTTGTGTATTTTATTGTATATGGATTCTTCATTATGCTCATATAATGGATCCATTGTATGAATTATTACATAAGGATTATCAATTTAAATGGGAAAGAAAGTATATTGTAGCAATGCAGAAGCTAAAGGTGTTATTCGTGACACTTTTAATTTTAAAAAAATTGATTATGACTATAATAGACAAGTAATTCTTACTATAGATACTAGTCATATTGCTATTGGATGGGTTGTGGATCAAGATGATTCAAGTGAAAATAGATTAATTTGTAGTTTGATTTGGAGCTAAAGTTTTAAGTACTCATCAACGTACATATTCGCAAGTCAAAAGAGAACTTTGGAGAGTTGTTTCGGCTATGAAAGCTGAAAGGGATTATTTGATTGGTGCAGCAGTAGTGATTGAAACAAATTGCTTGCCATTACTTGAAATGATTACTAATTGTTTAACGCCAGATATTGCAATGTTAAGATGGATTGCTTATATTAAGTCATTAAATCTGGAATTTAAGCATATTTTTGGAAAAGACAATTTAGTATTAGACATGCTATCTCGAGCAAGATATGAAAGAAAAAATGAAATGGTTGAAGACATTGATGATGTTGGATCAAAATTCTATTCAATACCAAATCTTAATAAAGAAAACAAGCTATTTCTTCAAGAATTTTATGAAGAAGAATTATTGGATATTGGTCATTACTTGAATACCTTGACAAAATAAGAAAATTGGTCTACAGAAAAATTTAAACAAATAAGAAAAAAGTCATATGGATTTTTGCTTCAAGAAGGATTCTTATGGAAGAGACCAAAGAAAGGAATTGGAATGCCACAAAGAATGATAGGCAATAAGGAAGAAAAACAAAAATTATTAAAAGATTTTTATGATAGTTTAAAGGCAGAACATAGAGGAATTTGGACTACTTTTGCTAAACTTAATGAATGATATTGGTGGAAAAATATGTATCGAGATGTGTTCTTATTTGTAGAGTCATGTGAAATTTGTCAAGCGTATTCTAATATACGACGTTGAGATGGTTTTCATCCTACATATCCTCTAGCTATTCATATTAGATGGATTATTGATTTGATTATTGTGCCAATCGGGTTATGAAAAATGAGATATTTGTTCTTAGCTCGTAAAAATTTATCAAATCAAGTAGAAGGAAGAGTATTGAGAACAAAATCTATGAAAGGAATTTGTAGATTTTTGCTTGAAGGTGTTATTTGCTGCTACGAATGTGTAGGAAAAATCATTGCAGATCATGGAGAATTAAATACACAAGAAGCTCGTGAATTCTTTGAAAGATGTGGAATTAAACTATCATTGACTACTGCTTATAATCTTGAAGGAAATGTAAAAAGTGAGCATGGTCACCGACCGATTGTGAAAGCATTAGTTTAAGCTTATAATGAGAAGGTTAGAGAACGGCCACGAATTTTGTCATTTGCATTATGGACTGATCGAACAACTCATAGCTTAGTAATGGGATATATGCCTATTGAGCTTATGACACGTCAAAAATCAATTATGCCAATTGAAGAAAAAGTATCTACTTGGAGTGTGCTACCATGGGAAGATGGATTCACAAGAGAAGAACTATTAGCTATTAGAATTCAAAAATTACAGCAAAGATCAAAAGATGTACAAATAACAATAGGAAGGTTAAAAAGAGCGAGGTTACGAAACAAGGCACGATTTGGTAAGCAGCATTGATTGAGGCCTAAAACAATTGAAAAAGGTGATTGGATTTTGATCTATGATAGTAGCTTGGACAATCAACATAGTACTTTAAAGAAGTTTTCTAAATGATCGTTTGAACCGTATGTAGTAATAACTGTTCATGATAATGCAACTTACTCATTGCGGAAGTAAGATGGAACAAGGTTAAAAATACCAATTATAGGGAAGCAAATAAAAATATTTAAACAAAGACATACATAGAAATAAATATAGAAGACCTTGGTGAGCACGTAGATATTCCTCAACAATAAGATGAATTTGACTTGGATAACAAAAGTGATGAAGAGAATTTGGACAAAGACTTGGAGAATATATTATAAATCAAACAATAACTAGGTTATTTGGTGCATATTCAAAGATGCACAGGTTCAAGGGAGGTGGATATCGTGTTGTAATACGACTATATGGTGAAAATATAAATGAAAAGGATTTTATTAATATTTAGTCATCTTAGATATTACAAACAATGGCTAATTCTAGTGCCAATATTTAGGAACCAATTAATGTCACCCCATTACAAGCTATACCACCGTACGTGACATAAGCAATATGCTCCATCGACGTCATCAAACCAAGTATCCTTCGTACCAATGGGACAACTAGGATCATTTTCTAATCCTACATGGAACAAGCCTAGAAGGTATATACCAGTGGAGACACCTAATATGCTTGATGGAGGTGCTAGAAGACCACTTTGTTGTTTCTGTTGCAGACAGATTGGTCCTTATGCTAGTGAATGTCTTAATCCCAGAGCTAGTAACAATTACGTGCCAATGTGTAGAAATTGCAAGCAGTCGGGGCATACTTATCAGTAATGTAATGCTCCGTTTAATTTCAATAATCGAAATCAGCAAATCCAAAGCCAAGAAAAAAATTGAGGAGATAAATCGAAGACCTCAAGTTTCTCCGGTAAATCGGATAGAATGTATCTAAGCCGTTCTTACCAAGAGTCGGTAAAAGAAAAAAGGACCAATTCAATATTTCGATAAGCCTGATGCGAAGGGCCAATTTGACTCAATTACGGGGACATCCAATCCAGGTTTTGTTATGGGCTTCTTACCTAGTATGAGACCTGACTCGGTTGGGCAACCCAATGAGGTTCCGATTACAAAGGCTTTGGTTCCATTTCAAATTGTTTCATTCTCTATGTCATTTTGGAGAAATGTCCTTTCCATGGAAAGATCCTCTTAGAGGTCGGAATTCCATAGAAGCGCGGTCTGCTATTCCAATTTCGAGTCCAAGACAGAAGAATAGGGGACCTCACGGAATTAAAGAAAAAGAGAGGAAAAAGAAGAGGGCATTCGGAGATCGAGATTTTGTGGTCGAAGAGCTAGCTTTAAGCTCCTTCGAAAGGCGGAGTTGCATACAAAGTTGAATGAGAATTAATGGTTGGAAAAGGAAAAATTGCAATTCGAAGTTCATCATCAACTTTCTAGGCGGCGATAAATGAAATCAGTGTGGATTTATGGCATTTTCTTACAATCTATAAGTTGGATTGGATTGAAACTTCTTGAGCATTTAAAAGACTTGTAAAGACACTAATGGTAGAAGTTTTACAACAATCGAACAATCAGATTGAAAATTGCAGCTTGCTGAAGCTTGCTCTGTAGGATTAGGGTTTAAAAATAAAAATTAAAAAAATTAAAAAAATTAAAAATTAAAAATTAAAAATTAAAAATAAATAAAATAAATAAAATAAAATAAATAATAAAAATACCAATAAAAATGAAATAACAAATAAAAATAACAAATAATAAAAGAATTTATGTTTATAATATTTTAAAGTTATTAAAAATAGTGTTTCTAAGCACTTTGTATTGGGATTAAGCTTTTACATTGAAATCCAAAATAATTTGTATTTAGATGGTTGAAACCCACTAGATTACTTGGATACTTGCAAAACATCATTTTATCTTCCACAACCAGATGCTCGGTGCGTTCTCAAGCAAGATAGTACGTAATTTGACAACGTGAAGGAAAATCTACACCAACTCCTATATCCATCAACTCCTTGGTTGAACCAAGTGGCTTGCCAATAATAATTCCTAAGGATTTACAAACAGCTCCTATGTCCAATAATCTCTCTATATTTAAAGGAAATAGAGACAATGATCCATTGACACATGTAGAGAGATTCATGGAACTTCTTACAACATGTTTAATAGCTAATCCGGTATTAGAGTAGAGAGAGTTTGTCTCAAAAAAACACTAGACTACTGGCTATCATTAATTACTCAATCAAGCTTTAAAATAAGGGAAGTCTTAAGTTTATATATAAAATTTTCTTTTTGGACCAATTACAACAAATAAATAAGCCTCGAATAATCAACAACATCCAAAATATGATAAAATCTTCTAAATCCTTGTATACCTTCATGTGGAAATTTTTGCAAACTTCAATACCTTATAACTCCTAATCCGACTATCTAAACTTACTCAAATTTTACATGAAGTACTCATGTATTCTTATCAACTTTTACAACAAATTTTAACAGCAAATTTGTTACAGAGCTTGAGATATCTTAAAAATCCTAATAGTCACTTCAAACCCTTATCTTTATACACCTACGTGCAATTTTCTTTATGTCTCTCAAATTAAGATTTCAAATTCCACAAAATTTATATGTATAGCTTCTTTACATAATAATCTACCTTCTTTAAAAATTTTGAATCCAGAATTCATCCAAAAACTTAAGATATGGCTCCAACCATTACTATGAACAAAATCAATTACTTACTACTTATGATTTGGATGTGCTAACTTCAACCCTCTATAACTTCTTTATCTAAACTTCAAATTCATAAATTAATATATATAAAGTATAGTAAATAAAGTGCTCTCTTCAACTCTAGTAGTTGATCTTTTGTTGCCCTCTGTAAACGTATGTTATGCCCCAAAGAGTGAGAGTAGATATGAAATTGACACCTTAACTTTGAGCGCCAATAACTCCTTCATAAAAACTCCAAATCACACAAAATTTGCACCCAATTTGTATCCAAAATACTAAACTTGCTGTTTCTAGACTCCAAAGCTCGAATGACTTCAAAAAAGAAATCCTAGTCCTTAATAAGGCCTTAGACAACCTCCTTGAAGCCCATTGGATATGGCCTTTGACCAATAATAATGAAGATCTCCATTCCTTGCCTTCATCCAACCACTCGTTACTTTCATCCCTCCCAATAACCTCTTACTAGTTAAGATTTTCTTCTTTAGATTCTAATCACTTCTCAAGGCTTCATACTAAATATTTAGGTCCTATAATTTTTTTAAATGCTATAATTTAAAAAGATAAAACTCAAAATAAAGTTTCTTAAATCCACTCTCTTTAAATTAATCTATTAACCATTCTAACATATACCAAGACTTATGAACATATTATATACTTTAACTAATTTTTACATATTATAAGCAATTACAGTATGATATTGGATTATTATCTTGTATGGTTTTCAAGTACCTAAAGAATAAAGTTTATGAATGATATAGAAGCCACCTTCTCCAAACCTTTAAGAATCGAGACATGCTCATGAAAGTATTTTTAGAAAATTTTAGGAGAGAAATACGGCAAAGTAATGCCCTCACAATCCTTTTTTCTTTGAGACAAAAAAAAAGAGAAGAAATCACTGAATATATTTGGCAATTTGAACTTATAATAACTAGATTTGTGAAAACTCTTCTCACGGATGATACTCTCACCCATTTCTTTATTCAAGGATTTAATAGTGAGGAAAAAATTTGAGAGATGCTCAAATAAAGACCAGATAATTTAGAAGATGCCAAAAAAATAGCTTAGGTAGTAGAAGACATTAACAAGCAACAAGAACAAATATAGAGGAAAGAAGATCATAGAATCTCTAGTTTTATTCCTATACATGCCTAAAATATAGGAAATTTTCAAGGACATTCATATGGGAGTGTAGAACCTCAATTTCATTCCAAAAGCTACTATCGAACACTCTTAGAGATTAGACTACTTCTTGTCTTTCGTGAGTTGATATATCCAGAAGATAAGAATAGACAAAAGGAAGACTTTAAAAATGAAGTTCTTCAAAGCCAACTAAGATTTCAAAATAAACTTGTAAAAAAAATGAAGGCTATGTAAGAGTAGATGTTTTTTTTAATTAAGAGTCAAAATCCAAACCAAGCCCTACCTCCTTTAGAATTCGATAGATACACATTAGGACTTTGGTACACTCAATGTGGCTAGTCAAGGCATACAAGTCAATTTTGTTTAAATCAGCAAAATTACCAGTAAAACCAAAGAAGGCCACAATTGTATACTCTATCTTATAAAAATCATAGTATGGCATGTTCTAATTTTTAATTCCAACCTTGAAAAAATTCTACCAAGGATTTAAGAACCTACAACGATAACAACATGAGGTGCACCACCTTTGTGGAAAAAGACATCTACTAAGTAGTTGTTGAATAGAAAATAGGATAGTATGTGGAAATTGTGGAAGGATTCATCCTACAAATGTGTATAGGCAACCTGATAAGGTAATTCCTTTAAAGCTCCTACAAGAAAATTATCAACAACAATCCAAGACTAGTTGAAGGAAGCAAGAAATCCAAATCCAAATAATAATTTACAACCTTCTAATCTATTTTATGATTATAATAATAATTATCAAATCCAACATCCTTCCTTAGGTCTAAATATATAGAGAAGATTTATTTCATTAAATATAGATCAACTTCAATATGGCCAATAAAACAAGAGAAGAAATTTACAAGATGTAAGGTATTTGAAAATACTAGCTGAAGAATAAGGTTCTCAAATTCTTAAAGATCAACCATCGCCTTCTCATACATATTGCATTTCTCATGAAGAAGCACCTAGTAAGGATAAATGGCTTCCTAATTTGTCGGCTTTGGCAGTTATGACAGGGATTAGGTATACTAGTCTTCCTCCTCTTACTTTAATTGATAGTGAAAATAATTCAGAAGACTCTCTTCACTACTTAGATTTGAATGAAGCTACAAAAGAGGCAATAGCTAGTATCAAAGATTTTAAGGAATTACCTCAAGTTCTTGAATCTAAGCTAAGTTGATTGCTAAGAAATTCAAAAGAAAAAATCCAAACAAAGGAAATTCCTTTTAAGAAAGAGTGGAAAGGCCTTAGAATTCCCAACTTTGAATTTAATTCTCTACTTCAATCTAAAAGTGAAAATCAAGTTCGATCATATGATTTATGGGAGGATTTAAAAAAAATCAAGGTAGATATAACAATTGCTCAATTGTTAGAGGTTTCTGCAACAATGAGAAAGAACTTTAAAATAAGTCTTATCATTAAAAGATGCCAAAGATTTAAAACAAAAATCCAAGCCAATGTTAGAACTATTCAAGAAGTACAAGAAGTGAAGGCAATTGAGTTAGAAGTGTCTATAGTAAATAAAATCATTTCTTATACCATTGTCGATGGAGGTAGTGGTTTAAATATTTTGCTAATGAGAACTATGAAAACATTAGGACTTAGTATTACTAGACCTTCTCCATTTGTAATCAATATAGCTAATCAAAGCCAAAAAACACCTCTTGGATAAATAAGTGATTGTAGGACGATGATAGGAGGTGAAGAATACTCCCTCATATTTCATGTGATTTACATGCATTTTAACAAAAATTCATATCCATTGCTTTTAGAAAGACCTTAGTTAAGGCCATTTAATGCAAAAATTGATTGAAGAGGTGAGAAGTTCCATATCATCTATGGGTGACTAGAAAACTTGACTAAAATCCTTATTCAATCTCAAGGATTTTTTTAAGCCAAAACTTTATTTCAGTCTTCAGAAGATAAAATTTTAAGTCCTCAACTACAAAAAAGATTTAAAAAGAAAGTTAGATTTGCTAATTTGGTAGCAAAGGAGGTGGTTCATTTAAGTATGATTCAACCAACTCTACTAGGATGTATAGGCCTTAGACTGTATGACTAGGAAGATGATGGAGAATTTTCACAATGGTTGTAGAGTCACCCAAATTCAAGTGCGGAAAAAGTTGTGAATATAAATTATTTAGAAAGTTTTTTCACTTATCAACATGATGTTTTAGAAGGAAGTTTAACAACCCTAGTTGATGATATAAAAATTGAAGATGTCTTGGAGGTAAACTTTGATAGTACTCAAGTTCACAAGTTGGATCACTTAATAAAAGAAGGCAACTTTACTCCATCCTTACAATGTAAACAAACTTCTAGTGGTCTTATAGCTAGAAATGACATAATTATCTATCCACAAATCTCAAATGATTAGTACAAAGGCTCTATAGAACAAGCTCATGTGTACAACCTTGATTACAAATTAATAGATGTGTCTTCAGAGAATGAAGATTCAAAATTCATCAAAGTAAAGATTCAATTGACAAAAGATGAGTTGACAAGTTACAAGATGTTAATTATGGCGTTGTCGGGATAGAGAGAGTTTGCCTTAAGAAAACGCTAGACTTCTGGTTGTCACTAATTATTCAATCAAGCTTGAAAATAAGGGAAGCCCTAAGTTTATATATAATTTTTCCCTTTTGAGTAATTACACCAAATACACAATCCTCAAGTAATCCACAACTTCCCAAGTATGATAAAATCTTCTAAAACCTTGTTTATTGTTATGTGGAGATTTTCCCAAACTTCAACACCTCATATCTCCTAATCCGACCGTCCAAACAAACTCAAATTTTACATGAGATACTGATGTATTCTTATTAACTTCTACAAAAATTTTCAACCGCAAATTCATTGCTGATCTTGAGATATCTTGAAATCCCTAACAATCGCTTCAAACCCTTGTCTTTATACATCCACGTGCAATTTTCTTCATATCTCACAAAATATAAGTTCAAATGCCATGAAATTTATATATATAGCTTTTTAACACAAAATTTTACATTCTCCATAAAGTTTGAGCCAAAAATTCATCCGAATACTCAAGTTATGGCTCCAACCATTACTACAAACAAAACCACTTACTTACTGCCTTTGATTTGGAAGCGTCATCTTCAACTCTTTACAACTCCTTCATATGAACTCCAAAAGCAATAATTCTTTCATAAAAGATGTAGGCCTTGAAATCGCCGTTTCAAACGCACCTTCCGATCTTCAAAAGCTGTTGTAAAACTCCTCGTTTTCTCAAAAGAGTTACAATATGTCTTAAATTAACACCTTAACTTCAAACAGTTATAACTTTTTTACCCTAATTCCAAATCCTCTAATTTTTGTACACAACTTGTACCCCAAACTCTAAACTTTACAACCCTAGCTTCTAATCTCCGAATGCCCTCGAAAGAGGAACCCTAATCTCTAATAAGGCCTCGGGCAGCCTCCTTGAAGTCCATTGGGCATGGTATTCGACCAATAGGGATGAAGTTCTCCATTCCTTGCCTTCATCCGACCATGCCTTGTTTTCATCCCTTTCAATTAGCCTCCTACTAGTTTAGATTTTCATCCTTAGGTTTCCACCTTCTCCCAAGGCTTCATACTAAACATTTAGATCCTATATTTATATATATATATATATATATATATTTTAATGTCAAAATCAAAAGAAGTAAAGAAACAAAGTAAAGTTTCTTATACCAACTCCTTTTAATTTAATCTACTAACCACTCTAACACACATCTAGATTTATCAAGATATAATATGTTTTAGCTAATTTTTACATATTGTAAGTATTTATAGTACGACAGCGTATAGGGATGTATTTGCATGGTCTTATAAAGAGCTTAAGGGCATACCTCCAGAAGTGTTCAACGTGGAAGTTCACACTGTCCAAACGTGGAAGTTGTGCTAGATTGTCTTGACTTCTGCTTCTTCATATTGCAGCTCAGTGTGCTCTGTGATTGACTCATCTTCAGCGTCCGTAGCAATATAATCTTCAGCATTTTCATCACCTTCAAGCATTTCAGCTACTTCCTACTCAAGAGCAGCTTGTTGTTGCTCTCGTCTCTTGGACCGCTTCGTGAGTTGCATCTTGACAGCAGCTCCAACGTCCTCACCATCCTCGATGGCCTTCATCTATTGAGAATCGCTCAGCAAGTCGGTATACATAACCTCCTTCCGAGCTCGCTTCCTTGTGACTTGCTTCCTGTCAATGTCACCCTCCTAATTTCCATCTTCGCCTTTAGGACCATTTAAAAACACCCATTCTGGCACCTCGTGCTCCTCCATTAGTCGCGACTTATAACCCTCTTCTTGCCGTCTCTACTCATCCATCTCTTCAAAGATATCAAACTCATCGTCTCTACTGGCTTACAAGAGGTTAATCTCGTGCTCGCTTGGTACATCTATGCCTATCATGTCTGAACCCCGCCTCATTGTCTCCTCCAGCATCGCCCTCCTCCCTAGTGCAGTGGAGGTAGTGCTGAACAGACCTGCCTGGATAACCTTCGCATCAATGCCCATCTTTGACATAGAGCAATTTTGTTGAGGTGCAGAATGTGGTAACTTGTTCCGAATTCACAGAACTAGAAGCTGGGGGGACTACGACAAGGTCAATTACTCACGATGCGGGACTGGGAACAGGGAGGGGGGTCGAGATTGGGTCTGGGAACTCAGGGAACGCGGGGAACGGAGATGGGGGACGGGGGGTGCAATGATGGTTTAGACATGTGGGTTAATTTAACAAAAGCCTGGGTCATTTTAACATTTCTCCATGTAGATATATGTATATATACACTTGAAACGATCCCTTACGACCACATCACTAGTGAACTGCCTCGCCTCTTTAAAAAAAGCTTACGACAGGGAATGGTTCAAGAGCATGCTCAGATGCCAAGCCGACATAGGCAAACCGTAAAGAACAGCAGCTTTGCAGAGAATTTACAGATTGCGCACTATGCAGAAAGACGGATTCGTGACTATTGTTACTAGTCGGACACAAAGAACCCGATTCGCAGAAATCAGCTAGAAAACCCACCGATGTACAATATTCCCAGTCTCCAATTCGGCAAACAGAAATTACGACGTATACGGATCGGCCGGTGCTTTTAGTGTCTCACGTCTCCCGATTTCAGCCTTTCGTGAAAGAATCCTCCACTGCAATCCCACAACCTTCTCATGCTTCCCTGGTGACAAAACAGAGGAGAAAGTGCATGAAAATGAAATTCGAAGGTGGAGAAGATGTCGGTCAGGATTCCAGAAGCACGACCGAATTTCCTAAAATGAGACGCGAAGGTTTCCGGATTCGAAAGAAACTTCGCAAACTCAACCACTTGAGCGTTATCGCAGCCATGGCAGACTCCTGTTTCCTCTCCGCCATAGCCAACCTTGGCTTCATCGAGTCACAAGCTTTAAGCATCGAGAATGAATAACATTCCCTTAAGAAAATTGTTGAACTAGACAGCAATGGATGGTTCTCTGCTGACTTGGTGTGGCCTTTGCCAGCCTGCCTGTCATTTGGCACGAGGCTGGAGAGGTTTCCATAACGAAGAATGCTGAACACCCTGAAGTGGTTGCTAAAGTTTATTCTTGTAAACAGCTCCACTTGGAAAGCAAACCTCCCATCTCTAGAAACAGTTGATGGAATCTCCATCCCAGTTCACAGTCCATCCGAAACGACGTGCCTTGCGGCACTGAACAGTAAACATGCGTCTCGAGTACCGGATTGAAGCCCAGCTTTGACTTGTCCATGTATGGCTGCAAAATCAGAAGAATCATGTGTTTATGTATTCCTACACTTGAATAAACGTTAAGGTGCATCATTGTGGGGAGATGGTTTAAAGCATTCCTCGTGGAAAACAGGAAAACTGATGAAAGCTTACCATGTGTTATCTCCCCAGAGAAAAAAATTATCATAAAAGGAGGAAAATATCATTTTTTTCCATTGAGAACTTGAACGAGAGTAGGCTAGTTGGATCAAGATCGGCCTCTTCTACTTAATATTGAATTCTTGTTGGTAATTTTGTATGGCTATTTACGATCGCATTTTTCAAGGACATCAACATAGCCTAAGTTCAATGGTTGGATTGGTTCACGTCAATTCCCCGCTAACTTTTCTCAACCCATTTTCCCCCAGTGTACCTTCAATTGATACTGCAGTGTGTTCTCAATTGTAACACTGTCGACGCTATTTCACCCAAATACTATCACATCGACGTTCTTGTATCAAGGAAGCATGAAAAAAGCCATTTCACAGAACTGTGTGCAGCATGAATAAGTTCCCCGAGTCTAATCGTACTCAAGGTGTCCAATTTACAAAGTGGAATGCAGTGGATTGGGTCTCGTTTTCGTCATGTCTACTCCATTTTCTGTACTTTTGAACCTGAGGGCAATTCTGGAATCACTGAAGATAGGTGTTCAAGCATGCATTTAATGCACCCAGGCCGGGATACTGTACGCTCCATTTTTGAGACCCCAATATCACTACAACGAGCACAGAAACAAGCAACCTTTTTCTTACACAAGCAACTATTTCAAGTGTCCGTCGTCGGTATATATTATATTGAAGATTCACAACTCAAACTTGAAACAGTGGAAACGAACTTCTCCACCCATCAAACCCCAGAATAGTTTAGATATAGTTTAGTTAACTGACCAGGACCGATTATAAGTTAGTAAATATCCCTGATCACTAATGAGTCCCCTTCAACCTCGAATGAGATTTATTCTATGAAAACGCCAGGCGATCAACCCCGTAAATTGTACAAAGCTTACAAGTTATACCTCTGAATCAACCCTACTGTGCCAAGTACGTCAGGAGACGCCTCCGGAGGACTTTTTCCAGATTCTTCACAGGCTCCTAGAGCTACATAGTGTTACATTAGAACCTTCCCAATGGTGTAAAATACACAAACAAGTTCCCAGCCTCCAAGAAGTTGTTTCAGTGGCTTGCCATGACACACAGAGACCGTCCAAGACTTGATACAGCTCAGCATCCTCACTCGCAGTTACTGTCTACCTTGCAATTTGATTTTGATAGCAATGGTACTGACAGGGTTGGTTCGCGGCAACAGTTACTGGAGGTTCGGGCAGACTTGAGCCATCACCCAGTATTCGATTGTGAGTTGAAACCCGCCAGGCCATGTTGCAAATTGTGCCTGAGAAGCACAGATGTTTGCTCCATCGATCTCCTACAGTAGAATACGGTTACATGCCCAAGCCCACGTTGGAGTTATTTAGACGCGAGCGCGGGAGCGGTTTGTTATCTGCTGGAGCTGGATGAGGACTCCCATGTTGTCTTTGGGTTGCAGAAACATCTCAGATTTGTAACTTGCTCCTATATTAGGGTTGCCAGTAGGAATGCTTCCCACGCCTGCTTCACCTATGTAGCATGCTGCTGAGTTGATATTATCGACCTGAAATACAGATTGGTGATAAGTTAGACTTGCAAATTGTTGAGAACAAATTACAAATGTGTTCCACAGGATGGGTAGAACCATACCGCAAATGAGACGTGATGGATGCCACCGTTGGGATTGTTCTTGAGAAATTCAGCAACTGGGCCGTCCTGTCCCATGGGATGTAAAAGCTCAATGCATACATTCGGCAATTGAACAAAAACTTTGGTCACTTTGAGATCGACGTGATCCTGCACACGCATAAACAATAAGATTTTATGAATAAGCAAGATTCTTGATCAGCAATGGTCCCATGGACACCTCTTCATCGGCTACGTTTGGCAATTCCGACATTATTACAGACGAAAAGAGGACATAGGAAGAAAAGGCTGAGGGTTCGACATGTACCACGGGTTGACTGACTTGGGCACCAAATACACTGCGGTAATGCTCGGCTGCAACTGAAAGATCCGGAACAGCGATGGCGATGTGTTGCAGCCCCTTCACTGCAAATGGAATGTCTTGAGGTGGGCTTCGGACAGCCCAACCGCCAACACGTCCTCCGCTGCCTGCTCCAACATGTGCAGTCATTGCTTGAGAAGCCCGGAACGCAATTGGACGTGAGATTTCGGTTATGGCATGTCGGGCAGCAGGGTAAATCGCTCGTCGAAGAACTCCGGCCATGTCTGAATCCAAATACAAGTTAAAATAACTCCCTTTTGCTTCACTAAACCGTGTGATAAGCTATCGAACCCAAACAACAGAAAACGAACTTTCAACAATTTAAGTAGAATGTTACAGCCTACGATACAATCCAGGCCGAGTAAATCATGAGCGCTTGAACATTTCCATACAATCATGTCAATCCATTGTTCATGGGCCGAAGACCCGACGGATTCTTTGCAATAAGGAGTTAGGAAGCATAATTTCTAGGTAGTATGGGAGTACGATTACTACGGGTACGAAAATTGACCGTTCAAGGAGTTTTTAAGATAACCAGTCAGCTATGGAGGAACGACATGTAATGCTCTGCCGTGGGGAAACTGAAACAAAGACTGAAGCACCAAATTCCCTGTCTGAAGTTCTCTACGCACATGCTGTAACATAAGAACTGCTCAATTGGTTACACAATCACGACGACAGCACACACACACACACACACACACACACTCAGTTAAAAGACTCAGAGTCTTAGAAGAAAATCTTAATTTCTCAAAGCTCCAATCTGACGACTGCACAACAGGGAGTTTCCGCAGATGAAAACAGAGCATAAGTCACACAAGCCGCAGCAAGAAATTATCATGTGCCGCATACAAGAGTCAGAGCACCCATACGACCGCAAATTTCCAAATCTAATGCTACTCCAGCGTCAGAGAGCTCCTACAAGTGGAGATTCTAAGAGTTGCAACAACAAAAACAAAATGGGATAATTGCCAGAAAAAATACAGCCCCTAACGCACAAAAGCACAGAAGAACCAGAACCTGAACCTTGGGAAAGAATCCAATGCAAAGCTCGCCGACCTTAACCTTCTACAGAAACCTCACCTTCGAAACTTCTAATCGAGTCTGGAGGTTCACCACTCGAATCGAAGCTCTAACAAGGCGGTACTACTTTACACCGGTGCGTCAAAACCGAGACGAATCCCCCAAGGGCTGTCGGCGAAGGGAGCAATAAGCTGTTCTACGTTTAATGGGAGCAGATATTCCACGCCGGGTGCTAAAGAGCTCGCGATCAATGAAGTGCCGAAGGGCGACTCTCGAAGCTCATTAAAAGGGGGACTGAAACGAGCTGTTCCAAGCTTTTTACGAAACATCCGTTCACTTTATTCTTCACTTTCTTTTTCCACTCAATCTTTACTTTAACTTTTCCCCCTCCCCCCCTTTGATGGATAAATCTAGCCTGGCATCAAACTCCCAGTCGCTGAGTAATGAAATCAAGCCTATCCCTGAAATTCCTGCCCCGCTTGTGGATGTAAAACATTAAATTTAGGATGAATGTCATGCCTTTGATTCGAGTGGATGATAAAAAGGCTGTGGACCCTGTTCTTCGTCATGAAGGGACTCCAATCATGTGGATTATGTGGCTCTATTAACCTTGTGGGGAAAGTTTATATTGTTAGAATGGTGGTGGCCCTGGCGACGCCGCTGCTGCTGTCGCTGCTTTTAGCTGGATGAGTTCCGTCGCAGTTCAACTCGCAAGTGAAGATTTCCGGACGGACTACCTTCCGTTACCCCCCTTGCCTCCCATCATGGCACGCACCCTCTGCGGCGGGCTCCACCAGGATACCGTCCAAAATCACTTGGACTGGTCGCCGCAGCTGCACCAAACCGATAGATACATGCGAGCTGGTCCCAGCAAGGGCAGCTGTTACCCATTGCAGGAAGCTCATCTGCACGCGCACGCAATCGCCATGCCTGTGCCTCGCCACCATTGGCCTCTGTTCTAGGAGTCTCTAAGTTTAGGGGACCTGCAGATCGAAAATCGACAACCGACTCTCAGATTCTTCCGTCCGTCGGAGATTCAGGCTAAAATTCATGCCCTCCAGTTTCTTGTGTGTCGTACAGATCTGCGACGCCAAAGCAAGCTCTGCGATTCCAAGGCATGTGGGAAACTTACTGCAGTCTGATATTTGTTACCTAGTGTAGAAAAAGCACCCCGCACGTATTGAACTCCGGCTATAGTTCAGGAGCTGGATATTTGGAAATTGAATTCCTAGATTTCTTGTCTTCTTGACCGGATCGATTTCTCATCAGAGGCATGACTCTGCGATAAGTTCGTGTAGAATCATCCGTCACTGGCTATGCTGCAAGTTACGCAGTGGTGCAAACAACAGGCGATCAATCGATCGAGCCGGTTTCCATGTCCTAAATCGTGACGTCTGCCATCCTCATTGCCGTCACTAAAACTGATTGGATATTTTTTTCTTTCTTGAAGCTGTGGACACTCTGAATCGTTTCCCAGCTCTTTGGACCACACATCGAGAGTTCATCTAGGAGTTCGCGCTGCACGCCAACGTATCAACGCTGCTCAGGCTTTGGTGGACTGACCTATTCAAATAATTTATATTCATATAGGTATATTTACAAATATAAATTATGAAAATAATAATTCATTGGTTTATTTTAGTATATAATAGTTATTTTGGATATAGAAGATAAATAAAATAAAATAAAATAAAAGTGAAAGTAGAAGTAGAAGCAAAATAAAAGTGAAATAGAAATAGAAAAAGTGAAGGAAAAGTAAAAAGGTAAAGATAAAATTAAAATTAAGAAAAAATTAAAATAAATTAAAAGTTGAAAGTTAAAAGTCGAGTTAAGGTTAAGTCAAAAGTCAGAAGGTGAAGAGTAAATAGAAAAAAAACAAGGTAAAGATGGAAAGAACTGACCTCAACCGTGCTCCAGTTGAGGGCAGCAGACCTCCTTCTACTCCAAAATTTTCCAAAAATTCCGATCAGTTCCAAATCTAATGGTTCTCAGGTGATTGAGAACCTAACTTAAAGATGCTACTTTTCCAAGAAACTTTGTAGCAATCCAATACTTGAGCCACGAAAAATGTCCCTTTAAAGTTGAGTAGTTGGAATTGCAGGGGTAGCCTACCCCCTTCACATGGAATTTCACCAAAAATTCAACTCGGCTTCAATTGCTATGAAATTAGTGCCCTTAGAAGCTCAGCTTATAAATCTTTGTTTTTTTTCAAAAATTCAGAATAATCCAATTATAAAGCACTGAGGATTGTCTTTTCAAAATTGAATAATCCAAAATACCAAAGGAGGCAACCCCCTTGCACTCAACAATTCACCAAAAATTTGTTCTAACTCCAAATCAAGCGAGCTTTAGCTCATTGGAAAGCTAACAACAAGAGGTATGTGGCCAAAAACATTTACTTTTAAAATCAAAAAAACCGTAGACTGATTTAGAAAAATCTGAGGCCCTTTGACTATTGAAGTGTCTTTTAAACCACAACAAGCACCACCTACATACAAAATCAATGCCCCTACACATTCACAAGGTGCACAATGAAATCTAGAATCCAAATAAGATTAGATTTAGGGTTTGAGGCAAAAATTTGACATGGCTTCTTCTTTTACCAAAAAAAAGAGAGCTTATACAAGTGAGTGGAGGCTCATAGGAGGTGGCCACATCTCCACTCTTGATCTCTAAGATCCTTAATCTAGATCTATAGCCTTCATTCATCTAAGAGCTAATTTTGCTACTAAGGTTGATGGCTATTGTAAGTAGTCAAAAAAGCACTTGTTGGTAAATCTAACTTCACCATTGTATTCAAAATATTTTTTTATGCTAAGATCAATTATTCACATGCTCCTATCTATGGTCATATATAATTTTTATAAAGATATTTACCTCCAAATATTTTAGCAATTATTAAAAACTCCCCTAAAAATGATATCTTCATGGCTTTACTTGTATTTTGGTAGAAAGGGTGCTGATCTTATTTTCTTCAGTTCATGAGGTGAATCTGATATTGCTTTTGTATTAGAAAAGCTACTCTGTTGCTTGGATTTATTGAGTTTGGAGAAAAACTTCAAGACTATCATTGCTAAACTTTACTAAAATCTTTTAGAAAATTGTAATTATAATTTATTCTAAATCATATGAAATGATTGCAAGTGAATTCATAGGCTCTCAATTAAATTTTATAGCAATGATTAACAACCTCTAAATTATTAAAATTAACTAAATTACTATTTTAGTTTTCTAAATCTTATCACTTTGGTCCAAATTAACCTAATTCAAGCAATTAGGCTAGAATTTGTACCATCAAAGGTTACAACCCTCAAATCTCTACAAAATTAAATTTTACTTATATAAATCATAATATATCTTATTTAATTATCATAAAATAAAATAAAAATTTAAATTTAAATTTTGGAATATAATTAAGAACTCATACCAAAATTACTTCTTCATAAGATGAGTAATTTGACTCTACATTGTTATTACTTCTAGAAGCAAATGCAATAATATATTCTTGTCCTATATCACCTTTTTGTGTTAAGACTGCTTCCAATCCTACTGCACTTCAATTTGTGTGTAATTGAAAAAGGTCTATTGGCATCGAGACGTCAAAAAATTAGAGTTGAATCTAACTTTCCTTCAATGTATCAAATGCATATTGTTATTTATGATTTCAAATCCATATTTGATCTTTATTTGTAAAAATAGTTGAAGGCTTAGTAATGATGCTAAAATTTTTAACAAATCTTTTGTAGCAGTTTATTAATTCTAAAAAAGACCAAAGTTATAAAACATCACTTGGTGTTGAGATTTTTTGTAAGGCATCTACTTTTGCTTGTTGGACGCTAAGATCTCCTTAGATAATCAAGTGACTTAAGTATGGTAATTGTTCATAGAAGAATTTATACTTTTTTTGATACAAGTACAATTTTTATTGTCATAATTGCTTAAACATTGCTTATAAATGTCTCACATGATCTTATAAGATACTAATAAAAATAATAGCATCATCACTATAGTATTTACTAAATGATAAGCCAAATAAAACTTTGTTCATCATTTATTGAAACTTAATTGGTACATTCTTAAGACCAAATAGAAAGAACTTCTAGTGATAGAATTGATCTTTATCATCATGATTAATTTTCCAAATTCTTGTCTTCACTCAATTTTCAATAAGTAATGGTAATTTATAATAATCATATATTAAATCCAAAGTGCTGATTAATCAAAAAAATTCTATTGCATCAAATAATTCTTTTGGCATTGGCATTGATTATCGATTAGATTTAGTCTTATGATTAATTGGACAATAGTCTCCACACATCTACTTTTCTATCCAATAGCCAAAAACATCTTTTTTCAAAGACATGACTATGGTACAAGCATACTTATTATTAGAAAGCTCAATTAACTATTCAACTAATAATTCTTTGCAACAAGCTTAAATAGTAGCTTTTTCTAGAGCATTAAGCTTTTATGATCATTGAAAAATTGAATAATTATCTTCCAATTGGATGTAAATAGGTTTGCTTTTGTAACCTTCAAGATATTCAAGACTAAAGTTAAAATAATTGTGATATAAGCGGATAAAAGTTCATATCTTTTGTATTTTGGCATCCATAAGATGTGGCCCTAAATCCAATGGCTACTCATTAAACTTTGTGGTCTCTTTTTTCACTAATAGATTACTACTACATATTAGTACAATCTTTAATTAATAATCTATTGAAGAAACAAATCTTATGCCTTCAACATCCTTATTTTTAATCAAATGAGGGACTTTATCACCACAATTTTTGTATGAATTAGAAATGTTAGAAGAATATAAAATGTCTTTCAAAAAAAAATCTAATGAGAGAGTCTCTTAAATAATTTTTTTTCTAACTCTTTAGATAAAATTACAAAGACATATTGAGCTTGTAATTCATCAATTGCATGCCTTTGTAAACAAAGAAATGACTTAGATTCTTCAAACTTAATAAGTTCAAGATCCTTTGCCCTCTAACAATTGTTCTCTGACCTCAAAATATTAATATGGTCATAAAAATATTTTTGAATAGTACAACATATGCCAAATATTCATATTTAAAAGTTAAAGTCCATAATCTAGCTTAGGAAAAAATAATGTTGTCTTTTAGTAAAATCATATGCAACTATAGTACCAATTAAGAAGCCTATAGCATGCTTTCTTTTATTAGCATTAGATTCTTCATAGGTTTGTAAATTGATATTCTAAACTATATCAAATCCATGAGCTCAAAATACAAATGATGCTAGAAATATTATAAATATAGGAAATGAGCCACGAGGTACCTCCATCTTATTAACCACTATAAAAGGAGATTCATGAATTTTATTGATAATAAAAAAAATTTAATTATCATCAAATATATCATTAATATTGCATCTAAGAGGTGATTTAATTCTAAAAAGAAATGTTGTAAGCATGTGAGATAATACCAAGTTGGTCCAAATTAAACAAGATAAATGGACATAGGAGTCCAAAATTGCTACATTGACATAAGTTGGAAGATTAAAGAATTGATTTATATATTGATAAGATTCTAATACTTGTATTCAAATATCACCTAATAGTGATACATTTTTAAAAACATATCCATGTAGAGTAATTTGATGCATAAACTACTATTATATAAATTGCATTAAATCTATAAAGAAACTCAATCAAGAATCATCTAATCTTTGAATTACTCTAATATATGAATGACCTTGATAAGATCTAGCAATCAATAAGTCTATGTTTCCTAATCTCTTCAAATTTTCATCACTAATGGAGGTAATATCATAAAGAAATTGGCTAAAATAATAAAGAATAGTAGGAGGTTCTAGTTGTTTAAGATACATAACTAACAATCTTTAGAGATGATATTGAGTTGCTTAAATAGGTGCAATTTTAGTATATATATGAATGTACCATCAAACAATAAACTCAATCTCTAATATTACTGCCAAACTTGTATCAATGCGTGCAAAAAGTTCTTTAAGGGTAACACCCTCATTTAGTAGATGGTAATAAATAGATTGGACAAAGGTAGATAAAAAAGAAGATTTTGATATCTTCAATATATCAATTCATGGATGATACTACCAGATAATAAAGGTCGTCCATCTATTACTTCTACGTGAACAGGTTTAGGTTTTTGTACTAGACAAATCTCGTGATGCTTAGCAAATTCTTTGTCTAAAAAGCAAGCAGATGCTCCTAAATCTAATAATGCTAAGATTTTTAGTTTTTGAGGGCAAAAAGATAGAGGAATGGTAAAACAATGGATATGCTGAGCAGAAAAAGAGGAACATGATTGTTATTGTGATATTGAATTGTCCAATTGTACAGTCCTTATTGTGGCTGGGCATCTTCGTCTTCCTGAACAAATGCACCTCTGGTCCTGACAATGCATCGATTTTGCTTGTTGGGATAGTTTCCAACTCTGTGGCCTTCTTTACTGTAATACAAGCATAGTTCTTCCTCCATACGCCACTTTTTTTTTCTTCTAGAGTTAGGAATTTGACACGTACCATGTCAATTTGCATGTCTTCCACCTTTGAATGTAAATTCAGGCTGCTTGTTGACATAGTTGGAGCATCGTGAGCCATATGTTGTCGTGAGCGTTGGTCTTGGCGACATTGAAATAGGCAGTTATCGCACTTCACAGCTTAGCTAATGACTTTGTTGAGCGTTTATAGATCGAGAAGAGATAATAACAAATCCTTCACTTTGTCCCTCAAGCCCCAATAAAATTGACTCATCAATGCTTCCTCGTCCCAGTTGATGTCGTACACTAATTGTCTGAAATCTGATGCATAGACTGACGCGGAGCGTGCCCCTCGTCGTAGCGATCGGATCTTTGTTGTAGCCCATTGCGCCTTGTCATGTTTGCCAAATACTTCCGCAAACACCTCCAAAAAAGTTTTGAAGTTGTTCAAAATTGACGATCTTTTCTCAAACAAAGGAACAAACCATGATAGAGCTTGCCTCGTGAGCAAAGTTCTTATATATGTGGTCCTATATAATATAACATAAATGTTAATGTCTTATTTGATAGAATCACTCTACAAGGCAAGTCAAATGTCAATGTATTACAACCAAATAAGGTTTTTGCTGACTTATTTATAGTAGTTGCTACAAACGTGACTAATATGGAATTGTTTCCTTTTGTCATCAATAGACCATCTTCTAATCAAATCCATACTTCTTCAATCTAATTATTTAGGCCAAAACCAAATAAATAAAGGGCTTGTTGACCTACTGAAATATCATAATTGGTGGCATTAGGCACTGTACACTTTAGAAACAAATATAAATAAAGTGCACTAGATCATATACAAAATATTAATTGCAAAGATTGTTTGGTATAGCCAGTAGCTCACTTTGTGCCTTCTATTAAAATGACAATGGTGAAAGGACAAGGTTCTAAGTCTATAGGAATGAAACCTAATTTTTAAACCAGCCACTTATCAATCATAACTAGCTAAACTTCAAAATCCATTATAACATACAAAGATGTAGCACAAGTGATATTGCCATTAGTATGATTAATAATCAATATATTATTATTAATTAATTGTATAATTCTTAAGTACAAATTTTGATGTTATTGTGTAAGTCTAATTGCAATATAAGATAAAAATGCTACCTTTGGATGTAGTTAAGTAGGATAAGTAAAAATGATTCTTCACTTGAAAGATTGAAATTTGTAGCCTTTAAATGACTTTCATCAAATATGACAATAGCTTTAGTTACAAGCTTTGTTCAAAACTCAACTAAATCCTCTTATGTTAAAAGCTTTATGAGTGCTTGAATACCATGTAAATATGGCATATGTACTTTGTCTTTGAACATTTTATTAACAAACTAAAAGATCCTCGCTAGTTTAAATTCTAAATCTATAAATCAATATTAAAAAATAGAGGCATATTCAATACTTTATAAGTGAGAGTATGTACTATGTTTTTAAGACTAGTATCTTTATATTGTCTTGAACTTGAAATAAAAGGCTTTAATGCAAAATTAACATTTGCAAGGCCAAATGAAAAAAGCAATTATACATAAATTTTATGATCTCTATAATTGCTTGGATGACTAAATAAAGGTGCCAGTATCTTATTTTTTGTAGGTGCCATATTCTTAGCTATTATTTTAGTATGCATAGCAACCACAAGTACTATTTGTTTTAATGCACCAAATATATAATTTTATAGAGAAAAAAAACTTGTTTTACTTCTAGAAGCGACTTGAGATCTAGTAACTTGGCCTAATAAGGCCACACTATTGAATATCTTTTTTAAGTTAGAAATTTTAGCTTCTAAAGCCTTTTCTTTATTTGAAATAGGTAATTTGTATGAATGTAGTATGAAGCAATTATCTTTATTGTAGTAAAGCTTATCACAATGAATACACTTCAATTGCTTCTTCTTAGATTTATCTCCTACTTTAGCTATCTCAATTTATGGCTTAAACTCCTTCTTATGTAAAACTTTCTTGTTCATGGTACAATTGAGATTATTCTTTGTGTGACCAGATTCACCACATTCTGAAGAATGCATAGTCTTTACAAGTTGAATTTCTGCCAAGCTACTTGTGGCACTTGCAACCTTCTTAGGCATGGATACATTCATCATCCAAGCTACCATGTTAGTAGCATCATGTTAATAAAATATCTTATCATATTTTTTTAACTTTAGCAAATATTTGTACCAAGGTTGCCTTGCCATCATAATTGAGAATAATTCTTAGTATGACTAAATTTAAAAACCTCTTGTCAATCTTAAATAAAAAAATCTTAAAAAATTAGTTCTCAATAAATATATCTCTTGGATTTATTACAAACTAAGCCAAATGCATATACATAGAATGTAAAATATCTCATTTTTTTTAAAAAAAAAGGTCTTAAATGTATTACATTTGATCATGCCTAAAACCTCTATAATAGTATTTCAAGTGCTTAATAAATATTTAGCGAGGTTCAAATGATGGTGGCTGTGAGCCAAAGTTTTTGACTAATCATTTAGTTAGAAAAAAATATTAGAATAAATCAATGGAGTTAGGAAGAGAAAAGTTTGGATGTAATCAAGTAGGATAAATTATCACAAAAAAGGCTCATTTAGGTATTAAGAGTAGAATATAATTATAATGGTGGAATAAATAATTAAGGTTTGAAATTAGATTAAGTAAGAATAGTGATGTCATATTGACAAAGTGGTGAAGAAAGGAATTAATGGTAAAAAATATGTTATTTGGATCTTTAGAATTAAAAAAATATACCAAAAAAAATAAAAAAATAAATTATACCTATTATTTCTAAAATAAGAATAGAATAGGATAGACTTCTAAAAGATTCCTAACAGTCTTTCATAAAAGAGTGATAAGAATTTAAAAAAATTAATAAATAAATAAATAAATCTTTAAACTAATGTCGTGATATAACATGACTAATAGGTGAAAGGGGTGAAGAATCTATTATATAATAGAAGATCTTACTTCAAATATTGTATCAAATTATCTTAGAAAATAGACAATAGTCCAAAAGAAAGTAGAACTAAAGGTTTAAATGCTATCTTTTTGCAAAGTAAATTTCTACAGACTTTGTAAGTCCATAAATAAGGTAAAAAAAGGTAGATTAAAAAAATAAAGAATATGACTATATGTAGGAAGAAATTAGGACTTGATTAAAATAAAAATTAATTCAAAAAAGCCAAATTTGGTATCCAAAAAGAACTAATTATCAATCCAGGTAGACATCAAATCTTGAGGCACAAAATCGAGCACCTACAGCAATTCGGAGGTTCTTTTGCAGATTAAAGAGTGGGATTTGAGAACAAACTTGATGGAGTTTCTTTGAGTATTGATTTTGAAGGAATTGAGTATATAATGACTTTGTAAGAACTTTACAAAATTGCAGTTATTTTGGATGACTCTGGAATTTGTGAAATAAAAGAGGTATTACATTTTGGAGAATTTTATGAGTTTGGTAGTAGATCTATATTTCTAATTTTGATGACTTATGAAAATAATTGTTCAAAATATATGCTATAAGTTTGAGCTTGATTGAATAGTTGAATTGAAGGCTATTGAATTTCAAGTAGGTTGAGGTCTTAGAAATTGGACTTTGAAAGATTGTTAGGATTTCTAAGAACTTTAGCAATCATCTAGTTGGATTGAGATAAAAATTTTGTTCAAAGATAATAGACTTGATTTTCTATACACAAGTAAAATTTGAAAATAATTGAATAATTTAATAAGGAAATATTGGTGCTGAAAGTTTAACATTTAGATTGGAGTAGGAGGCCTGCCAATACCTAAGCGGAATTTAGAATTTTTCTTCTATTTGATAAGTGCAATTATCTTCAAATTTTGTATGCTTATTGCTAACTTAATTTTTTAAAGGTGTATAAATTTTTAAGTAAGTTCAATAATTTAATTGATAGGTATTGAGGTTCTAAACTACACTATGATTAAATTGAATAGAATTAAGATTTGGTTTAAGGTCTAAGGTTTGATTTAGGGTTTGATTTAGGATCTAGGATTTGATCTAAGATTTGTTTTAGGATCTAAGGTTTATTTAAGATTTGATTTAGGATTTGATTTAGGATTTGATTTAGGATTTGATTTAGGATTTGATTTAGGATCTAAGATTTAATCTAGGATTTGATTTAGGATTTAGGATTTGTCTAGGATTTGATTTAGGGTTTATCTAGGATTTGATTTAGAGTTTGATTAAGGGTTTAGGATTTATCTAGGATTTGATTTAGGATTTGATTTAGGATCTAGGATTTAATCTAGGATTTAATTTAGAATCTAGGATTTGATTTAAGATTTGATTTAGGATTTATGATTTATTTAAGATTTGATTTAAGATTTGATTTAGGATCTAAAGTTTGATCTCAGGTTTGGTTTAGGATTTAAGATTTGTTTAGGGTTTGATTTAAGATTTGATTTAGGATTTAGAATTTATCTAAGATTTGATTTAACCTTTGGTTTAAGATCTACTGTTTGATTTAAGATTTGATTTAGGGTCTAAGGTTTGATTTAAGATTTGATTGAAATTCATTAGGTATTCAATTAGAAGTAAATTTAAACTTAGTTGAGATTTACTTAAGATATATTTGTGATTATTTTAATATTTTTTAAGACTTCTTAAGAATTATTTTAATATTTATTATGGATTTTCTTTCAATTCTTTTAAGATTTCTTATTATTTCTTTTGTAATTTCTTTAAGGTTTCTTTTAAATTTAATTAAAGCTTTTTTAACATTGTTGAGATTTAATTAGAATTTATTTAATATTCTATTAGAATTAGGATTTTTTTATTATAATTTTTATTCTATCTTCTACAGCCAGGTGTTTGGTGCACTCTCGAGTAAGACTTTATGTAATACGACATATTTGGTGAAACTGATATAAAAGGCTTAGGGTAGAAGATACTTGGTTTTTTTTGATTATTTGAATTATCAAAAAAAAAGGCAAGAGAGTTGAAAGAGGAGCTATGGGTGGTGCTTCAATTCGAGCTATAGGTGGCAGAACTAGAAGAGGACAAGGTATGTATTTCGATCCCAACTTTATAAGCATGTTTAAAACTTTTGTCTTATTTATACAATAGCAATAAGTTAAAGATTGCCAAGAAGGTATGGCAAATAAAATATTACAAGCGGTTGTAGATAAGATCAATCAATTTGAAGAGAAAGATATTATAAAATATTGAAGGTATTATATAAAAAAATGGAATTGAAGAGTGTTTCAGAAAGAAAGATGATTCAATTATTTCAATTAGCCTCTGTATCAAAAATAAAAAAATCAAGTAAAGTTTCTCAAAGGACATTTTGGAGGTTCATAAGAGAAATTTTTTCAAGCATTGAAGGATGAGTTTTTCTTAGAAGATAGTGACAAAATTACAAAGAAGTCATTTTTTGAATGGATTGAAAGACCAAAGAAGGACCTTCTAGCAAAAAAATTATTAAAAAAGTTTGAAAAGAAATATTCTTGTTTATCAAAAAATAAAAGACAATTATTGGATCAAAATAAAGTGGAGTTTTTTTTTTCTAGCCGTTGATGGGGAGTTACAAGAAAAATTAGAAATCTTCTTTGAAGATAAAAAAAAAGATGAAGAATTGACAACAAATTGGAAGAAGATAAAAGAGGTAGTATGATTGCTTGCAAAAATAAAAGAGAAAGAATACAATGGTATTCAAAGATCATTATTAATATCTCAAATAAAAATACCTACTACCAATTATATATCTATGATTTAACCTTCAATGGCTACATCAAAGAAAGAAAAAATTGACATTGATGAAATTATATAAATGATGAGAGATTTGCAAATAAAATTTGTAAAATTTGAAAAGAAGGATCAATCATTAAGAGTACAACAAATTAAATATTAGGATCAATGGAAGGTGTAGTACATAAGTGCATATAGTGTGATAGTGTGGATCATTCAAGAAAGAAATGTGAAGATTTTATAAGGATACTACATAAAGAAATTATTTTTTTAAAGATAATATGATACACCTAAAAGAAAGTAGAGAAAAATTAGAGACAAACTTTAGCAATGGAGGTATGAAAGTATTGATGGTTCATGCAAAAGAAACAAAGACATATAGGATTAGACTTACTCAAGATTTTGTAGGCATAAGCATTGAAACACCAGATCATATAAGTTTATTGTAGCCAAGTGCAATGAAATGTATGGCAAATAGGAAGGTTGCTAGAGATATATTAATTAATGTAAGCAAGTCTATTTGAAAAACCACATGTTGGAATAATTTAGTTGATAGTCTATCTATACATGCATATGTTGCAAGGAGTTAACATAAAGCATTAATAAAAGAAAAACAAAGGAGAGATGAAAATAATGAAAGGCCATCAAAAAGAATTATCAAGGGAGAAAAAACACAACAATAAAAAAAATAGTAGAAAATATTTCTACAAAAAAAAAGAAAATTATATATAAAAAAAAAGGGTTCTTTCTTATAAATTCTAAGCAGATATTGAAGCAACAATGGATTTTAAGAAGATTTTAGAAGAATGCATTTTAAATGACAAGGTAGAATTTACATTGAGAGAAGTTCTTGTGATAGCAAAGAGAGAATTCCATGATGTCATTATGGATATTATTAAGAAGAAACAAAAAATTTTGAATGAGAATATGGCTTCAAATGTAAATAGAATAAGAGTGATGATAGATGAAGAGAACAATGGTTATGTATATGAAAATGTTTCACATACAAGAATAATAGAAGGAGAAGAAGAAATCCAAACTTCAAGTCATTATTTTCATAGTCATTGGCAAGAGTAACAACGGAGATATTAATTAAGTTAGGAAATTTAAAATAATCTATTATGGCATTAATAGATCATGATTTGGAGATCAATTTGGTGTCAAAAGAGTTGTATGAAAAGAAAAAGTGGCATATTGATACTGAGCATAGGTGGATGATTTGAGCAGCAAATAATTTATGAGAAATATTATATGGAGCATGTCCAAATGTCAAGGTTACAATAGAAGATATTAGTAATGAGCAAAACTTCTTTGTGCAAGATATGTCTATTTATCCCATCATTCTAGAACAACCTTATATTATAGCAATTTACATAGAAACAAAGGTTATAAACAATGGATCAACATATGCTCAGATTAGGAGTCAAGATGGAACAAAAATGGTATAACTTTTGACAATATGTGCTAATTATGAGAAAACTCATGGGAGTTTGAAAAAGAAAATTTTGCCCAAGGTTACTAAAGAATTTAGAAATGAGCATATGAGGAATTTTTACCATATATCATTATAAGGCAAGATTATAATGGATTAGAAAAAGAGATACTTCTATTAAGTATAAAAGAAAAGATATTATTCACTAGGCTTATTGAATTGACACAAGATTGTATATTGTCTTTTAAGAATATTGATAAGATAAAGAAAATGGACAAACATCAAGTTAAAAATATTGAAAAAAAATTGAAGGAAAATCGAGAATTGATTGAAAATAAATTTATTTCAGGAGCATTTGAAGAAGTGGGATTTTGAAATACTATAGAAGAATTAAATTATTTATTGCAAGATTTATTGCAAGAAGAGAATAGAGTTATTAATGTATGTTTTAAAGAATTTTATGATGAAATTCATAGATTTATAGAAGATTTAAATTGCCAAGAGGTACGTGTTGAAATTAAGTATAAATCAATGAAAAAAAAATCAAACTAGTGGCATTGCCACTACCATTAGATTGTGAAGAAAGGGTGAGTGGAGCATCTATACAACCAAATTTAAGGGATCCTAAGAAGATAAGGCATGAATTTATGGATGCTACATTAGATGGATTAAATATTGGATGTGATGGATTTTTGACAAAATGTGAAAAAAAATATTTTAAAGATATCCTTGGACAACATAGAAAGGCTTTTTTCATTTGATTTACATGAAATTGGATGTGTTGATTTAAGTATTATAGCACCTATGGTTATTTTTACTATTCCTCATGAACCATAAAATTTACAACCAATTTCAATACCAAGTGAATATTTATCTAAGTTAATAGATTTACTTAATGAAAAAAATTAAAATGGAAATTTTGGAACTATCTATGGCACCTTATTCAAATTGATGATTTACAGTGCCAAAGAAAAATAGAAAAATGAGATATATACAAGATGTATAACTTGTGAATAAAGTAACTATTAGAAATATGGGTTCAAGTCCAATTGAAGATGACTTTATAGATGCATTTTCTGAAAGAACTATCTATTCAATGGATAATCTTTATTTATGTTATGATCAATTTCAATTGGTAATACAAAATAGGAATTTGAAAACTATAAAGATACTATTAGGATTAGTCAAAATGCATATATTACCACAAAGAGCTACAAATTCTATGGCACATATGATGAATGGAATGAATAAGGTATTAAGAAAATTTATTCCAAGTATAAAAATACCTTTTTTAGATGATGTGCCAATAAAAAGGATGTGAAGAAGAAAGAAAAGATGAATCATCAGATTCAAAGGGATGTAGAAAGTTTGTGGCAAATCATACCGATGATTGTGAAAAGTTTTTGTGAAGATTAGAAGAAGTTCATTTAACCTTATTAGAGACAAAATCAATGTTTGGAGTAAAAGAAGTTTTGGTGGTAGAATACATATGTGGATCATATGGGTACAAGCTAAGTATAGAAAAGATTGATATTATTAAAAAGATGAAAGAATGTACAAATTCAATAAAAGTTCAAAGATTTTTAGGAGCATGTATTATCTATCATATGAGAATATCTCATTTTACACATGTAGTAGATCCATTGTATGAATTTTTATAAAAGAATCAAAAATTTCATTGAAAAAGAGAACAAAGAAAAGTTATGGAAAATTTGAAAGAACTTCTTTCTTTACCTCTAATTTTGTAGAAAGTAAATTATGAATGTATAAGGTTAGTGATATTAATGGTTGATGCGAGTCCAATTGGTAATAGTTGGACAATTAGACAAGATGATGAATAAATAAATAAATATGTAGTAAGATTTGGAGTAAGAATTTTGAATATTAGGCAGAGGACATATGTACAAATTAAAAGAGAATTATGGAATATAATAATAGCTATAAAAAATAAAAAAGAGTATTTGATTAGTGCATTGGTAGTTATAGAAACAAATTATTTATCCTTATTAGGCATGATTACTAGTTGTTCTATACCAGATATAATTATGTTAAGATAGATTGCATATATAATATCTATGAATCCAAAATTCAAGCATATTTTGAAAAAAGACAATGTGGTTGTAGATATGTTGTCACAAGCACGATTTGATAATGAAAATGATATAGTTGATGATAAAGAAAATATTGGCACAGACTTTTATTTGACTTTGTGTGCAAGAAGGGATGGATTGCATTTGACTATACCACTTGAATTATTTTCAAAAGAGTTATATGATGGTGAATGGTTATATATAAGAGAATACTTAAGTAAATTAATGCGACAAGAAGATTGGACAAACAAAGAATTTAAGAAGATTCAAAGAAAAATATATGGATATTTTTTTTAAAATGGGTTTTTTTGGAAGCATCAAAAGAAGAAAAGAAAAGCACCACAATGAGTGATATGCAGTTTGGAAGCTCAACAAAAGATTATTAAAGAATTGTATGAAAGTTTATAAATAGAACATTGAGATATTTGGGTAATATGTACTAAATTAAAAGAAAAATATTGGTAGAATAGGGCTTACATAAGGATATAGTAGATTTTGTAGAATCTTGTGAGACTTATCAAGTATATTTAAATATTTGTCATTGAGATGGATTGCATCTAATATATCCATTAGCAATTTATTACAAATAGGTGGTTAATTTAGTCGCAATGCTAATAGAATTTGGACAAAAAAAATATTTGATACTTTCTCAAGAAGATTTGACAAATCAAGTTGAGGGAAGAGTACTTCAAACAAAGACTACGGAAGGAGTATGTCAGTTTATCTTAGAAAAAATTATTTTCTGATATGGTTGTATTAAAAAAATCACTAAAAATAATAAAAAATTAGATGCAAATGAAGCACAAGATTTTTTTGAGAGGATGGCATTAGACTTGCATTAACAACTACATATAATTAAGAAAGAAATGATAAAAGTGAACTTGGGCACTCTCCAATTCTTAAAGCATTGGTTAAAGCATGCAAAGACAAGATAGATAATTGGCCTAAGTTATTATCATTTATATTATAGGAAAATTACACAATTCATAGTACGGTTATAGGATATATGCTAGCAAAATTGATAAGTAGATAAAAATCGGTAATGCTAATAAAAGAGGTTGTATCAACATGAAATGTATTACCTTGAGAAGATGGTTTAAGAAGAGAATAATTATTAGCATTACAAATTCAAAAACTTGAAAGAAGAGTCGAGGACATTGAGGTAGCTATAAAGAAGTTAAAAGAAGCAAAAGAGAAAAATAAAAAAAAGTTTGACAAAAAACATGGATTTCATCTAAAATTAATTCAAAATAATGATTGATTGTTGGTTTATGATAGTAGTCTTGATAACCAACATAGCATGGTAAAAAAATTTGCAAAGAAATAGTTTGGGCCTTATATTGTCAAATAAGAATTACAACAATCGAACATACTTGTTACAAGAACTTGATGGTAAAAAATTAAAGATACCTATAGCATAGAAGAAAATCAAGTTATTGAAGCAAAGAGGTGAAAACATTAGTTTTAATGAGGAACAAAATCCATTATAAGAGATTGAGATGGTAGAAGAAGTGTAAATTGAAGATCAAGAATCTGACTAAGAAAAAAAAAATTCTAAATTAACATATTGAAGAATCAATGGCACATATCAGAGGATACATAAGTTCAAGGGGGATAGATGTCATAATATAACATGACTAATAGGTGAAAAGGGTGAAGAATCTATTATATTATAGAAGATCTTACTTCAAATATTATAACAAATCATCTTAGAAAATAGACAATAATCCAAAAAAAAAATAGAATTAAAGATTTAAATACTATCTTTTTGTAAAGTAAGATTTTATTTACTTTGTAAGTCCATAAATAAGGTAAAAAAAGGTAGATTAAAAAAATAAAGAATATGAGCATATATAAGAAGAAATTAAGAGTTAATTGAAATAAAAATTAAGTCAAAAATACTAATTTTGATATCCAAAGAAGACCAATTATCAACTTATGTCGAAATCAAACCTTGAGGTACAAAATCGAGTACCTACGGCAATTTGGAGGTTCTTTTGTAGTTCAAAGAGTGGGATTTGAGAGAAAACTTAATAAAAATTTTTTAAGCATCAATTTTGAAGGAATTGAGTATGTAATGACTTTGCAAGGACTTTGCAAGGTTCTAGTTATTTTAGATGACTCTAGAATTTATGAAATAAAAGAGGTATTACGTTTTGGAGAATTTCGTGAGTTTGGTAGTAGACCTATATTTCTAATTTTGATGACTTATGAAAAAAAAATTCCAAAGTCTATACTATAATTTGAGCTTGATTGAATAGTTGAATTGAAGGCTATTGAATTTTAAGTAGGTTGAGGTCTTACAAATTGATCTTTGAGAGACTGTTAAGATTTCTAAGATCTTTAGCAATTAAGTAATTGGATTGAAAAAAATATATATTTAAAGATTATAAACTTGATTTTCTATGCACAAGTAAAATTTGAAAATAATTAAATGGTTTGATAAGGAAATATTGGCATTAGAAGTTCAACATCCAGATTGGAGTAGGAAGTTATCACAGATATACACATGTAAATTAATAATTATCTATATAATTTTCATAAAAGTAGATAAAAATAAGTTTATTCCATAATATCTTCTATGGAAGCTTTTTATAAGCTTCATAGATGCTGCTTTGACTTTATAGGTGTCTTTAATTGATTTTTTAAATTAAAATCATAGTCAATAAGTTGGCCATATGCTACATATGTTGGTAGCTTGAAGAACAAGCTAACTATATGACCTACACGTAAAAAACTTGCGTTGTAAGCTAAAACATGTATCTCACAAAGTCAACATATATTAGAGGTCCTATAGAACATCGCCACATAGCTCTTAATTAGATAGTATATATAGAAGTAAAAGTGAAGCCTTCTTTATTCTTGTCAACTCCTTTCTTGCTTCTAGTCTAGATTTAAGAGTCTCTAGTTTCCTTGTCATTTGATAATAGCCATTCTAGTTTCTTTTTAATATATATATTACTTTATTTTTATTTTGTTATTTTTCTTTTGATACAAATTTTCTAAGTTTATGCATCTTCTTCTAATTCATGTCCTTGACAGATTGACAAGAATATACTTATAATATTAGAGCTTTATCTTCTCTTGATTAAGAGTGGATTATTTCTTTTTTTTGATGAGACATAAGCGTATTAGAAGTTACAGATTATCCTCTTCTAAACTAATATTATTTTTAGTATCTTCTTTATTCTCAAGTCCCATCTTCTATTTGTCTTGAGCAATATTGGACATTTATTTTTTAAGTATTATCATGGCAGAGCTTCTTAAAATGAAGAGTGTAATGGTACAAATACAAGATCAATTCAGAGAGTTAATGTTTACAATGCATCAACTCAATTTACCACCACAAAGAGCAACAAGAATGGTAGGAAGTGAAGATATAGATATGATTGGAGCTGCTTCAATATTTATATCCAATTATGTCCCTTCTTCTATAGTAGAACATTCTTTTGGTACTAGAAAATCAAGAGTTGCCTTACTTGACAACTTTGATGGCAGAAGATCCAAATTTGAAGGATTTATTAATCAAGTATAATTTGAGATTGAACTTCAATCCCAAAGCTATTCAACTCTTGGATCATAAGTTAGATTCATATTATCATGGTTTTCATTTTTTTTGAATGATAAGATCTAATATTAAATAATTTGGAGGCTTTTTTAGTAGAATTTTGATCTATGTATGGAGAACATGACTTTGCTGAGAAGTGTGACAATTGAATTTTTAAATTTCGATCTAAAAATCAGACAAGTAGGCATCAACGTTACTATAATTCAATAGCAATACCAATGCCTCTTCAATACATATATTCAAAAATAGAGGATATGCAAATTGATGCAATACGTTTCAAACCTCTTATTGAAGAAAAAAAGACTCATTGCCGTGAGGAAGGATTGAGCTTATATTGTGGAGAACCTAACCATATTACTCAACATTATCTAAAAAAGTGATGCAATTATAAAATGAGGAGTATAAATATAAAAAAGATAATATATTAAAAAATGAGTTTATTCAGCTACAATAGAGACTGTGCGGTTGGAACCTTATACAATACCTAATAAAGGTCCTATTCTCTCCTCAAAATTCTTTTCTTATTTTACATTAAATATTATTTTAGGACCTATAAATTACAAAGCTTTTGTCTTGTTAGATTCAAGAGCTTCAACGTGTTTCTTAGATAAAGAATTAGCTAAAAGACTTGATATATCTTTAAAAAAGAAAACTAAAATTATTCACGTAGATGTCATAGATGATTGTCCGTTATCTTTTAGAGATGTTACTCACAAAATCCTTTCCATAGAAGTAATAACTAATGGTCATAATAGCTTTGTGGTATTTAATATCATTAGATCTCCCTATAATCCAATCATTTTAGGTTTACTGTAGTTAAAAAAAATACAATCTTTGAGTAGATTGGATTTCCTGTACTCTTAAATTTTCTAAAAATATAACTAAGAGTGTAATTAATGAAATAAAAAATCACAAGTCTAATACAATTAAACCTATATTTGTAGGTGCAAGAGCTTTCTTGCATGCTGCAAAAAAATGATCACCTTGTGTCATTTATGCCACACCCATTTCTAATAGTGCAAAGAATTTAAGCAATATTTTAAGCCAATATCATGATTTTCAAGATGTATTTGAGAAAAAAAATGCAAATATTCTTTCAAAACATCATTCCTATGACTATTCAATTGACCTTGAAGAAGGAGTACAACTTCCATTTGGACTAATCTACAATTTACCACAAAATGAGTTGGCTAAATTCAAAAAATATATTGAAGAGAATCTAGCCAAAAACTTCATTCGCCATTTCAAATCTCCAGCAGGAGCTTCAATTCTATTTGTGAAGAAAAAAGATAAATTATTGTAGATATATATTGATTATCGATGACTCAACAAGATCACCATCAAGAACAAGCATCTATTACCTTTAATATCTAGACTTCTTGATTAGTTGAATTAAGCTAAGATCTATACAAAAATAGATCTACAAAGAATATACAATCTAGTACACATCAAAGAATGATATGAATGAAAGACTACATTTTGAACTAAGTATAAATATTTTGAATATAATATCATGCCTCTTGGACTTACAAATGCATCAGCAGCTTTTCAACATCTTATGAATGATATTTTTTAAGAATTTTTGAACGATTTTATTGTCTGTTATCTACATGATATTTTGATTTATTCTAAGAATATAGAAGAATATGAACTTTATGTTTGTAGTGTCATACAAAAATTAAGAGATGTGGGACTCTATGCCAAGATAAAAAAGTATGTATTCCACACTACTCAAATTGACTTCTTAGGTTACATCATTTTAAACGATGGACTCATGATGGATCCTAAGAAAGTTCAAACAATTATGGATTGAAAGATCTCAAAGACGGTCCGAAATTTCCAATGTCTTTTAGGATTTGTCAATAACTATTGGATCTTCATCAAAGACTTTTTTCAAAATGTAGCTCCACTTATACATTTGACTTGTAAAGACAAAATTCAATAAAATCAAGAAGCGGAAGCAACATTTCAAGCTTTAAAGATAACCTTTGTTTTTGCACCAATCTTATATTACATTGACTTTTTCAAGGTATTTTTTATAGAAAGAGATGCATTAGACTTTGCTTGTGGTGTTGTATTATTACAAATAGGAATAGATGATAAACTTCACTCAATAGCTTTTTATTCCAGGAAATTTTCAACAACCAAGATTAATTATGTAATCCATCATAAAGAACTTGTAATTATGGATTCTTTCCAAAAATGGCATCATTATCTAGAAGGTGCTTCTAATCCAACCACCATACATATGGATCATAAGAACTTTGAGTATTTTATGTTAGCTTGTGTTTTGAATCATTGCCAAGCTCATTAGACCATGTCTTTGTCAAGATTTGAATTTAATATTACTTTTTACCTAGAAAAACAACAAGATTTGTCCAATGTCCTTTCTAGACATTCTTATCTTGTACCTAAAGAAGGAGACGTAGCTTTAGATCAATAAAGGATAATTTTATTGAAGCCAAAAGAATTTCATCTTCGAGCATTAAAATCAACATTGATTGTTGATTCAACTTTTTTCAAACAAATTCAATCAAGTATGTCCTCTGATCTTCTTGTTCATGATATCAAGAATATTTCTTCTAAGTCTTATGATACTTCTAAGTTTGAATTTAAGAAAAACCTACTTTATTTTAAAAGATGCTTATATGTACTAGAAAAAGAATCACACTTACTTGTACTTTAAGTATGTTATGACTTTCTAGCAGTAGGATATTTTAGATACAATAAGACTCTAGAGCTAATATCTAGAGATTTTTGATGGCTACAAATGTAAAAAGTTTTAAAAGACTTTGTTCAATCATGTGATATTTGTAAGGTAGATATTAAAGGTAGATATAAAGCTTTCTTTGGCTTATCATTCTCAAATTGATAAACAAACAGAGTATGTAAACCAAGTTTTGAAATAATACTTAAGGTGTACCATCAATTATCAATAAGATGATTAGAGAGTCTTCTTGCCATTAGTAGAATTTACTTATAATAATACAATACATTATTCTATGCAAGAACCATCTTTCTTTGCTAATTATGGTTACTATCCATGACTTGATACTTTTGACTTTTCAAAAGTTGATAATCCTGCGACAAAAGATGTGGCAAATTATTTGTGAGAGCTACATGCAAAAATGAAGGTACAATTAAAGGAAGCTCAAGAATGACAAAAGATCAACATGGATGCCTATCGAAAGGAACAACCACAATTCAATGTAGGTGACAAGGTATGGTTGCTTCATCATAATATCAAGTTTATTTGTTCTTGTGATAAGTTGGACTACCGCAAGCTTGGACCTTTTCCTATTTGTAGACAAATCAATCCAATTGTTTATTGATTACATCTACCAAAAGCATTGAAGATCCATCCTATCTTCTACATATCTCTTCTTCAATCATATAAGACTATGAACATATCAAGAGGAAGAGAAGCTCCACCTCTTCTTATAGAAGTAGACAATAATAAAGAATTCAAAGTGAAAGAAGTTTTAGACTCAAGAAGGTGCCAAAATAAATTGAAATATCTTGTCCATTGGCACGGATATGATATTAATGAATGCACATTAGAGCCAATGAAGAATCTTACAAATACAACAAAGATAGTGAAGGCTTTTCATCGATGACATCCATCTAAATCAAGACGAAGAATCATAAATCTTTTGTTATAAAAAAAACAAGGTCTAGGAAAGATTGCATTCTACCTTCTATCTTTTTTTTGTAGCTTCTATGTATTTATGATGCTAAAGAGATGGAGAATCAATAATCAGCAGATTCAACTCAAGAGCTTTTATTTGTGGACTTACAAGATGAGATATTGTGATTGTCACAACCTTCAAGTTGATGAAATCAAGATGAAGATCCTCAAAGACGACATATCTTTCCTCAAATAGATGGTGAGATACAATGTGTTTGGTATCTTGATCTTAGAAGAGACTCTCGATGTTTGGTGATTTTATTAGAGGTAGGAACAACACCTGACAATGTTCCAAATGTTTTATTTGAAGGAAGTTATGAAGGCCTCAACAACGACCAAATAAATGGGTGGTCTTCTGATCCTAGTATACGACACTATCGATGGCTGAGATGGCCTATCAACTATCTTCGAAGAGAATAAAGATCGGAGTATGTGACAAATACAATTTGCCACATCTTAGATTTTCTCAATTTATGAAGACCGCTCCTCGTAAAACTCATGCCTCAAAGGAGGAATAATGTCACAGACATATATATATAAACCAATAATTACTTATATGATTTAGATAAAAGTAAATAAAAATAAGTTAATTCCATAATATCTTCTATTAAAGCTTCCTAGAAGCTTCATAAATATTGTTTTGACTTTATAGGTATCTTTAATTGACTTTTTAGTTTAAAAATGTAGTCAACAAGTTGGCCATCTACCACATATGTTGGTAGTTTGAAGAACAAGATAACTATATGGCCCACATGTAAAAAACTTACCTTATAAGCTAAAGCATGTGTCCCGCAAAGTCAACACATATTAGATGTCTTATAGAACATCACCACATAGCTCCTAATTAGATAGTATATAAAGAGGTAAGAGTGAAGCCTTCTTCTTTCTTGTCAATTCCTTCCTTCTAATCTAGATTTAAGAGTTTTTAGTTTCCTTGTCATTTAGCAATAGCCATTTCAATTTCTTTTTAATATACATATGACTTTATTTTTATTTTGTTACTTTTTTTTTTGATACAAATTTTCTAAGTTTATGCATCTTCTTCTAATTCATGTCCTTAACAGAGGCGGATCAATTCTTAATTGAAATTCAAGAATTTTCTTCCATTTGGTAAGTGCAATTATCTTCAAATTTTGTGTATTTTTTGCCAACTCAGTTATTCAAATGTGTATGAATTTTCAAACAAGATCAATAATTTAATTGATAGATATTGAGGTTCTAGATTCTATAAGGGTTAAATTAATTAGGATTAGAATTTGGTTTAGAATCTAAGGTTTGATTTAGGATTTGGTTTAGAATCTAAGATTTAATCTAGGGTTTGATTTAGGATTTAGGATTTGTCTAAGATTTGATTTAGGATTTGATTTAAGGTTTGGTTTAGGATCCAAGATTTCATGTAAGATTTGATTTAGAATTTAGGATTTGTCTAAGGTTTGATTTAGGGATTGATTTAGGATTTATAGTTTGTCTAAGGTTTGATTTAGGGATTGATTTAGGATCTAAGATTTGATCTAAGGCTTGGTTTAAGATTTAGGATTTTTTCAGGGTTTAATTTAATATTTAGTTCAGGATTTAAATTTTGATTTAGAATTTAGAATTTGTCTAGGATTTGATTTAGGATTTGGTTTAGGATCTAGGGTTTGATCTAGGATTTGATCTAGGATTTGATTTAGGATTTAGGGTTTGTTTAAGGTTTGTTTTAGGATTTGGTTTAGGATTCAAGATTTGTCTAAGATTTGATTAAGGATTTGGTTTAGGATTTGAGATTTGATCTTAGAGTTGATTTAGGGTTTAGAATTTGTTTAGAATTTGATTGAAGTCTATTAGGATTTTAACTAGGATTAAATTAAAACTTGATAGAAATTTTTTTAAATATATTTGTGATTATTTTAATATTTTTTAGGACTTCTTAAGGATTCTTTTAAGATTTATTGTGGATTTTCTTTCAATTACTTTAAGATTATTTATTATTTCTTTTGTAATTTCTTTAAGATTTCTTTTGAATTTGATTAAAGCTTGTTTGGCATTGTTAAAATTTAATTAGAATTTATTTAGTATTCTATTAGAATTAAAATTTTATTATTATAATTTTCATTCTACCTTCCACAGCTAGGTACTCGGTGCACTTTTAAGCAAAAATTTACATAATACAACATTGATGATTTACTTTGCTAGATTGGTCTAGGCTTCGAAGGTTTTAATTCAAATAGTTTCTGATTAGATAGATTGTATTAATCATATTGAGCTGACAAAGTCAAGAGTACCAAAATTTGAATATGATGGAATTATTGACAACAATGAGGCAAAGCAACGTAAGAGAGTAGTAAGTAGTAAACAAGTTAAATTGGACCAATCTAGTCTATGAAGTGGGTATTGCTTAAAAAATTTGTGTTCACTAGGAATTTGGAATTACTGGACAGGATAGAAATTTAAGTCAGGGTTGCATGGAAGAAAAAATTATAATCTAATTTAATAAGGTACATAGGAGATTCTAAGAAAAAAAAGGCAAGGATTGCAATGTAAAGAGGTTTTTGGTTGTAGGGCATAGGAGTAGCTCTAGATTAATAGAAAAGGTTACCAATCAAGCAAATACAGATTTTAAAAGAGCTCAAATTGACTGAAAGAAAGACAGCAATGGTATTGCACTAGATTGGTGTTGCTGAATCTAAGCTGCATGGCCATTTTAAAGGAGGGAGCAAAGTAAAGGCATTCTTATTGGAGGAGATCAAAGTAGTGGTATTGCAGGGATGTAGAAACAGTTCAATAGTAATAAAAGTAAGACATAATTTAGAAATTGATGACTATGATAGATCGGCCATAATTTGCCATATTATTTTAAGGTGATATTTGATTCCTAATCGTTATTTGACAAAAAATTTGAAAGAATTCTTATACATATTTTTTAGAGTGATAATAAGTAATTGTATTTTTATGATTAATGTTTTAATATGGTCATTTCTTTGTAAAAGAAGGTCATATATATATATAAAAACTTTTACAAGTTAATTGGTGGATAATTTAAATAATTTATTTATTAATTAAAATATATATATATAATAAATAATTAAATTATCAAAATAAATAAATAAAAATAAAATAGTAATAATAATATTTAATAATAATAAAATAAAAATAGAAATAAAAATCTACAAATTTATGACTTATTTTGTCGGATTGGTTTGAACTAAGAAGGTTTCAATTTAGACGGTTTTAGATTGAGCAAATTATATTAATCATGTTGAATAGAAAAAATTGGGAGCATCAAAATTTGAATGCAGTAAAATTAATGAGGGCAATAAGACAAGGCAGTGCAAAGAAGTGATAAAAAGTAGACAAGAAAATCAAATTGGAGTGATTGTACTAGGACATAGATGTTGCTTTGAAAGTTTGTTTTCACTAGGAAGTTGGGATTATTGGATAGGATAGCAATTTGGATTGGGATTGCATAGAAGATTGAAATATAATCTAGTTTTATAAGATGAATGAGAGACTCTAAAAAAAAGAAGGTGAGGGTTGCGATGTAAAGAAGTTTTTGATTATAGAGCTTAGAACTAGCTCGAGATAAATAAAGAAGTTGTTGATCAAAAAAAAAGAGAGTGCAGATTTTAGAGGAAGTTAAGCTGACTATAAGAGAGACGATGGTAGTGCAGCCTTGAATTGGTATTGATAAATCTAAGTTGTATGATTATTTTAGAAGAGGCAGCAAAGTGAAGGCATTCCTATCATAAGAGATCAGAGCAGTGGTGTTGCACGGTGTCGTATTACGTGCTTTCCTGCTCGAGAACGCGCCGGACGTCTAGCTGTAGAAGGTAGTATAGAGATTCGCCAATAGTCAAGCAGTCTATCAATTTTTGACTGTTGAAATATAAACGAATGCAAGAATACACCATAAATCTATACGGATGCCCTTCGACTGCTCGCCGAAGTCCTTTTTGTCCCAGCCGATAGGTCTCTAGACGTTACAGAGAACCCCGAATAACCCAAACTGCTAATCTTCGATACCACTTTATACTCACGATCTTGTATCCACTGACTGTCTTGTTAGATTAACCTAATAAATTTCATTCACTCTGCATACTCAATCCTATAGACACCCTTTTAACTCTTCATCACAGACGTAACTCAATTTCACAAAACAGTCAAGAGTAATCAAACCCACTTCATTAAAAACCTCGATTCACCATTACAACACTGATTTCAGCAACGATTGCCTCATTCTTCCCAAAACCCTATGAAGAAAAAAAAACCCTATTCTCTATCTTTTTTCTCTGCCCGAAGCATGAAGCTAGCTCTCTGATTCTTCAAAAAACTCTCCAAAAAACTTATTATCTCCCCTAACCTTATCCTCTGAATTTCTTCAATCTTCCGTCTTGGATCCGAAATTGGCTCCCACTGTCAGAGCTTGGATCCGAAATTGGCTCTCGCCGTCAGAGCTTTCTTCCCCATTTTTACCTTTAAGAGATCTTTTTACCGAAAACAACGTTCCCTGAAAAGGCACAGAGAACAGGATAGCCTAAAACAGAATCGAAATCCCATAATCGGCACCACATTGAGTTCCCGACCAATTCAGGTCTCATATTGACTAAGAGTCCAGTAATAAGACCCGGATGTCCCTGTAATTGGATCAAATTGGTCCTTCGCGTCAGATTGGCTGAGGCCCGTAGTAAGACCTGGATTTTTCCGTAATAAGACTGTATTGGGTTGCCCGGCCAATTCAGGTCTCATATTGGGTAAGAGGACCCGAATTGGATTCTTGAAATTAGATCCAATTGGCTCTTCGAACCAGGCTCACCTGTCGTGTGAATTAGTCCTTTTTCTTCCTGCTGATTCCCGTTATTGGAATCGAACGGAGCATTTCAGTATGCCCTGGCTAACTGTAACGGGGTGACTGAACCTGGCCACTAAGTATTTGCACTGGAGTTGGTCATTGCTCCCAATATTCGAGGTAACTGAACATTAATAAAAGTCCCCTTTCTTTATATTTTCATGGTATACTCGTGTTACAACACGACATCCACCCCCTCTGAACCTATGCATCCTCCGGTATGCACCAATTTACCCAATTGCTGTTTGATTCAAAATATATCCTCTACATCTTTGTCCTGTTCGTCTTCGTCACCTTCATTATCCAAATCACTTTCATCTTCTTGCTGCGGAATCTCTATACCTTCATTAAGGTCTTCCATATTCATCTCCGCGTGTCTTCATTTAAATATTTTTACTCGCTTCTCTGCAATTGGTATTTTCAATTTTGTATCATCTAACTCCCGTAACGAGTAAGTCGCATTATCATGTATAATTATTACTACATATGGTCCAAACCAACGTTTTGAAAATTTTTGCAAGTTACTATGTTGATTATCCAGACTATTGTCATAAACAAGTACCCAGTCACCTTCCTCGATTGCTTTTGGTCTCAATCGATGTTGCTTATCGAATCGCGCCTTGTTTTGTAACCTTGCTCTTTTTAACCTTCCTAATGCTATCTGGACATCTTCCGTTCTTTGCTCCAATTGTCGAATCCTAATAGCCAAAAGTTCTTCTCTTGTCAATCCATCTTCTTATGGTAGCATACTCCAAGTAAGTACCTTTTCTTCAATCGGCATAATTGGTTTTTGACCTGTCATAAGTTCTATTGGCATATATCCTGTCACCAAACTATGTGTTGTTCGATCAGCCCATAATGCAAATGACAAAAGCCGTGGCCACTCTTTAACTTTCCTATTACAAGCTTTAACTAATACTTTCACAATCGGTGGGTGATCGCGTTCGCTTTTTGCATTCCCTTCTGGATTATAAGCAGTAGTCAGTGATAGTTTAACTCTACATCTTTCAAATAACTTATCAGCTTCTTGTGCATTTAATTCTCCACAATCTGCACTGATTTTTCCTATGCATCCGTAGCGGCAAATGACATCTTCAAGCAAAAACCTACAAATCCCCTCTGTAGATTTTGTCCTCAATGCTCTTCCTTCTACTTGATTTGATAAATCTTCACGAGCTAAAACCAAATATCTCATCTGCCATAACCCAACCGGCATAATAACCAAATCAACAACCCATTTAAAATGAATAGCCAGAGGATACGTAGGATGAAGACCATCTCGATGTCGGATATAAGAATACAATTGACAGATTTCACATGACTCTACAAATGAGAGCACATCTCGATACATATTTTTCCACCAATATTGTTCCTTGAGTTAAGCAAAAGTAGCCCAGATTCCTCTATGCCTTGCCCATAAACTATCATAGAACTCCTTTAATAATTTTAGTTTTTCTTCCTTTTTGCCTATTACTCGTCGTGGCATCCTAATTCCTTTCTTTGGTCTCTTCCATGAGAATCCATTTCGAAGCAAAAATCCATATGCTTTTTCTCTTATTTGTTTGAATTTTTCTGTAGACCAATTCCCCTACTTAGTCAAGGTATTCAAGTAATGACCAATATCCAATAATTCTCCTTCATAAGATTCTTCAAGAAATAGCTTGTCTTCTCTGTTGAGATTTGATATTGAATAGAATTTCAATCCGACGTCATCAATGTCTTCAACCATTTTGTCTTCCCTCTCATATCTTGCTCGAGATAGCATGTCTGCTACTAAATTGTCTTTCCCAGTAACATGCTTAAATTCTGGATTTAGTGACTTAATATAAGCAATCCATCTCAACATTGCAATATCTGGTGTTGAACAATTAATAATCATTCCAAGCAATAGAAGCAATCTGTTTCAATTACTACTACTGCCTCAATCAAATAGTCCTTTTCAGCTTTCATAGCCGAAACGACTCCCAAAAGTTCTCTTTTGACTTGCAAATATGCACGTTGACGAATACTTAAAACTTTAGCCCCAAATCGAACTGCAAATCTATTCCCATTTGAATCATCTTGATCCACAGTCCATCCAATGGCAATTGGACTAGCGTCCACAGTAAGAATCACTGGTCTATTGCACTTATAATCAACCTTCCTCAATATTGGAGGTGACATCAATAATTTCTTCAATCTTTGCATTGCCTGAATATGCCTTTCTTCCCATTCAAATCGATAACCCTTGCATAACAGTTCATATAATGGATCCGCTATGTGAGCAAAATGAGGGATCTAGATTCGATAAAATACACATGCACCCAAAAACCTGCGAATCTCTGTTAAAGAATCACAATCCTCTTTCATCCTTCCAATTGCATCAACTTTAGTCGGATCTGGTTTTCTTCCGTAAGATCCACATAAATGTCCAACAATCACAACTTCTCGTACTCCAAATACGGACTTCATACCTGATAATGTAAGATGAACTTCTCCAAGCCGAGTTAAAATCTTTTCACAATCTTGTATATGATCAACAACATATTTGCGACACCCCCTCGTATCTAAAGTTTCATCCTTGTCTCCTTCTCTGCACCCTTTTATAGGAACATCATCCAGAAAAGACATAGTCTTTTCCAGAATAAAATCTCTCAATACCTTATTCATCCCATTCATCATATGCGCAACTGAGTTGGTTGCGCCTTCAGGAAGAGTGCACATTCTAACCAATCCAAGTGGTGTCCTCATTGTTGTCATATCTCTACTTTCTTCGGCAAGTTGAAATTGATCATAACCTGAATACAAGTCACCCATTGAATAGATCGCCCTTCCAGCAAACGCCTCAGCAAATTCATCCACAATAGGTCCAATTCCTGCATTCCTGACAGTTACTGCATTCACCGGTTGCATATCTTGAATAAACCGTAGTGACCCATTCTTCTTAGGTATCGTAAACCATCGACTAGAATACGATGCAAACGAGGGTTCCAATATTTTCATCTTTATCTTTTCTTTTAATAGCTCAACCAATTTAGGTAAATATGTCCTCGGTACTGGAATCGGTCTTAGATTCCAAGGTACATGCGGTACAGTGAAGATAACCATAGGTGTTATAATATTTGGATCCACACATCCAATTTCATGAGATTCGAAAGCAAACGATCTACCTTGTTTAGCCAACATCTTTTTGAAGCAAGTAATTTCCTCCGACAATAAAGAACCATCAGAACCAATCTTCAATTCTTCAAAAGTCTCTTCAGTAAACTGATGTCCAATACTCATTGGATCTCTTAAACTTGCTTCTTTTGATGCTTCTCCCATTGGTTCTTTAGAATCTTCTGGTAATGGTCTGGCAACAGGCTTTACCTTCTTATCTGTCGTTTTATATCTCGCCTCTACAGTGACTTCTGGTGCTTGAAAAGATTCAAGTATGGTATAAACTTCTCTTGAATGAATCTCAACAATCTTATCATTATCCCCTGATCCAATAGATGTAATAAATTCCAATGAATCTTCCAGTCCATTTTCTTCATAAACACCTAAAATCCTCTCATCATCTTGCAATGTACCTAACTTGCGTAATTATCCTTCAATATCATATAATTTTTTCTTTTCTTTTCTTTTAAAATCATCAACTTTCTTATACATAATATTTCCATTCTCCAATATACTAATAAAACTCGCATCAAAGGCACCTTCATCTTGCGAGAGTACCTCCTCTTTTGTACCTCCACAATCTCGCTTTACAGTGGTACCTCCCCAAAATCCTTAAATCCTTCAACAATCTTTGGCATTGGTTTCTCCCTCAACCTATCTCGATTTCGTTCATGATTAGGAGGTACTCTTAGAAATTGTACAACTTTCCGCCCATCCTCGCTACGTACCCTTGTATAAGCAGAACCATCATTAAGTACTTTTGTTTCCATCCGTGTTGCCGTAATATAAGGTTGTCCTAAAATCAACGGATAAGACGTTGTATCTTGAACAAAGAAATGTTGCTCCGTCGCAACATCCCCAATCCGAATTTTGACATCTAGACAAGCTCCATATAATTCACCCTGTGTGTTATTAGCTGCTCAAATTACCCATCCATGTTCTATATCAATTGGCCATTTTTGCTTCTTATAAAGATCTTTAGACATGAGATTTATTTTAGAACCATGGTCGACTAAAGCAACTATTGGTTCTTTTATATCTCCTACTTTCACCAATACCTCAGTAGTTGCCCTTGTCCAATGCTTTCGAGTATAATGGCTCAAAGTTTCTATTTCTTTGTCACTAGAATCTTCGAAACATACTCGTTGATTATACCCATTCTTTTCATTTGTTGGTTGCTTGTAACCAATATCAACCTCTTCTTCATCTCTACATATTCTTGCATCAATAGCATGACTCATTCCAGTTTCGCCCATTAATTGCCTCTTTCGCTTAATGCTGTCAATGATAACATCATGAAACTCCTTCTTTCCAATTTCCAAGACTTCTCTCAATGTGAATTCCACCTTAGCGTTTAATATACATTCTTCCAACACCCCTTTCAAATTTGTTGCCGCTTCAATGTCAGAAAGTAGCTTATAAGCAATTGATTTGCCCTTATCTTTTGTCTTTGTTGTTTTTTCTCTCAATGATGTTGAGGTATCCTTTACAGGTAATTCTTGTGAAGCTGCCTCTCGAGCCTTGTCTCCTCGAGTTTGCCTCTTAAAAGAATTTCCTTCTCTAGTATCATCAAAATTTCCTCGTCTTTTTTCTTCCATCAAAGCTTCATGTTGGCTCTTAGCAATATATGCAAGAACTGAAAGAGACTCAACAGGATCCTCCCAATCTGTTCTTCCTCGTATTGTAGCTGCAGTTCTCAATAACGCTTCTCGAGGTAATTTCCCTTCTTGCATTGTAGAAACGGCAGAAGCCCAAAACTCACTAGTTTCCGTACTTCCACCAATTTCATCATCTACTCTAGCACCATAACTTGCACTTTCTCGTGTTGCTGTTTCATGCTCTTTTGGGTAATCTTGAACCAATGCTCTCATTCCTCCCTTGCCAAAATTGGTTTGAAGAAGATCCTCCCTATCTTTCAATGTTATCTTCCCATCTTTCCAGTAAATAATTCCTTGCTGTATCATATTATTAAATTCATTGCAATCTTTTCTAGTGTGTGAAGCGTCATCACACTAAATGCATCTTTGTACATATCCTTGTTTTGAAACATTCTTCGAATTATTTATAGAAGTATTCTCTTCAAGTCTTACCAATTTGATTTGAAGATCTCGCATTCCTCATATAATTTCTTCCATCTCCATATCTGCTTTCTTTGATAAGGATGTCGAAGGTTGAACTGTAGGCATTGTTGGTGGTGTTGTACGTACTGGAGCTTTGGGTGCTTGTACTGTTTTCGGAATATTGCTCCTATCCTTCCTCCTTTCTTTTTTTGTAAGCAACCCCACCGCATCTTCAACATTCTTCCACTTCGTTGTCAATCCTTCATCTTCTTCTTTGTCTTCAAGAAGGAGTTCTAATTTCTCTTACAATTCTCCATCAGCAGCTTGAAAAAATAGATCAACTTTGTTCGGCTCCAATGTCAATTTTTCTACCTTCGATAATTGAGAGTACAGCCTCTCAAATTCCCTTAGTAGCTCTGTTGCTTGCAAATTCTTATTGGGCCGTTCAATCCATTCCAGAAACAGCTTCTTAGTAACGCGATCAGCATCTTCCAAGAAATATTCGTCTTTCAATGCATGTAAAAAAACCTCCCATGAATTCCCATAACGATCCATAATCGATGTAATGTGGTCTCTTATCTTCGGTATCATGGCAAGTCCAAATAATTCAACCATTTTCTTCTCAAAAACCCGATTTAATTCCATTTCACGAATATAACATCTTAAATACCTTGAAATATTCCTCCCATCAAATTGATCAATTTTATTGACCACTGCTTGCAATGCTTTGGTTGCCAAAGCTTCCTTTCGATCATTGCTTTGCTCTTGCTGGATTGATAATGAGAAGGCTTAAAACATACTAGCAATAGATGGATCCATGTGCATACCTTGTCCTTTAGAAGAATCCCCACCAGAAACTCCTCCCAAAAATCCTTCAAAATTTTTATTTTCATTTTCCATAAAATAAAGATAAAATCAAACGAAATCCAATACCTTCCAACTCAAGCTTTTACGTCGGGTTCACCACTTATGTCGTATTACGTGCTTTCCTGCTCGATAACACGTCGGGCGTCTAGCTGTAGAAGGTAGTATAGAGATTCGCCAATAGTCAAGCAGTCTATCAGTTTTTGACTGTTGGAATATAAACGAATGCAAGAATACACCATAAATCTATACGGATGCCCTTCGACTGCTCGCCGAAGTCCTTTTTGTCCCAGCCGATAGGTCTCTAGACGTTACAAAGAACCCCGAATAACCCAAACTGCTAATCTTCGATACCGCTTTATACTCACGATCTTGTATCCACTGACTGTCTTGTTAGATTAATCCAATAAATTTCATTCACTCTGCATACTCAATCCTATAGACACCCTTTTAACTCTTCATCACAGACGTAACTCGATTTCACAAAACAGTCAAGAGTAATCAAACCCACTTCATTAAAAATCCCGATTCACCATTACAACACTGACTTCAGCAACGATTGCCTCAGTCTTCCCAAAACCCTATGAAGAAAAAAAAATCCAAATCTTTGTCTTTTTTCCCCGCCCAAAGCATGAAGCTAGCTCTCTGATTCTTCAAAAAACTCTCCAAAAAACTTATTATCTCCCCTAACCTTATCCTCTGAATTTCTTCAATCTTCCGTTTTGGATCCGGAATTGGCTCCCACCGTCAGAGCTTGGATCCGAAATTGGCTCTTGCCGTCAGAGCTTTCTTCCCTGTTTTTACCTTTAAGAGATCCTTTTACCGAAAACAACGTTCCCTGAAAAGGCACAGAGAACAGGATAGCCTGAAACAGAATCGAAATCCCGTAATCGGCACCACATTGAGTCGCCCGACCAATTCAGGTCTCATATTGGCTAAGAGTCAAGTAGTAAGACCCGGATGTCCCCGTAATTGGATCAAATTGGTCTTTTGCGTCAGATTGGCTGAGGCCCGTAGTAAGACCTGGATTTTCCCGTAATAAGACTGTATTGGGTTGCCCGGCCAATTCAGGTCTCATATTGGGTAAGAGGACCCGGATTGGATTCTTGAAATTAGATCCAATTGGCTCTTCGAACCAGGCTCACCTATCGTGTGAATTAGTCCTTTTTCTTCCTGCTGATTCCCGTTATTGGAATCGAACGGAGCATTTCAGTATGCCCTGGCTAACTGTAACGGGGTGACTGAACCTGGCTACTAAGTATTTGCACTGGAGTTGGTCATTGCTCCCAATATTCGAGGTAACTGAACATTAATAAAAGTCCCCTTTCTTTATATTTTCACGGTATACTCGTGTTACAACACGACAACGGATATGGAGATGGTCTAATAATGACGATGTCGGGATAGAGAGAATTTGCCTTAAGAAAGCGTTAGACTTTTGGCTGTCACTAATTCCTCAAATAAGTCTCAAGATTAAATATAAAAAAATACAAAGTCTATATATAGAATTCTCTCTATAAGAGCTATTACATCAATACACAAGCCTTAAGTAACAAAGATCACCAAAAATGTGATAAAAATATTATAAAACCTTGTATATTTTTAAGATGAATTTTTTTCAAACTTCAAAAGTTCATATCTCACAATTAGACTATCCAAAAAAATCCAAATTTTACATGGAATACTAATATATGTTTAACAACTACTACAACAATTTTCAACAACAAATTCGTTACAAATCTTGAGATATTATCAAAATCCTAATAGTATCTTCAAACCCTTGCTTACATATATCTATATGTAAATTTCTTCATATTTTATAAAATAAATACTAAAAGACCATGAAATATTGATAGATAGCTTTTTAACCTAACAAAAAAAACTTTTAGAAATTTTAAACCAAAAATTTAACTAGAAATTCAAAATATGGTTCTAACCATTACTATTAATAAAATGACTCACATACTACCTTTGAATTATATATGTTGTCTTTAATGCTCTATAACTTCTTTATATAAATTCCAAATAAAAATATTCTTTCACAAGAGTTGTAGATCTTAAAATCATCCTTGTGGTTGCTCCTCTTAATCTCCAAAATCTATCATAAAATTCCTTGAATCTTCAAAATAGCAATAATATGACTTAAAAAGTCACCTTAACTTCAAACTATTATAACTTCATTACTTTAACTCCAAATCCTCTAAAATTTGTACAAAAATTCTAGTCCAAACTTTAAACTTTATAATCCTTCCTTTTGATTTTCAAATTCTCTTTTTGAAGTCGCTACAATCTTTGTTATGATTACAGACACCTTACTAAATGCCTTCAATTAATAGAAATAAAGAAATTTATTTTTAGCCTTCATTAATCCATGCCTTTCTTTCATTCCTCCAAATAAGCTTTTTAGAAGTTTGAATCTACATCTTTGAGCTCCAAACTTCTCCTTAAATTTTATACTAAATATCTAAATTCTATATAATTTAAATACTATAATCAACATAACTAAATCTTAAAATAAATTTTCCATTTTTTCTTTGAAATGCCTTAAATCACTTCTCCGCCACAACTATCTTCAACATTGTACCATGTAACTCACAAAGCAAATAGGTACCATTATCAAGTATTGCTACTACTATATATGATCCAAACCATCTTTGATCAAACTTCCTAAGAGTACTATGTTGATGTTCCAAACTATTATTAAACAGTAACATCTAATCTCTAACTTCAATTGATTTGGACCTTAAATCATAGATTTTGTTAAACCTCTCAATGTTACTCAACCTAATAACTTTTAGTTTCTTCAATGCCATCTCTTGATCTTCAGATAATCTTTCAAATTGCTGAATCAAAAGCTCCAATAATCTCTTTCTTATGATACCATTTTTCTAATCCAACAATATCTAAGTATGTACAAAATCTTCCACATACATGATTGGTTTTTGATCCAACATTATTTCAATAGGCATATAATTAGTAACAATGCTATGAGTGTCAAGGACAAAAACTTGATGAAAAATCAATTCAAACAAGTGAGTCTTCACTTAAAGAAAGGTAACAAAATATAAATAAACAAATATGTATATTGAAAAAGAAACTGGAATGGCTATTGCCAAAAGATAAGAAAACTAGAGACCCTTGAAACTAGACTGCAAGCAAGAAACGAGTTGACAAGAATGAAGAAGGCTTCACTCTTGTCTCTATATATACTATCTAACTAAGGGTTACGTGGTGATGTTCTATAAGATCTTCAATATGTGTTGACTTTGTAGGACACATGCCTTGACTTACAAGGCAAGTTTTTCTACGTGTGGGCCACATAGTTAGCTTGCTCTTCAAACTAACAACACGTGTGGTACATGGCCAACTTATTGACCACATTTCTAATCCAAAAAATCAATTAAAGATACCTATGAAGTCAAAGCAGCGTCTATAAAGCTTTTAGAAAGCTTCCATATCAAATACTATAGAATTAACTTACTTTTATCTATTTTTACTTACTTCTACTTATTTATATATGTAATTACTAGCTTACATGAGTATGTCCATGACATTACTCCCCTTCTAGGAACAAGTTCCACGAGGAGCGGTCATCATATGTTGAAAAAATCTATGATGCGATGAATTGTATTCACCACATACTCTGATCTTTGTTCTCTTCAAAGATGATTGATAGGGCCTCTCAACTATCGGTAGTATCCTATATCAGGGCAGAAAGACTACCTAGTAATTTGATCATTGTTGAGGCCTTCATAACTTTCTTTGCATAGAACATTTGAGATACCATTAGAAGTCGTTCCTACCTCTAGTAAAATCACCAAACATCAGAAGTCCCTTCTCAAGTCGTGATATTAAACGCATTATATCTCACCATCTATTTGAGGAAGAATATGTCGTTCTTGAAGATCTTCATCTCAATTGCGTTGTCTTAAAGGTTGTGACAATTGTAATGTCTCGTCCGACAAGTCAACAAATAAAGGCTCTTAAGTCGAATCCATTGGTTGTTGGTTCTCCATCTCCTGAGCGTCACAACTACAAAGAAGCTACAAACAAGGATTGAAAGTAGAATGTTATCTTGCTTAGATATTGTTTCTTTTATAAACAAGGTTTTTATTATGATTTTGATGGATATCGTCAATGAAAAGCCTCCACCACCTTTGCTGCATTTACAAGATTCTTTATTGGCTCTCATGTACGTTCACTAATATCATATCCGTGCCAATAGACAAGATATTCTAATTTATTTCGGTGTCGCCTTGAATCTAAGACTTCTTCTACTTCAAACTCTTCATTATTATTCACTTCTATAGGAGGAGGTGGAGCTTGTCGTCTTCATGGTATGTCCACTATCTTGTATGGTTCAAGAAGAGATACGTGGAATACTTGATGGATTTTCATTGACTCTAGTAGATGTAAACGATATGCAACTGGATTAATTTGTGCAGAAATAGAAAATGGTCCAAGCCTTTGATAGTCCAACTTGTCACAAGGACAAGTGGTCTTGATATTGTGACAACGTAGCCATACCTTATCACCCAAGTGGAATGGTGGTTGTTCCTTTTGATAGACATCTGCATTGACCTTTTGCTGTTCTTGAGCTTCTTTTAACTACGCCTTCATTGTTGCATGTAGCTTTGACAATTGAATCACCAAATCTTTCGTAGCGGGATTATCAACTTTTGAAAAGTCAAAAGTATCAAGTCATGGATGATAACCATAATTAGCAAAGAAAGGTATTTATTTTGTAGAAGAATGTACCGTATTATTGTAAGTAAACTCTGCCAATGCCAAAAGAGTTGTTCAATCATCTTGTTGGTAGTTAATGGTACATCATAAATATTGCTCCAAAACTTGATTAACACGCTCCATTTATCCATCAAATTGAGGATGGGATGTCGAAGATAGTTTTATATCCACCAAAATCTTGATACAAATTGAGTTCCCTTATCTAATATAATATCCTTGGGTAATCTATGATAGCGATAGATATTGTCAAGAAAGAGCTTAGTTGTTTCTTCACCTGTGATAGATTTTGTATATGGTACAAAATGTGCCATCTTGGTAAAATGATCTACTATCACAAATATAGTCATAAGAACCTGAGCTTGGAAGATCTGTGATGAAGTCCATAGAAATAGAAGACCATGGTTGTTCTAGAATGGGTAATGGCTGAAGAAGTCCAAAAGGTCGATGACGAGGATTTTTTGATCTTAAGCAAACATCACATGATTATACAAAATCTTTGACTGACTTTCGCATTTGAGGCCACCAAAAATCCCTAGATATTAGCTCCTAAGTCTTATTGTATCGAAAATTTCCTGCTGTTGGGAAGTCATGACGAGCTTAAAGAACACGTAAACGTGTTTCTCCTTCTGGAACATATATGCATTCTTCGAAATAGATTAGATTGTTCTTCAACTCGAATTTAGAGGGATCATGAGATTTAGAAGAATTATTCTTGATATCGTTAACAAGAAGGTCTGAAGACATACTTAATAGGACTTGCTTGAGAAAAGTTAAATCAACAATCAATGTTGATTTTATTGCTCAAAGATGAAATAGCTCTGGCTTCAAGAGAACCGTTCTTTGTTGCTCAAGAGCTACATCTCTTTCTTTTGGTACAAGATAAGAACATCTAGATAAGGCATCGGACAAACCTTATTGTTTTTCTAGCCGATAAGTAATGATGAACTCGAATCTTGATAAAGACATGCTCCAACAAGCTTGACGATGATTTAATTTACGTGCTGACATGAAATACTTGAGGTTCTTGTAATCCGTATATACAATGACTCAACTGAAAGCGCTTTCTAGATAATGACGCCATTCTTGAAAAGAATCCATAATTGCAAGAAGTTCTTTGTCATAGATCTCATAATTGATTTTTGCTGCTGAGAATTTTCTTGAATGAAAGGCTATTGGATGAAGTTTGTCATCTGTTCCCATTTGTGACAAAACCACATCCAAAGCAAAGTCTAATGCATCTGTTTCCATAAAGAACGCTTTGGAAAAATCAACACGATACAAGATTGGTACAGAAATAAATGTTGTCTTCAAAGATTCAAAAGTAACTTCCGCTTCTTGATTCCATTGGAGTTTAGCTTTATAAGTCAAACGTATAAATGGAGCTACAACTCGAGAGAAGTCTTTGATGAAGATCCGATAGTAGTTGGCAAATCCCAAAAAATATTGGACATCTCTTACCATTTGTGGGATCTTCCAATCTATAATAGTTTGAACTTTCTTAGGATCCATCACAAGTCCATCATTTGAAATGATGTATCCTAAAAAGTCAAATTGAGTAGTGTGAAATACATAATTTTTGATCTTGGTATAGAGTCCCGCATCTCTTAATTTTTGTAACACACGACGAATATGAAGTTCATGTTCTTGTGGATTCTTAAAATAGATCAAGATGTCACCTAGATAACAAACCACAAAATCGTCCAAAAATTCTCGAAAAACATCATTCATTAAATATTGAAATGTTGCTGGTGCATTTGTAAGTATAAAAGGTATGACATTGTCGGGGTAGAGAGAGTTTGCCTCAAAAAAACGCTGGGCTTCTAGCTGTCACTAATTATTCAATCAAGCTTGAAAATAAGGGAAGCCCTAAGTTTATATATAATTTTTTTCTTTTTGAGTAATTACACCAAATACACAATCCTCAAGTAATCCACAACTTCCAAAATATGATAAAATCTTCTAAATCCTTGTTTATTCTTATGTGGAGATTTTTCCAAACTTCAACACCTCATATCTCTTTATCCGACCGTCCAAACAAACTCAAATTTTACATGAGGTACTGATGTATTCTTATTAACTTCTACAACAATTTTCAACCGCAAATTCATTGCTGATCTTGAGATATCTTGAAATCCCTAACAATCGCTTCAAACCCTTGTCTTTATACATCCGTGTGCAATTTTCTTCATATCTCACAAAATATAAGCTTAAATGCCACGAAATTTGTATGTATAGCTTCTTAACACAAAATTTTACAAGCTCCATAAAGTTTGAGCCAAAAATTCGTCCGAAAACTCAAGTTATGGCTCCAACCATTACTACAAACAAACCCGCTTACTTATTGCTTTTGATTTGGAAGCGTCGCCTTCAACTCCTTACAACTCCTTCATATGAACTCCAAAAGCAATAGTTCTTTCATAAAAGATGTAGGCCTTGAAATCGCTGTTTCAGTCGCACCTTTTGATCTTCGAAAGCTGCTGTAAAATTCCTCGTACTCTCAAAAGAGTAATAGTATGTTTTAAATAAACACCTTAACTTCAAACGGTTATAACTTTTTCACCCTAATTTTAAATCCTCTAATTTTTGTACACAAATTGTTTTCCAAATCCTAAATTTTACAATCCTAGCTTCTAATCTCCGAATGCCTCGAAAGAAGAACTCTAATCCCTAATAAGGCCTCGGGCAGCCTTCTTGAAGCCTATTGGGCATGGTATTTGACCAATAGGGATGAAGTTCTCCATTCCTTGCCTTCATCCGACCATGCCTTGCTTTCATCCCTTTCAATTAGCCTCCTACTAGTTTAGATTTTCATCCTTAGGTTTTCACCTTCTTCCAAGGCTTCATACTAAACATTTAGGTTCTATATATATATATATATATATATATATAACAAAATCAAAAGAAGTAAAGAAACAAAGTAAAGTTTCTTATATCAAATCCTTTTAATTTAATCTACTAGCCACTCTAATACACATCTAGATTTATCAACATATAATATGTTTTAGCTAATTTTTACATACTGTAAGCATTTACAGTAGGACAGCGTAATCATAAAATAAAGAATACAGCTAACAAAGAAGAGAGTATGTCAAAAAATGAGTTTGTTCAGCTATAATAGAGACCATGCAGTTGGAACCTTGTACAATACCTAGTGAAGGTCCTATTTTCTCCTCAAAACCTTCTCGTTATTTTAGAATAAATGTTATTTTAGGACCTAAACATCACAAAGCCTCTACCTTGTTAGATTCAAGAGCCTCAACATGTTTCTTAGATGAAGAATTTGCTAAAAGACATAGCATACTCTAAGTGAAGAAAACTAAACTTTTTCATCTAGAAGTCATAGATGGTCATCCATTGTCTTCAAAAGATATTACTCATGAAATCCTTCCTATAGAAGTAGTAATTAATGATCATAGTAGCTTTGTAATATTTAATATCATTAGATCTTTCTCTAATCCAATAATTTTAAATTTATCATGGTTAAAAAAATATAATCTTAAAATAGATTAGACTTCTTGTAGTCTTGATTTTTTTGAAAGTATAACTAGGAACGTAGTTAATTAAGTAAAAAGTCATAAATCTAGTACAATTAAACTTGTATTTGTAGGTGAAAGAGCTTTTTTGCATGCTGCAAAATAAAGATCACCTTATGTCATTTATGCCACACTTCTTTCTACTGGTAGAAAGACTTCAAGTGGCATTCCAAGCCAATATCATGATTTTCAAGATATATTTGAGAAAAAGAATGCGAATATTCTTTCGAAACATTGTTCCTATGAGTGTTCAATTGACCTTCAAGAAAGAGCACAACCACCATTTGGATCAATCTACAATTTATCACAAAATGAATTGGCTATACTCAATGAATATATTGAAGAAAATCTAGCAAAGAACTTCATACGCCATTCCAAATCTCCAATAGGAGCTCCAATTTTATTTGTAAAGAAAAAAAATAGATCATTACAAATATGTGTCGATTATCGAGGACCCAACACAATCACCATCAAGAACACGTACTTGCTACCTTTGATATCTGAACTCTTTAATCAATTGAATCAAGATAAAATCTATAAAAAAATAGATCTACAAAGAGCATACAATCTCGTACACATCAAAGAAAGAAATGAATGGAAGTTTGTATTTTGAATAAGGTATAGACATTTCAAATACAACGTCATACCTTTTGGACTTATAAATGTACTAGCAGCATTCCAATATCTAATAAATGATGTCTTTTGGAAGTTTTTAGATGATTTTATTATCTGTTACCTAGATGACATTTTAATCTATTCTAAGAACATAGAAAAATATGAACTTCATGTTCATCGTGTGTTACAAAAATTAAGAGATGCGAGACTCTATGCCAAGATCAAAAATTATGTATTTCACACTACTCAATTCAGCTTTTTAGGATACATCATTTCAAATGATGGACTTATGATGGATACTAAGGAAGTTCAAACAATTATGGATTAGAAGATTCTAAAAATGATAAGAGATATCCAATGCTTTTTAGGATTTGCCAACTACTATCAAATCTTCATCAAAGACTTCTCTAAAGTTGTAACTTTACTTACACATTTGACTTATAAAGACAAACTTCAATAGAATCATGAAGCAGAAGTAGCATTTGAAGCTCTGAAGACATCTTTTGTTTCTGCACCAATCTTGTATTACGTCAATTTTTTTAAGCCATTTTTTATGGAAACAAATACATCAAACTTTGTTTTGGGTGCCATACTATCACAAATAGGAACAGATGATAAACTTCACCCAGTAGCTTTTCATTCTAAAAAATTTTTAGCAGTCGAGATCGACTATGAGATCTACAACAAAGAACTTCTTACAATTGTGGATTTGTTTTAAGAATAGTACCATTATCTAGAAGCTACTCCTAATCTAATCATCATGTATATAAATCACAAGAACCTTGAATATTTTATGTCAAAATATATTTTGAATCATTGCAAAGCATGTTGGAGTATGTCTTGGTCAAGATTTGAATTCAAGATCACTTATTGACTAGAAAAAACAATAAGGTTTTTTAGATGCACTCTCTAGACAATCTTACCTTGTACCAAAGGAAGGAAATGTTGCTTTTGATCAACAACGGACAATTTTCTTGAAGCCAAAGCATCTTCATCTTTGAGCAATGAAATCAATACTAACTGTTGATTCAACTTTTATTAAGCAAGTTCAGTCAAGTATGTCTTTTGATCTTCTTATTCTTGATATTAAGAAAAATCCTTCAAAGTCTCATGATACTTCCAAGTTTGAATTCAAGAACAATCTACTATATTTTGAGAGACAACTATATGTTCCAAAAGATGAAGCTTGATTACGTGTTCTTTAAGCTTGTCATGGCTTTCAAGATTTTGGAAGATTTTTTTAAAGATTCTAAAAGTGGATATAAAACTATCTTCGACATTCTATCCTCAAATTGATGGACAAACAGAGTATGTTAATCAAGTTTTGGAGTAGTATTTAAGATATACCATCAACTACCACTCACATGATTGAACAATTTTTTCGCCATTGGCAGAGTTTGCTTATAATAACATGGTATATTCTTCTATAAAATAAATACCTTTCTTTGCCAATTATAATTATCATCCATGACTTGATACTTTTGACTTTTGAAAAGCTGATAATCTTATGGCAAAAGATTTGGTAAATCATTTGTCAAAGCTACATGCAACAATGAAGGCAAAGTTAAAAGAAGCTCAAGAACAACAAAAGATCCATGCAAATTTCTATCAAAAAGAACAACCACTATTCTACATGGGTGACAAGGTATGGTTACTTCGACACAATATTAAGATCACTCGTCCTTATGACAAGTTGGACTATCAAAAGCTTGGACCATTTTCTATTTTTGTACAAATTAATCCACTTGTATATTATTTACACCTACCGGAGTCAATGAAAATCCATCCAATATTCCACAAGTCTCTTCTTGAAGCATACAAGACAATGAACATACCAAGAAAAAGACAACCTCCACCTCCTCCTATAGAAGTGGATAATAATAAAGAGTTTTAAGTGGAAGAACTCCTAGATTCAAGGTGACGTCAAAATAAATTAGAATATCTTATCCATTGGCATAGATATGATATTAGTGAATGTACATGTAAAGAATCTTACAAATGCAAAAAAGGCAGTGGAGGCTTTTTATCAATGATATCGATCAAAACTAAGATAAAAAACTTTTTTATAAAAAAACCAAAATCTAAGCAAGATAACATTCTACTTTCAATCTTTGTTTGTAACTTCTTTGTGGTTGTAATACCGAGGAGATGGAGAATCAACAACTAGTGGATTCGACTCAAGAGCCTTTGTTTGCTGACCTGCCAAATGAAACATTAAGATTTTTACAACCTTCAAGATGCAATTGAGATGAAGATCCTTAAGAACGACATATTCTTCCTCGAATAGATAGCAAGATACAACGCATTTGATATGACGACCTTGGAAGGGACTCCCAATGTTTGGTGATTTTATTGGAGATAGGAACAATTCCTGGCGGTGTTCCAAATCTTTTATTTGAAGGAAGTTATGAAAGCCTCAACAACGATCAAATAATTGGGTGGTCTTCCTACCTTGGTGTGGGACACTATCAATAGTTGAGAGGTTCTATCAATCAACTTCAAAGAGAACAAAGATTAGAGTATGTGGCAAATATAATTTGCCGCATCTTAGACTTCCTCGACATATGATCATTGTTCCTTATAGAACTCGTTCCTAGAAGGGGAGATAATGTCATGGACATATATTTACTATAATTATTACTTAGGTGATATGTATAGATAGAAGTAGATAAAAGTAGATTAATTTCATAATATCTTCTAGACAAGCTTTTTAAAAGCTTCATAGATGCTACTTTGACTTTACATATGATTATACTTGATTGATAGGTTGGAAACTTGGCCAACAAGTTAACCACATGCCACACATGTTGATAGCTTGCAGAACAAACTAACTATGTGGCACCCACATAGAAAACTTACCTTCCGAGTTAAGATATGTGTTATACAAAGTCAACGCATTTTTGGAGGTCCAATAGAATGTCGCCATGTAGTTCCTAGATAGATAGTATATATATAGGCAAGAATAAAGCCTTCTTCACTCTTGTCAATTCCTTTCTTGCTTATAGTCTAGTTTCAAGGATCTCTAATTTTCTTCTCTTTTCGCAATAGCCATTCCAGTTTCTTTTTTAATATACATATTTAGTTATTTCTATTTTTTTATCTTTCTTTGACAAAAGTCTCACTTGTTTATTTATTTTTATCAAAATTCTTGTCCTTGATAAGTCCTCATTTTCATCATCTTCATCAATCTCTTGTGTTTCCATCTCTTCTTTACAAATATATCTAACTCTGGATAGCATATCTACTACTAAATTCTTCTTGCCAAAAATATGTACCAAGACATAATAGAATAATCTAATATAGGTTATCCACCTCAGCATGGCAATATGAAGAATAGAATAGAGAGTATATCTACAAGTAAATTAATATTTAGTATGATTGTTTCTTTACTAAGGAAGGTGATGCATATGAAAACTTTCATGAGGTGATTGCTAGAAAGTTTAAATAATTTATTAATTAATAAAAATAAAATAAAATATAATAAAATATAATATAATATAATAATAGATAAATAATAATAATAATAATAATAATAATAATAAAAGAATCTACAAATCAATGACCTACTTTGCTAGAGTGGTTTGAGCTACACAAATTTGGCTCTAGATAGTTCCGGATTGGGCAAGTTATGTCAACCGTGTTAAATGGGCAAGATCAGGAGCATCAAAATTTAAAAGAAAAAAAATTAATGAGGGCAACAATAGGAGGCAGTGCAAGAAGATGGTAGAAAGTAGATGAAGAAGTTAAATTGATGTGATCTTGTCTAAAACATGGATATTGTTTAGAAAGTTTGTGCTCATTGGAAAGTTGGAATTATTAGATAGGATAGTAATTTGAATTGGGATTGTAAGGAAGATTGAATTACCATCTAATTTTATAAAGTAAGTGGAATTTTTCAAAGAAAAAAAAATGAGGTTTGTGATGTGAAGTGGTTTTTGGTTATTGGCCATAAGAATAGCTCCAAATTAGTAGAAAAGGTTGCCAAAAAAAAAAAAAAAGGGTACAGATTTTAGAAGAGAGAGATGATGGTGGTCCTAAACTGAGTTAATATTGATGGATCTAAATTATATGGTTGTTTCAAAAAAAGCAACAAAGTAAAGACATTCCTACTAGAAGAGATTGGGATAGTGGTATTGTGAGGATGTGAAAATAGTCTGGTAGCAACAAAGACAAGTTATAGCTTGGAAATTAATGACGATTGTAGATTAGCCGTAATTTGCCATATTGTTGCAAGATAATACTTGATTTCTAATGGTTGTTAGACAAAAAATTTGGAAGAATTCTTGTGCATGTTTTTTAATGTGATAATAAGCAATTGTGGTATTATGATCAATGTTTTAGTATGGTAGTTTCTTTGCTAATTAGATCATGAGCTAATTGCTAGATAATTTAAATAATTAATTAATTAATTAAAAATTATATATATAATAAATAATTAAATTAATAAAATATAAATAAATAAATATAAATATAAATAAATAAATATAAATATTAATTAATTAATTAATTAATTTAATTAAAAATTAAAATTAATTAATTAAATTAAATATTAATTAAATATTAATTAAATAAATAAATAAAAAGTTGATAAAAAAAAATCTTAGATAAATAATGGTTAAAAAAGAGATGACATTTAACCTTATGTAAGTAAAGTTATTCCACTAGAATACCAAATACAATTAAGATAGATTGATTTTGTTGAAACTAGCTCTTCTATTGTAGATAAAGTTGCCTTCATTGCTCGAGCCATGTGAAACAAAATAGTTGAAGTATTACTTAACAAAGTAGTTTCTCTTTTTTTTTCATATCTTCTAAAGATATATCAACTTTTCTTTAGATTGAATCTTCTTTCTTTACCATAGGCATGAAGCTTAACATAGCACCGTCCTTAAGAGCTGAAATAAGCTCTATGTATGTCTCTTAGTAATCATTCACTTCATGCAACTCAAGAGAGTGTTCCTTACTTGTTAAAGTAATATTCATCCACCAATCCAAATTACAAGATAGCATCAATTAAGAATTATTTGTAATTAATAGTATGAAGTGGAAGAAGTAAGAACAAGAAAAAAAAAATATAAAATAAAAAATACAAAATACAAAATAATTGAAATAAGTACAATCAAGTAATTATACACTACAAAACTAATCACAATTTATTTACTAGATTTTTATCTAGTAAAAAATTAAAATTAAAATTAAAAAATATATTTTTAGATAGCTAATTTTTATCTTTATAATAATATAAAAATATATAAATCTAAATTATTATGAATAAAATATGATAGATTAAAAATAGAAGATAAATATTAAAAAAATTAAGTAAATAATTTTTACATCAAGGATAGCTTGTTGAGGAGATTAAGAATTTGAGCCTCACTAAGGCTCACAAGTAGTATATATGAATTGTCAAGAGAGGCCACAAGTCCTTAGTCTTATCTTCCAATCTATATCTAAGATGCTACAATCCATATATGACTTATACACCTCATTTTTTACAAGGACTAGACTAGCTATTAGTCCTTCCATTTTCTACTAGTAAAACTAATATTTTTACATTCTTGACTTCACCAAGGTCTTCAAAAATACTCAATTAGCCTAAAAACCTTATATGGCCTATGAATATTGCTTCATTTCTTCATAATGGCTCCCAAGGTGGTAAAACTTAATTTTACTAAGGTCTTAAAATCTTCTATAAAAATTATTAATAAATTATAAAAAATAATATAATATTTTTTTATTACTAATATCTATTTAAGGCTACATTTTTTTAACTTATTAATTTTTAAAGTAATAAAATCAATTTACATCTATTAAAAAATTTATTTTTTATATAATTAATTAAAAAGTTATGAAGTTCTCTTCATGCTTCTTTTAACTACTAAATAATCATTGATAGGATTTTTATAAGTGATAATTATAGATGAAAGACTAGTGAAGATATTGGTCTCAATAACTAATCATTTATGCTTAATAATAATTAAAAATATTAAATTAAAAAAGATAATTACATCCAAGGCTTATTAAAACTCCATTTTTATGACTTTTCTTCCAATTAGACTTTTGTAACTTATAAATACTTTTAAATTATAATAAATAATTAAATAGTTAAAAAAACTCTCTATCTTTAATATTTGTATAATTGAATGACTTAAAATTATATTTTTAACTAATCCACCAATTAAGATGCATTGATGAAACTTACATATAGTGACCATCTGGGACTATTTATAAGAATAGAAAGAAGCCAATTCTTGTCTTTAATACGGCCTATGAAAAAATAATAAATAATAATAAAAATTAATAAAATAAATATTATAATCTAATAAAAAAATAGAGTTTAAGAAAATATTATTAAGATATTTACTTAAGAATAATAAAAAATAATTATTATAAGGAATAATTATTGTTTGGTTTAGACTTGATATATCTTAATATATAGCAACTTCTTGCTTAGACACTAGCTTAATATTAGATAGCACATATATTTCTATTAAGATTTGAATTGAGACCTACATAATTATAAATTCATAATAACAAAATTGATTTCTATAGATCACATGAAAGATGACTATGACTCAAAAAAAAATACTTAACTATGCTTGCCACGTTTGCCTTGAGCCTACATCCCTAAAGAAAGAACATGTTTTTTTTATCTTTTTATCAAAGTTTTTTTTTTCTTCTTTGAATAGTTTTTATGTGTTGAGTTGCAAATCTTTAAATTTTACAAAAGTTTTGTAAATGCTCTAATTTTTCTTTTAAATATTCAAAAGTATTTTATCTTTTTTCAATAAAATGTGTTTTACTTTTATAAGTGCCTTGTGAGTGATTTTTAAATCTAATTTGTTTATGGTAGATTCAAGCATAATATCAATGCTACTTCCATCATCCACTATAACCTTAGAATTTATTTTATCTACTAACTCTATATCTATTTCAACAAGTTCATATTCTTTATTGTCTTTTTTCTCCTTTAAAGTAATATTCACTTTTAAATCATCAATTTTAGTTCTAGATATTTCTTTCATTTTCTTAATTTTTCTTTGTAAGGTAACTCCTTTTTTGAAATCGTTTTTGATACTTAGTGCTATTTAGACCAATTGTCCAAAAGAAATGTTGGCTCTAGCTCTACAAAGATCTTGCCATACATCATAAGGTTCTATAAGATTGAAGGTTATATTGATTGTTGGTTGTTTCAAAAAGGTGCTAAAAGTCTAAAGCCCCTCTTTGCCTACAAATTAATATTATTTTTTATCAAATTCAAATAGAAAAAAAAAATTATCTATATATTAATTTTTTATCTACTTTTTTATTAGTTTTTGATAATTCCACAAATTTGAGTGATTCTTTTGAAGTATCCATATATATCTCATTTTTTTCAGGTTGTACTAAATCTATTGATTTTTTGGCATTTATACTTCTAGTTATAATCAAAGAAAATAAATATATATTATCTAAGAAGATCTCCTTATTATCTAGTTGCATTAAGTTAAATTGAAGAGACAATAAATTTAATGTAGAGGGTACATCAAGTTGAGCCACTATGTATTTAATATCTTGAGAAGTTTGTGGCTGTTGATTTTGGTTATATCCTACACATCCTTGTAATGTCTTGTGATTGATTTGAATGATTATTGAAGTATAATAATTTTGACTATTGCTTAAAAGGTCATAGTACATGTTTGATGGATCTTTTGTAATAATAAGATCTGCAAGTCTAACTCCTTATATATTCCCTCTGACTTGATTATTATAATTTTTGAAGAAAAAATTAAAGAAATAATTTAGTTAGGTCTTTTACAACAATCCGTAGGATGAGAACCTCCACAATTAGAATATATAATTCTATTTTCAATCCAACATTGTCCTACTTGATGACAATATATTTTTGCAAGTATAACAAGGTACTATACTATTTTTTTTGGTCTGAAGGAAAATTAGGACCTACTTGTTTTAATTCATGAAGAAGCTTATACAATTATGTGATTGCTCGTTTTACTTATTCTGGAAGAAACCTCCCAGAATAAACCCGTATAGGGGGATTCGAATATGAAGAATGACCATGTATAAGAGCTCCAATTGTTAGGGTCACGCAATTAACCGCTACTGCTGAATACTTACCATACTGAAGAACACTTAACTTTTCTTCCTACTGTCCACTCTCTCATATCAATACAATAACATCTACGACAACAATTTTAGTACCCTATGTAATTCATGAATACACAAGCATATCCCAAACCCTAGAATGAACAACTTCCAATCCACAGAATCTAATCAAGACAATTCCTTCGATTACAATTCCTCTCTACTAAACTTACAACCTTGCGATAAACAGTGACTGGAAACTTCCATACGTCCTCAATCTTTCACAAAAATTGATAAACAATGATCCATAAACAACTTCGTAAATCAAACATTAATTCATTAAATCGATTCTCTTCACTAGAATCAACACTAACACAAAAGAAATAAGAAAACTAAGAAGAAGAGATAGTACCAAGCTTATCCCCGGCTCAGTACTATCGCAGTGTGGCCCTCGGCTCACAACTCTCAAAGTCTGGCCCTCGGCTTACAACTCTCACAGTTTGGCCCTCGACTTACAACTCTCACAGTTTGGCATTTTCTTCCCCTCTCCCATCCTCCTTATACTACCCCAAGATACCAACTCTTGTACTATAGATGATAACTACTTTTCCTGACTATTCATCCATTCTATCTGTTGAACTACCTTTTCAGTAGTTATCTATCCCTGTTTACACTATACACTAGGTATCTACATTCTGAAAATAACAACTTATTCTACATAGTTCCACTCCTAACTGTGCAGCGTCCTTGCAAACACTCAATTGATATCTATCTAAAAATTATCTAACAAAATTCTACAAAAATTGCGATCCCTTTGGCCTATCTAATTAATCAATTGCCGCAGTATCTATTATTGGTTCCACCGATTTCGGTTCCAACTGTAAATCTTCATCCTCTTCCAATCCTTCCATCGGCTCCTGCCTCAACTCAGCTAAAAGGTCTTCATTGTACTCACCTAGTTCATGGACTTGAGCTTCCAATTTCAGGATTTTGGCATCTCTCAATTCTAATTGGCGTTGAAAGTGACTCCTCTCTTCTGAAACTTCGAGAACTGGCAACGTCGATACTTGTGCTTGACCAATATTGACTAAAACTTCTACCAATCTTGTCACCTCAACATTCAAGGCCTCAATTTCAGCCCTTAACCGCTCCAATTCACATATGTATTGGTCACTCAATACCAATTTCTCTTGCACCAATAACTCGGTCTTTTCTCATTCCATTACCAACTAACCCTTCACTTTTTTCAGTTTTAAAATTGAATGACTGCGAGCCTAGAATAGCTCTTGCCTGTGAGTTTCCACCATGCGTTCTCTTTCTTTGTCCCAAGCTTCCTCACTGTTAACTCTTAACTGAAACTACTACTCTCGAAAATACAAGAAATATAAGAAAATAGCACTCCAGCCAACCCAAAACAACACCACAGAATGACTTCAACTGGTGCCCCATTCCTATTCTTTTATCTAGTACTGATAACGACAATATGTTACCTCTACTGTCTGTGAAAGGTAATGAGAAGTAATCTTTCTTAGTAGCTGCATTAAGTTTCTGAAAATCCTGACAATTCCCATTTTTTTTTGGTACCATCACGATTGGCGACATCCATGCACTATGCGGAACAAGATAAATAAAATCCACGTTAAGAAGTTTATCTAATTCCTCTTTCACTAAAAGGGAATATTTTGGATTAAGCCGGTATTGTCTTTGACGAACTGACATAACACCCTCCTCCAAAATAATCTGGTGCTCACACATGTTGGCTGAAATCCCTTTCAAATCTGCATACGACCATGCAAAGGCAAATTTGTGATGGACGAAAAATTGTTTTCAAGCATCCAATTTTGTACCGATAATACAAGTATATACTTTAATTAGCTGTGATATTTCGTTGGTACCCAGGTTAATAGATTGACACACAGGGTCTTCAATAACCTTTGATTTAATTGTCTTATCCTGATCTAAATTTCTTGTATTATCCGACATATAGGAACCACCCAAATCTGGTGCCAATGTGTTGATTCTATTGACTGCAAAATTATTCATCCATTCGGCAAGAGCATGATCCGAGTTAGTCGCATCCTCCTGATGCAGTAAATATTCACCGGGACTTCCACATTGGTAGACTCCTGCCTTTGCTGTTGAAGTGTTTTGTCCTACCCCAAATTGTGGTGAACCTATAGCATCATCATCTGCCTCAATCGATTGACTCTCGTTGTCCGATGTAAATTTTGATTCTCGCAATTGAGATTCTCCATGATATTATATCGGGTACATCTGTAGAACAATTCGGTCCTGGCCTTTTCCAATTGTCAATGTACCTCGGCCCCAATCGTTCTTAGCTTTGGCTTGATAAAGCCAAGGTCTGCCCAATAAAATGGGATACAATAATGTAGAACTCTGTAATCGGAATACAATATAATCGATTTTGTATGTCAATTCCATGATTACAGTGGCAATATTTTGTAAGATTTCCATTGGCTTTATTCGACTATGATCTGCCATTTGTAAGTCCAATGTTGTAGGTAGCAATTGCTTAAGATCCAAGTCCTCCATTATATCAGCATTTATTAAATTCATACTAGAGCCACTATCGACTTGTACCCCTAGAATTAAAATGCCATCGATTGATACAGCGATTGTTGGTGCTCCCAGATCTGGATTTAAGCTAACTTCATGAATTTCTTTTGTGCGGGATCTTCGTCGTATTAACGCTAAATTCAATGTAGATCGACATTCCGGTGCTACAACCAAAAGTTGCTTCATTGTAATTGAAGGCTGAATAACATCCAAATCCTTTAGAATGTCGTAGGGTTTCATATTGAGAGTAATTTCCAATGCTCTTTTGCATTTCATTGGTTCAATTTAACTTCGTGAGGTAAGATATTTTTCCACCTTGGACTTAGAATTGGAACAGCAGCCGGGGCTTCCTTGAAATTCCCGCCCCCGAAAGGATCTTTCAATGGATAGCACGTTTCTTAGAACTGCATAGATATTGGAATTGCTTGGAACAGAACCGAAGCCTTCGTAATTGGGACCTTATTGGGTTGTGCCACCAATTCAGGTCTCATATTGGGTACATAGTCCGTAATAGGACCTGGATTGGATGGTCCCGATAAATTGGCATGTGGAACCGAATTGGGTTCCTCAGTCTGTTGAGGTCTCAATATTGGGATACATCCTAATACTGATATTGGTTCGTTCAGCCCCGTGGACGGCACTACTTGCTCTCTTGCGATTGGTTCATCCATGTCCTAAATTAGATTTTTGTCTTTTTATTAGCCTTTGGTAAGTACTGCGTTCACCACCTCGATACGATGTATTAGTGAGTCTCGTTGAACAGGGCCTTTGTCCTCCGTCGGTTGGCTTATTTACATTTCTTGGTCCCGATTATTATAATTAAAGGATGCATTGCACTGTTGATAAGTGTGACCAGACTGCTTACAATTTCCACATATTAGAGCATAGTCATCACTAACCCTTGGATTAGGACATTCACTCATATAATGTCCGATTTTTCTGCAATGATAGCAATGAAGTGGTCTCCTACCAATTCCTTCAGGGATAATGTGTGTCTATGGGTGTCTCTACTGGTATATAATAGCTAGATCTGTTCCATGTCGGATAAGTAAAGGATCATGGTTGACCCATTGTTACTATAGAGTCTGGCATTGGCTTTGTCATGGGTAGATATTGATGGTATCCTGGTTGGTTCATTGCCAATCCGTGAGTATTGGATACACCTTTTTGGTGAAATTCAGAGTTGAAGAAATTAGAATAATTCCTGTTTTGTTTATTTACTCGATTTCTATTCCAGCCAAACCTATTATTCGTTTGTACTTGATTGACATCCCACGAAGTTGGTTGAGTCATTATCTAGTTACTGAGTTGTTGTTGCTTCCATAAATTCCAACAATTGGTGGTAATATGCTTACCCCCGCAAAAGGTATATTATACAGTCATTTGGGGTGGTGAAGGACATTCTGTTACTAAATGACCTTGCCCCTTACAATTGTTGCACTAGACATTGGGACGCATATTGGTTGGTTTATGCTTTTTTTCTTTATCCTTGGTCAGATTCACAGCCAATTCATCCATTTTTTTCGTCAATGTTAACAACAATGATTCATTAGGATCCCTTGATACCAATGCATTTGGCAATTCTTTTGTAGGTATTGGTTTCTAATACGTGAAATAAGGTGCATACGGGTGTGATGATGATGGTGGTACAGCTTGCAATTCTACTATTCCCTGTGGAATTGTACCATAATCATTCCTTCCCAAATAACTTCCTGATGCGTCATTCCAATTTGTCATTTGATAACCTCCTTGAGATCGAATCATCGTGGCTCCAACTGTTAAGTTCTGATCATAGTGACATTCCTCCCATACTTTTGTTCTCTCAAGAGATGATGTAATGGTGGCTGATTGGGCCTCCTTTACAAAAAATTTCAATTCTGGTGGATGTAGTCCATTAACCAATATGGACAACACAAATGATTTTGACATTTGGTTATTTAGCCATTTTCGAAGTATATCCGCTACACGACCATAATATGATTGTATCGCTTCCCCTGGTACCATTCTACTGTTCATTAATTTTTCTCTAAGACATTCTTCAAAACCAATTGGTCGAAAATGGGCTAAAAATGTATTTTTCAATGCCTCCCAATTGATAAATTGTCCCAAAGATTGGCGGTTATACCACTCAAATGTTGTGTCTTTCAATGTCGCTGGCAGCCATCTTAGTCAAATATCTTTTATTCTTCCATTATTGGCTATACATCCCGTCAAGAATTGAGACAAATGTTGATCTGGATCCGCACTTAGCAAACTCCGAAAAGTAGGTAATGGCACAATGCTAGTCATTTGATTGCCCACTGCACCCATTTGAACTGCAATCAGAACTGATGGTCCTCCGGACGTCATTAAAGATGCCGGTGTTCCGCTCAATTTCTTATTAAAATAAAAACTGTCTCTTACAAAAGTTTTTTTTGGACTTCCAAGTCTTCCCGATTGACTATTATTATCTCCAAATAATTTTACTGGTTGAATATGAGGTAAAAATGACAAGTTTTGGTATACTCTAAATTGTTCTTTATTGGCAAGTGATTTATGCCGATCTTCAAAACCAGTCTTGTTAAGATCGGACGTATTTCTAATTGAGAAGATACCCAGTGGGGTACCTAATTCCTCTGTGCCTTCCTCGTTTTCTATTAACGGCTTTGAGAGGTTTGCTGGACTATTAGTAGTGCTCCCTGCAAGTGCTCTTGGCAATTTCTTTAACGGTATGTACTTCTAAAATATTAGAGGTGAATCATCTTCTGGGTACGATCGAATATGCCGACAGGCATGCAACCACGACTTAATTCAACTTTGTCGATGCTTCTTTTTCAATTTATGATCTTGCTCATTACGCAACAAATTTCTTGCTTGTGATCGCTCTGTTCTTTCCTTCGATTGTTTTATTCTCTTTGCTGTTAAATTTTCATTCTTAATAACCATACTCTTTCATTATTTCTACTGAGTTTGCTTCCTAATCTCCTTAACTGCTTTGACAGTTAATTCCTAATACTCAATAATGTTGTCAATCCCCAGCAGTGGCGCCAAAATGTGATTGCTCGTTTTACTTATTCCGAAAGAAACCTCCCAGAATAAACCCGTATAGGAGGATTCGAATACGAGGAATGACCATGTATAAGAGCTCCAATTATTAGGGTCATATAATTAACCGCTATTGCTGAATACTTACCATACTGAAGAACACTTAACTTTTCCTCCTACTATCCACTCTCTCATATCAATACAATAACATCTACAACAACGATTTTAGTACTCTGTGTAATTTTTAAATACACAAGCATATCCCAAATCCTAGAATGAACAACTTCGAATCCACAGAATCTAATCAAGACAATTCCTTCGGTTACAATTCCTCTCCACTAAACTTACAACCTTGCGATAAACAGTGACTGGAAACTTCCATACGTCCTCAATCTTTCACAACAATTGATAAACAGTGATCCATAAACAACTTCGTAAATCAAACATTAATTCATTAAATCAATTCTCTTCATTAGAATCAACACTAACACAAAAGAAATAAGAAAACTAAAAAGAAGAGATAGCACCAAGCTTAACCCCAGCTCAATACTATCGCAATTTGGCCCTCGGCTCACAACTCTCAAAATCTGGCCCTCAGCTTACAACTCTCTTAGTCTGGCCCTCGGCTCACAACTCTCACAGTTTGGCCCTCGGCTTACAACTCTCACAGTTTGGCATTTTCTTCTCCTCTCCCATCCTCCTTATACTACTCCGAGATACCAACTCCTATACTATAGATGATAACTACTTTTTCTAACTATTCATCCATTCTGTCTGTTGAACCACCTTTTCAGCAGTTATCTATCCCTGTTTACACTATATACTAGGTATCTACATTCTGAAAATAACTACTTATTCTACAAATTAAAATATACTTTTTTCTATAAATTATTGTTGTAAGAATTGTAGACACAATTATTCCATGTAATTCACTTCTCTACAATTTGTAAACCACAATTTAGAAGTATGAATTTTTAATTCATAGTATTTATGTTCTATAGTTAGAATTTGATTTCTAATGAGACAAGACATTTTTTTATTAATGGCCTTTATATTTTTCATCATCTCATCTTTGAACACCTTGTTGGCTTGCCTTAATTTTTTTTACATTCCTCCAATCTAGTATCATTGAAGGTCTTAGTTTGAACTTGATCATTTGAGACTTATGTAGTTAAAGGTGTTGGATTGCTAATCAGTAAAGAAAAAGTAGAAGGTTGTAAGTAGCTTAAAGAAAGACATTGATGGAATTTTATATAGAAGTTTGTGTCATCTTATCATCAATCTCTTCTACATTGCTAGAAGTTGTTTCCATTTTGTAAATATTTCTTCTACATGTGATCTATACTAAGTATAAGCAGAATCTGTCAAGGTTGTTGAAAACCATATTAAATAGTAACCATGATTGGTTATTAAACTAGTAATAAATACTTCTACAAATCTTTTTACATGGGCTATTGAGTCTTTATTAGTAGATCCACTAAATCTTAGAAGGTTAGGTAGAATTCATGCTCTTTGTAATCTTGAAGGTACTACAATTGTTAATCTCCTAAGCGACATCATTGGATCAATTTGGATATTGATTTAGAATTTATAATTATCTCCATTGGCTAAATTAATTTTTAGAATTGGAAATAATAAAGATTCTACTTGAGGCTTTAAAAGATATCTTCTATTATGCTCTATTCCAATAGAAGCTTGTGTCATCTTATCATCAATCTCTTTTAATATGTGGGTTTTTAAAACTATAGATTCAATATCTACTCTAGATTATAAAACACATCTATACCATAAAATAAGGCCAATAGGAGGATAAACTACCTTAGACTTAATTCTAGGTGGCATATAAATAATTATATAGTTTCTAAATAATTTCATTAAAGTAAAAGATCTAATAGATAATTTAAAGCAAAATAATTAGATTTTAAATTATTTTTATTTTTATTTTATAAAATAACATAAAAAAAAATTCTTATCTATTTGTGAGGCATGTGATTTAATTATATATTAAGATGAGACCTTGTGTCAATCTCAAATTAGTGGTTTTATCCAATAATTAAACCTTTCTTATAAGTGATACACAAGATCCAATTAAATATTAAGTTAAGATATTGTGATGACCTTAACATGGTACAATCATTTATTAATTGAACTTAATTTATAATTTAGAGATTGGAAAATAAGGCCAAGGATAGTATAAGTAATTTAAAATTTTAACACATGGATACCACAAAAATCAGATGGACTGGATATAAGGCAACTAGTAGGATAACATGCAATAATCAACTTTGCCTCATGGAGGTCATCACTTTCCACAAATATAGATTCAATGCCAAAAAGAAGTCATATTGGCCATTAACCCAACTTCACTTCCTACAAAATATCTAAAAATTGAAAGCTCTTAATACAAATACAACCAAGTTCTCTTAATAAAAAAAAAAGATAGATTAGAAAAAAATTTGGTGCATGTAATTGAATATTTTAGTATTTAATTATATTACAAGGTGATAGAAATAATAAGATAATACCTTCAAGATAGCAAGTCTAGCTATGCTTTTTCTTAAGTGTGCCTAAAATTTGAAATAAAAATAAAGATGTAGGGTTTAAAATCCATGTAATTTTCCCTAGATGTGCCCCTTCTTAGTATGTCTAAAATTTCAAATAAAATTGAGGAGCTAGAATTAGGAACCCATCTAATTTTTCCAAGTCGTGCTCTTTCTTTGCATGTCTAAAATTTCAAATAATTTAAAAAATTAAGGTTTAGAACTTATTAAGGTTAATCTTCATGTGAAAAAGTTGTACTTGAACTCCATTCTTTATGCTTCGGAAGTGACATCCAACCTAAAGAAAACCACCTAATAATGCTAATAATAATATTAGACTAATCAAATACTACTTAAAGCTAGAAGTAAATTAATATATTTTTATTTATTCATTAATTTAATAAAATTTATTTAGAGGTTATTAAAATGTACTTAAGATTTTTTAGGATTTATTTAAGATTTTATAAGTACTTGCTTAGGATATTTTTTTAGATGGTTTATAATTACTTGGATAATATCCTAAGAAAAAGAATATATCCTCCACTTTCTTATCACTCTACTCTATTTCTTCATATGAAATAATAGTATGATCATAAAAAATCTCACAATATATTTATATCTACCTACATTAGCTGAAGAATTTTAAAAAATAGAAATAAAACATAATAAACGATAACAATTTCTGCCAACTTTAAAAGTTATTTCCAACTAGTTTTCCTAATTTCATTATTTGATGATCCACATCCAAAACTTTGTACCACAATGGTTGCCAGAGAATACTAATATGTCAGTAAATTTGCAACAATGTATCATTCAATTAGTTAATTGAACTCGTTTCAGTTCAATATACCAAATGACCTAAACTGAAGAGTCTTTAGGGTGCAAATACAAGACAGCATGTACAGATTAAGGAAATACATCAAAGAACCCTTTGCTTGCACTTTCAAGTTTCGATGCAAGACCTCTACTCTGCCCTCACCTTCATCTCCAACGTGATGTTACTCTTAAAAGCCTGCAAGTATTGCTGCAACTCCGGAGATGGTTCTGCCGACCACGGTACTATCACAATGCGCAACCATTTAGCGGTTGTTAGAGCAATACTAACATGTAATTCTCCTCGACTGCGATACTATCTATTGTAATCTTCCTCCAGAATCAACAAATTTGAGGATATTTGCTTGTCCTTCATCAAGGCCCCAAAGTAAGTCACGCCATCTGCAAAACTCTCCATGATCAGATCTATGAAGGAACCCTCCTAACAATTTGTTTGCTCCATACAGTCACCCATGTCCATTCAACACCCACTGTAACTACTCTAATCACTTTCAGAAGCATGGACAACCCATCCTGATTGGATGCTATTTGACCATCCCAACCATATCCTTCTTTGATGCATTGTATAAATTGCACAAGAATCCAACTAAGATCACCCCTTCCGCACTACTTTTTATTGTTTTGAACCAACACATGATTCATTAGATGGACCCCATACACAACCAACAAACTCAGCAGAGTTCGATAAGCCACCAAAACGCCACTTGCAACCAATTCACAAGGCTGAGCACTATACCAAATTTTAGTTTATTCTCAAACAAAAATCCTCTCCAAGTCAGTGGTGTATGAATGATCAACATTATCTGCGAACGTCATCACTAAACAAACATCAGCTCACAAACAGACCCGCATTGACCAAACTCACAACAACTAAGCCCTGTGAACTTTGCAGAACCTGCACAAGCAAAAACAACCCACGTTGCTGGATGGCTATAAGACCACACTCCCAACACAAACTCGGGCACCCCACACACACATGCCATCTAATTGCTAGCTTGACAGCAGCGTGGACTCCATGTGATGCGTTCCTCACATCCACTCTTCTCTAAATACCTCAACAAAGCAATGGATTGCAACAAGTTTGTGCGGCCCGCGAGGATTCTTGTACAATCACAGCCAACAGCCCGTTGGTGCAAGTAACCAAGTCTGCGAAATGGTTCAGCATGTTCGTCTAAAGCTCTAAACACCTCCCTCACAGCGCCATAATAGTTCCAACTCTTGTACACACACCCTCTCACGTTGCTGGTCACTTCTCTCCTTGTCCAGTCAATCATTCTACCACAAGATGAACACACTAGTCCAGTCACTGTATGACCTATGTGGTGAAAAGTTCTAGCACATGCTTGACTGCACTGTATATCGGGAATATTGACGTTTCACAACTACAGATGGATAGTGTCTCTTCTTCTCAGCAAAAAGAGCAGTCCCCACGCGTACCAACTCTACGCATGTAAGTTTAAGACGAAAATCTGAGATCCTGTGTTTTGCTCCTGAAAGTCATTAACGATAATATGTACAAAATGTGTTGTTTTTTATCCCTTATTTAAAAGCCTGGAGAGCAACATTTTAAACTTAATTAACTTCACTTGCAGTATCATTTCTCGAGACCCAAATATTAAAACACATGTCAACGAGCTGTTATTGCGCACTTAATAGGATTAGAAGGTATCACTCAGAAGACTTGTTATTAAGGCCATGAATTTGCTGTGAGTATGTTAGCTGTTGAGAGTTGGGACATTTCTGGAATAGAATCTGGCACACTAGCATTAAAAGGACAGTTCAACACAGCTGAAAAAGTTCATCAAAAATGGAACTCCTACTGGTGAGGAGTAATTCTAAAATTTAACTGTGGCAGCTGAATTCAGGACTTAAAAAGACAGCACTTGGACCAGAAGAATGAGGTAAGTATTGCAGAATTTTGAGATTCTTTGCATTCTTTAGGATATATTCGAACATGTATACACGCACTTTTCTTTGCACACTCAAAAAGGCATTAGAAGAGAAAATATTATGTTTTTGAGAGCCAGATTACTCTAAACATAAACCAGTCTTACTGAATATCTTTCATCGGTGTTTGGTGATGCCTGGTATGGAAAAGACATCGTTCTTGACGTGCCACGCAACGATTGTGGTCATTTGCAGCAGTAAGCTCGTTTTCACATTCTCAGTCCAGCTCGTTAAAAGGTCCGATGAAGTTGCTTCGCTTTGGGAGATAAAATTTCAGCTCTGGTTTTCAAAAGTGACTTGTTTTCTGGACCTAGAACGACCCGAAGGTTTAGAACCTACATGGCAAGATAATCAAAGATAGAATCCATATGTCATGGAAATCACACCTCGTTAACTTGTGCACTCCAAGTAGGCAATTATCTGTTGATATTCAAAGGTCAGCACGTTTGTGATTTCCAGGCGTCCACATTTTGTGCCAAGGCTTCGAACAGAATAGTACGCAAACAATTGAATTAAAGCTGCAGATCACTTCTGAGCACTTGAACATTGCGAAAATTGGTGGTGTTGGTTAGATACACGGATTACAGTTCATTTGTGAAGCCATGATCGTTGCTCACATGGTGAGTCAAAAACTTGGCGTATGCAAGTTGCAATGAAGACTTTCTGCTCCGAATCCTGCTCCACCAAGCTTGTGAGCATTTACTTAAGAAAAGATTAATAGGTTGTGCACATGCTATTCGTAGTGCAAGCTCTAAGAAGATACATAGATATATATACATATATATATATATGTGTGTGTGTGTGTACAAATATACATCAGCTTTCAAAAGCCCTAAATGATTCCTCCGGGCCATTAAGAGGGTCGCTCTCCCAACTTGGGCTCATTCGTAGTTTTTTGGTCACAACACCAAGAGAATGCAAATGACCCATGACCTGACTAGTGAAGGACACAATGAACAAACACGAATTGCTCAGATATGTATTAACATGTGCAGGCACTGGGCCAGAAATCTTCATAAAATCATCCACACTCAAGAACGACTAAAATATTCATGTGTTACAACAGTGTATCCTTATCACACAGACTCAAGATGCCCCTAGCCTTTTCATCTGTATTTCTCTAAAACCCAGAGTTGCTTGTGTTCTCGCTGAAGGAAATTGAGGGATCTGTTCGCTAGGTTACATGCTGAGATTGTCAAGACACTCCTGTCTTCCCAACTAATTTTTAACAGTGCTGATCACTTAATTGTAGAAGCCGATCAGCTTCCAACTTGACGAGAGGATGTCGAGTTGAGCAATTCACCTTTAGACACTGCTATTGCCTCTAATTTAGATGCCTAGGCTCCACGCATTAAATTCCGACATAGATGTTCTGACAGCCCCTTTGCACCGTCTTTTGAGTGAGGAGTTCAAGCACCAAGTTGATGATAATTTTCTGGATTAGAGTCAAAATTCAATCCATCTGCAGTATTTCCGCAACAATGGAATCACAACTATTCACAATCCACGTTCACCAAGTGGTTCGAGCAGAGGTCGAACAACATCTCGCAATAGCGACGAGAACAACGCAGCATGGCACCCCTAGTGTATGGATTTGATCAACTTCGCAGACACACTGTGACAGCATCGCCAACTTTCAAATCCACCACCGACACATCTGTCATGGCTTTCGGGTTCATCAAACACACAACCTTCGCAGAATGCACCACAAGGCTGAGCGCCTGCTCCCGGTCCTCACACACACCAGCAACCTCCAGTCGCATCACAGGCTTGATCGGCAGTGTCGTCGTGTATCCCACTGGAACACTCCGCGAACGCCCGCTACTGTCTACTACCGTTACAGATTGTCCAGATCCCAGCTCCGAAAGTTTCCTCGCCGGGCCGCCCTCCACCGCAACATAAGAATTCGGGGGACCCGCAATCATGGAGTATGGCACCAACATGCCAGAATCATCACTTGCCGCGAACTGGCTGTTGATCAGGAACAGCGCCGATGAAGAAGCCCCGACGAGGAGAGACTCACCGGGGAACAGAACGTCGCAGAGGTGAACATTCACCATGTCTCGCAGTCCATCTAGGAGTTTCAGCTCCGTAATAGTTGCCTTGAGAAAGGGCTGATGCGACCTTGAGGTGGTTGCAGTTGTGGTGTGCGAGGAAAATCGCTTATCAAGTGGCGGTCCGGAGTCGAGGCTGGAGCGAGATGGGAGGAAGCCTGCAATTGCCCAGTTGTGGGCGAATCGGGGGTCCGAGGCGAAATCAAATGAATTGCGGGGAGATGCGTCGTCGGACAAACTGAACAAGTCTTCGCTTTCGTAGCCGGTCGAGTACACGGAGGGGCGTTCTGCTCGGTAGTGATGGGCTTCGGATTCTTCATTAACTGAGTGTTGCGACGGCATGTGATCAATGGTGAAAAGCTCGTCGTCTTCGTTCGAACGGGGATTATTGGAGTTGTTTCTTGATGTGAAGGACGAGCTGTTGTTATTTTCCACGAGTACAACATTCCTGGACAAGGTTGAAGTAGAGGAGTTTCCGGATTGCTGTGGGTCTAAAGATTCTGCAGAGTCGGAATTTTGGCGAATGCTAAATGGCCTGGAGGGGATGACAGAGGTTGGGGAAGAATGGGACGCAGATTTCGACGAGATTATGTCCACGCCTCCCTTGCGGAGCATGCGCGTAACGTTACAGCTCAAGTGTTTGAGATAGTAACTTCGCCGCCGATGGTTCAAGCTCTTATCGAGTACTACATGCGCTGCATTCCATGCAACGGCCTCCTGCACAATCGCTACCTCTGGTCGTGCAGTAGCTCTCACATTCACAACAAATTTCACTTCTCTCTCCTCGCACAATTCTTTCAACCGGGGGAGGGATGACCATGCCGATTGCTTCAGCGATATGTCGTCTCTGACGAATTTCTTGTTGGTGCCTAGCCACGTTTTATCGTTCACCTGAACCCTGTACCCCAACGGCCCGCGAAAAAAGTCCATCACCCCTATCAAAACGAGAAAATCTCCCTTCTTCACTATAGTCTGCAATACCCACGTGATAGCCGGCACGAGCGCGTCTCGCGCATTTGCGTCAAATCCCACTACAAAAATCGCCTCGCAGACCCCAGAACGCCAAGACCCATGTTGGGGAATAGTATTTAAAGATGAGGCAGGTTCCGAGTTGGCGTCTATATTTCGGGGCGCCCTGTGGGAGTCAGAAGTTGAAGAAACTGAATTCTCTGCACTCTGCATTGGGATTCCTTCGACTCTACCCTTCCACTCCTGGATACTTCGGCTGTGCAATTCCAAACTCGCGTCAATGTCATTCTCATTCCGATCACCAACTCTAGGGGAAAATACGGCAGCACTCTCTGATTTCTGCCGGCCGATTCTGGACCCATTCGTATCTGAAGTCGGTAGAGTTGAATCAACACCGACTACTTGGGAGATTTTTTTCACATGAGTTTGAAATTCTGCATTTGGGATTGAGACCTCCAAGCTACGACGACCGCCGAATCTCTTAAACCACTTCATACTGCAATCGAAACCCTCCTGAACCCGTCAACGAAACCAACAGTCCCGTTTCACAACCTTCCAAACCTGCCAAACATTTCAATCTCCAACATGACAGAGCGGCGATGTTCACCACAAATCAAAATCCTCTCCAATTCTAGCCATGCTTCTTATCTCCCCCTACACCACACTAGAACTTTCCTCGCCTCTTCGCAAGCTCATTCTGACTCAACATACATATCCTCGCAAGAGACTGCGCTTGCAAAGAGTCAACCCCTTGTCGACCAGTCGCTAGCTACACGCACAGCCTGGATAGACCAGCGATTTCAGCTCCCGAAGAACGAGACCACCAACCGGTACTTTCCAGAGAGAGATGAAATTAATGACGCGCCTCTCTTCATGATCCCGACACCCAGGCTTCAGTGACGAGCCACTCCTTTTCTAGAATTGCTCCCAGCTTTTTTTCTATCCTGCACTTGAAAATCGATCTCCTACGTCAATGAAAACGATCGGAAGGCGTCGAGTCCAGGCATGGGAGCCGCAAGGTCGTCAAACCAGTGGTCCAGAGGAGCAGTCCTTCCGTATGGACGTGGAGATTGGAGACGAACCAGACAAGGAGGCAAAATATGCGGATTGCACAACCAGTAAAGCACACTACATACTCGACGAGCAAATCATTAAGAGAAACACGACGATGCCGCTGCAGTGTAAAGGTCTTGTCTCATGTCTCTCTGTTCCGACATCTGCGATGAGATGTCCGCATCGCTTGTTACCTGGAGCTCACTTGCGGTTTCACCAGCTCTGTGGAAAACGCAGTCCACAGTGGACGGTGATGGTAGCTTCGCATAGAAGAGACCCAGCTCAGACTAGGAAAAACACACAGCCTTCCTTAATGATTCTGAAAGGGCTAGAAACCAATAGCTCCTGTAATCCTCTCCTAAGTGAAACTGTGGATACCATGTTGCCCTTGCTATGAACGTTTTTTTCTTGCTTTAGGAAATGTGATTCTAGATGTGGTTTTTCGCACGAGTAATTAATGCTGCTATTTTGTTTGTTGGGGTTCAAGCAATAGTTGTTCAAGATGGTCCCTTCTGGTTTAGATTCATGAGGAGGTCCTTGTCTGCTTGGTGGTGGTCAAGGATAGAATAGGGTAAAGTAGTTTAGTTTTTGGTCATGTGGAAAATGATGCCATGTTAATGCCATGTTAAAATGTTATTTTTTCTTTTTTACATGTTTGATTTGGATTAAAAAAAATAACATGTGAGAGTACGAAAACATAGATGGATCTAAATCACTTTTTGTGCATTCAATGCATGTAAAAGCTTGACTCCAGCTCCCCTTTCCCAACACCCAAATAATAAAAAAAGATAAAATAAAAAAAATAAGGAATCTATTTGTGTACCTTCAAACTTGTTTCCGCATTCCCAAACTCAGATTAGCGTGTGGACATTATCAAACGTAGACTTGTGGATGAACTGACAAATTCGTGGATACTTTAAGGTTTATGAATCATTCTTCATGAGTATCCAATATTGTTTTTGTGTTTTTTTCTGTTTTGTTTTCTTTTGATTTTCATCTGCACGATATCTAGTGTTAATCCACATCAACAAAAGTCTCACGTCAGCCGATCGTTTCCATCACCCACTGGTACTATCACAGAAATACATTCTGCATAAATTATAATAAATCATCTACAATTCATGCTACAGGAAATTTATTTTACAAGATTTGCATTCAGTTCTAGTTTAAACGTAACACGTCCTTTACTCTGTTCATCCATTCGAGTCCTCATGTACTGAACAGACAATCCTGGTTCAAATTCGCATCAAAGCAGCTCCAATTTTACAAGTTACTCGTCCACAAACCAACCAAATTATTTCACAAGTTTGGATCTTTTATGAATAAAATGAAGCCTTTGACCTTGACTCAGGATCCAGTTTCTTACACAATCACAGAAACCGAAATCGCATACATACGAGAAGAAAAGGTGAGAAAAGCAAATCCATGGTAAAACAAAACAAAATCTCAAATTTGAAAGTTTCTGAGTCCCTAGTCTTAACCCTACTATGTGTCACGAAAACAGCCATTCAATGCGAGTAATGATCCATGCAAAGGTTAATAAAAAATAGTGACTAATGAAGTGAGAATCAGCTTCACTACGATGCATGTCTTCATCCCCAAAAACAACGTCGCTGCTCATGGATTACGCTTCACAACAGCCAATCCGTCTTCGAAGCTCCGAGACAGTTGAGAGCTTCATCGATCCGTCGATTTCTTAAGTGCGGCAGTTTCTAGCAGAGCACAAAGCGGGCGGGCATGGAGCATGGCCATAAACCATGTACCAAAGCAGAATGAAGCCAGCGATGACGTCGAAACTCCGGAGGCGTGCCGGATTCGCTTTGCCCTTCTTAGCGTCCATCTTTAGCAACCTGGCGCCAGTCTTGGGAAAAAAAAAGACGGTTGTCGCGGTAGCAGTCCCGTGCGTGACCGGTGCGGAAGGACCACAAGCACCCGGCCCCAACATCTACCGAAGACATCCACAACATCACGACCATTCGGGTGGGCAATTACACCCGCAAGACACAATGTCAAACACAGAGACTGTTACCATGGACCCATCAATCACCATGGCTGTCTCCCGAGAATGTTCCGATTCCAGCACGTTGGTGCGAGTAGCTGGTGGGAGGTATCCACGATGGCCCAGGTGATGGTAGAGTCCGGCTGCGGGGAGTTCGCAGCAATTGAGCGATAGTCTGCGGGTGTCTGGTCACCGGAGGCTCGATGAATAGGGGCTGCCAACTGCGGAGGGCGAATCCATGAGACGAAGGCCTGGGGCACATGCAGAGATTCTGGGACTGGGCAGCAGTGGCGATGACGGCGATGCACCGAGGAATCTAAGAGCGTCGCGACCAACACCTGGTCGCAATCTCTCTCTCACTCACTCACACACACACACACCGCGCTTCTTCTTCTTCGATCTACCAAATTCTATTGCTCTCTCTCCTCCTCTCTCGCGTTGCCCCGGAGAGAGAGTTCCAGTCTGCGACGTTTCTCGCTGGCGAGGTTGGCGGCCATGGCTATCGGCGGCAGCGGCGGCTGCGGCCGGCAATGGGAATAGTGTCGGGCTTCCTTTTTGAACTTCAGTTCTCATCGTTCCATTCAATTTCAACGTAGAAAGATTTGTGTGTGTGTATATATATATATATAGGAATGGTAAATAGACCCAAGTTTTTAATAAATCAACCTATTCATTATGAACAATAAAATGACCTCTTGATTCATTTTTCCACTATTGGATCTGTAACTAATAAAAGCCAACCACATTCATCATGATTACCATATTCTTCATCAAGAATAGATTTATTTAGTAAAAATATGGTTCTATTTAACATTTCCCATTATATATATATATATATATATATATATATATATAATGTAAATCATGTTTTTGAACATATATTGATGGTTAGAGTTTTGGTAAGTTGAATTCATATAATAATTATATTATAATTAGAATATCATTTAAAAGAAGAATTCAACAATAGTGTGTTGTATTACAGCTACAATTGCTACCAATGTCTATTACAACTGCAAATTATCACTTTTTTATTTTGTTTTTTTGTTTTTGTTTTTATTGTTTTTGTTTTTAATCATCAAACAGTTCATATTGAGCTGGGTACTATTGTTGTGTACATGAATGAGAAGAAGCATGTCCACTAAAGTGCATGTCGTATGAGGTAGAGTGGAACTCACTTGCAGCACATGATATGAAATATACACCTTGGCAAGAGTTGTGGGGGTTATGTTAGATTTGTTTCCAATTCCAAGGAGTATGTTTAGGGTGAGAAAATAATATAAGTTGGGTGATATAATAGTGAAAGTCTATAAAAAATATATATGGGGAATTCCTAATCAATCCACCTCTCATAACCATCATCAAAAAAAATTCTTTATTGCTAGATTTGCATTGGTCAAAAACCAATGAAAAAATGGTTGGATACTCAACCAATGATGATGGGTGGGTCAATTTAGTAAATATTTGGATCAATTTAACAATTTTTTAGAGATTCGTATATATATATATATATATATATATATGTGCATTCAACATTTAATTCATAAAAAGATGCACTTAATAATAACTAGGAAAACATGTCCTACTTTATCATGGTCTATGTTACCCATGGTAATCATTACAATGTGGAATATGACACTCGTTGTTTCCAACTGAAAGCATTGTCCATAAATTAAAGTTAATCCAAATTCAACTTCTAAATATATATTTATTTATTATTATTAATACATAACATTATTTATACATTTTAAAACTACTTTTTTAAAGTAGCATTTAAAAGCATAATGAATTCAAATTTGAAAACAAGTGTACTACATAGTAATACACTAAATCACAAACCAATCTCAACATGAATATTCTAAAATGATGCATTCTTATCTTCAAAGAATGGCCTTGTCTTCAAAGATCTTTATGGCTTTTTGAACACCCATTCTTTGTCCCTCATTGCACAATGCATGGTCCACAAAATGCGAAATCTATGTCTATCAAACTTTAGGTGGTGCAAAAGAATGAGCTCCTGTTGTGGGAGACACATTGTTTCATTGCACTATTGAAAGGAAGACAAAAGGGATCTCATCAAATATAAAGAGAAGAATCAAAAACATGAGGCCGTATATTACATCTACACATCCACTATTGGAGGTGGAATCCTATTGAAAGATTTGATTGTTGTGGTGAGATCCTTAAAAGAGGAATATGGTTGGTTTTTGCTGAATGAGGTAAAAACTTGCATTTCCCTTTAATTTTACTGTCAAGCTGATGGAGAAGAAACAAATATATATATATATATATATATATATATACGTACATTAAATCATCAATTCATTCATTTAGTTGATAGGTATGGCCCGTACCAATCGCGCAGGAAAGGAAGTCGGATGACAGAATCCAGTTCGGAACCGTCCGCCCTAAATCAGCAGAACTGTCGGCCCTAATTCCGCAGGATCGTCCCCGACGGAGACTGATCGCGGGCAACAGATTGTGTGATGCTTCGGCACACTTTCTAAGTCCATGGCTACGACTGATTTGCTGCAGGCTCTGCTTCTGCTTCCTCTCGGCAATCAAAACCCATCTCACCGATTTCCTTTCCGTCGTTAGCTTTTTCCGCGAACTCCTTGAGTTGGCTCTCTCGGAAACCTTGCCTTCAAACTGGGAGCGCCCGTCACCCCTGACCAGATCTAAACTCTCTGCGAAACATGGGCTGTTGATTTCTCAGACCGGGACAGAATCCCATCAAATTTCCACCGCTGCTCTTCCAACGATTGGGGCCTTTAGAAGATCAGCAAAAAGTTGAGACTCACGGAGGATTTGCCAGTCACCTTCGATTTTTGCGTAACGAAGCTGAATCCGTTTAGAGAAAGGTCGGAGCGGTGACATCTGATGGTCCAATCCGACTCGATTCACTCAACGCGTCGTCTTTGGTATAATCCTCGCAAAAAGTCTTATCGCATTGTTGTGACTCGCCAATAGAGGATTCATGTACGCGTTCTGAAATTAGGTTGTCTTGGATTGTGACCTTTTGGGTCGGTGTATGTGATTTCGGCAGCTTACGCAGCGTTACTTGCAGAGTGCCCCCAATTCGTCCTCAGGATCCTCCATAACTATCCGTAAATCTAATTTTTGGCTTCCAAGAACCCTATTCTCTTTTGTGGGTAGGGTGCTCTCTTCCACATTCCGGCAGCTTGTGACTCGCAAATAGTGCTGCTTGTGGTCCGCAGCTCACTCACACGACATCAGCACCAAAAAAAATGCTTGGGCACAATGTAACTAAAGAAAGATTTGGTTTGTATCTTTGCAACATTGTAAATGCCAATGTTGTGCATGTGTTTCCGTTGTTAATGGGTGAGTGACATTTAGGGTTAGAAAAAGGTTTTGGGAAGGTATTCTCAATTTGTAACGTTTTTGTAGAAAGACATAAAAAAATAAAATCTCATGATTTGTATCTTTTCTATGAAGTTGAAGTGTTAAAAAATATCATAATTGGAGGTATGAATAAGTGCAAATTTGAGTTGCAAATAGGAGTGGTGAGTAAGCACAAGGTGGTGTGATTTTTACAAGAACGTCAAACATTGAGTGGTACATGACTTCTTTGTATTTTATTAAAATTATATAAGTGAAGAATTTATTAATATTCAAACAATGAACAAATGACAATAAAGAACACAATTTGGTAATGCTTAATTGTATAGATGGTGATAAAAGAAATTTGAAAAGAGAAATAGTAATTAAGATTTTATAAATGTGTTTTAAAAAATGTATATATTTTAGAAGTATATTGATTCAAATGTGTTAATAGATGTACTAAAAAAATTTGTTATAGAAAAGTGCATGAATTTATGGATTATGAGTTACAAATTTAAATTTTTGAAAAGTAGAATATTTTTTAATATAAACTTTGAACTATGAGGCATTAAGTTAAGATTTTCAATAGTTTCTATTTATATAAGAAATCAACATGCAAATGATCTTTATGAAATTTTTGATATAAAATAATATATTATATATTTTCAAATGAAATATTTTTAAATATAAAAATCTAATAAATTTATCAATCAAATAATTTGATTAAAATAAATTGTCTTTTGAATCAACATACAAATGGAAGTTTAAAAATGATTGTAAAAATGATTTTAAAAATGATCGTAAGTTTAAATCAACCAACTTCAAGCAAATCAGATGTAAACTATTCACATTCAAATTTTAAGAAGAGCTAGTAAAAACACATGTTTTGAAGTTACATCGCACAAGATTTTAAAAATAGAAAGTATCATTTTAAAATAATTAATTCTAAAAACAAATCAAAATATTATATCTAAAAATATCATTCAGAGAAAAAAAAAAAAAAAAAAAAAAAAAAAAAAAGCAAGCAAGCAAGCAAAATCTGAATTCGTTTTTCAAAAATAATATTGGCCAAACCTCAAGACAAGATCTGAATTCGTTTTTCAAAAGAAAAATAATTTATTTGATTAGGTTACAGAACTTGTAATATTCTTGACCCATTTTAAAACTAGAAATTGCAAATAAAAATAAATTAATTTTAAAAAATAATAAATAAATAAGCAAGAAATGTATTTATTTATTTAAATTAAAATTAACTACAAAAAAAGTATCACATCCAACAACAATTTTGATGACCTAATTTCATATCTCTAGATTGTGTAGATTAAGTTTTAAAATTTGACCATGTATCATTATTCATTAAAATATAAATTATCATTATCTTTCTTTAAACATAAAATTTATAAACTGCACATATAATTGTTTAAATTTATTGCTAATACCTGAGTTGTTTAATATTATAGTTTAAGTTAAATAAGTAAAATAAAAAACTTCAAAAAACCAAATTAACTATTATCTAAAATTCATATCTTTGTCTTTTAATTTTTTTAAAGAAGATCATCTTGTAGTTCTTTAAAAGGAAAATTATATATTCTAATAATATCTTCAATGCACGAAGCAATTTATAAGTTGGTAAAGGTTATTTTTAATTATCTTGCTATCTTATTAAAAATCATGTTTCTCATTGGTTATTGTAAAATTACAACAAAATCATTATATTATAATCATCTTAATTTTAACTTGTGGATTGTTTATAGTTGCATTTAAAATTCTACTATTTAAATCATTACAAAACATTTTTTTAAAAATATCAAAAAAGTTAAAACGATAACATAAATATCTGATTATCTAAAATCTTAAAATTATTATATGTCTTCTGTATAAAAAAATTAAGAAGTTTATTTTTAAATATAATAAAAAATACAATAATATCATGCAAATGTTTATTAACAATTCACTACTAGCTAAGTTCACATACAACACTTTTGGCTTTGTTATTAATAACTGGCCTTTAGTTCATCATTGTCACAATTCAAGTCACATGTGCCAATAGTGCCTCCTTTCAAAACACCAAAACTTATCTCTAGATAAAGTTTTCAGATTGCAGATACATGGATATGTCCGAATGCCTACGCTTTGCAATCACGTAGAACTTGTCAAACCCTATTAACTACTGGGTCCCTTGGGGCTCTTAGGATGCAGACTGGACCAGGTCTTTCAATAATTGTATACTGTAAATTATTTGAATCTGGTCTGAATTGTAAGGCTCCTAATTTTAATGCATACGTGGTATGACATCAAATATTCAATATGCTAGTGTGGGCCGTGGTAATGAGCTCTAGAACAGTAGAAATAAACTTCTATCTCACAAGATTCACATGTAACAAACATTGTCTCTCACATTGTTCGAGTCACAAATACTCAAGAAATCTGAAACATTATCACCAACGTTTATTTTCTATAGGTGACAGTTTATAGAGTCATGTTTCAAACCAGAGATCGGCAGAAGAACATTTAGTTTGGACTGGGTTTACAAATTCTACATAGGTTAATGTATACACCTTCACAAAGAGGCTTGGAGTTAGATGCAGTTGGTCTCACACAGAAAAAGTGACCGAAATTGCCATCATCTGGTTTAATAATAATTCATTTCTCTCGAAACTGCTGTTGGAATCTCATAATATGACCACGACTAGACCAAATTCAATTTAGAATGAGGATTAACTTCCCATATTAGCTGTTCATTGTCATATGCATTGCAACAGGCAAAAAAAACTGCGTAAAGGACTGCCACTAGATTGTTGCAACACAGCAGGCGTTGTAATCTGACTGCATTTACCTCACAAATCTGAGGTTAGGATAAGGGCGCGATGTGAACTGAAGTTGTTGGATGCATTGTCTACAAGTGCGTTTAATCCAGGCCGATGTAGACTCGGTAATCATCTTTCGCAATATTGAAATACAGTTCTGCAATTTTTTCCTTGCTCCTGGACGATGTGCAGTATTTATCATTAACTGCGGGAGGACAGAAAGGCGATCCCCTGATTTAAGTAAGACTCCAATTTTTTTGATGTATCATTACAGTCTAAAGTAGATCTATTACAAACAGAACAGCAAAGAAATGGTATTGCGTATTCTGATGAGATGAGGATTTTCTCTCATACTTGCAAAATGTAGAGACAGATGACGTCGTCAGTTAGGTCCAACATGGGTTTGATATAAGGAATTCCTCCCGCATCCAAAATTCGGAATTTCCCTTCTACAGCAATGGTGATACTGCAGATTCATAACAAGAACACATGAAAGCCTACGTAGATGAGCTAACAATCACAGCTAGAGCGTCGATATCTTTAGACTTCTCTCTTGACCACATGAAGTGAAAAACCAACTTTCCATGTCTAAGTAGTCCGCAGAACCAGATCATGAAGTAAAACCGCATACAGTTAGAGAAACTTAAATGCTGATCTTGCTTGCTGAATACACGTACCTCATAAGAGCAGCCAAACCAAAGACTTGAATCCGGGGCTCAATGTGATGTAGATGCGGTAAAAGTTTCTCGATCGCACCTTGCTTTAGAGCTTGGTCTTTGCCTTTGATATGGAAGCTGAATTTATTACAATAAGAACAGTGAGATCAACATGAGGAGATGGGACGAAAATTCAAGATTTGTTTTGACTCCATTCTTGCACAATGTGGAGTAATCTCTCACAGGAACTTAAATAATCTTGACCACAAGCTTGATGTTGGTAATGTGAGTTTAAAACTGATGAATCAATTCTACTGAATAAATCATGCAAAAAGCAACAAATTCTGGACTGTCATCTGAAAAGAAGGATTGGTCCACATACCACAGGAGACACAAAAATCTTGTAGCGGACTCCTTCAAATCTAAAAATCGTGAATCCATCAACCGCAGCGCAGTGGACACAGCATCAACCTATCCCAATTTTTGTCAGGGTTCTAAGAATTTAGTATGCATTTCCATTCTAGAACTTTACTAATAATGCATATTTACCAACAGTTGGCAAAGAAGGTTGCGATGCAAGACAAACTTCATTCAACTCGACCTCTTCTTTGTCTGTTGACCTCAAAATGTGCGAGTATGTGATCAATTTTAGTTGGAAGTTCAAAGAAAAAAGTTACTGATAAAAGTTCCTCCATTGCTTTCTCGCAGTAGTTCAAATTGATTATACATTTTGACAAGATGTCCAAAGCCGCAATTGTATTCATACGATCAGTCTCTTTATTAATATTCTCCAGGATGAACTTCAAGGTTGAACCCTTGTTGACAATCACGTCTTGTGCTGGGAAAATGTATTGCCCAGAACTTCAGACTTACTGCGATAAAATAGAACAAGACAGAACAGGACAACGAAGGTTTCTACATACTCATTACTGTACATTCTATTTGGTTGTGTGAGGCAGTGAGGGGTTTCAAATTGCACTCACAAACATTCCTTGCTGTATTTGATGTTTTTTCAAGATTCTTTGCAGTTTGAACTAAGAAATTCAGTGCCTACATCTGTGACTTAGTCTGAGGCAACCCACCTCTATCAGAAAGACAGCAATCGTTAAGAGCATTTAAAGCATTTCCTCTTAATAGTTTATTGTCGCTCGCCACCTGCAAGAAGAATTCTCACATACACAATAGCTCATGAGGTTTGCATACCTGTTTGTTTCCTTCTCATAAGACCAAACAAAGTAGTCTCAAGGTTCATCAAGCTTACATATTCCACAAGTTTGTCAATGCATTTGAGGTCCACCAACGCATCCCAAGCTTCTGTTGAGGCTGTCAACACTCAACAACAAAGTTCACCACGAGTGCCAACGCTACATGAGCTCATGCATGTAAAGAATTAAATAGCTATCTATGAATTGTGCACGATAATGCACAGTCTGAAACCACATTCACCTGAAGCATATTTGAAACACATGGTGAGCTCCTGTTTCAAATACATGTCCTCCTCTGTCTGCGCCATTTCGGCTAAAAGCGGGAGAATACCTACACCCACATTGAAGATAATCTATATAGGATTATATTCTGTTTTTGAGGCTCTACTCTTTGTTCATGACTTTCATTGTGGTAAAAACTTACAGACCAAGCGTCCGAAGGTCTCTCTTCCAGATCCGACTTCAACACATGGAAGAATTAATCACATCTAATCTCACAGTCTTAATCCAGAGCAGAAAACAACCCAATATGTGAATCTTACATAAAAGAAGAAGCACCTGCCAATATACACCTCACGCGAGAGTCCGGGGTGCAAAGCATCTCAACGCACCATTGAACGGCCTTTTGCCTATACACGATGTCTGTCGTAGTTTTCAGTATCCGAACCTGTCACATCAAACGCAGCGATGTAGGATATTGAGACATTTTGAAGGCAAAGAGTTGAGTTAACATTTCGAAGAATGGATGCTTCGCCAAAATATTAATCGAACACAGAAATCAACATGCAGTTGCTGGGAGTTGGGTGTTCGAAGAATGGATTACAAGCTTAGAGTACATGAAATTCAAGTAACCCAATGTGATTCTTGGCTCCTCTGTGGGCCAGTAAACCTTGGGGTGATCCGCATGCTGTTCCATTAGGTTACCTGGTGGCAACTCACTCTTGAGCAAAGGGTAGCCCTCTTCGCAATCCGGAACATTCACAAACCTCGTCATGTCTTCCGTCCGGATCTGTTGGTCAGCGTACCACCATGCCTTGCACTGACGGACGGTATCATCTTCCAACGGAGGCATGGTGCGCAAGTCAGTCAGCACTGCCACAGATTCAGTCAGCCCTACAGTGTTATCGCCTCCACACTAATTGACCCACCTTGTGATTGCGGTTCAGCAGTATTAATCGCAGCGAAAGCATAATCAAAGCTCCCATGTGGTTAGAATCCACGTTGCAGCCATCCAACTATCAAAAGAACTGTCAAGAGAATCGTCCATGTCGTACAGAACGAGACTTAAACAACGATAACAAAGACCGCCGAAGTCGAATTCTCTTCAGTGTACCGGATTCTTCATCCTTCTCATCATACGGAACAGCAGAAAGAAACTCGCCAACGGTTGGAAGACTTACAAGGAACATCCTTTGGGAGCCAATCTTCAGGCGAGTAATAGATAGTGGTATCGCAACGCCTTGAGATTAGTGGATTGCGGGTGAACAGAAATTCCTCGCAGCAGGCACACACAAGAAATGGCAACTTCCTCTCCACCTCGATCCTGAAAGCGTCAACTACTCCACTCTCGACTCCAGCTGACTCCAGGCAGAGATATGAACCGACGCCAAAGGAGTTCTCTCAACACTGCACCACAAACTGCTTCGTAAAACCGAGCTTATCCATTAACCTCTTCTATATCACAATGAGTGCAGAAATGCTGTAAATCAAGACAGTAACCACCAGATATCTCAATTAAGCTTAAAGACCTCGTAGTAAGCTCTTAACCTAAAATCGGAACTTCTTGCTGTGTTCAAGAGTTTTCTACGCTTGCAACATCTACTGGCGACAAGTCGCTACTTGAATAAAATCCAATACCTACCAAATCGATTCTCCTCATTAAGTTGGCGCCTTGTACATCAGCAAAAGGCTTGGCTGGTGCTTACCCACTGATTCACACGAACCTTGCATTAACATCTGGTCACTTCTCAGCTCATTCTGATTATCTCAGACGATGTAGACAGACTTAAGGCTCCCAGTACAGAAACAAACCAAATGTGCACACTTGGATGAGAATTGACTGAAATTCATGCCTCGAGTAGAGCAGTATAAGTGAGAGGAAGGAGTAACCGAACACTTCCGGTGAAAGAATTGTTTTATTGAGTTTATGTACAGAGAAAATTTACCACCATCCTGTGCCATACAGTGCAACCGAGGGGCTACAACCAAGGCAAAGTTATTAAACATGCCGGCGATGCAAACTAAATTGCAACTATGTACCAAATCTTGAAAGAAAGAGCGCCAGATAAATGTATATACATGAGCTAACATCTGTTCTCAAGGATACCTACAGCAGATTTTGCCCTTCCAATATGCCATCAGATGCTATCTGTGTGACCTTGATGAGATTTAAAAGCTGACTACCAACTAATTGTGTTCAGGGGAACACACCGAAGAGTTTCCGAAATGAGCTTGAAAAGGGTCAGAGTATGAGTGTTTTTTTTCTGTTTTTTTCATTTTCCCTGAATTTGGTGTATGAACAAGTGAAATCTATGGTCAAACTAAATGTTTTACAAGTAACATGACGGTGTGTAACTAGTCAAAACTCCTCCCTGCAGAATTATTGTTGGTGTTAACACTGTACAAATAAATCCTGGGCATTCCAATCTTTGGTGATAATTATCACCTACAAGATTGTACTCACCAGCTTATTGTTAGTCACAAGGGGTTAACCAAAAAACCCCAGCATATGCACTTGACGTCGAATATCTTCACCCTTGAGCTGCACTACGTTTCATTGGCACAAACACGATTGGTTTGTCCAAGGGCCTTTTCTTGCCACTTGAAGTTGTCGAACAACCTTGAGCTGATGACAAGAGTGCATTTACAACCTGCAAGATGCAAAAGAGAGTAAGTAACAAATTAGACACAGACAACATTTATAAATAACTAATACACTGCATAACAATTTTATAGGTTGTAAGACTAGAGAACATTGAAACAGAAAGTTCATTGCGTACATGATTACTATCAATGAAGGACTTAAGTTAAAGCCTAATAAGACCTTACCTTAGCTGCATTCGTAGTGAGAACTTCAATCGACGATGCTGAAGCACTACACACAGAATGTGATCCTTCCATGAGATCACGTGGAAAGTGTGCGTTTCCAAAGTCAGAACCCTTTAGCAACCTTACAAACTGGATTAAATGTTGCTGATTAGCTGGATGCCCCATCTTACGCCTGAACACATCAGACATACCGTAACATGTGAGCAATCAATCGTGTCAAATATTGAACGAAATTTACAGAAGTTCCCATCTTTTCGAAAGAGTACTACATGTTACAAGGGAGCAGTATATAATGACAACGAAATATTTCGACAGTGTGAACGTAAATACATTGAGGTCAATAGAACAATGCGCATACCATAACCCCCAAGTAGAGATCGTGGCTGCAACTTGCGAGCCTCCCAGCAAAGCCTCGAGGGATGCTTCTTGTTTCACAATCATGCATCCTTTCACAGTTCCTTCTGCTACACCAGCTAAGCGACAAAATTCGTCTGGGGTTCTGTTCAAATCAATGCACTATGATAAGTATTGAGACTTTGATTGGCAGCAAAACCGTTCCGGAGTGTGCAATATGCCAGTACTAGTGTTTCTTCTGGTTGCAGCCAGAGATTAATAGACATCTGAAATATCACTTGGATTTATCGAGAAAATCAAATATATATATATTACTTGAATGCAGGACAGAAGAACATTTGAACGAATCACAAATTCCTTTGCACCTTTTAATGCCACTGAAGCGGTTGTTAGCGACATGGACGCAAGTGAGGGCAAGCACTTGGAGCTGTACGGAGTCCAAAATCTTGCCCTTTTCACGATGATGGTTCCAGTACAAGTCAAGAAGTTGAACGGCCAGATATAATCCTGTAGGCCCTAATTTGATGTTCAATGCAACCTGAACACAGATAAGGTATATTCAGAAAATTAACTTACATCGGCAAGCTACCCACAGCATCAAGTCATCACAATATAAACTTGACATGGAGAATATTCATAGGAGTCGGACAGATTTCAGAATACTACCAAAGCACACGATCGCCACAAAGAGCAAAGAAGAACAGATACTACAGTATGCAGCAAATTTTAAGAACGAGTTACTACGATTCCTGGCGGGCTTCGATTCCTCACCGTCAACATACTCCAGAGAAGTACTAAAAATTTACACATAATCAAAAGCATCTAGAGGAATTAGTACCTCAGCCATATGGTGGATCAAAATGGTACGATTTTCAGATGCATGCACGTTCTCCAGCTCAGCAAAAGAATCGACAATGCAGGTTACCTCCCCGTTAGCATTATAGGTGCTCTCAGCATCTGAATCTTCATCATTTGACCTCTTATCCACTGTGCTGGATGACAGCGTCCCTCCACCACTGTTGTCTGAATCCGAGGAATCAGTTGTTGAAGAACTAGGAGAGCTCTCTTCCGGCAGATGAACCTCCAGTGAGGGAGGATGTTGTTTGATGCGGAGGATAATTGAGGACGGTTTAGGATACAAATGCGGTGAGTTGGAAATCATCTTCTTCGATGACACTTCCAAATTGGTCCATTTAGAGCGAGTTTCTGTACAGGACGATAAATTACCGTATAGGTTGCTCTTGCTTGCCTCATCTCGGTGATCATTCATCCCCTTATTCAGGTCACACTTAGATGCGGCCATAGAAAAGCCCTGGCTGTCTGCCATCAAGCTATGCAGTTCAAAAGCTTTCAAACTCTGTTCTAGAGAAGATTTAATTAAAAACTCAAAAGATAGCTATTCAAGTCCAAGAGAGATGGACAGCTGAGCTCTGCACACATGGAAAAAAAAAGTTCATAAATTCAGACAGTAAGTCCATTTAAAAGAATAGGATGACTGGGCTTAAGCTGATACATGTGAGACAGAAGCTTCAGACCTGATTACCACTCACTCTGCCAAGGTATCCAAAGAAGTTTAGATTCTATCGATACATAACACCAATAATAACCCAAGAGAGAGCGCTCAAACTACAAAGATGAAGATGACTTGAGGGGGTTCCTCAGAAATTGACACTCGAAACGAAAAAGCTCAAAAAGTGCGCATGTGCATTAATAAACGAGCCAAGTACGAACGGGACCCCGAACTTGAATTTCACAAAAGTAGCAGCTTTCAATCAGAGCTAGGGATGCAATGAACTTATTAAATTCTTCTGATTCAGTGACGGGGCCCAATTGCACACAGACGCTGCTTAATCCAAAATTAGATACCAAAAACCTAAAGAGCAAGAATTCAGTGGGATTCAAGAAATTAGATTTTATTTTTTTATTCTTATTTTTTTCTTATTTTAAAACACTCTAGCGGGGGTAAAACAGTGCATTCCATACCTAACGATTTCCTTGGGTATGTTGTAAGTTGTCTCATACATAGAAACTGACGCCAATTTTGTCAGTATAAACTCCATAGCTTTTCGCCATAGCTCCACATTACGAGCCACTTCAACAGCAATCAGCTTATTTCGCTCTCCCTCTGCAATTACAACATAAACACACATCAAGGTCAATATGGAGCATCGTTAGCGACGAAACCGAGAGGAATGATGAGATCAGAACAAGACAGTGACTACCATGAGCTTCTATGTGTAAATTTCCAGTTGAAGTTAGCGTGCTGCTGACATCCAAGTGAACAGTCAGAAGATCTACAAGCATCGTGCGCCTACAACGGCTACTAGCCATGATTAATCCGAGTTGCTTTAGTGTAGGATTGACCAGGTAAGTAAGAATTACACGAGAAAGTATCATGCTCTTAGTCCGCAAATAAGTCTGAAGGATGTAAATAAGAATTGGAAAAGACAAAAAGAAACCTAGAGGAGAAGAGATCATGCAAATCATCCTCCATGTACACCGCGCCTTGATCATCAAATGCAACTGCGAATCTGATAACCTCGGAACAAGTTCATAGTGATGCAAGATAAGGGCAAGGCAATACCAACTATGATGTTAAGACAAAAGCCTGCAGGCATTCTAAGTATCACAGACAACATAACAAGTGTCCTGGTTACTCAAAGAGCACGGTCGTCTTTCTCAACTACGCATGTTCGAAGTTCGAATTCACTTCGAATAATTTTTTTAACCTCTCATATCCTAAGGAACACAAACAGGGAAGAGAAAGTAGGCACCAACGGAGACTATTTCACAAATCTACACAATGACTCCTCTGTTACCATCCACTACCACGTCACCTAATCCTGCAATCCCCGAGCCTAACAATCCAGAAGCAGTCGAAAATGCACCACTCCAGTACCAAAGCCGTCCACCACGAAACCAGGAAAACACCACAAAGGGCACACCCTGGATGACAAGACTTACATTGGCTCCTCAAATTTAGAATCGAGCAAAGCACAGGCGCTTGCGTGACTAGATTGCACTCCACTTTCGAGACTCTACGCAGAAACTCTCTCAGAAAACAGCAGTGTAGGATAACGAATGCCAGGGAGAAGCTAAACTGTTATCACCCTATCCAAGGACAATAACAACAGAAGCACTGACACTTCCCTCGCATAATCGCAAAAATAAAAATTCAAGAAACTTCACGCCAAGAGCAGATCACTCCTCCACACTAAAACACTTAAAAACCTTCCTCAACCTTTGACTTCCAATTGAAGTCACTGCAATGTCTTGGCTGAACCAACACGCAAGCCAGCACTCAACTCCCCGATCACTCAAACCTCTTCACTAACTGAAAGACTACAATTTCTCCACCCAAACTTTTCGAATTCCAAACACGATTCACTAACCCCTTCTCAAGGCAGCGCCACTTACACCTCTCTCTGGAAAAAAAAATCTCTTCCCACTCTCACATTTCCTCACCCGATAAAACGAAATACTAATCCCAACCTCAACCAATCCAACCTAATAAAACCCTCGCGCGACCATCAAAACAGCCAATGTAGTCCTAGAACCGAAACGCAGAGAGCTCCCTACCTCGAAATCCAGCCTCCTCGTCCAAAATTCCGTGAAGCGCCGGAAGTGATCAGCAACCGATCACCACCTCGCCAGTGCATCAATCGCACCGCAATAAACTGCTCTCGAGGGACGGAAACTTAACACCAAAGGAAAGAATTGTCACTCCAGCATCGACCGTTCGAGATGAGGCGGAACACAACGCGGCAGCGATGCATTGCAAATGCATTCTTCGACTCTTCTCCTCTTCGCTCTCGCTCGCTCTCTCTCTCGCGCTCTGTGTCTCTGGCTATTTCGCATATTCCCTGACTCTCCCTTTGAGGTGCGAGACGAAGTTCCCCTCAAACGTTCCTCGGCGCTCCCTTGAAGTTCCCTTGCGTTCCCCTCCTATTTCTGTCCTTGACCTAAATATGTGGGCGTGTAAACTGAGAATTTACTAGTCCTGGTGAAAAATGGGAACCTGCGTTCCCATCAGCGCTTTTTGTAGGCTAAGCCCATTTGCTATCAGCTTAAGTAAATGGTCCCCCTTGGAAACAACAACACACTCATGTTGACATGCTTTTGTGCATGTGAAATGGAGATAAAAATATATTTCTCCAGCTTTGAATACATGGTGTCACTTTTTACTGACTTAATTTTTACTTTTTTGTATGAGTAGCTTTGGGAAACGTTTGCCAATGAGCACTAAAACTGAAACAATGTGATATGTAATAAATGTGAATATTATTTAACTTCCTATGTTGGGCACTATCATGAATTCTAAGTTGATTTCTAGTGATGATCTCATTTTGTAAGTACTTTTTAAAAAACTTTTAGAAATTAAGTCATACCTCAACAATAAACACATGACATGAACTCGCATTAATGTTATATTTATTAAGTAAACTTCATTTTTTTTTTTTTTATAACTTATCAACAAAGGAGCTTGTGTTGTATCCTTTTATTTGTGTAATGATTTTATTTATTTCTTTTTTCTATTGTGAAATCATTTGTTCTTTACTTTTATAGAGATCCACATTGAGGTTTTAGTTGAACTGATTGATATGGTATTAAGAAAGCCTGTGCAAACAGGCACATTTGATTAGGGCAAAGAGCTGCTTTGATGAGCTCGTGCTCTAACAAAGTAGTGAGTTCATTCATTTTTTCATACATTAGAGGGTTTCTGGCTTGTGCAAACTTGTTCCCAGAAGAACACATCTGTCACAAATGCCTTTTTTTAACACATATATCAAAAAGAATCTAAAAATAACTAAGAATAAAGTTGAAAGAAGTTTGGCACAAACAGTGAGCCTGACAATGAATTGAAGGTGTCAGCAAAAATAAATAAGTAAATAAATAAATAAATACCATAAAGAATTGTAATTCAAAACGGTGCAATGGGTACTTAGGAATGGATGATTGGAACTTGGGCAAACATGGCATGCTTCTTCCTTTGTTATTTTTTCTTCTCTTTTTCACTCTTTGTTTGTTTTTTGGCGGGGAAAACATGGCACATTTTAGGGTTGAGAAACATACTTTCAGAATATAAACAATTGGGTTCATCCAAACCCTGGAATTTTGAAAGACTTTTTCTTTTTACATTAAGAAATTTCTTGAGTTCATGACCTAATGTCAATTAGTAGTATTTGACCCAACATAAGAAGACTCAAAGTCTGGAATACACAGTTTTTAAGTAGTTATAAATGAGCTCACTTATTTTCACCTCATTCATGGAACCTTATCACCAAACTTGATTCATTAATAAAAGGCATACAAGCACCCAAAAAGTGAGTGTGGTTTTTCATGTTAGAAGGAACCTAAATTGGGGACTTTACACTTGAGTGAGTTTGTCTGTGGAAGATCATGTGATGAGGCAGCCATGATGGGTAAGGGATGACACTCAATGTTGTTAAGTTTTATTTTTATTATTTTGTTTTGTTTTTCTACCACAGGATGACTGCATCATTCCAATGGATTCAACATGAACTGACCACTGGAGAGGTGGTTCAAGCATGGGACAGATTCCCAAGGCCCCACCTTACAGAAAGGTCCTCCTGCTGCCAGTGCAAAGTCTGTGGTGGTTCCATCACTGTACATGACTTCAAAAAATTAGGGTTTCTGGAAACTCGAAGGAACTTTAGGTTTTATCAGCTTTGTGTCCCATTGGGTGTGACTCTGCTTGTGTATGGAGTTTTTCACCCACAAAATCCTTTTCAAACTGCCCACACCATAATATGTATCCACTGTCTCTCCTGATACACACACATTCACCTCCACTTCAAATGCTGATTTCTTTTTTTTAGAAAAGGATGGTTTGCAGGTGATGGCAGAGTTAGTTGCAGTGGATGGATTCACACTCTCATGGCATTTTGAGGATGTGGGAAAAAAAAAGGGTGAGTAGGGGGGCACTGATTAAGGGCTGCAAGCCACAATTGTCATGAGTAGGCCTACCCTACCATGCCAATTCCATCTAACCCAAGTGACATGTTGCACCACGGAACATGCCTGCTCTCCCCTAATCAGACCCATTTTTGGCCAACTGCAGGGTTTATCTCCTATCTTCCCTCTCTCTCTCTCTCCCATTTCTGTTGCTTGGACAACATTCATAAACATTTCTTCATGGCTGAGAATGATTCACACTTGCAATTTAGTGTGGCCCATGTTGTTTGCAGAGAGAGATGCTTTCATGGATACCACATGTGCAATAAGATTCTATTTCTTCACAAAAATATGTGGAGAATCTAATATTCTGTGGAGGAGTTTGAGCCATTAGATAACTCCTTTTTTTGGAGGATATTATGCTAAGTTTTGGGTCATGGTCATCATATATGAGTGACCTCAGGAACTTTAGACCCAGATCACTGATCATGAATATGTGTTCCAAAGATGAAATATGCTACTGGAATATTTCCACAAATTGCCTAGTTTGCAATTATAGACTTCAAACTTACAAAATGCAGGGATTGTGTTTAAGTTTGCGTTATCTTTTTATGGCCAAGTCAACATAGAGCCACACCAACAGTCTATAATTGTAGCATACTTTAGATAATTAAGGCAGATGTAGTAAAATCAATACACCTTGTTGACTCTCATAACTGTGATTGAGCTTCAATGAGTAGAAGGAATGGAACAAAGTGGCATTCTATCATGTATTAAGGAATGTCAGTTTAACTGTCTAGGACATAATCAGATATCAATCCCAGAAGAAGGGAGTTTATTATTCATGGGATGTCCCATCAATACTTACATTGTAGGAGCTTTAAAATGTTTAGAATATTCATGTGCATGAATGGTTAGATTGGCTCATTTTGAACTTTCACTGAAACCACTTGCATCTTACAACAAACTGTGGCAATTGCCATGCACAACATGTGAGTTTGACTAATTCCTGAAGAAGATAATTAATCCATTGGCCTTTTGTTGAAGTAACAAGAAAATCCAAACTTGGGTATTAACAAATTGACATTTTATGAATGAATAAAATCCAGAATTTGATTCTCACAGCCCAATAAACTTGAACAAAGAATCTCATAAAGAAAAAGGACATGGATGATTATTGTTGAATCCTAGTTGTTGTGGATTTGCAAAGGTTTTGTGTGGTATTGTGCATTGGTTCAGTGCTAAGTTTGGGCCCCACTAGTGTCCAGTATTGCAGGGCTCCTTTGGAAATGCCATTGGGTAGTTGGGAACTAGAAATAAAACAGGGCTTGATGGATTGCAGAGGGTTTTAAATGGAACTTTAAACTTGGTGGTAAAGCTCATGATAGTTTAGTTTAGAATCACCTACTACTCATCAAACAGAAAGAGTAAAGAAATGTGAGGACTCAAATGCAAAGAGGAATGATAATTGGTTTCTGAAAAGTTGAAAGACACTCTCTATTTCAGGCTGCATCATGAGTCCATTTTACTGTAGTATTAGATCACATTGACCCCCTCATGATCCATGTCTCCATTATGTGGTCACTGACTTCATGTGCCCACAATTACTTATCCACTCAAGCCACCAAGAAGAAGCTTATGAGCTCTGCCAGGGTATTGCAGCCTCAGTCATAAAAATATAAATAACCAAAAAAAAAAACAAAACAAAACAAAATAAAGAATAAAAGAAGGGACCCATTAGCCCTAAGCCCTAAACTATGTGTATTGGAATTTGTACTCAAGCTGTGTTTTTTTCTCATTTCTGTGTAGAGAGGAAAAGCAAATACTAGAATGGTGATGGCATTTCCATGGGTGAGTGACAACCCAAATCCCCATTCCTACCATCCAATACTGTTGCTCTGATGAAAAGAACACATATGTTTTATAAATTTTGGTGCCCAACCAATGTTTTTTGAAAACAGTTGAAACAATAACATGGTCAACTTCCAAATTTTACCAATAGAAATACAAAGGATTGAAATGAATTCAGGTGCTCCTATTATGAGTTGCCTTGTTTAAGCAAGAAAAAAAAAGTCTTATTCATCTATGTTTGGATGCTCAGATAGTTGAAGTGTGAAGGCATTACAGAGCAAAGTTGACTGCATGAAAGCATGTCACATGAGGTGGAGACCCATTTCCCATTTTAGCATATCTGAAGTTTGGGTCTAATTTTTATTTTTATTTTTCTTTTTTCCCCAAAAAATCATATGTGGGGAAATAGAATTTGGGAGGATTCCAGGTTTTTTCACATCATTTTGCTCAAAAAGAAATTACTGTGAATTTTTTAGCTGGAGATTTTGTTTGACACAACCTTGTCATATAGGTTAACCTAATTCCAACCAATTATTGGTAACAAAATTGAGAATACTTGATTCCAGCCAATTTATTTGAATTGGCATGAAATTACCCAATGGTACCATGGAGATGAGGAAAAATATGCACTAAGTATTGAGGTGTTAGAACTTATAAATGATTCATGTCAAGTTGATCAAAAATATATCACCTTGTAAGGCAAAAAGAGGGGGGGGGTTGAGAATGGATTGTCTACCTTCTATATATATATATATATATATATACATACATACACATATACAAATACACAAGTGAATGAATACCAAACTGGGGTGTTATTCAAACATAATAGTTCAACCACACCTTCTTCTTTTTCATCTACTCTGTGTTACCATCAAGTCCCATTCACTGTAACACCTCAGTTTTTGGTTCTCAGAAAATAGGCTCAGGCTTGGTTGGAGGAATGTGCATAAAACATCCCCATTTCTTACACATGTGCTGCTCTGTCAATAAGGAAAAACAAACAATGTGCAATTGGGCCTGTTAGACAACAGTCCTTACCCAATGTTGGAGTTCACAAATGTGACATGGATATGAAAGCTCTCAATATATTTAAATGTTAATGCAAATAAAATACGATAGAACCAGAAACATACAATAATAATAAAATAACACACAATAACAGGCTCCATTGGGTCTTTTTCTTACAGGTTGTTATATATATATATATATATATATATATATGTATAGATATTGAAATTCTGCAAACAGTTCAAAGTCAATAAAGCAAGGAACAACCCAATAAAATAGGACAAGAGGATATTTGGGTATCAACTATGACTTAATTGCCATGCTTTTTGGCTCCAATTTTTTTGGGTCCGTGTACATTGCCAGGCTTGCTCATAGGTCTGATCTCTGTTTCATATATATATATATATATATGTATGTATATATTTGTGGACAAAAAAAATCAATGATTTTCATCCACTGGAACACAGTTTATTGCTGTTCACAACTTGCTGCAAATTGTAGAATGTGTGCTCTACCCCCCCCCCCCCCCAAAAAAAAAGAAAAAAGAAAAAAAAAACAACAACAACAACAACAGGAGTAATAATGAATTTTGGTTTTTGTATACAAAGTTGAGAGTTTGGGCCACTGCTATGCAAGGACAAGAATCCAGATGCAGTGGCACAACTTTGGTGCCCTGAAAGTTTGGAAGAGAGCAGAAGGGAAAGGAGCTATTGGAGGCTTTCAAAAGGAAGAGAGAGTGTATGGGTTAGTGCCACAAATTTTGTTGGCCAAGCAAGTCCCATGTTGGACCAGTGACATCACAGATATCATTTCTCCTCAATGCAGCTGAGAGACCCTTGTATATTTATATTCAATCATCATTGATACTTTTTTTATAAAAAAACAACCCCTAACTCTGCATCCTAATTGCCACATCCTTTTTTCCCCAAATTAATCATGCTGAGCTGGCTGGAATAGAATCCACCTCAGCCAACACATCAACCAACTAACAGGCCTTCCTTCCTTCTCTCTCTTTCTCTTTCTCTGTCTCTTATCCTTCTGGCACAAGAAGGCACCATCACCACTATTGTCTTCATTCCCTATTGCATACACTCCAGTTGTGCAATCAAACCCAACTTTTTATTTTAACTTTTTTAAAGAAAATTTTACTTTAACCTTTCAGTGTTGTTTCGAAAGAAATATATAAGAAAAAGAAATAGTAAAGAATAGCATCATCATGTGTGTGTGTTGTAGTCAACCTGTGTGGCAGGCAATAACATCCGTGCCCATGTGAATGAATACCCAGCCAGCACCCAATATTGAGGGGCCCCACACTCTGGAAGAAAAGCTCTCTCTCTCTGCATCAGAGAGATGCCAGGGTGGCCCACTAGGGTGAACGGATTCCAGTCACAAATTCCAAAGACTCCACCCCTCCCAGTCAAGGAGAGCACGACCATTCCAACTGGGAACAAAAAGCTGAAATGGTCTCACAAGCTCCACTCATTCACTCACTCTCACTCACTCTTTCTCACATACACAAATGTGTGTGTGTGTGAATAGAGCAATGTGGTGGTGGTGGTAGTGGTGGTGCTAGAATGCCCTAAAGGGGGTGATGGTAGCCTTATCCAGTGCTGATAAGATGTATGGAACGCCATTCATTATCAGCAAACAACTCCTTCAATCAGGGGATTGGACTCAGTCATTCAATTCAATGGCTCTTTCTCTCTCCCCCCTTATGGGAATCTAAGTATAGAATATTCGAGTGAGATTCCTTGCTTTCCCATTCAACACTAGTCATCGTTTTGTTCCCTATCTTGGTTACTGCCCCATGTGGGTATAATTAAATAAATAAATATAAATATAAATATATATATACACATACATACATACATTCACATATATAAATGTATTTTGTAATAGAGTCTGATCCTTGCTTGACTTTGACCCTGACCCCCCATGATTAGATTAAAGTGGTTTTGAGCATGGAACTTTTATAAGACTTTTTATTTCTTTTTGGAACACCAAGGAGTTGACCCATTTTCTAATTAGAGTTGCAGTAAACAATAGTTTATGTTTACCAAAGACCTTTGCAAGGGTTTGAGATGGATTAAGAGATATTGACCACTGGAGGAGATTGTGTATTGTATTGGTGTATGGTGTATGCAAGTACCTGTCACTATTGTTTCTAGTTTGTTATTTGTGATCCAAATTGTTGTGAGTCTTTCTAATTGTTGTTGAGGATCTCTTGTGGGATGTTTACAAATTTGTTTTGGTGTTTTGTATTAACAGGTAGGTAGGTAGGTAGGTAGGTAGGTAGGTGTATATATATAATCAATGGTTTAATCCAAACAATATGTTTTATTCTAAAATGTGGTTGTGTTCTATTTTATTTTAAAATATCATATTTTTGAACTATTATAAAACAAGCTTTTAGAATGAGTGGTATGATTTCTTAAATATTAGATAGATGCTTAATATCATCACCAAATATGTCTTGTTGTAGTTGTAATGCTAGCTAAGAAAAATGTTAAAGTTAAAAAGTGTTTAGTAGATAAAATAAGCAAGAACTCAATTTCCATACTCTTTTAGCAATTAAAAATTTCAAAACTTCATATAAGACTATTTCTATGGTTTTTGGAAGATTAAAAGTACAATTTTTGTAATTTTTGTGTTTTTTTATTTTTGTATTTTTTCATTTTTTCCCATATCATTTATACTTATAAATTTATGCCAAATTAGTCTATAAATGATATTATTTGGTTCTTATATTCTTATAGATTATTTTTTTTAACTTTTAATAAATTCATAAATTAATAATTATTTAGTTAGAATCACTTAGTAACCTACACTAGAATTGAAAGATTATAGTTTTTGAGATTTTTTTTGCTTTTGTATTTGTTATATCTTGTTAAGCAATTAATGTCATCTCAACTTAAATCTATAAGGACTTTGTCTAAAGATTGTAGAAAGCCAAGGTATGTAAGATGATAAATTCTAGTAGATTAGAAGCCTCACTAATCTATGACTATGCATTTAAATATAAATATAAATATGTATATATAGCATGTATATTCTTTAAACTTTTGAAAATTTGAATTATAAAAATATTGCATCTTTGTTAATATGATTGATTGATTGATCGATTTATTTATTTTTTGTTGTATTTGAAAAAAAAAAAAAAAAAAAAAACAGCTATGAGATATTTGGTTTTCTAAGGATATTTATATATTTAACACTATCTATACACAAAGCCATTGTTTCAAATATTAGAACAAAAAAAAAAATAATATTCTAAAATACAAAATCTATTTTTGGTTCTGTAAGAGAAGTAAGGTAATATTTAATTTTGCCTTAGATCTCACTATCATTGTATTAGATTCATATCATTAAATGTGTTTGACTTGTTTAATCTTAATTTTTGTACACATCAAAAAATTTTCTTTAATTATTATTGGACCAACTAAATAGAACTAATTTTTTATTCCATAATTGATAGTTTATTTTAAGAAAATTTATTCGACAACATAATGGAAGAAAATAAAGATTTCAGATTGTCCTTGCACAATAAAAATATAATAATTAAATATTTTCAAATGAAATAATATAATTTTAAAGTCTAGTAAGATTGAACAACTATTAGAATTAAAATTATTTATAACTTTTAATGATTTTTATATTTATATAGCTTCCTATATATAATAGGATTCTTGCAAGATCTTAGAAAGTGTATATATTCTTAAATATCTCTTATTTTTTAAAATTATATATAGATTAGAAGCTAAGATAAAAAATTAATAAAAATTATTAATAATAAAAATAATAATGTTAATAATTTAAAGACCAAAAATGATTATTTTTACTTTTATTTTTTATTTTTTTATCAAGTAAATAATTATTAATATGTTTGAAGTTTTATTTATTCATTTTTCTCTTATTTTTTTCAATCTATACAAAGAGTTTAGAAATTTAGCATTTCTACTTAGATTGATTCATCTTCTCTCTCTCTCTCTCTCTCTCTCTCTCTCTTTCTATATATATATATATATATATATATATCTTTAAGATGATTAAAATGTTTGCATATGTAATGTTGTTAAATTGATAAAGCTCTTTAGAATAGAAATAAATTTAAATTTTATTATATTACTATAATAATTGAAGGAATACTTTATATTAAAGTTAAAAATATCATTGAAAAAAAAGAGACGAATATAAAGCCACATTTCTATGATTATTTTTAGAGATATGATATTTTAATTTTTTAAAATATTATTATTATTTTTATTATTAATTTAAATTTTCTTTTGTTTATAAATTAAATAACTAAAATTTAAAAAATATTCTATTAACTTGAATTATAAATATTTCATATAAAAATTGAAGATTTATTTGATTATGTACTTAAAGATAAATAATTTTTTAAATAATTTTTTAAAAGATAATTTATTAATAATATAATAGATTATATATTTCTCCTTTAAAAAAATTCTATTTGATGTTAATTAGAAATCTATAATTTGGAAATCTAAATAAAGTTTATTATAGATTTTTCTAAAACTTTTGCTTTTTAGAATCTTTTTATTATTAGTAGATATTTCTTGGTTATAAAAAAGAAATATATTTTTTTTGAATTTACAAAAAATAATTAGAAATAGTTATTTATTTTGTATAAATAAAAAATTAAATTAGTATTTTTATGTAACTATAATTTTTTTATTAAAAAATTAATTGAAAAGTGGTCAATTGTAATAAGTTGTCTTCTTACTTTCTTTTATGTAAATTGTTTTCAAACCAAAAGTATTCTACTTTAAAAGTAGAATTTATCCTCCACTTATTTGATTATAATATTAATTATTACTTTGAATCTAAAAATTCTTCTTAAAATAAGGCTATAAATAATATTATTAATTTATTTTTTTGTATGATTTAATATATACATTATTTTTAAACTTACCATAATTAGAATTAGTCCAATAAGAAAGTTGAATGTTATTAAATGATTACTTCTAAATAAATTGATATTAAGAATTATTTTTATTTTTTTATATTTCTAATAATATTTTTTAGAAATATGATTTTTTATTGAAATAATAATATCTAAGATAAAAATTAAATTAAGAAGATTTTTATTTTTAAGAATTAGATACTATCTTGCTTTGATTCTTATAAAATCTTATATCAATAGAATAATAAAAAATAAAATAAACTTTAAAATATAACATGAGTATAAAATAGACCAGTTTTCTATTTTTTAAACTAAAGCTACTTAAGTATTTGATTTTATTTTTAAATCTATTTTCCCTTGCATGACACTTCTATTTTACAATAATTGAATTAAATCCTTAAAATTTAAATTAATTAATACTCGTATATAAATTAATTTACCTAAAAATAAAAAATATATATTTTAAATTATTTTATTTAATAAAAAATTATTATACTATTATTATTAGAATCTATATAGATTTTTATTTTAATCCTAAAATAATTAGATTGGATAAAAATCTAATAATATTGAATATTACTAAACTATTAAGATCTTTAATTGTTACATCTAAAGAAATTATTTCATAGGTAATGTCTCCATAGAACAACAAATAACCATCTATGACTTCTACATACATAAGTTTATTTTTCTTGACTAATGATATTTCTTAATCTTTTAACAAAGGCTTTGTCTATAAAATAAGCTGAGGCATATGAATCTAGCAAGGTAAAGACTTTGTGATTTTTTGATCCCAAATAAACATCTATTGCAAAACAAGGTGAACGATCTAATGAAAGAATAAGACCTTTACTAGGTGTTATGTAAGATTTGAGCCATATTATCTCATTTGTAATTGGAGAAACATATTTTCCAATACATCAACATCTTTGGTAACCATACTCTTCATTTTGTGGTTATATTGCTTCTTTAGATAATGTTTAGCAATGTGCTTAGATTCTCCATAATATAAGTATAAACCTTCTTAACGGCATCAAATTTTTTCTTGCTCAATAAGAGACTTGAAATGTATAATTTCAATTTGCATAGGTTTTAGTTTTAATAAATAAGATTTTTTAAATTTAGAAGATATTTCCATGGCTTGATTTGTACTTCTTTAACCAAATCTTTGTTTTTGGCATCTTTTAAAGAATCGATTATTGCATGTAATGGCTCAAGCAATAAATTTCTCTAATGTACTTACTTTTGGCATTGTTAATAATAAATCTTTGATGATAACTTTTAACTTATAGTAGAAATGATTGATAAGGGTTTTTTCAATCCAATCTACATAACAAGCAAGATTTTGGAATTTTGCAACATATATAGTGTTTAAATGTATTCTTTGTTGCAAAGATATAAGTTTAATTTCTATTATCTTTAATTGATCACTTTCTCCAAATGTGGCTATAAATACTTCTAAGAATGAATTCAAATCATAAAAAATACATGAATCATTTTCCATCAAAGATGCAAATAAAGAGAGAATACTTTTAGAAAGAAGTACTCCTATGAATCCAACTTGAGTAAATCAATTAAGGTATTGAGAAGGATGCAACTTTAGATAGAGCTTTATTTATTATAGAAATCATTAATATTTTGATCTTGTTCCATCAAAATTTTCTAGCATACTTATCCTTGCTTCTTTCATACTTCAAGTAACAAGACTTCTTGGATTTAGTTGTAAGCTTGATTTACTTACTTCTATCAATTGCACAATTTTTTGGCATAGATTTTCAACTTTATTCTTGTTTTTTTCTATAGGCATCAAAATACTACCTCTATGGTTGATGTTAAAGATATATGAAATTTCGACCTTAAGAATGTTGATAAACTCATCAAGATTTATAATAATTACAAATCAATGCTTATTTTTGTCTAGAATAGGATCTATAATTTTTTTTTTTTTATAAAAAACTAAAATAAATCTAAAATTCAAATTAGACAAGAATAATCTACAACTTCTAATATCAAATGAAAGTTTTAAAAAGAAAGATACTCTATTTTTTTTTAAAGAAAAACAATCAATATTAAAAAATTAAAAGTAGATTTAAAGGTAAGTCAGCAACCTTTAAAACAAGATAATAGAAGTGGAATAATCTACTATCACAAATACATATATAAATATATATATATATATATATATATATATATACTCCAATAATTACCTATATGATTAAGTAGAAGTAGGTAAAAGTAGATTAATTTCATAATATCTTCTAGATAAGCTTCCTAAAAGCTTCATAGACATTGCTTTGACTTTATATGTATTTGTAATTAATTGATAGGCTAGAAATTTGGTCAATAAATTAGCCACGTGTCACACATGTTAGTATCTTGTGGATTAAGCTAATAATGTTGCATATATATAGATAATTTGTCTTATAAGTTAAAACTTGTATTTAGTAGAGTCCATACGTGTTGGAGGTCCTATAAAATATCACCATGTAGCTCCTACTTAGAGAGTATATATGGAGGTAAGAATGAAGCCTTCTTCACTCTTATTAATGCTTTCTAATTTTTACTCTTATTTCAAGACTTTCTAGTCTTCTTGTCTTTAACAATAGTCATTTTAATTTAATATATTATCATATTTGAATGATTTTTTTAGTCTTTTTAAATGATACAAGAGTGTATTGAGGATTTCTTTGTTTGAGTTTCATATCCTTAACAATTCGATAAGAGTACTAATTTATTATTTTTATCTTATTTTAAAAATAAGTAAATTATTCCACTTCTATTATTATATTTTAAAAGTTACAAATTATCTACCTTTAAACAAATAATTTAATTTTTCAACACTATTTTTTTTTTCTTAAAGAGAATTGTAAGAGTAAAAATTTTACATATTCTAACATGAATCATGGAGGTACTATTCATACACATATAAAAGAAATCTAATGTTTAAGCTAAGAATTTGTATAATTGAAGGAAGTGAGTAGATTAGCCTCATAACGAATTTAAGAAGTCTCACTTTACAAGCATAAGGGAAGCAAAGATTAATATTCTTGAGAATTTTTATGAAACAAGATCAAAATTTTGAAGATTTTTGCAATAAATTTAGTTCTATTTGAGGTTGCATCCTTTCCAATATCCCAATGGATTTACTCAAGTTGGATTCATAGACAAACTTCTATTGAGAAGTGTTCTCTTTTTATTTGTATCTTTAATAAAAAAAGATTTATAATCATTTTATATTTTGAATTCATTCTTGGAAGTATTTACAACTACATTCAAAGAAAGTGATGAAGAAAGGATAGTATAGACCAAACTCATATTGATATGACAAAGATCATATTTAGCCACCACAAGCTCCATCGAAAAGCTATTCAATCCAAAAATATTTTAGCAATCGAGATTAACTATGAGATCTATAATAAAGAACTTCTTACAATCATAGATTCATTTTAATAATGACATCATTATTTAGAAGGTGCTTCAAGTCTAAACATTGTATATACAAATTACAAGAACCTTGTATATTTTATGTTGGCTTATATATTGAATCATTGCCAAGCTTATTGAAGCATGTCTTCATCAAGATTACTTATTGACTTGAAAAATAAATAAATTATTAGATGTATTTTCTAAATATTCTTATCTTGTAACAAAAAAAATAATATTTTTTTTATTAGCAAAGAACAATTTTCTTAAAGTCAAAATATTTTCACCTTAAAGTAATAAAATTAATATTGATTATTGATTCAACATTTTTTAAGCAAGTTTAATAAAAAATATCTTCTAATTTCTTTGTTTATGATATTAAAAATAAATTTTTAAGTTTTGTGATACTTCTAAGTTTGGATTCAAGAATAATCTACTCTATTTTAAAAGATGATTATAATTTCTAAAATGTGAAGTATAATTATATATTCTATAAGCTTTTCATGACTTTCTAATAGTTGGATATTTTGGATACAACAAGACTTTGGAACTAATATTTAGAGAATTTTAGTGGCCTCAAATGTGAAAGGCAGTCAAAGACTTTGTACAATTATGTGATATTTGTTTAAGATCCAAAGTTCCTTATTATCAACCTTTTGTAGCCATTACATATTTCAAAACAATGATTGTTTTATATTTTTATGGATTTTATTATGGATCTTTTAGTCTTAAGTTCATCTAATTCCATATTCATGATAATAGATTATTTTACTAAGATGGCACATTTTGTACCATGTACAAAATCTATCACATGTTAAAAAATATCTAAGCTTTTTCTTCACAACATCTATTGCTATCAAGAATTGTTGAAGGATATTATATTGGATAGGAGGATTCAATTCATATTAAGATCTTAGAGAATCTTTTTCAAGATTTTAAAGGTGGATTTAAAGCTCTCTTTGACTTTTTATCCTAAAAGTGATGGACAAAAAAAATGGATGAATCAAGTTCTAGAGTAGTATTTGAGATGTATTATTAACTATCATCAAGATGATTGGACAATTATTTTAATTTTGATAAAGTTTGCATACAATAATTTGGTGCATTCTTCTATTCAACAAACATTTATTTTTTCCAATTATGATAAGCATCCATAATTTAATACTTTTAACTTTTTAAAGTTGATAATCCTATGATAGAAGATTTGACAAATTATTTGTCAAATTTATATGTGATAATAAAGAGATAAGTAAAAATATGTCAAGAACAAAAAAAAATCAATGCGGATAACTATCGTAAGGAATAACTATAATTTAATGTGGATGAAAAGCTTTAATTACTTCATTGTAATATCAAGACTACTTATCTTTGTGTGTTAGGGACATAGTCCTTAGACCTTTCTAGAGACAAGTTTCTAGAACCTTCTAGAAAGAAGTCTCTAGAAACTTCTAGAAGATTCCTTGAATATTCTCTTAGAATATTCTTCAAAGATTCTCTAAAGATTCTTTGAAGATTCCCTAAAGATTCCCTTAGAAGGCTCTAGAATATTCTTAGAATATTCTAGTAGATTCTAGGAAGTTACTTGAGAAGCTTCCTAGCTCTTAGGTAGTTGCTCGAGAAGCTTCATAGTTCTTAGGAAGCTTCTTGATGCGCTTCCTTAGAACCATAGGCCAGTAGTATATATAGGAGTCGAGGCTGAAGAGTTCTTCAGTCTCGACAACGCATCTCTTGAAGCTCTAGCTCAATTCTCTTGGCATTGCTCTTGTACTCATCTGTTTAATCTAATTCTACCACTTCTTCTTGAACTTCTTGTTTAGATTTCTTGTTTGTATTTTAGGTCCGTGACAGTTTGTCGAGACTGCCTTTATCTTAATATCAGAGCTGAATCCTTATTGTTTGAGAGCGGCTTACCCCTCTTCTTGAAGGTGTTCTAGCGCTTTAGGGGTTGCGGATTACCTTCCTCTAAACTGATATTTTTTCAATCACAATATCAGAGCTTAGTTCTTTGAGGCAGAGAGTGGACTACCCCTTTCCTTGGAGATACTTGAGCATTCTAAGAATTGCGGATTACCCTCTCTTGGACTGATATTAATTCCTTCTTTTTGTTTAGCATAGCTAGTAGAAAAGACTGTTAATATCGATTTTAGAGCTTTGCCTTCTTGATAGAGTGCGGATTACCCCTCTTCTCGAAAGCATTGAGGCATTTTTAGAGGTTGCGGATTACCCTCCTCTAAAACTGAAATCGTTTAGTGTTTTTTTTTTTCCTTTTCTCCGAGTAGGTTTTAGTGACAGGTAGTGCTACAATTTTCTCCAAGAGACTTAGCAATTTCTTCTTCTCTCAAAATTTTAATCCATCTATTCTCTAAATATGGAAGTAGACCAGGTCATAGACAGTGCATCTCCACAAGTAGACAATAGAGTGGCAATTCTTGCAGATCTTCAAGCTCTTATGAATAGTGTACGAAAAGAGATTACATTTCTTCGCAATCCAAGTAAAGAACCTCAAATTGATCTAGTGACCGAAGAAGCTAGACGCGAAATTCATAGCCTACAACAAGAGATTATTTGATTGAGAGAAGCAAGACATGTGTCACATACGACCCCTATAGATACTTCAAGGATTAGTATGAAAGAACCAAAAGCGAGTATGCCAGACAAGTTTGACGGAACAAGAGCCAACTTTCGAGGTTTTGTGCAACAAGTACGGCTTTACCTACGCCTATACCCTTCTCGTTATCCGAATGGATTTACCCAGGTTGCTTTCATAGGTACTCTTCTATCAGGAAATGCTCGCTCTTGGTTTGCTCCACTATTGGAGAAGGATTCTCCAATATTGTACGACCTAGAGGCTTTCATAGAGAGACTTACTGCTACGTTTGGAGATAGCGATCGAGAAAGAGTGGCTGAAAGAAAGATACAAAATCTGCGACAAGGATCAAGTTCTGCTGCAATCTATGCTACAGAATTTCAACAGCTTACATGTGATCTTGATTGGAATGATAAGGCGTTCATGACACGATTTCGATATGGACTGAGAGATGATGTCAAGAACTTATTGATCACCATGCCTAAGGCGGATACTTTAGAAGAACTTATATCTCAGGCAATTATTTGTGACAACCGCCTCTTTGAATTACGACAAGAAAGACGATCAGGCTGGAGAAATGATGGAGCATTTGCTACATTTTCAAAAGGTCCAAAGAATCACTCCACAGATCCTGAACCCATGCAAATTGATGCGGTACGTTTCAAACCCCTCACAGCTGAGGAAAGGAAGCGACGGTTTGAACAAAACTTGTGTTTATATTGCGGAGAAGCGGGCCATAAAGCTGTAGATTGTCGGAAGAAACAGAAGCCTCAAACAACAAGACTCAGGAGTACAAGCATGCAGGAAAACAAGGACGCCTAGCCACAATAGGGACCGTGCGGCTGGACATCTCAACATCCAAAATTAATCAAGGTCCCTTTCTCTCAGCTCAACCTTCAGATTGTTTTATGGTACCTTTACATCTGGGTATTCAAGAACTACAAGTCGATGCTTTATTAGACTCGGGTGCATCCGCTTGCTTTATAGATGAAGAGTTTGCCAAGCTTCACAATATTTCTCTTGTAAAGAAACTTAAGCCTGTCCATGTAGAAGTCATAGATGGACGACCATTGTCTTCGGGCAATGTTATCCATGAAACTAAACCATTGAAGGTACGTCTTGAAAACCATGAGAGCAATATTGTGTTTAATGTTATCAAGACCCCTTTATGTCCTATCATTTTGGGACTATCTTGGCTTGATAGATATAATCCATTGATAGATTGGAAGTTGCGGAAAGTGACATTTCCAACAAACTCCTTGAAGGTGGAATCTGCCAAGACAATGTCTAGAAACAAATCCTTGTTTATAGGTGCAAGGGCTTTCATGAAGGAAGCCAAGCAAAATACACCTCTTGTCATCTTTGCAACTCCGACTCGAGAAGATGCAACTCCGACTTTGGTTATTCCAAAGCAGTATGAAGAATTCAAAGATGTCTTTGAAAAGAAGAATGCTGATATGCTGCCAGAGCATCGACCCTATGACTGTGCCATTGAATTGCAAGAAGGAGCACAACCACCTTTTGGACCTATCTACAATTTGTCGCAGACGGAGTTGACTGAGTTGCGGAAGTACATTGACGAGAATCTAGCCAAGAACTTCATCCGTCATTCAAAGTCGCCAGCAGGGGCACCAATCTTATTTGTGAAGAAGAAAGATGGCTCACTACGGATGTGCGTGGACTATCGAGGTCTCAACAAGGTGAAAAAAAAGAATCGCTACCCACTGCCTTTGATCTCTGGTCTTCTAGAACAACTTGGGCGTGCAAGGATCTTTACAAAGATTGACCTAAGGGGAACTTACAACCTTGTGTGAATCAAAGAAGGAGATGAATGGAAGACAGCTTTTCGAACAAGGTATGGCCATTTTGAATACAATGTCATGCCATTTGGTCTTACTAATGCTCCAGCGGTCTTTCAACACATGATGAATGACATCTTTCGAGAGCATCTAGACGATTTTGTTGTCATCTATCTAGATGATATTTTGATATTTTCTAAGAACGAGGAAGAACATGAGAAGCACGTTCGTCTGGTACTCAAAAAACTACGGGAGCGAGGACTCTATGCCAAATTGGAGAAGTGCTTATTTCACCAAACTGAGATGGAGTTTTTGGGATTCATCGCGACTACGGAAGGATTGAAGATGGATCCAAAGAAGGTGGAAGCAATCATGTCTTGGAAAGTTCCGAAGACGGTTAGGGACGTACAATATTTTCTTCGATTTGCTAACTACCATCGGATCTTCATCAAGATATATTCTCAAGTTGCTACCCCCCTCACTCGGTTAACGTGCAAGGACAAGCTCGAATGGGGACCTATCGCAGAAAAAGCATTCCAAGATTTGAAGATGGTATTTACTACAGCTCCAATCTTGGTACATCCGGACTTTACAAAGGCCTTTTATTTAGAGACAGATGCTTCGGATTTTGCTTTGGGAGTTGTACTTTCACAGATGGGCGTAGATGAGAAGCTCCATCCAGTTGCGTTCTATTCTCAAAAATTCTCTGCTGCTGAGATCAACTATGAGATCCACGATAAGGAACTCCTTGCTATAGTAGATTCTTTCCAAGAGTGGCACCACTTTGTCAAAGGAACTGCACATCCAATGACCGTATATACGGATCACAAGAATTTAGAGTATTTTATGTCGGCTCGGGTTTTGAATCGGCGTCAAGCTCGGTGGAGTATTTCACTATCCAGGTTCGACTTTGTTATTACTTATCGGCCTGAGAAGCAACAAGGGTTGTCTGATGCATTATCAAAGAGATCATATCTCGCGCCAAAGGCTGGAGATGCAGCATTTGATCAACAGTGCACGACATTGTTGAAGCCAGAGAAATTTCGACTCAACGCAGCTATTGTACCAATTGATGCTGACTTCCTCGACCAGGTACGGGCCGCAACCATTGAAGATTCTCTAACCCTTGATATCAAGCAACATGCTAGTGATGATAAATTCAAGATGGAAGGAGATCTAGTATATTTCGAAGAGCGGTTGTATATCCCAAAAGGGCCAACACGACTCCGAGTTCTTCAATCTCGTCATGACTTTCCAGCTGCGGGACATTTTGGATTCAATAAGACCTTGGAACTTATTTCTCGCGATTTCTGGTGGCCTCAAATGTGGAAGGATATGAAAGATTTTGTTGTATCTTGTGACATTTGTTCAAGATCCAAAAATCCTCGACATCGGCCTTATGGACTTCTACAGCCATTGCCTATTCCGCGCCGACCATGGTCGTCGGTTTCCATGGACTTTATTACGGATCTACCACCATCGAATTCATTTGACAGCATTTTTGTTGTCGTAGATCGGCTTACAAAGATGGCACATTTTGTCCCTTGCAAGAAGACATCGTCAAGCGAAGACACAGCAAGACTCTTTCTTGATAATGTGTATCGATATCATGGTCTATTAGATGATATCGTATCGGATCGAGGAACCCAGTTTGTGTCAAAGTTTTGGAAATCTCTTTTTGAGATATTGAAGGTGGATATCAAGCTTTCTTCGGCATTTCATCCTCAAACGGACGGCCAAACAGAACGAGTGAATCAAGTTTTAGAGCAATATTTACGTTGCACCATCAACTATCAACAAGATGATTGGGCCGCATATCTACCGCTAGCCGAGTTCGCATATAATAACACCCTTCATGCGTCAACTCAACAAATGCCATTCTTTTCCAATTATGGATACCATCCGAAGCTTGACTTATGGAGTTCGTCAACGATTAACAATCCGGCAGCTGAAGGATTGGTGAAGGAGCTTTCGCAACTTCAAACTATATTGAAGCTTCAATTGCAAACTGCCCAAGAATCTTACAAGGCGTTCGCGGACAAATTTCGGAATCAGGCACCTAAATTCACGATTGGAGACAAAGTTTGGCTGCTTCGACGAAATATTAAGACCAAGCGGCCATGTGAAAAATTGGACTATCGGAGATTGGGACCATTTGTTATCCAGAAGCAGATCAATCCTGTAGCGTATCGTTTGGAGTTACCAGCTACTATGAAGGTACATCCTGTCTTTCATGTTTCTTTGTTGGAGCCTTATCGAGAATCGTCTTTTCCTGGAAGAGTACAATGTCCACCACCTAGCATAGAAATAGAGAACCACGAAGAATACGAGGTGGAAAAGGTCCTGGATTCACGGCAAAGACGGGGTAAATTAGAATACTTTGTGCATTGGAGCAGTTACGATATTAATGAACGAACATGGGAGCCGACCGAAAATCTCGCGAATGCACCGCAGATGGTACAGGAGTTGAGACTTTTTATTGACAATATCTATCAACACTAAGATTAAGAATAAAAAATCTTTGCTATGAAATAAGCAAGATATAGAGAAGATAGCATTATATTTTCTATCCTTGTTTGTAGCTTTTGTGTATTAGTAGTACTAAAAAGATGGAGAACCAACAAGTAGTAGATTTAACTCAAGAATTATCATTTGATGAGTTATTGGACATGACATTGTAATTGTCACAGTCTTTAAGACAACATAACAAAGATGAAGATATTTAAGAACAACATGTCTTTTCTTCAATAAATGACAAGATACAAAGTATTTGATATTACAACCTTGAAAGAGATTCCCGATAGTTGATAATTTTACTAGAAGTAGAAACAGCTCGTAATAATATTCTAAATATTTTATTTGAAGAGAATTATGAATGCCTCAACAATAATCAAATATTAGGATGGTCTTTTGGCCTTGGTATAGAATACTATTGATGGCTGAGAGGACCTATCAACCATCTTTGAAGAGAACAAAGATCAAAATATATAGCAAACATAATTTGCTACATTTTAAAATTTTTGAACATATGATAACTACTTCTCGTGGAACTTATTCTTAGAAGAGGGAATAATATCAATGATATACATAATTATTTTAATAATTATATATGATTAAATAAAAATAAATAAAAATAGATTAGTTTCATAATATCTTCTAGAAGAGTTTCTTAGAAGCTTTATAAATATTTCTTTGATTTTATACGTATTTATAGTTAATTGATAGGCTAAAAACTTAGTCAACAAGTTAGCCATATGTTATTCATGTTAATAGCTTATGAAAAAGCTAACAATATAGTACACATATAGATAACTTGTCTTACAAATTAAAACATGTGTCAAACAAAGTCAACACATATTAAAGGTCGTATAGAATATTACTGCATAGCTCCTAGTTAGAGAGTATATAAAGAGGTAAGAATAAAACCTTCTTCACTTTTCTCAATGCCTTTCTAATCCTTAGTCTTGTTTTAAGACTTTCTAGTCTTTTTGACTTTGGCAATAGCTATTCTAGTTCAATATATTACCATCTTTGTATGATTTTTTAGTCCTTTCGAGTGAAAAAAGAGTATATTGAGGATTTATTTTTTGAAATTTATGTCTTTAATATCCACTCACTTCTAATACAAAATAAAGATAATGAGTTAGCATTCTTGTTAAACTGCCATGGACATGAATTTCAAAGAAAAAAAAACTCAATATACTCATATATTACACAAGAAGACTAAAAAATCACTCAAAGATGGTAATATATTGAACTAGAATTTCTATTGCCAAAGACAAGAAGACTAGAAAATCTTGAAACTAGACTAGGGACTAAAAAGGCTTTAATAGGAGTGAAGAAGACTTCACTCTTATCTACATATATACTATCCAACTATGAGTTATGTTGCAACATCCTATAAGACTTCTAATATGTGTCCAATTTGTAAGACACATGTCTTAACTTGCAAGCCAAATTTTCTATATGTGTGATACATTTTTAGCTTGTATCATAAGTTACTTATACGTGCAACATATGGCTAACTTATTGGCCAAATTTCTAACCTATTAATTAACTGTAGACTTGTTTAAAGTCAAATACATGTCTATGAAGCTTTGCCATAAGATAATATCAAATCTACCTATATTTACTTTCTACCTAATACTTCTTATTTAGATAAATATGTATATCTATGATAATTAATTCATAATAGTAGTTTTTTATCATTAAATTTTTATAATCACAAAAGATCAAATTTATCATGTTATATTTGAATTTTAATTTAATATATTTTTTTCAAAAAATAATGGTATAAAAGAAGATTGAACACTATTACATAAAAAAATCTTGGACAAAATAAAAAATTTGAATTTTGTGTGATTTGAATATAACATCTTCTTGATATATAAATATATATAATACTTAATTTGATTTAACTTTTTGCACACTTTATGTGATAAGATTAAGATATTTACATATTCTTTGTAAAATATTCTCAAATATGTTATTTTGAATCTTGCTTGTATTAGTTTTTTGTGAATTTTATAAAAAAAGAGAGTTTTTATAATCTTAGCTTGATATTTTATCTTTAGTTTGGTAGTTTATAATATATATATATATATATATATATATATATATATTTGCTAATTTTTCAACAATCTTCTTGAATGAAGTTGGCAAGTGAATTTAAACACCACAAAACCATATTTAAATTAAATACTTATGAATTATTCTTTATGAGAACATAAAATCAACACATCTCATTTTTTTCATTTTGACAACATCACATCTCAGAATAACCATCACAACCCTATGAGCAATCCATACAACTTTTAAAGCAAATAAAATCACCATCACCAAAACCATCAACATGAATTCGTTCTTCCAAATGAACTCTTATTCAAAATGCAATAAGTGACAATTCCAAAGTGTAGAATACATCAATTGTCCAAACTTCAGAAGATGCAAGTCGGATGTAGTGAGTAACCGAGTTGTTTCATACACTAGACATTATCCCACACAAACAGATTATCATGTCTATCTACACAAACACATATTTATTTGTGTGTGTATCTATCTATATATATATATATATATATATATTTTCACACACACATGCAAGCTCAAATGTTGAGGATTTGGGAATAGTTGATAAAACAGAATTGAACCTTGGGTAACATAAACCGCGACACTGAGAGCATAAGCTACCAACAAATTCACGAAGAAAGTGATTCTCTCAAAGGAAGTTGCATTTCCATCACAGAGAGAAGCGAAATGTTGCTGCTGAGGTGACGCTGCAACCATACCGACATGCCCCACGTCGAACGAAGATCAGTCATGGCTTTGATGCAGTGAGGCTACTGTAGGTGGAGTAACCACTGTTGTCCTACACCTTCTGTCACCAACCAGTTTGATTTTATGTGCATCGCTGTGTTGTGATGCTCCCTTCAACTGTAACGTTGTTGAATCAGATTGGAGATACGTCATGCATGTAAAAGTGCCGCCTTACATGTCTAGACTTGGAGATTTGTTGCCATTGTGCAGATGAGGACTTTCTGAATCTCATGCTTGCGAGAGTATTTGTTGAGTAGATCGAGGTGTGACGAAGCAGAACAGGGTTCCTCTTCTAGCACGTTTATCGGGTGATGGTTATAGTTTTCAGTTCACAATTTGTAGACTCGAGAGCTAGTTAGGATGTTGATAAATGCAGGTGTACATGTTGGGAGAGTGTGTTGTTTTTGAACTATGTTGTGATATGCTCAGTCATGTGAGGATCAGCGAGGATGTTCAAACAAAGGCTGACCATCATCGAGATCTTATCTTGGCTTCGAATCTGCAAGATAAACTAACGATAAATTCTTGCAAATCCTCAATTGCGCTTTAGATGACCTGAACTTCGCATGAGAAATCACACCTCACTAGCAACGTTCAGAAGCGAGCCGAACCGACACGTCGATGACTGTCGAGATGTCAGTACCCTTCTGTGCAAGAAATGCCAAAGCCATGGTCCTCAAAACTTCAACAGTATCAGTATCTCCATCTGATCACCATGTTTAGGGACTAATAAACCAAAATCAACACGTTCCTATCTGCACTCATAATGGCGATCCTTCACATGCTACCAACTTGTCTGATTGGAATAGACTCTACGGCGACTGACTGACAAGTTTCCAGTGCGGAATGTGGCACAATTGCTATCAATGTAAGAAAACACGATCAGCCCATGAAATTTGCTGATTCAAGACTAGAGCATGAATTCTTTGGATCTCTCTGTCCATATGTGGCACTATTGATGGTATGATTCCACACCTTCTGGAAAGCAGAGTTGATTATGTTAGCAGGGTTTCTGTGATACTATTAATGCCAGAGGATTAGAAAATAACGGTGAAAGTGTTGGAATGAATGTTTTGAAAGTGAATTTTTGTGTGCCAAGAGAATAATAGAGAATGTATATAGTGGGGGTAGAATAGCATAACTAGGGGTTGTGAAGGGATTAATAAATGCACAACTGGGAGATGTACAAGTAATCTACATGGTTTATGAAGAACATGGTACTTGGCTTTAGTGTACGTGTGTAAATATAAATAAATATGTTGGATATATATATATATATATATATATACACATTCATACAGATATATCCAATATATACATAAAATATTGCTATTGTAGCTATTTTCTTGTAGAATTTCATATTATTCAATTAGATGAAAGTTAAGTCTTAAAGTTAGAAAACTTTGATGTAATCATTCTTTATTTATATTTTAAAATTAATTTCTTAAATTGAATTTATTTTTTGTTTTTATTTTTTATATTACTATATTATATATTATATTATCATTATAGTTACATTAATGCTAATATATATATATATTTATATATATTAAATTATATATATTATTATTATTTATATTATATTATCATCGATAATTTCTTCAACATATATATATATATATATATATATATATATATATATTAATATTAAATTAATACTAATTCATGTTGAATAAATATTAAGTAATATTTATACAAGTTTTTTCTTAATAATACAATGATAAAAAGATTAAAAAGAATTTATATTTGACATAGATTGATTTATATTAAATTATTAATAACTAAATATTAAATTATAAAATAATAATACACAAATTATAAAATTGAAGCAAATAAAATTAATATAAAACTTAATAGTAAAAAGTTTCTAAAGCTATTTTTATAAATGGATCAATACTAAAAATTAGTGCCATGAACTTAATAAGGTGAAATAAAAATAGGATTCAAAATGATCATATTCTAATAAAATCAATATTTTCATGATTTTAAATAAAAAATACTTTGATACGTTTAAAATATTTAATTTTAATTCTTAACTTTAAGTATCTATGTATGTTTGTATATATATAATATAATATAATATAATTAACATATATAAAGTATAGAGTAACCATTACAACATTTTATAAGAAACATTTCTTTTGTAATAATTATCATGTTAGATATTTATTAATTGTTTACTTTTATCTATAAATATACATATGAAATAATAATTATAATAATGTTTTTGAAAGAAAAGGAGTATGTTATGTATATATTTATCTTTAAACATATATTTTAAGTATTCTCTAAAATTAAAAATTAAAATAGTTTTAATGCATCACTATTCATTTATTTTGATTTAAACATAAACTAAAATTTTATACACATTCTTTTTTACCAATGGAAAAGATGGATTTAATTTTGCTCAAAAGATTATATATAAAGTTCTATATTTTTTATAAATTAAAATTATAGTTATTTAGAATAAATTTGGAACATAAATAGAATTATTTATTTTAATTCTCTTATCTTTTATAGTCTTTGTTAAGATAAAAAAAATCTTTAATATTAATTATCTATTAAATTTTTAAATAAAGTTATCACATAATAATTGAAAGTAATGTGTGTCTTTTAAAGCTTGAAATCTAAATATTGTTAATATGATTACATTATATTTTAAGAATTTTAGTTGTTAACAAAAAAATTATTTAAATTTAAAATAACTATAAAATCAAACAATATTTGAAGATAGCAAATAGGATTTTCTATATAATATTTTCATAAAATATTAAAATTTATTTTAATATTACCAACAGTAATTTATATATATTTTAGATCTTATATATGTGTCTTAGAATAATTTTAATGCTTATTAAATTTTTAAATTGTTTTAAAAAATACAACATATTTGTAAATATTGAGTTATCATTACATAATTAAAATTATTATGTTATAATACATTAGTATTGTACAATTGATTTCTATATATATATATATATATATATATATGTATATTTACTCATTAAAATATAGATTATATACGCCTACATCAATGATAATAAATGAATAATATTTCCAAAACAGAGCTATTTATTAAAATATTATTATCATATTTTAAGTTTGAAATTATTCATTATTCTTAAAATTACTTAATTTTCTATTTTATCATTTGTATTATCTTGCATATGATATTAAATTTTATATGTTTATATAATTGTTTTAAAAAAAAACATTACTTATAGTTGAAGTTTTCTTATGTTTAAAGAAGGGCATATTATTATAATTCAAACATGTCAAGTTGTGTTTAAATTTTTTTTATTATATTTTATTAATAAAATGTAATCTTAAAAATACATAGATTTTATAGATTCTTTTATCAAATTGAAATTTTAAGGCAATCAAAATTTAAAATAATTTCTTTAAGAAGAATATTTTTTTAAAATAATAATTTATATAATACATATAATTAGAAATTGAATCTTATTATTGATAATATATTTTTAAATATATGTCTAATTGAAGTTTCAATTATTAATTCTTTGATACAACTAGTTGTGTTAATTTTTTTTTTATTCAAATAAAATTATAATGATTATAAACCAGTAATATCTTAAAACACTTAGAAAATTATTTACAATACTTTTAATCAAAAAAATTCAAAAAATATATATAATTTAACTGTAAGTAACATAATCTATATCTCTACAAACTTACTTATAATATTTTTATAAAAAATTAAATTTAGACATTAAAAAGTAAAAAGGTAGTAGGCTTGTTACACCAAACTAACTTAGAAATGTGGCAATGTAAAGATTTTAATAGCTAATGATACAAGTGAACATAATACTAATTTTTAGATTATTTAAAATAAAACCAATAAAACATATATATATATATATATATATATATATCCTTCAATAATATAATTTTTTATATTTACTAATTTATAGGAATTTTAAATTATAACATTTTACTTTAAAAAAATGTATGTATAAGCTTAAAAATAACATATTAATAAATTATTTCAAGTTAATTAAAATATTTGTAAATTTTAATAATTTTTTTTAATGTAAATATTTTTTTTTATTTAAGAATATTTCTTTTAATTACAAAGATATTATGTAAATATATGTTTACATGTACAAATATACATTATGTTTACAATAGGTAAGTGCATGTTTGTAAACATACACATACACATAAATATATGTTTACATGTACAAATATACATTGTAAACATAATGTACTTAACATACAATGTGTATGTGTATAAATCTTGTAAAATTGGTCTATATGAGTATATCTATAGATTCAATTAACATAAAATTTTATTACATTAAATAATGACTGTAACATTTTGATAGAACGTGCAAAAATAGTCTCTAACTGTTTATGTTACGTTGTTTATATTTGTTAATAAATATTTTATCTTTAATAAGGTTATAAAGATTTGTATTTTATTTTTGAATTGAGTCTTTAAAGATAAATATATAGTTGTAGTAAGTCTAAGAATATTTCTTCACATCACATTGTGTTTTTATTATATTTGTGTGTGGTGGCATTTGATATCAAACCAAAAAAAAGTATTAGACTACTTAAATAGTGGCTTGAATGATATATTTGAATTAAAGTGTTAAATAAAATGAAATAAAATAATCATGTATTGCTACATTAATTTTTCCCCTACCAAATTTATTTCGTCATTTTTTTTATAACTTACTATTAGTAAATTCTTTTTAAAAATTAATTCGTCCTATGTTGTCTGAAAATTGTAGTTTGAAATCTTGGTCTTCATACTTTTCTTTTGTAAAAAAACATGTCAAAACAATGACATATTATAGGGTAGAAATGATCCATTTATGGTGTTTGTAAAAGAGAATCAAAAGCCACTCATATCATTTACAATATTTTACCACATGGCATGTTTTTACATGCATATGTAGATATAGACATAAATTTTCAACATAGTGCATGACAGTTCTGCAAAGTATTTCAATTATTGTTTTATGGCATCTTTGGCTCTTTCTTCACAAATTCTAAATCTTACAATGTGATAATCACATTATTAGAGTGTACAGAACAGCCAGCACACAGTTGATTCGTTTAAGATTATTAAAATGAGACCACACTTACAAAAACACATAAAAACAGCTTAATTAACATATATCATGAGGACTTACTTCTGTATGCTTGTATATATTTTGTTATATTTATCCAATTTATTAAACACCTATATACATCTCAATCTAACTGTCTCTTAGTTCCAATTACAATCACCTGAATATTTTACTTTATTCTACCCTTTTCTTCTTCTTTCTGTTCAATAAAATCAACCAACACACTGCTCACAATGAAACAAATAATAATAATAATAATAATAAGACTATTTCCATTTTTTTTCCAATAAAACACATTTCACTGTTCCCCACTCAACATTCACAGTTCCCATGGATCCCTTCCCACTTCAATATATATATATATATATATATATATACATATATCTAAACAAAAGTGAGGATTTGTGGAAGAGGAAGGAGTCGCAAAGGGAGCCACACAAGGGCACATAAAACAAAACATCAGACAGACTGGGCCCATTGTGTGGTAAGATCAATAATACCCCAACTTATTATTGTGCTACAACTAACAATAACAAACAACAACAACAATAATACACCAACAACAAGAACAACAAAGAGGGAGTGAGTGAGTGAGTGATTGATAGAGCTTGCACACACACTCACTCACGTACTTTGACAGACATACACTCTCTCTCTCTCACACATGCACACATGCACTTTAGCTTTGGAATGATGAAGTGGAGCATAATGGTGTGTGAGAGTGGTGGCACTGCTAATATGTAGCCCTCATTTTGTGTTCATATTGTGTTGATTGATTTGTTTGGTTATTTATTTAGAGCGGGTATGTATATATGTGTGTGTGTATGTGTGTAATGGGTGGTTGAAAGGAGAATGGATGATTGGCTTGGAGTCATTGGGGTCCCCTCCCTTGCCCCCTCAATTATCCCCCATGGCCCCACACTCCCCCCTCTTTTGTGAAGATTGGGACCTTCATGACATTGCCCTTGTGTGGCACCCATACTCTTGCTATGAAATCAATCAAATTGTTGTCAAACTTACCAAAGAAAAGTTTGCTTGGTTTTGTTAGACATTCTTGAAGAATGATGTTCCTTGCTTTGTTTTCTAAAGTTTATTTTGGTGTTAATATATATATATATATATATATATATATATATATTTTTGTATCTATCTATCTTTGTTTATGCTATTTTGAGTTTTTAATTGGTACTCTTTTTTCTTTTTCTTTTTTTTGGATTTTGCATGTTTTTATATTCAAGCCAAAGTGTTTAAAAAATAAGATTAATGTAGTTACATAATTCTTTATTTTATTTCTTCTCTCTTTTTTTTGATGAAATTAAATGTGAAATAATGGAAACTACCTAATTATAAAAGATCAATCTTTCTTTTCAAAACTATTTTTTACAGCATTTAATTTTGATTTCTTGATTAATTATGTGCAATATAGGAATTATGTTACACATATGTTTTAAAATTGAAATTGAATACAGTTGTATGTGCAGTTAACATCCTATTTTACAAATCTTGAAAAAATAAAATAAAACAAAATAAAAATACTTCACCATAATTATGTTGGGTGCACATTGATGCAGGTCCGTTTGCGTGTTTATTTATATTTCTTTTCAAAAAGAAATGAAAACGAAAAAAAAGATAAAAATCCTGTGAAATGTTTTACAATCACCTATTGACATGCAACTTGTACTGTAAGTTGAAAAGTCAGAGCACAATAATCCAACTAAAGATGTGAAGTACACCAAAAATTCTGTACCTTGCAAAACGAAAAAAAACAAAAACAAAACAAAACAAAACAAAAAACTGAAAAGTGTCCTCGGTGTTTTCATTAGTAAATGAAAAATAGATGGTCAAGAACCACCGTGTACATTCAATTTGAGACAGTATTAAAAGCCATATAATTTGATAATATTAAATAAGCTATTTTTATAATAATTTCTTTTAGTAGTTAGCACAATCTCTAAAGGACTAGCGGAGGAAATTATTAATAAAATAAATACAAGTAAAATAAACACAACACATAAAACATTAAACCTTTTATTTATTCATTTCCCTCCATAACATTGGGTATTAATTCAACTCCATTTCATTTCCAACAAAACCAAAAAACCACAAATTTTTTAAAAATTCAAATAAACCTCTACAACACTACAACATCATCCTACATTCCATCTGGCAAGATCGGAATGTCACAATTAGACACAAAAGTTTCAACCTCAGAACCTAAATACCATTCAATACAAACCAACACATAGAATTATTATCACCATGATCATAATTCCATGAGAAGAAGAAGAAGAATCAAGTGTGAATCACTATTCCCTAAACCCTAGACACCAAAAGACCAAACAAGTCCCTCAAAGTACATTCATATATACATATATATACAAATAAATAAATGAAGGGGGGGGGGGCTACATTTGGGGGGAGAGAGAGAGAACCACTTCGCACTCCCTCGTGAGCGAGCACGCGCCGACTCTCAGCCCGCGCGACGAGCCGCTGACTGCGTGATCGACACCACCACCACCACGTCGTGAACTCCCTTCCCCCCCGCTACAAATTCACCGCAGTCTCTATTGTCACGCACTTCATGACTTCGCTCTGCTGCTCCATAGACGATCCCGATGGAATTTGGCCAATTCTGTCGAGAGCTTGGTGGCATTGATCAGGTTGTGGACGTTATGAGTTGTTGATGTTGTTGGATTGTCGAGCAGGAGCGGAATTGATGAGACTGGTGATGTGGGGCGGAGCAGTTGGGGTGATTCAGACTCCAGCGTGGGGGAGTTTTACGAGGGAGTGAGTGAGGGAGTGAGTCAGACGGTGCGGTTTCGAGAGGAGAGATGTGTTTATTGGATTTGGTTTTCTGCGTGAGAGGCTTCGGTGTCGTTGAGAGGTGTTGGATGTGGTGAGGAGTGAGGAGACGAGGAGGTTGTGGAGTAAGCGAGTGGACGCGATGGAGCCTTACCACCACAGCCGTCGGGGTAAAGAGTCTGGTGTTGTGTGTGGGATGAGCCGGGGGAAACAAACGACGTGCCTGATGCTGACGATGGTTGCCAGTATGGCTCTGGTGCTGCTTTGGGAAGCGATGCCCTTCACCAGCTCCAATGCCGTCGGTACACCAATTCTCAATCGTGGTACATTCTCCTGGCCCCTGACGCTCTCTCTTCCTTGAATACAGGAGCACAATTTCCACCATTCAATTGCGTTGAGGGGGTTTCTCTGCATCACGAGTTTCTTTTGCCATGATCCTGGCGCTCGGATCCTCTCTGCATTCTTCACTGATCGACAAGTTTCGACGTTTATGCTCGTTTGTTTCTTGCACACGCTTGGCAGTCTTTGAACATTTCGTTCTCGAAATTTGCATCTTTCGGGAGCACCTGAGTCTTGCCATCACCACATTTCTGAGAATAACCCTGTCTGGGTCCGCAATCTGACTTTTACCAATCGTCGTTGATCCATGGTTACAGAGCTTCGAAGTGAGCTCGACGAGCTGGCCAAGAGTTACGAGTCCCGGCCGTTTCTGAGAACTGTGCCATTGATCAGATCGAAAGAAGGTGCGTGACTTATGAAGAGTTCGAATCGTGTCGGTAATCGTGTTTGAGTTCACCGCTACAATGAGCTTTGGATCACTCTTTACAATATCACTGAAGCGAGTGGTGGTGAACTGACTTCATTGTGTCGTGCATGTGATGATTGAGTGAAGACGATGAAGACACCGACGAATCTTCTTCCTCAGAAGCTGGTAAGCTGGAACGAGCAGGGTTCACTGATTGGATCTACGGAGGGGTGGTGGGCCACAGCACCAATTATATGAGGGTTTTTCTGTTTTTTTCTTTTTCTTTTTCTTTTTTTGCTGGCATTTTGAACCCGTACAATAGCTACAAAAACAGTGATTGAGAATTCGAATTCTCCCAAATCAACATAATTTTTTTACACATTGAAATTCAATGTGGATGGATATGTACAGATTCTGGCGAGTTAATCGAGAGAGACAGCACACCTACTCGAGCAGGCACTCGAATTGAAGAGTTCATCCAGAACGCCTCAGAGGTAATCCCTGAAGAATCGACATCAGCAGACTATGAACAAGTTGAGAGAGTCAAGGGTAATGTAAAGTCTGGCGAGGTGCATGTTTCGAAAAATGAAACCAACACCGGTGAACTTGAGACTATCTCTCCCTTCGAGAGCTTGCACCGCTCCAACAAAACCTCGGCTCGAGAATCTGAGGAATTGATCTTGGCCGAGAATGAGGCGGCTCTGCTGGTGAACTCTAGCTTGAATTCCACCACGCAGCATGAAGAGCCCCTCAAGACTGCAACTGAGAAGCTCGCCGAATCATCTAAGACACCAGAAGAGAAGCAATTCGCAGACAACACGACGATTGAAGCCAACCTCAACGAGAGGTACCCATCGTTACCGTTGGGTGAATCAGCATCTAACCATAGCAACTCGAATGATACTAGTGCTGAGGCGAAGAATCTTTCGTCGGCTGTGAGTGATGGATCTGACGATGAATCTGACGATGAAGCTGAAGAAGAGCCCCCGGAGACTGCAGCAGAGAAGTTGGTCGGATCATTTGAGTCACAGGCGGAGAAGCGGGCTCAAATGATCATTGATGCCTATGCCAAGGAGAGGCGCCCATCCAAACCGTTGGGTGAATCAGAATTTAGCTATAGTAGTTCCAATGCTACCAGCGCCAAAGCAAAGACTCTCTCCACAGCTGCGAAAGATGAAGCTGAAGTTGATGATGAAGAAGAGTCCTCACAGACTGCAGCTGATAATTACGTCGAATCGTCTGGATCACTAACGGAGAAGCAAAACAAAACGCGTATTGAGACAGACCTCAAGGAGAGACGCACATCGAAACCGTTGGGGGAATCAGCATTTAACCGTAACAGTTCGAATTTTACTGCCGCGAAGGCAAAGCATCTCTCGACGGCTATGAAAGATGACGCTGAAGACGAAGCTGAAGATGATGAGGAGCTCCCGCAGACTGCAGCTGAGTATAACGTCGAGTCATCTGGGACACCAGCGGGGAGGCGAAACCAAACGATTATTGTGACCTACCCCAAAGAGAAGCGCACATCGAAACCGTTGCGTGAATCAACATTTAACCATAGCAGTTCGCATGCTACTGCCGCCAGGGAAAAGAATCTCTCGGCGGCCATGAAAATTGAAGCAGAGGATGAAGCTGAAGAGGTGTTCCCACAAATTTCAGCTGAGAAATTCGACGAGTTATCTGAGACACCAGCAAGGAAGAAAACCGTTGAGGCACTTTCCAAGGAGAGGCTCACATCGAAACCATTGGTAGAATCAGCCATTAACCTAGGCAGTTCGAATGTTACTGCAGCCAAGGTTAAGAATCTCTCGACAGCTGTGAAAGATGAAGCTAACTTAGCAGACGATGCAGCCGAGGAAGAACCCCTCGAGTCTGCTGCTGAGAATCTCGTCGAGCCGTCTGAGTTACCAGTGGAGAAGAAAACCGCAAACAGGACGGCCATTGGGGCCTACTCCAAGGACAGGATCACATCAAAACGGTTGGGTGCATCCGCATCTAACCATAGTAGTTTGAATACTATCGACGCTAAGCCAAATAGTCTCTCATCGACTCTGAAAGATGAGGCTGAAGATGAGCTTGACGAAGAGCCCTCACGAACTGCAGCTGAAAAGTTCGTTGAGTCGTCTGAGTTATCAACAGAGAAGCAAACCGCGGGTAATACGACCACTGAGGCCTATTCTACTGAGAGGCACACATTAAAATCGTTGGGTGCATCGGCAACTAACCATAGTTTGAATGCTACTGACGCAAAGAACCTCTCGTCAGCTATGAAAGTTGAAGCCGACGAGGTTGCAAGTACTCAAGGGATTAACTCATTAAACGCGAAGAATACCTCACAGAAGTGTGACTATTCGGTTGGGAGTTGGGTGAAGGACAATTCGCGGCCATTGTATTCCGGCCTCGAGTGCAAGATGTGGCTCTCCCCTGTCTTCGCATGCCGGCTCAACAAGCACCCTGACAAGCAATACGACCGCTACCGGTGGCAACCAGCGGGATGCAACCTACCGGTCTTCAATGCTTCCGCTGTCTTGGAAACGTGAGCTTTCTTCGACGCCCTACTCCTTCACCCATTTCTCATGCTCGATTTCAGGTTCAGTGATCTTAAAGTACGATGTGCTGCGATGTGTCCACCAGGTTACGGAACAAGGTGCTGGCCATCGTAGGAGACTCTCTCGGCCACCAACAGTTACAATCCCTGCTGTGCATGCTCACGCGCGGCAAAAACACCACTGCCATGACAGACATTGGCAAGCAGTTCAATTTCCACACGCTAAAAGGAGAACGAAGGCCGAATGGGTACGCATACAGGTTCGACGCGACCAACACTACCATTGTCTTCAAGTGGACGGTGACTCTCGCCAGGGTGCAGCCGATCAATGCATCGGACCCGGAGACACGGAACGCCCTCCACATCGACCGGCCGGTGAAGTTCCTGGAGGATCATTTCCACCAGCTGGACGTGGTGGTGCTGAACTCAGGACACCACTGGAACGGGGGCAAGATGAGGCTGAATAGGTATGATTTCTACCACCAGGGGAAGCCAGCCAATCTCACTGTGTCGCAAGCATACAACATGACGGTGCACAACGTCGTGCATTTCGCACACAGGAAGACACAAAACACCAGTAAGATAGTCTACTATCGATCCCTGTCACCTCGTCATTTCCGAAACGGGGACTGGAACACTGGCGGCACATGCGACACCATCAGGTTTGAGGGTGACAAGCAAGTGCAAGAGGGCAACCGCATCGACCCACATGCGGAGAGTGCCATCCTCGGCACCACCGTGAATTTGCTCAACATCACGTCGCTATCGCTCCAGCGCGGCGAGACCCATGTGTCCAAGTATGGCGGTGCGAAGAGTGGCCAGGATTGTTTACACTGGTGCTTGCCCGGCATTCCGGATACTTGGAACGAGATCCTTTTTGCAGACCTCGCGACGAAGCTCACTAGCACCGCCATCGCCAGCAGAGCTGAGATGAGATGAGATGAGTTCAGATTTAGGGTTTAAAGCTCCGACACTGCTGCACTTTGTACATTCCTCGACGACCCCACTCCACCCCACCAATTCTTTCACCGCCACATGCTGTATTCAGATGTCGCTTACTACGCCGCATTTTAGATTCTAGCTACAGGGGTTGTCCCTTGATCTCATGAATTCATTCTTAAGCTTCCCACATTCGAAGCATAACCCAATGACAAAAACTGCAGCTTTTTGTTGTAGTGTATCGCAATGAGTTGCCTGGTTTTGGTGTCTTTTGGTAGGTTAGTTCAGCAACTTGAGACACACTATCTTTCATTCAGTGCGTGGTTGGTCTCCTGGGTCGGCCGCTTCATTCTTCATGGATTCACATGCTATGACTTCGCATTTGTTGCTCATTACCCTCAAATCTTGTTGTTCGAATTAATCTTGTTATCATCGTCTGAATTCCAATTTTGCACAATTTGTTAAAAGGAAAAATAAATAAACAAATAAAGAAATGGACTATTTTTGTGGAGATTGTTTTTTGGTCAATTAATTTTATTTTAGGTTGAGAAGGTTGCAAGAAAAAATCCAAGGCGAAGTTATAGACCAAACATAATTGGATTGGTTTAATGAAATTATTTTTTTAGATTTTATTTGTGAATAAATATCATTGAACATATTCTCACTTTTGTGAGATAGTTTGGATAAAAGTTTTGCTTGTTGTTTGTTCAATATTTGTGAACTCAAGAGTAGTGACAAAAAAGGTGCCCACTTGGTACCATCCCATTTTTACCTCATGCTCACAAATAAATGACCAATATTAGTTTTTGTTTTGCCCCACCCATTGTCCTCTTGTTGCCCATATGCAAGGGAAGGGGACAAAATTCCATATTAACAATCTGAGATGTGAAACCAACATCATCAGTTGGAAGGGTTAGTGGCATTGATAATGGGCAAACATTACTATAGGAAAGTTGATTCTTAGTCGCTTGATTATACAAGAAATAATAAAATGAATTAGTGATGGATGAAAAGTCAATGGATAATTTTTAGATTTTAGAAATGTTGAGATTGTTGGCTTTCACCATAAATATGCTTTTAATATAAAAATATGAGAGCTGTAATGTCATTATAAAATAGATGTAAATATTGTTTAATAATGTTTTGTAATTTTAATTTTTCTTAAAAAGTTTGTACTTCTATACACTATATTGTCATGATTCCTAAAATTTATTATCCATATAATTGTTACATCACATATGAAAATAATACAATAGTTTTACAAATAAGAAAGAATTTATAACAATATGGTTCCACTAACTATTGTGCACTGTTGTTCGTAATTTAAAAATTTATTTAATAATCAAAAAATTGTACACTTCCTATTTTACAACTTCGATTTAGATACATCTAAATAATTATTGTAAAATTTTATTGGTTGTTGGATTTAATTAAGAGTATTTAACACTAACACTCCAAAGTTTAACAATGGTATTGTTTGATTAATAGATCACATAACTAGAATGTAGGTGCTTATCTCTCTAAATTTAATTTCGTAAATTTGGAAAAAAAAGAACAAAATTCCATAACCATAATAGCAATAATTTCACCATATCTTAGAGTAATATCATCATATCCTAGAGCAAAAATTCACGATATCCTAGAATATAATTTCACCATATCCTAGAGCAAAAATTCACGATATCCTAGAATATAATTTCACCATATCCTAGAGCAAAAATTCACGATATCCTAGAATATAATTTCACCATATCCTAGAGCAAAATTTCAAAACTGTCAAATAACTTCATTTACTTTGTGATACTTTGAGTTCAATATGTTTTACCTCTCACATATCATGTTGACTTCTCTACTTAGAAACTCAAAATGAAACGTTTGTTGTTTCACGAGAATATGGCACTCTCCAATGGTGCCGTATTCGAAGTTAAGATTCATGTGGTATTTCAAATTTGGCATCAAAATTGCAGAAACTTGTAAGTACTTCACCAATGGTCCACTTTCTACTTTTCTCGTGAAAGTAGACGTCTTGAAAACTGACCCAAAAAAATTAACGTTACATTTAAACCAACTTATCCCTACTCTGATTACTTAAGACCTTCGTAATCAGGAAGCGCCAATCTACGATAATACAAATTCTAAGCCAAAGAAAAAAATTCGTGAAATGAACTAATCTAAGCCAACTACCTTCGGTCAGTCTTTCCAGTACCCCTTTTGCCGGAAAACAAATGCTTGGGCTTTTTGTTGTAGTGAACACGATCAGCCTCTCCCTTCCTAGCATCCTTATTCCTTTCTTTCACGGCATTCTTACCAATCTTCATTGCCTTAACCTTTTGAGCACTGTCCTTGAAACCCTCACCTGCAAAGACACGAATATGGCACCATTAGAGAGTTTTAAAAGTTTACAAGAAAGTAAAGACTAAAACTGCAAGTTAGTTACAAACAGAAGATTTAACATGATGAGGTCAGTATTAGGAGAAACTTTACCTGGAAGTGCTTCCTTGTGTGGCCGAGACAAGGATCGAGTTCGAGAACGCATTCTCTTGTTTGCTTGCTCATCCACTTCCATGTCATCATCACCTTTAGCTTCAGATCTGTCTCTCTTCCTGCTTCTTGTGCCAGCAGCGGACCTACTCCTAGCTCTATTCACTGCAGCAGTAGGGTCCAAACCTAAGCTTGAAAGATGTCTGCCCATTCTACTGGTATTGAACTGTCGTTCTACATCATGTCTTCTGGGCACCACAGGTTTATTATCAGCAGTTTTCTTCTTCGCCCTGTGCTCAGCCAACATGAGCTTTTTCTTCCGCCGAATTGCTGCAAGAGCCTCAGCTTCTTCGGGTGTCAAGTCCTGTTTAATTCGATCGACATTAGTCCACAACACCGCAGCAAGATCTCATTAAGTTCCAAGTTGAAAACATAGACTACGAAGCTATTCATAATGATCCCGAGTTCCCTATGGCGTTCTCAGTAGTAAAATTACAAATCTTCATCAAAGCATAGATTAAAGACTGCAGATAAAAACCGACCTGGTCACTCATGTCCTCATCTTCGTCCATTCCATTCTCTGCCGCTGCGGCACGCTCATCTTCTTCCCTTTCCAATTCGTCTAGCCTTTGAAGAATATCCGCATCGACAAAATCAGCGATATTATGACCATCCATAATCTCAGGAACAATGTCGTCCTTCCAGTCGGGATCCAACAACAAATAATGTTTGTGCAAGTTCGCGGAGTACACCCCTGCAATAGCACAACCGCAGGCGTACGTTGGTGAGCATCTGTAAACACTGAATAATAGTAAAAACCCCAGTAAAAAAGAATTGTACATGTAAAAACAATCTGTACTAATAGTAATAGTTCCAGTATTACCATTCACATTGTCTCTATTGAAACACTACTAAATAAACCACCAGGGAAGGAGAAAAAAAATGAAACTAATAAAATCTTACCAGCACCGCCATTCTCATTCTCAAGATCCTTCTCCAATTTCTTTTTGTTTTCAGCAGCCTTGTTCTGAGCAGCCCTGGCTTCCAAAACTGCCTGAGGTATAACAGGAGGACGTTCTTTCTGGTCCCTTAGTTTGGGGACAGCAACATGTATCCGATTCAGACAGTCGTTGATCTTCTTCGACTTCATCTTCATCTCTACACGCATTTGTAGTAGCTTCTCACACGCAGCATTCTTGACTTTAATAAGGCCTTCCTCTGTCATGGTACTCATGGTCAACATGCAATTCTCCTCATCGGGCGGAGCTCCATCAACCAAGCCTGCCCCAGCTCTAGCAGCTTCTTTCCTCATCTCCTCGATGAGTTTCTTATCAGATTCTGGAAGAGTCTCGAATGGCTGGAGGTCAGTTTTGTTGCACGCGATGATGACAGGCTTGTTCGCGAAAAGAGCTCTAATCGAATGAAATAGTGCTGCTTGCTGGGCAATCGTGTATCCACAATTTCCAGACAAATCGACAACGAAAAGAACGGCTGCTCTAAGATACGCAAGCGCGGTAATACTCAACATCTCGATAGTATTGCACTCTTCCAAAGGATGATCCAAAATTCCAGGAGTATCAATTACCTGTAGGACATTAATTGGTTAGTGAATATAAGAACAAAATCGGTTGATAACCAATACTGAATATCAATACAAACATTGAAAATTTAACCGCAGAAAAATGATCGGAAATTAGGAATCAAATGATCAGATGAATGATCCGAACTTAATCATGAGAACAGATGCATGAATCCTCTACCTGCCACCGCATGTACTTGTAATCGGTGTGGCCAACAAACAAAGACTTGGTAGTGAAAGCATAGGGCTGCACATCTACATCGGCACGTGTAATCTTGTTGATGAAGCTGCTCTTGCCAACATTGGGATAGCCGCAAATCAAAATGGTTCGAGTGTTGGGATCAATTGATGGCAACCTTGACATGTGCTGCCTAACCTGCTCCAAGTATGCCAAACTAGGACCAACACGTTTCATCACAGTGCACATCCTACCGAGCGCTGCTTTCTTCAAATTCTTGCACCTGCGAAGAACTCATGTTTAACGAAGCTCAAACGAAAAGCACTAAAAATATGTTCAATATCCTTGATTGCTAAAACCCTTGATACCCAAGTTCGACATTGCATCACCTACGGCATGCTGCTCTTGTAGAATAAAGGTTAGTGAAGCAAGGCTTCCATGAACGAAATCCAACTCCAAACTAGAACTAAAATGACTCTAATCACCTTAAACCCTAAACCCTAAACCCTCAATAACCAGTGCAAAAAAAATCAAAAAAATCACAATCAAAATACAGAACAAAGACGGTTAAAACTGACCTATAAAGCGAGTCGCCATATTTCAACAAACGTACGTAATCCTTGGCAATTTTCTCAATAAGGTTGCGAGCCGTATTAAGTTGCCCAAGTGCGAGCTTATAATGGTCCTTGTCATACAAATGGTTCAGCAACTCCCCGTAAAAAGGATGGATGTCATCGAGACGAGGGAAATCCTCCAAGATGGTGGAAATCTTCTCGTGAAAATTCGTCTGCGTGTACTTCACCTTCCGCATATAAAACTGCCGAATCCGATTGATAGCATAGCCCTTGTGCACCACAGTAGGCGTCTGGCGCTGCGTTCGTGACAAGATAATGTCCACAAACTCCTTGCCCGAAGGCACAACCGTAATCTGCTTGAAATTGTACAACACCATGGCTAATACCGCTCTTGCCTCTGCTCCTGGCAATGTGACAAAATCCTTCCACCCAACCTCAACCCTAACGCAGACACCAGTTCATATATATATATATATATATACAAAAAAAACCCACGATCTAGAGCCAAATCCCTCAACTCCTCCTCCTCCTCCTCCTCCTCTACAACCTGACTTCGAGACTGGAACCGGAAGGCTCCAGGTGAAAGAAGAGAAAGAGAGAGACTAAGCTTGGTTTCACTTGGCTTGGCTTGGCAACAGCACAAACCCACCCTCCACCACCACCACCAGGGGGAAGAAAGACTCTCTCTCAATTAGGGTTAACCAGCAGCCCAGCCCAGCCCAGCCCAGCCCCCCCTGCCCTGCTACGGCGTCCAGTCCAGTCCCAACACTCAACACACTACACAACATAACGATGCTTCTTCTTCATTTTCTTCTTCATTTTCTACTTCTTCTCCTGCAAACACTTCTCCGGCCACCGCCGCCGCCGCCGCCGCTGGGGCCCGGCTTCCAGTTTACTTCTGTATTGTATTATATGGGGAACTGAGAACGAACGTGGGAACAGCGTGCGATTATGATTGGGAGCAGTCGGGAGCGTGATCACAGAGTGACGAGGATCCACGTCGGACAGTCAGTCAGTCCACTTGGACAGATATTTTCCGATGGGTCGTGTGGGTCCCGAGGGAGGCTTTTAGGGTTTTAGGGCTTGATTTGCGGTTAAAAGAAAAAGTGAAAAAAGAAAGAAAGACAACAAGAGAGAGAAGCCACAACTTCCCTTCCCATATTATCCTATTATGATTATTCATTCATTCATTCATTCATTCATTCATTCATTCCCTCTTGGGGGAGGGTCGAGGAGTGACCACCATTACATCACTAGTTATGTTTTATAATATAATATTAGGTTTTTGGACTTCAGAGTAGAAATGTGAATACATGCATAATTGAAGCATCTCTAAACATGGCCAACTTTTTATCTTCAACTTTTAATCTTCTTGTTTATGTTTTGTGACTTGCCAATTTTTTTTTTATTTTGTAACTCTTTTCAGATTTTTTAGCAAAAAAAAACACTTATATTTTTTGTTGTTCATTTTTATTAATACTTCAACCTTTTTTTCTAAGGTAAGAATGTATATTTCATATGGTTATATGAATTATATAATTTATAATTTTGGCTAAATAAATATACATTTAGATTGTAAATTGATTTTTTTATGATTAAATAAACTTTATTTTTAAATTGTATTTTTATATTGAATTTTTTCTTGCTTTGATTCAATATGTAATATGTGTGTTTTTAAAGAAAAATGTTAAAATGACCTATCTATTCACTAAATCAATACTAAATTGACATACTCTCTCTATTTCTAGCCTATAACTATAATTAGAAAATGGATAATCCCCAAAAACCATCATTACAATCATAGCCATCATCTCCACCTCCCTTATTATCAATCCCTACTCTATCTATTTTTAGCCTTCTTCATCTTAATCCTCCCCCTCCCATCCTTCTCCTTCCAATTCATAATACTTATCTTAATCTCCCTCATTTTATTTGATCCTTCTCATCTATTTTAGTCAATATGCAAATCCTAGTTAGTAGAATGAAGTTTCAAAAATATTAGGTGGTAACAATTTATATTCATCAATTTTTCAATTTTTTTTCTTATTAGTTTTTTAATTCCATAACCAACCACAACATACAAAAAAGATCAAAAACTACATTAAATAATAAAATCCAGAAAAGAAAAGAAAAAAGACACCAAAGGATAAAACCATGATGTTGAAACATGAGATATCAGCACTAGAATTATGCTATAGCAATAGAGTTTATTTAATATATATTCCAATTCATACAAAACACCAAATCTTTCACATAAAATCCACAAGGTTGAATAAAAACAAAACTTTAAAAACTACCAAAATGAATATTGTAAAAATGATGCTAAAATGATATGCAAAACCACTAATTGGAAGACAACACACTATGAGCACTACAAATAAAAAATTACATACATTTAGAACTTTAGGTCTTATAAGAATCAAATTTTGTACTATTGTGGTGATTTATAGTGATCAATGTTGAGTGGAGATCAAAAAATGTGGAGATCTTGGTAATTAAGAAATCATATTGTTTTACCCTTCCAAGCCATGTTTCATGCCAAGAGCTTTGAAGGCCTCTTTAACTCACACAATTGGTGAAGGTGGTGATCACAAGAATGAAATATATTATTGGTTTTTTATCTTGCTTATATGTATGTGTATTAAGATCCTCTCCCCAATTCATATAGTTTTTGAAAGAACTATGTAATTTTATTGATGATTACATTGATAGTTCCACCAACAATAAGAAATAGGTAGAAATATCAGATGGTTGTAAGCAATATGAAGTCCATTGCAAATAGTATGGAAATCCATTTGGATGGCTAAAAGACAACCTTTTGGCAAACTACTAACTCCAACAATGTTGTAGTGCTATGCAAAGTGAAGAAGACAATTACCTTCCACCTTTGTAATTATTATCCTTCTATCACCTTTTCTTGAATTTGTTTTTATTTTGCTTTAGCTCTTGGTTAAGTTTTTACGATATATATTTAAATTTGTTGGATCTAGAGGCTTTGAATTTTGCAAGATTAACTTCAAAACAACTTTATTTAAGCATTGAATTTGTAATAGGGTATAGATAAGATATTTGTATATAGGGATAGATAGTTATAGCCATTGAAGTTTGTAAAATTAGAATTATATTAGTGGACCAAGTAGGATCCACCATGTAACATTCTAGAAAGAATTTATGACAGTTATCTAGGTAGAGCCCACAATGGAACCTTCTAGAAAAGGCTTAAGGTGGTTATCTAAGTAGGGCCTACTATAGAACCTTCTAGAAGGAATTTAAGGTAGTTATCTAAATAAGGTCCATCATTTAAGAATATTTTATAAAGTCTAGGATAATAGAATAAAGTATAAATAGGATTAGCTAGGGACTTTTGGAGCATCTAGTGAAGTATGGCTTTCGACCCTTTCTCTTAATACAATTGGATTTTATATCTTCCTATTTTCTTTTTTTCTATTTTAATTTAGTTGCTCAGTTTTGACTTCTGTATCCTATTCTATATTATTTTGTTCAATTTTGTTGTGGTCCAGTTTGTCATACCTTGTAATGAGGTTTTATGTTGCTGTGGATTAAAAGAGCCTTGGACACTTGAGATAGACTGGTCATGTTTCAAAATTGAAGATTTGTATATAAAGTAGTGTTTGTTCTTAGTAAAATTGATATATCAATTTTTATTTAATCTTTGTAGCTTGTTTTCACATCAAACAAAGGTTTGATATATACACCACAATTTGTCACGGACACAAAATACAGACTTGAAATCTAACAAGAAGTTCAAGAAGAAGTGGCAGAACTAGATTAAACAGATGAGTACAAGAACAACACCAGAAAGGTGAGCTAGAACTCCAAGAGATGTGTTGTCGAGACTGAAGAACTCTTCAGCCTCGACTCCTATATATACTATTGGCCTATGGTTCTAAGGAAGCGCATCAAGAAGCTTCCCAAGAACTATGAAGCTTCTCGAGCAACTATCCAAGAGCTAGGAAGCTTCTCAAGTAACTTCCTAGAATCTACTAGAATATTCTAAGAATCTTCTAAAGCCTTCTATGGGAATCTTTAGGGAATCTTCAAAGAATCTTTAGGGAATCTTTGAAGAATATTCTAAGAAAATATTCAAGGGATCTTCTGGAAGTTTCTAGAGACTTCTTTCTAGAAGGTTCTAGAAACTTGTCTCTAGAAAGGTCTAAGGACTATGTCCCTAACATCACCTCCTCCTTTAGCTTCGAGGTCTCCGAGAAGCAATGTTATCGTCAGTCAATACCAACGCAAGAAAATGAAGATCTGTCGCATAACCTCTGCTATGAACTCCAATTGTTGTTCATGAGGCAAGTGATTCAATGGTCCTTGAAGCCAATGGTAGTGGCCCACGCCTTCAACTTCTGACCAAGCATGAACCTCCGTGTCTTCATTGTGAAATTATCCTGCAAACACTCCTTCTGGCTGACCATTGTAGGCAGGCTAGACCTCAAATACAATCACCAGCGATCTGTTGCTCGGAATCCTTCGACGTCGTCGTGGTGCAGGCGGTTCTTCATCTCGCGGTCGTCTTCGTGAGCTAGTTGCTTGAGATGACATGACAAGTGTAGTATCTTGGCTATCCATATTCAAAGGCTAAAAGAATAAGAACAAACTTGGGCTACTAACAAAGTTCTACGCTATCTTGGAGAGAATGACTACATCAACTATGGATTTTGGTGGTGCTCTCTCCTCTTTTCTGTTTTTTGGATGAGCAAGCTTCAGTAAGAAGCTATCGTCGAACCGGCTTGGGTTTCTCAGAATATCGTCGATGAAACTCCTGTACCTTTTGCGGCGCATTCGCGAGATTTTTGGCCGGCTCCCATGTTCGTTCATTAATATCGTAACTGCTCCAATGCACAAAGTATTCTAATTTACCCCGTCTTTGCCGTGAATCCAGGACCTTTTCCACCTCGTATTCTTCGTGGTTCTCTATTTCTATGCTAGGTGGTGGACATTGTACTCTTCCAGGAAAAGACGATTCTCGATAAGGCTCCAACAAAGAAACATGAAAGACAGGATGTACCTTCATAGTAGCTGGTAACTCCAAACGATACGCTACAGGATTGATCTGCTTCTGGATAACAAATGATCCCAATCTTCGATAGTCCAATTTTTCACATGGCCGCTTGGTCTTAATATTTCGTCGAAGCAGCCAAACTTTGTCTCCAATCGTGAATTTAGGTGCCTGATTCCAAAATTTGTCCGCGAACGCCTTGTAAGATTCTTGGGCAGTTTGCATTTGAAGCTTCAATATAGTTTGAAGTTGCGAAAGCTCCTTCACCAATCCTTCAGCTGCCGGATTGTTAATCGTTGACGAACTCCATAAGTCAAGCTTCGGATGGTATCCATAATTGGAAAAGAATGGCATTTGTTGAGTTGACGCATGAAGGGTGTTGTTATATGCGAACTGGGCTAGCGGTAGATATGCGGCCCAATCATCTTGTTGATAGTTGATGGTGCAACGTAAATATTGCTCTAAAACTTGATTCACTCGTTCTGTTTGGCCGTCCGTTTGAGGATGAAATGCCGAAGAAAGCTTGATATCCACCTTCAATATCTCAAAAAGAGATTTCCAAAACTTTGACACAAACTGGGTTCCTCGATCCGATACGATATCATCTGGTAGACCATGATATCGATACACATTATCAAGAAAGAGTCTTGCTGTGTCTTCGCTTGACGATGTCTTCTTGCAAGGGAAAAAATGTGCCATCTTTGTAAGCCGATCTACGACAACAAAAATGCTGTCAAATGAATTCGATGGTGGTAGATCCATAATAAAGTCCATAGAAACCGAAGACCATGGTCGGCGCGGAATAGGCAATGGCTGTAGAAGTCCATAAGGCCGATGTCGAGGATTTTTGGATCTTGAACAAATGTCACAAGATACAACAAAATCTTTCACATCCTTCCACATTTGAGGCCACCAGAAATCGCGGGAAATAAGTTCCAAGGTCTTATTGAATCCAAAATGTCCCGGAGCTGGAAAGTCATGACGAGATTGAAGAACTCGGAGTCGTGTTGGCCCTTTTAGGATATACAACCGCTCTTCGAAATATACTAGATCTCCTTCCATCTTGAATTTATCATCACTAGCATGTTGCTTGATATCAAGGGCTAGAGAATCTTCAATGGTTGCGGCCCGTACCTGGTCGAGGAAGTCAGCATCAATTGGTACAATAGCTGCGTTGAGTCGAAATTTCTCTGGCTTCAACAATGTCGTGCACTGTTGATCAAATGCTGCATCTCCAGCCTTTGGCGCGAGATATGATCTCCTTGATAACGCATCAGACAACCCTTGTTGCTTCCCAGGCCGATAAGTAATAACAAAGTCGAACCTGGATAGCGACATACTCCACCGAGCTTGACGTCGATTCAAAACCCGAGCCGACATAAAATACTCTAAATTCTTGTGATCCGTATATACGGTCACTGGATGTGCAGTTCCTTCGAGAAAGTGGCGCCACTCTTGGAAAGAATCTACTATAGCAAGGAGTTCCTTATCGTGGATCTCATAGTTGATCTCAGCAGCAGAGAATTTTCGAGAATAGAACGCAACTGGATGGAGCTTCTCATCTATGCCCATCTGTGAAAGTACAACTCCCAAAGCAAAATCCGAAGCATCTGTCTCCAAATAAAAGGCCTTTGTAAAGTCCGGATGTACCAAGATTGGAGCTGTAGTAAATACCATCTTCAAATCTTGGAATGCTTTTTCTGCGATAGGTCCCCATTCGAGCTTGTCCTTGCACGTTAACCGAGTGAGGGGGGCAGCAACTTGAGAATAATTCTTGATGAAGATCCGATAGTAGTTAGCAAATCCAAGAAAATATTGTACGTCCCTAACCGTCTTCGGAACTTTCCAAGACATGATTGCTTCCACCTTCTTTGGATCCATCTTCAATCCTTCCGTAGTCGCGATGAATCCCAAAAACTCCATCTCAGTTTGGTGAAATAAGCACTTCTCCAATTTGGCATAGAGTCCTTGCTCCCGTAGTTTTTTGAGTACCAGATGAACGTGCTCTTCATGTTCTTCCTCGTTCTTAGAAAATATCAAAATATCATCTAGATAGATGACAACAAAATCGTCTAGATGCTCTCGAAAGATGTCATTCATCATGTATTGAAAGACCGCTGGAGCATTAGTAAGACCAAATGGCATGACATTGTATTCAAAATGGCCATACCTTGTTCGAAAAGCTGTCTTCCATTCATCTCCTTCTTTGATTCGCACAAGGTTGTAAGCTCCCCTTAGGTCAATCTTTGTAAAGATCCTTGCACGCCCAAGTTGTTCTAGAAGACCAGAGATCAAAGGCAGTGGGTAGCGATTCTTTTTTGTCACCTTGTTGAGACCTCGATAGTCCACGCACATCCGTAGTGAGCCATCTTTCTTCTTCGCAAATAAGATTGGTGCCCCAGCTGGCGACTTCGAATGACGGATGAAGTTCTTGGCTAGATTCTCGTCAATGTACTTCCGCAACTCAGTCAACTCCGTCTGCGACAAATTGTAGATTGGTCCAAAAGGTGGTTGTGCTCCTTCTTGCAATTCAATGGCACAGTCATAGGATCGATGCTCTGGCAGCATATCAGCATTCTTCTTTTCAAAGACATCTTTGAATTCTTCATACTGCTTTGGAATAACCAAAGTCGGAGTTGCATCTTCTCGAGTCGGAGTTGCAAAGATGACAAGAGGTGTATTTTGCTTGGCTTCCTTCATGAAAGCCCTTGCACCTATAAACAAGGATTTGTTTCTAGACATTGTCTTGGCAGATTCCACCTTCAAGGAGTTTGTTGGAAATTTCACTTTCCGCAACTTCCAATCTATCAATGGATTATATCTATCAAGCCAAGATAGTCCCAAAATGATAGGACATGAAGGGGTCTTGATAACATTAAACACAATATTGCTCTCATGGTTTTCAAGACGTACCTTCAATGGTTTAGTTTCATGGATAACATTGCCCGAAGACAATGGTCGTCCATCTATGACTTCTACATGGACAGGCTTAAGTTTCTTTACAAGAGAAATATTGTGAAGCTTGGCAAACTCTTCATCTATAAAGCAAGCGGATGCACCCGAGTCTAATAAAGCATCGACTTGTAGTTCTTGAATACCCAGATGTAAAGGTACCATAAAACAATCCGAAGGTTGAGCTGAGAGAAAGGGACCTTGATTAATTTTGGATGTTGAGATGTCCAACCGCACGGTCCCTATTGTGGCTAGGCGTCCTTGTTTTCCTGCATGCTTGTACTCCTGAGTCTTGTTGTTTGAGGCTTCTGTTTCTTCCGACAATCTACAGCTTTATGGCCCGCTTCTCCGCAATATAAACACAAGTTTTGTTCAAATCGTCGCTTCCTTTCTTCAGCTGTGAGGGGTTTGAAACGTACCGCATCAATTTGCATGGGTTCAGGATCTGTGGAGTGATTCTTTGGACCTTTTGAAAATGTAGCAAATGCTCCATCATTTCTCCAGCCTGATCGTCTTTCTTGTCGTAATTCAAAGAGGCGGTTGTCACAAATAATTGCCTGAGATATAAGTTCTTCTAAAGTATCCGCCTTAGGCATGGTGATCAATAAGTTCTTGACATCATCTCTCAGTCCATATCGAAATCGTGTCATGAACGCCTTATCATTCCAATCAAGATCACATGTAAGCTGTTGAAATTCTGTAGCATAGATTACAGCAGAACGTGATCCTTGTCGCAGATTTTGTATCTTTCTTTCAGCCACTCTTTCTCGATCGCTATCTCCAAACGTAGCAGTAAGTCTCTCTATGAAAGCCTCTAGGTCGTACAATATTGGAGAATCCTTCTCCAATAGTGGAGCAAACCAAGAGCGAGCATTTCCTGATAGAAGAATACCTATGAAAGCAACCTGGGTAAATCCATTCGGATAACGAGAAGGGTATAGGCGTAGGTAAAGCCGTACTTGTTGCACAAAACCTCGAAAGTTGGCTCTTGTTCCGTCAAACTTTTCTGGCATACTCGCTTTTGGTTCTTTCGTACTAATCCTTGAAGTATCTATAGGGGTCGTATGTGACACATGTCTTGCTTCTCTCAGTCGAATAATCTCTTGTTGTAGGCTATGAATTTCGCGTCTAGCTTCTTCGGTCACTAGATCAATTTGAGGTTCTTTACTTGGATTGCGAAGAAATGCAATCTCCTTTCGTACACTATTCATAAGAGCTTGAAGATCTGCAAGAGTTGCCACTCTATTGTCTACTTGTGGAGATGCACTGTCTATGACCTAGTCTACTTCCATATTTAGAAAATAGATGGATTAAAATTTTGAGAGAAGAAGAAATTGCTAAGTCTCTTGGAGAAAATTGTAGCACTACCTGTCACTAAAACCTACTCAGAGAAAAGGAAAAAAAAAAAAACACTAAACGATTTCAGTTTTAGAGGAGGGTAATCCGCAACCTCTAAAAATGCCTCAATGTTTTCGAGAAGAGGGGTAATCCGCACTCTATCAAGAAGGCAAAGCTCTGAAATCGATGTTAACAATCTTTTCTACTAGCTATGCTAAACAAAAAGAAGGAATTAATATCAGTCCAAGAGAGGGTAATCCGCAACCCTTAGAACGCTCAAGTATCTCCAAGGAAAGGGGTAGTCCACTCTCTGCCTCAAAGAACTAAGCTCTAATATTGTGATTGAGAAAATATCAGTTTAGAGGAAGGTAATCCGCAACCCCTAAAGCGCTAGAATACCTTCAAGAAGAGGGGTAATCCGCTCTCAAACAAGAAGGATTCAGCTCTGATATTAAGATAAAGGTAGTCTCGACAAATTGTCACGGACACAAAATACAGACTTGAAATCTAACAAGAAGTTCAAGAAGAAGTGGTAGAACTAGATTAAACAGATGAGTACAAGAACAATACCAGAAAGGTGAGCTAGAACTCCAAGAGATGTGTTGTCGAGACTGAAGAACTCTTCAGCCTCGACTCCTATATATACTATTGGCCTATGGTTCTAAGGAAGCGCATCAAGAAGCTTCCCAAGAACTATGAAGCTTCTCGAGCAACTACCCAAGAGCTAGGAAGCTTCTCAAGTAACTTCCTAGAATCTACTAGAGCCTTCTAAGGGAATCTTTAGGGAATCTTCAGAGAATCTTTAGGGAATCTTTGAAGAATATTCTAAGAGAATATTCAAAGAATCTTCTGGAAGTTTCTAGAGACTTCTTTCTAGAAGGTTCTAGAAACTTGTCTCTAGAAAGGTCTAAGGACTATGTCCCTAACATCACCTCCTCCTTTTGCTTCGAGGTCTCCGAGAAGCAATGTTATCGTCAATCAATACCAACGCAAGAAAATGAAGATCTGTCGCATAACCTCTGCTATGAACTCCAATTGTTGTTCATGAGGCAAGTGATTCAATGGTCCTTGAAGCCAATGGTAGTGGCCCACGCCTTCAACTTCTGACCAAGCATGAACCTCCGTGTCTTCATTGTGAAATTATCCTGCAAACACTCCTTCTGGCTGACCATTGTAGGCAGGCTAGACCTCAAATACAATCACCAGCGATCTGTTGCTCGGAATCCTTCGACGTCGTCGTGGTGCAGGCGGTTCTTCATCTCGCGGTCGTCTTCGTGAGCTAGTTGCTTGAGATGACATGACAAGTGTAGTATCTTGGCTATCCATATTCAAAGGCTAAAAGAATAAGAACAAACTTGGGCTACTAACAAAGTTCTACGCTATCTTGGAGAGAATGACTACATCAACTATGGATTTTGGTGGTGCTCTCTCCTCTTTTCTGTTTTTTGGATGAGCAAGCTTCAGTAAGAAGCTATCGTCGAACCGGCTTGGGTTTCTCAGAATATCGTCGATGAAACTCCTGTACCTTTTGCGGCGCATTCGCGAGATTTTTGGCCGGCTCCCATGTTCGTTCATTAATATCGTAACTGCTCCAATGCACAAAGTATTCTAATTTACCCCGTCTTTGCCGTGAATCCAGGACCTTTTCCACCTCGTATTCTTCGTGGTTCTCTATTTCTATGCTAGGTGGTGGACATTGTACTCTTCCAGGAAAAGACGATTCTCGATAAGGCTCCAACAAAGAAACATGAAAGACAGGATGTACCTTCATAGTAGCTGGTAACTCCAAACGATACGCTACAGGATTGATCTGCTTCTGGATAACAAATGATCCCAATCTTCGATAGTCCAATTTTTCACATGGCCGCTTGGTCTTAATATTTCGTCGAAGCAGCCAAACTTTGTCTCCAATCGTGAATTTAGGTGCCTGATTCCAAAATTTGTCCGCGAACGCCTTGTAAGATTCTTGGGCAGTTTGCATTTGAAGCTTCAATATAGTTTGAAGTTGCGAAAGCTCCTTCACCAATCCTTCAGCTGCCGGATTGTTAATCGTTGACGAACTCCATAAGTCAAGCTTCGGATGGTATCCATAATTGGAAAAGAATGGCGTTTGTTGAGTTGACGCATGAAGGGTGTTGTTATATGCGAACTCGGCTAGCGGTAGATATGCGGCCCAATCATCTTGTTGATAGTTGATGGTGTAACGTAAATATTGCTCTAAAACTTGATTCACTCGTTCTGTTTGGCCGTCCGTTTGAGGATGAAATGCCGAAGAAAGCTTGATATCCACCTTCAATATCTCAAAAAGAGATTTCCAAAACTTTGACACAAACTGGGTTCCTCGATCCGATACGATATCATCTGGTAGACCATGATATCGATACACATTATCAAGAAAGAGTCTTGCTGTGTCTTCGCTTGACGATGTCTTCTTGCAAGGGAAAAAATGTGCCATCTTTGTAAGCCGATCTACGACAACAAAAATGCTGTCAAATGAATTCGATGGTGGTAGATCCGTAATAAAGTCCATAGAAACCGAAGACCATGGTCGGCGCGGAATAGGCAATGGCTGTAGAAGTCCATAAGGCCGATGTCGAGGGTTTTTGGATCTTGAACAAATGTCACAAGATACAACAAAATCTTTCACATCCTTCCACATTTGAGGCCACCAGAAATCGCGGGAAATAAGTTCCAAGGTCTTATTGAATCCAAAATGTCCCGGAGCTGGAAAGTCATGACGAGATTGAAGAACTCGGAGTCGTGTTGGCCCTTTTAGGATATACAACCGCTCTTCGAAATATACTAGATCTCCTTCCATCTTGAATTTATCATCACTAGCATGTTGCTTGATATCAAGGGCTAGAGAATCTTCAATGGTTGCGGCCCGTACCTGGTCGAGGAAGTCAGCATCAATTGGTACAATAGCTGCGTTGAGTCGAAATTTCTCTGGCTTCAACAATGTCGTGCACTGTTGATCAAATGCTGCATCTCCAGCCTTTGGCGCGAGATATGATCTCCTTGATAATGCATCAGACAACCCTTGTTGCTTTCCAGGCCGATAAGTAATAACAAAGTCGAACCTGGATAGCGACATACTCCACCGAGCTTGACGTCGATTCAAAACCCGAGCCGACATAAAATACTCTAAATTCTTGTGATCCGTATATACGGTCACTGGATGTGCAGTTCCTTCGAGAAAGTGGCGCCACTCTTGGAAAGAATCTACTATAGCAAGGAGTTCCTTATCGTGGATCTCATAGTTGATCTCAGCAGCAGAGAATTTTCGAGAATAGAACGCAACTGGATGGAGCTTCTCATCTATGCCCATCTGTGAAAGTACAACTCCCAAAGCAAAATCCGAAGCATCTGTCTCCAAATAAAAGGCCTTTGTAAAGTCCGGATGTACCAAGATTGGAGCTGTAGTAAATACCATCTTCAAATCTTGGAATGCTTTTTCTGCGATAGGTCCCCATTCGAGCTTGTCCTTGCACGTTAACCGAGTGAGGGGGGCAGCAACTTGAGAATAATTCTTGATGAAGATCCGATAGTAGTTAGCAAATCCAAGAAAATATTGTACGTCCCTAACCGTCTTCGGAACTTTCCAAGACATGATTGCTTCCACCTTCTTTGGATCCATCTTCAATCCTTCCGTAGTCGCGATGAATCCCAAAAACTCCATCTCAGTTTGGTGAAATAAGCACTTCTCCAATTTGGCATAGAGTCCTTGCTCCCGTAGTTTTTTGAGTACCAGATGAACGTGCTCTTCATGTTCTTCCTCGTTCTTAGAAAATATCAAAATATCATCTAGATAGATGACAACAAAATCGTCTAGATGCTCTCGAAAGATGTCATTCATCATGTATTGAAAGACCGCTGGAGCATTAGTAAGACCAAATGGCATGACATTGTATTCAAAATGGCCATACCTTGTTCGAAAAGCTGTCTTCCATTCATCTCCTTCTTTGATTCGCACAAGGTTGTAAGCTCCCCTTAGGTCAATCTTTGTAAAGATCCTTGCACGCCCAAGTTGTTCTAGAAGACCAGAGATCAAAGGCAGTGGGTAGCGATTCTTTTTTGTCACCTTGTTGAGACCTCGATAGTCCACGCACATCCGTAGTGAGCCATCTTTCTTCTTCGCAAATAAGATTGGTGCCCCAGCTGGCGACTTCGAATGACGGATGAAGTTCTTGGCTAGATTCTCGTCAATGTACTTCCGCAACTCAGTCAACTCCGTCTGCGACAAATTGTAGATTGGTCCAAAAGGTGGTTGTGCTCCTTCTTGCAATTCAATGGCACAGTCATAGGATCGATGCTCTGGCAGCATATCAGCATTCTTCTTTTCAAAGACATCTTTGAATTCTTCATACTGCTTTGGAATAACCAAAGTCGGAGTTGCATCTTCTCGAGTCGGAGTTGCAAAGATGACAAGAGGTGTATTTTGCTTGGCTTCCTTCATGAAAGCCCTTGCACCTATAAACAAGGATTTGTTTCTAGACATTGTCTTGGCAGATTCCACCTTCAAGGAGTTTGTTGGAAATTTCACTTTCCGCAACTTCCAATCTATCAATGGATTATATCTATCAAGCCAAGATAGTCCCAAAATGATAGGACATGAAGGGGTCTTGATAACATTAAACACAATATTGCTCTCATGGTTTTCAAGACGTACCTTCAATGGTTTAGTTTCATGGATAACATTGCCCGAAGACAATGGTCGTCCATCTATGACTTCTACATGGACAGGCTTAAGTTTCTTTACAAGAGAAATATTGTGAAGCTTGGCAAACTCTTCATCTATAAAGCAAGCGGATGCACCCGAGTCTAATAAAGCATCGACTTGTAGTTCTTGAATACCCAGATGTAAAGGTACCATAAAACAATCCGAAGGTTGAGCTGAGAGAAAGGGACCTTGATTAATTTTGGATGTTGAGATGTCCAACCGCACGGTCCCTATTGTGGCTAGGCGTCCTTGTTTTCCTGCATGCTTGTACTCCTGAGTCTTGTTGTTTGAGGCTTCTGTTTCTTCCGACAATCTACAGCTTTATGGCCCGCTTCTCCGCAATATAAACACAAGTTTTGTTCAAATCGTCGCTTCCTTTCTTCAGCTGTGAGGGGTTTGAAACGTACCGCATCAATTTGCATGGGTTCAGGATCTGTGGAGTGATTCTTTGGACCTTTTGAAAATGTAGCAAATGCTCCATCATTTCTCCAGCCTGATCGTCTTTCTTGTCGTAATTCAAAGAGGCGGTTGTCACAAATAATTGCCTGAGATATAAGTTCTTCTAAAGTATCCGCCTTAGGCATGGTGATCAATAAGTTCTTGACATCATCTCTCAGTCCATATCGAAATCGTGTCATGAACGCCTTATCATTCCAATCAAGATCACATGTAAGCTGTTGAAATTCTGTAGCATAGATTACAGCAGAACGTGATCCTTGTCGCAGATTTTGTATCTTTCTTTCAGCCACTCTTTCTCGATCGCTATCTCCAAACGTAGCAGTAAGTCTCTCTATGAAAGCCTCTAGGTCGTACAATATTGGAGAATCCTTCTCCAATAGTGGAGCAAACCAAGAGCGAGCATTTCCTGATAGAAGAATACCTATGAAAGCAACCTGGGTAAATCCATTCGGATAACGAGAAGGGTATAGGCGTAGGTAAAGCCGTACTTGTTGCACAAAACCTCGAAAGTTGGCTCTTGTTCCGTCAAACTTTTCTGGCATACTCGCTTTTGGTTCTTTCGTACTAATCCTTGAAGTATCTATAGGGGTCGTATGTGACACATGTCTTGCTTCTCTCAGTCGAATAATCTCTTGTTGTAGGCTATGAATTTCGCGTCTAGCTTCTTCGGTCACTAGATCAATTTGAGGTTCTTTACTTGGATTGCGAAGAAATGCAATCTCCTTTCGTACACTATTCATAAGAGCTTGAAGATCTGCAAGAGTTGCCACTCTATTGTCTACTTGTGGAGATGCACTGTCTATGACCTAGTCTACTTCCATATTTAGAAAATAGATGGATTAAAATTTTGAGAGAAGAAGAAATTGCTAAGTCTCTTGGAGAAAATTGTAGCACTACCTGTCACTAAAACCTACTCAGAGAAAAGGAAAAAAAAAAAAACACTAAACGATTTCAGTTTTAGAGGAGGGTAATCCGCAACCTCTAAAAATGCCTCAATGTTTTCGAGAAGAGGGGTAATCCGCACTCTATCAAGAAGGCAAAGCTCTGAAATCGATGTTAACAATCTTTTCTACTAGCTATGCTAAACAAAAAGAAGGAATTAATATCAGTCCAAGAGAGGGTAATCCGCAACCCTTAGAACGCTCAAGTATCTCCAAGGAAAGGGGTAGTCCACTCTCTGCCTCAAAGAACTAAGCTCTAATATTGTGATTGAGAAAATATCAGTTTAGAGGAAGGTAATCCGCAACCCCTAAAGCGCTAGAATACCTTCAAGAAGAGGGGTAATCCGCTCTCAAACAAGAAGGATTCAGCTCTGATATTAAGATAAAGGTAGTCTCGACAAATTGTCACGGACACAAAATACAGACTTGAAATCTAACAAGAAGTTCAAGAAGAAGTGGTAGAACTAGATTAAACAGATGAGTACAAGAACAATACCAGAAAGGTGAGCTAGAACTCCAAGAGATGTGTTGTCGAGACTGAAGAACTCTTCAGCCTCGACTCCTATATATACTATTGGCCTATGGTTCTAAGGAAGCGCATCAAGAAGCTTCCCAAGAACTATGAAGCTTCTCGAGCAACTACCCAAGAGCTAGGAAGCTTCTCAAGTAACTTCCTAGAATCTACTAGAGCCTTCTAAGGGAATCTTTAGGGAATCTTCAGAGAATCTTTAGGGAATCTTTGAAGAATATTCTAAGAGAATATTCAAAGAATCTTCTGGAAGTTTCTAGAGACTTCTTTCTAGAAGGTTCTAGAAACTTGTCTCTAGAAAGGTCTAAAGACTATGTCCCTAACATCACCTCCTCCTTTTGCTTCGAGGTCTCCGAGAAGCAATGTTATCGTCAATCAATACCAACGCAAGAAAATGAAGATCTGTCGCATAACCTCTGCTATGAACTCCAATTGTTGTTCATGAGGCAAGTGATTCAATGGTCCTTGAAGCCAATGGTAGTGGCCCACGCCTTCAACTTCTGACCAAGCATGAACCTCCGTGTCTTCATTGTGAAATTATCCTGCAAACACTCCTTCTGGCTGACCATTGTAGGCAGGCTAGACCTCAAATACAATCACCAGCGATCTGTTGCTCGGAATCCTTCGACGTCGTCGTGGTGCAGGCGGTTCTTCATCTCGCGGTCGTCTTCGTGAGCTAGTTGCTTGAGATGACATGACAAGTGTAGTATCTTGGCTATCCATATTCAAAGGCTAAAAGAATAAGAACAAACTTGGGCTACTAACAAAGTTCTACGCTATCTTGGAGAGAATGACTACATCAACTATGGATTTTGGTGGTGCTCTCTCCTCTTTTCTGTTTTTTGGATGAGCAAGCTTCAGTAAGAAGCTATCGTCGAACCGGCTTGGGTTTCTCAGAATATCGTCGATGAAACTCCTGTACCTTTTGCGGCGCATTCGCGAGATTTTTGGCCGGCTCCCATGTTCGTTCATTAATATCGTAACTGCTCCAATGCACAAAGTATTCTAATTTACCCCGTCTTTGCCGTGAATCCAGGACCTTTTCCACCTCGTATTCTTCGTGGTTCTCTATTTCTATGCTAGGTGGTGGACATTGTACTCTTCCAGGAAAAGACGATTCTCGATAAGGCTCCAACAAAGAAACATGAAAGACAGGATGTACCTTCATAGTAGCTGGTAACTCCAAACGATACGCTACAGGATTGATCTGCTTCTGGATAACAAATGATCCCAATCTTCGATAGTCCAATTTTTCACATGGCCGCTTGGTCTTAATATTTCGTCGAAGCAGCCAAACTTTGTCTCCAATCGTGAATTTAGGTGCCTGATTCCAAAATTTGTCCGCGAACGCCTTGTAAGATTCTTGGGCAGTTTGCATTTGAAGCTTCAATATAGTTTGAAGTTGCGAAAGCTCCTTCACCAATCCTTCAGCTGCCGGATTGTTAATCGTTGACGAACTCCATAAGTCAAGCTTCGGATGGTATCCATAATTGGAAAAGAATGGCGTTTGTTGAGTTGACGCATGAAGGGTGTTGTTATATGCGAACTCGGCTAGCGGTAGATATGCGGCCCAATCATCTTGTTGATAGTTGATGGTGTAACGTAAATATTGCTCTAAAACTTGATTCACTCGTTCTGTTTGGCCGTCCGTTTGAGGATGAAATGCCGAAGAAAGCTTGATATCCACCTTCAATATCTCAAAAAGAGATTTCCAAAACTTTGACACAAACTGGGTTCCTCGATCCGATACGATATCATCTGGTAGACCATGATATCGATACACATTATCAAGAAAGAGTCTTGCTGTGTCTTCGCTTGACGATGTCTTCTTGCAAGGGAAAAAATGTGCCATCTTTGTAAGCCGATCTACGACAACAAAAATGCTGTCAAATGAATTCGATGGTGGTAGATCCGTAATAAAGTCCATAGAAACCGAAGACCATGGTCGGCGCGGAATAGGCAATGGCTGTAGAAGTCCATAAGGCCGATGTCGAGGGTTTTTGGATCTTGAACAAATGTCACAAGATACAACAAAATCTTTCACATCCTTCCACATTTGAGGCCACCAGAAATCGCGGGAAATAAGTTCCAAGGTCTTATTGAATCCAAAATGTCCCGGAGCTGGAAAGTCATGACGAGATTGAAGAACTCGGAGTCGTGTTGGCCCTTTTAGGATATACAACCGCTCTTCGAAATATACTAGATCTCCTTCCATCTTGAATTTATCATCACTAGCATGTTGCTTGATATCAAGGGCTAGAGAATCTTCAATGGTTGCGGCCCGTACCTGGTCGAGGAAGTCAGCATCAATTGGTACAATAGCTGCGTTGAGTCGAAATTTCTCTGGCTTCAACAATGTCGTGCACTGTTGATCAAATGCTGCATCTCCAGCCTTTGGCGCGAGATATGATCTCCTTGATAACGCATCAGACAACCCTTGTTGCTTCCCAGGCCGATAAGTAATAACAAAGTCGAACCTGGATAGCGACATACTCCACCGAGCTTGACGTCGATTCAAAACCCGAGCCGACATAAAATACTCTAAATTCTTGTGATCCGTATATACGGTCACTGGATGTGCAGTTCCTTCGAGAAAGTGGCGCCACTCTTGGAAAGAATCTACTATAGCAAGGAGTTCCTTATCATGGATCTCATAGTTGATCTCAGCAGCAGAGAATTTTCGAGAATAGAACGCAACTGGATGGAGCTTCTCATCTACGCCCATCTGTGAAAGTACAACTCCCAAAGCAAAATCCGAAGCATCTGTCTCCAAATAAAAGGCCTTTGTAAAGTCCGGATGTACCAAGATTGGAGCTGTAGTAAATACCATCTTCAAATCTTGGAATGCTTTTTCTGCGATAGGTCCCCATTCGAGCTTGTCCTTGCACGTTAACCGAGTGAGGGGGGCAGCAACTTGAGAATAATTCTTGATGAAGATCCGATAGTAGTTAGCAAATCCAAGAAAATATTGTACGTCCCTAACCGTCTTCGGAACTTTCCAAGACATGATTGCTTCCACCTTCTTTGGATCCATCTTCAATCCTTCCGTAGTCGCGATGAATCCCAAAAACTCCATCTCAGTTTGGTGAAATAAGCACTTCTCCAATTTGGCATAGAGTCCTTGCTCCCGTAGTTTTTTGAGTACCAGATGAACGTGCTCTTCATGTTCTTCCTCGTTCTTAGAAAATATCAAAATATCATCTAGATAGATGACAACAAAATCGTCTAGATGCTCTCGAAAGATGTCATTCATCATGTATTGAAAGACCGCTGGAGCATTAGTAAGACCAAATGGCATGACATTGTATTCAAAATGGCCATACCTTGTTCGAAAAGCTGTCTTCCATTCATCTCCTTCTTTGATTCGCACAAGGTTGTAAGCTCCCCTTAGGTCAATCTTTGTAAAGATCCTTGCACGCCCAAGTTGTTCTAGAAGACCAGAGATCAAAGGCAGTGGGTAGCGATTCTTTTTTGTCACCTTGTTGAGACCTCGATAGTCCACGCACATCCGTAGTGAGCCATCTTTCTTCTTCGCAAATAAGATTGGTGCCCCAGCTGGCGACTTCGAATGACGGATGAAGTTCTTGGCTAGATTCTCGTCAATGTACTTCCGCAACTCAGTCAACTCCGTCTGCGACAAATTGTAGATTGGTCCAAAAGGTGGTTGTGCTCCTTCTTGCAATTCAATGGCACAGTCATAGGATCGATGCTCTGGCAGCATATCAGCATTCTTCTTTTCAAAGACATCTTTGAATTCTTCATACTGCTTTGGAATAACCAAAGTCGGAGTTGCATCTTCTCGAGTCGGAGTTGCAAAGATGACAAGAGGTGTATTTTGCTTGGCTTCCTTCATGAAAGCCCTTGCACCTATAAACAAGGATTTGTTTCTAGACATTGTCTTGGCAGATTCCACCTTCAAGGAGTTTGTTGGAAATTTCACTTTCCGCAACTTCCAATCTATCAATGGATTATATCTATCAAGCCAAGATAGTCCCAAAATGATAGGACATGAAGGGGTCTTGATAACATTAAACACAATATTGCTCTCATGGTTTTCAAGACGTACCTTCAATGGTTTAGTTTCATGGATAACATTGCCCGAAGACAATGGTCGTCCATCTATGACTTCTACATGGACAGGCTTAAGTTTCTTTACAAGAGAAATATTGTGAAGCTTGGCAAACTCTTCATCTATAAAGCAAGCGGATGCACCCGAGTCTAATAAAGCATCGACTTGTAGTTCTTGAATACCCAGATGTAAAGGTACCATAAAACAATCCGAAGGTTGAGCTGAGAGAAAGGGACCTTGATTAATTTTGGATGTTGAGATGTCCAACCGCACGGTCCCTATTGTGGCTAGGCGTCCTTGTTTTCCTGCATGCTTGTACTCCTGAGTCTTGTTGTTTGAGGCTTCTGTTTCTTCCGACAATCTACAGCTTTATGGCCCGCTTCTCCGCAATATAAACACAAGTTTTGTTCAAATCGTCGCTTCCTTTCTTCAGCTGTGAGGGGTTTGAAACGTACCGCATCAATTTGCATGGGTTCAGGATCTGTGGAGTGATTCTTTGGACCTTTTGAAAATGTAGCAAATGCTCCATCATTTCTCCAGCCTGATCGTCTTTCTTGTCGTAATTCAAAGAGGCGGTTGTCACAAATAATTGCCTGAGATATAAGTTCTTCTAAAGTATCCGCCTTAGGCATGGTGATCAATAAGTTCTTGACATCATCTCTCAGTCCATATCGAAATCGTGTCATGAACGCCTTATCATTCCAATCAAGATCACATGTAAGCTGTTGAAATTCTGTAGCATAGATTACAGCAGAACGTGATCCTTGTCGCAGATTTTGTATCTTTCTTTCAGCCACTCTTTCTCGATCGCTATCTCCAAACGTAGCAGTAAGTCTCTCTATGAAAGCCTCTAGGTCGTACAATATTGGAGAATCCTTCTCCAATAGTGGAGCAAACCAAGAGCGAGCATTTCCTGATAGAAGAATACCTATGAAAGCAACCTGGGTAAATCCATTCGGATAACGAGAAGGGTATAGGCGTAGGTAAAGCCGTACTTGTTGCACAAAACCTCGAAAGTTGGCTCTTGTTCCGTCAAACTTTTCTGGCATACTCGCTTTTGGTTCTTTCGTACTAATCCTTGAAGTATCTATAGGGGTCGTATGTGACACATGTCTTGCTTCTCTCAGTCGAATAATCTCTTGTTGTAGGCTATGAATTTCGCGTCTAGCTTCTTCGGTCACTAGATCAATTTGAGGTTCTTTACTTGGATTGCGAAGAAATGCAATCTCCTTTCGTACACTATTCATAAGAGCTTGAAGATCTGCAAGAGTTGCCACTCTATTGTCTACTTGTGGAGATGCACTGTCTATGACCTAGTCTACTTCCATATTTAGAAAATAGATGGATTAAAATTTTGAGAGAAGAAGAAATTGCTAAGTCTCTTGGAGAAAATTGTAGCACTACCTGTCACTAAAACCTACTCAGAGAAAAGGAAAAAAAAAAAAACACTAAACGATTTCAGTTTTAGAGGAGGGTAATCCGCAACCTCTAAAAATGCCTCAATGTTTTCGAGAAGAGGGGTAATCCGCACTCTATCAAGAAGGCAAAGCTCTGAAATCGATGTTAACAATCTTTTCTACTAGCTATGCTAAACAAAAAGAAGGAATTAATATCAGTCCAAGAGAGGGTAATCCGCAACCCTTAGAACGCTCAAGTATCTCCAAGGAAAGGGGTAGTCCACTCTCTGCCTCAAAGAACTAAGCTCTAATATTGTGATTGAGAAAATATCAGTTTAGAGGAAGGTAATCCGCAACCCCTAAAGCGCTAGAATACCTTCAAGAAGAGGGGTAATCCGCTCTCAAACAAGAAGGATTCAGCTCTGATATTAAGATAAAGGTAGTCTCGACAAATTGTCACGGACACAAAATACAGACTTGAAATCTAACAAGAAGTTCAAGAAGAAGTGGTAGAACTAGATTAAACAGATGAGTACAAGAACAATACCAGAAAGGTGAGCTAGAACTCCAAGAGATGTGTTGTCGAGACTGAAGAACTCTTCAGCCTCGACTCCTATATATACTACTGGCCTATGGTTCTAAGGAAGCGCATCAAGAAGCTTCCCAAGAACTATGAAGCTTCTCGAGCAACTACCCAAGAGCTAGGAAGCTTCTCAAGTAACTTCCTAGAATCTACTAGAATATTCTAAGAATCTTCTAGAGCCTTCTAAGGGAATCTTTAGGGAATCTTCAGAGAATCTTTAGGGAATCTTTGAAGACTATTCTAAGAGAATATTCTAGGAATCTTCTGGAAGTTTCTAGAGACTTCTTTCTAGAAGGTTCTAGAAACTTGTCTCTAGAAAGGTCTAAGGACTATGTCCCTAACACAATTTGATAATGTAACTAATCTAAAAAATAAAAAATAAATGATTACATTTACATAAGAAATGGATTATAGTAATTCATCTATAATGGAGTATAATATATTAAATTTTCTTTAATTTAAATTGGCATTAGAATCAAATGAATTGAATCCAAATTTTAAGTTACTCTAATAATAATTGGTAAAATAAAAAAAAATAAAATTCTTTATATAAATTTCTATTTTTTAAAAATAAATAATAAACACTTTAACAAAATTATAAGCCAAAAAATAAAATTATAAATTAGACTATAAAACATAATTTATTTTATTTTATTGTGGCCATTCATATATAACTGTTGATTCAAATTCAAGATTTAATTATTATTTTATATGTATTTCACTTAAAAACTTTAAAAGAAATATTTTATGGCTTAACCAGATGCATATAAATTAAACCACAACCAAAAACATAGATTTTCATTTTATATATCACATATGCAAAGATTATGAAATATTCTCTCCGTTTATCATTTGACATAATTTAATTATAAAAAAAAGTCATTATAGACCTGTAAAGACAACTTACAAATTCTATAGAATAAAATTATAAAACACATTTTTTAGAGTTTAAAAAACCATTGAAATTAAAATAAAAAATAAAAAATATAGAAATGAATAAATTATAAATTTTAGTGCCCTTGTGAGTAAATATGACAATACATTTGTAACATAACTATCTGCAAAAACAAAATCGAATAAAGTTTACTAAAAATAATCAATCTTCTTTTATCCAAATATTAGCAAGAATATTATTTTCAAATTAATTTTAAAAAATATTAAAAAGTAATTCTTTTGAAAAGAATTTTGTTTTTCTTCTTTTCACCTAAATGGAAAAATTATAATCTCTTAAAAATAATAGTATTGATTTTCTTGTAATATTGATTTTTAATATTATACCTATTTTTTGAAATCACAAATTATTCTTATGATTTTTATATTTTAAATCATTTAATACTTAGATTTTTATTAAAAAAATCTAAAAACAAATACCATGTTTTCCTATTCTTTATGCTTTTTAGTATAATAGACCTTAATATTTTAAAAGCTATACTTTAGTTTGAATGAGGGGTCATCTTATATTACTGAATAATATTTAGCAACTCAAAAATCTATAATCAGCCAATTCTTCAAGACCATATTTTGATTAAAATAAGATAAAAATAATAATAAAAAAAAAACAACAATAGTTGGAAAATATAAGTTTCTATAAACTACTAGAAGCTTTATAATATCTACAATAGGTTTAATACTTGTAGGACCTTCAGAAAGTTTTTCAATTGGCATAACATGATTCAAATAATTTACTTGAATTGTGCAGAATGGACATTTTGAAATATTACATATTCTTGTTTTTCCTATTGTGATTATACAGAAAAGATTATTTCTAAAACATGCTTTTTCATTTATTTTATATGCATTAAATTATATGTACCAATTTATATGGTTACCATGATTCTTATTTAATATAAATCTTATCTTGACTTAATTGATAAGAAACTCAAATAAAAATAGGATAATTAAATTTTTTGATCATTTATTTAAATATCTATATATATATATATATATATAAACTCATTTTATATTGTTGTAAATGTATGGGATTTCAGTTATTAGACGATATTTTATACAATTTGTGTTTGATAAAATCAACCAACTTAATTTGTGATAAATTTTAGATTTGTCTAAAAGATGGTTAACCTCATTCCTATTAATAAATTATGCAATCATAAGGATGATACTTGAATACAAAATGTATGTTATATTTTAAATAAATATTAGTAATCCATATATTTATTTTGTATATTATCAAAAGCTTTGCTTCGCCAAGAAGACAAGCAAGCACTCTAAATTTTTGTAAGATAGTAGTATAAATCATGCGATTTTGATGTCTTAAAAATTATTATTATATATAAAAAAGATATTAAAAGAAAATATATAATATACTTCAAATGATGTGTAAAAAATATATTGATTTTTTTTTTTTTATTGAGATTACTCTTTATTTTTTATTTTTGAAATATGTTTATTTGCTGTTAGATACTTTCTTTTCTGAAATTTATTTATACAATATAATATTTATACAATAAAATGCACAAATTAAGATAAAAATCCAATTTTCACTCTTTTAATTTACAATTATAGAGTAAAATTAATTTCATGGATTTTAATTATATAATTTTTTAAATTGTACCATAACATTAAAAATATGGATGTTGTGTAGGTTTTTAAGTTGAAGCATTAAGTTAATTGTTTTGATCTTCTCTATATTTAAAATTTTACGATTCTAAAACATAATATAGGCAAGTAAAACATCCAACTGAGCTTGATTAACATATTTGTTTATGCTATTATTGATATTAAATACAGTGTTTATGAAATAGAATGCAATTATTTAAAACAAATATCTAAGTTACTACAGTCACAAAAGTCAATAAGAAAATAAGTTGCACAAAGTGAAAAAGATATAGATTTGAAAACTCTTTATGATAAGGTTATTTTATTGCAAAAGTACTCATCAATCCAAATGGCATAATGACACATTTGTAGCTTTCTTAGTTTGTAATGAAAGTTGTCTTGTAAGACTAAAGTAGACATACTTTGGTTAAATTGTAGAAAATTTAACGTCATATAAATATGCACAAAGATGTTTTATTATATATATATATATATATTTATATATACATATACTTACCTTTTATCTTTTTAGTTGATACATATAAACTATCTAAATTAATGTTAGAAGGTTATATATATATATATATATATATATATATTATGTTTAAAAAATAATTATTATTTGAAATAAATTATTTTGGATTTCATAGAATTTATTATTTTATTAGCACATTTGTTGTAATTTTAAAATATCATTAAAGTACCAAAATGAATTATAATTAAATATTCATAAGGTGACATCTACTAAAACAAATTCATTTATTTTAATTTAGTTTTATTCAATGTTTCTTTTGTTATAGATGTAGTCTTTTGTAACCACAAAAAATAAAACCAATTACATTGATTAAATAATGAGCATACAATAAAATATTTTTTAATAAAAAAATAAATAAATTATAAATATATATATGTATACACATATATACATATGGATTTTTTCTTGAAAGAACTAAAAACAATTAGAGTATATGATTGACTTGTTTAATGTTGGTAGATACCAATTAAAGAAATATTAGCATTCGATTTATAATTTTTTATAATTTTACGTGTTGATTTTAATTTTTAATCAAACATTTTGTACTCTTGTTTTTTTATTGTTATATATATATATATATATATATATATATAACAGAAATTAAAATTCCTCTATTTAATTGTAATATAAAATATTGACAAGAAACAAATTCAACTAGAAATTTCCAACTAAAGGTGCTTGCAATAATTGCTGCCATTGAGTATAATAAGGTACAAAAACAAGATAGATTCAGTTTTTATTTTGGCTAATTGGATTTTTTTAATTTTTAATTTTAAAAATAAATATTCATTAAGAGAATTAATAATTTAATATTCCATCAATTTAATAATAAATTTCAATGAGAATCAAAAACAACTTTACTATCAATTTATAAAATTTGAATTTTATCTTCTGATTATCAGTTATGTATGAAAGACATATTTAGAATACATTTTAAAGATAATATTAATCAAATACTAGTTAAATAATATAGAATTTTACCATTAATTAAATATTAATTATTATTATTATTTTTTAATAACTGGTGAGTATGTGTATGTATATATATATATATATATACACCTTGGTTAAAGCTTCATATCTCGTTATCAACTCTCTAAAATAACAAGATAAGGCTTTTTTAAGAATAAATATTTAAGTAAGAAAAATATAATAATAAAATTTTAACATATTTGAAATATTAAAATGATATTACCGAAATTATTTATTATTTATGGTAGTAGTCGAACAGACAAAACGAATAATAGCAGTGCAGTTCAGTTATACCGGTCGCGGAGTAGCGCGGAAACGCTGGGAGGGGGCCACGGTAAACGCGGGTTTGTTCAGATTCAAGCAGGGGAGTAGTAGTAAGTAACAGGGGGCTGTGCCGCGCGGGGCTCAAATAAACAAGGCCTCCTCAATGCTATGGTGTGATCCAAGCTCTCCGCTCTCTCTCTCTCTCTCGCAACACTCCCTTTCACCATTACTCGTAGCGGCTATGGAGGAGGAAGTCTGGGACGGCCCCCGCTGGCTGTACGTTTTCCAGATTTTTGCTTGCATGTCGGTGCTGTGTAGCCGCGTCTGGATCAAAGGGAAGTCGCCTTTCCTCGACAGGGTTCCAGCGCTTGGTCGCTTCACCGCGCAGTTCGCCGCTTTCCACTGTCTCTTCCTCTGCGTCTTCCTCCTTGCCTCGTGTAAGATCTGCATTTCCTTTGATGTGAGATGAATGTTAGCTCTGCAATTTGTTTTTTTGTTTTGTTTTGTTTTGTTTTTTTTTTAACAGGTGGATTCTTGTCTCCCAGATCTGACGATGAGAGATTTTGGTCGAATCTTAACTGTAGTCGGAGATTCCGATTAATTGCGAATCTGAATCTATCTTTGAATTTCGTAATCACGGCTGTGGACTAACAACATCCCGCTGACATTTTCTTCTAGTATTCGGTAAATTTTGGAAATGATAGGCGGAATGGTTCACTAGTGTTTTTCTGAACAATTTTTTTAATCAAAATCTCACTTTTGCTCTTTTCTGTGTTAAATATTTTTCCTTCTGAATTCCTGTTACGCGATTCTGATCTAATTTACCACTTAGTCATTATAATTTATTTTTTTCAAGGCATAGCAGGGTACTTCCTACTGAAGAAATCAGTGTTTGAAATAGTATCAAGGTGGCCTTTGGATGTTGCAGCGGATTGGAGTTTTCTGACTCACTGCAATGGGGTGTTTGTATGTTGTAATGCCAGTGGCAGACGGATTGCTTCAGGTGCATTGGCAAGCGCTGTATCAAAGCTATGGATTATCAACAGCAGAGATGATGACGTTGCTTGCAGTTGGACATGGCAGTTCCTTATTTTTAGGCACATTTCTTGGAATTTCATCCGATTCCCTGTAAGAATTGAAATTATGAAGCAGTATTCTAGCTTTTGTAGTTTACGATATCAGTTTTGTGAGGTTTAACGCCTTAATACTTAGCCAAGAATTGAATAATACTACTGAGACTTTAGAACTGATACTACATGAGAAAGAATTGGATCTAATTGGCTAAGCATGAAATGAAGCTGACATCGTTTTTGACTTGGTGCTGCGTGCTTAGGGGTCGGAAGCGGGCTTCTATTCTTTATTGCATTCTTCAAGCTCTAGGTTGCTTAGCAAAGTTATCCAGCAACTACGAGGTGTTGAGCGTTGGTCATGTTTGTTTGGGATTAGCAAGCTCCTTGTACTTCTCTGTTTTTGAAGCGTGGATGACAACGGAACATGAAAAGGTAAATTCGATGGAGATAAGAATATCTTGTGCGTTCTGGAAACATCTGAATCATTCTTGATCCTTGTTTGAAACTGTTTGATCAGAAGCTTGACACACAGCTCAAGAGTGTAATGTCAACTCTTAATATATCGTAACTTTCCTTAGGGTGGAGATGCTTTTCAAAGGGTTTCGTAGTCAGAACGTTGTATTCTTTGTTGTTAAATTCAGCTTTTGTTCAGACACCCTGATTCAAATATTGTATTCTTGCAACTGCAGGTGGGCTTCAAGCAGGAATTGTTGAGTGAGACATTCTGGATGATGGCTTTCGCCTCTGGCATTGTCGGTATAAGCAGTGGAGCAATCGCAAATGTTCTGATGGAACAGCAAGCGCTTAGTGCAAGGGCTCCCTCTGTTGTAGCTGGTTTCGTGACATTCTTGTGTTTGCTCACTATCATATTTGGATGGAATGAAAACGTGGGGACTCTTTATGGTGGTCTATCCAAACCACTATTGAACGGAATCCAGGCCCTTCGTGGTGAGTCTCCTAATTTTATGGTAATTTTCAGCTCAATGGAATACCAGAATAGGTCATTAGTTCTTTTCGTCAAAGATAAACCTCATAAGTTTATTGTCATTGTTTTGTTGGACGATGTTGTCCATTTTTGTTCGAATGGAAGACCTTTGGTCAGTGTAGTTACTACCCGTTTCTATATAATTATATTTTGAAAAATGATTATATCTCGTAGTGTATATATAATTCTTGTTAGTAAATACATGTATTGCTTTGAAAGGCAAAATTTTGAAGTGTGGAGAGCTGTAATATATATTTTAAAAAACATCTGATCACAATTTGGAATGTGATGCTCTGCAGATAAGAGGATTGCTTTGCTGGGTTTGACGCAAGCTGGCTTTGACCTGTCCATTGCTGTGTTTTGGCTGCTGTGGACTCCCACCCTTGTGGTTAGTTTTACGTCTACTAGCGCTTTTTGTTAGATAGAACATCAATTCAATGTCTCTGTACTAAATTTTTCATCTGGCACTGTGGCTTCTTCTAAAGGGTTCATCACAACTGCACTTTACACTAACAAAAAGCAGATGCTTGCTGACAAATATTTTTTTGGTATTGGTCGGTTTCTAGCCTCCGTTAGCCTCATATGTGTGCATTGTAGGCTTTGGTGCCTTAGGGTTCAAGCTGCTCCATGCCCGCCCTTTTGACCTCGTAGTGTTTGAAAACGTTTTACCTTTTGTTTATTAGAAGTTAATAAGTTAATGGTCTCATGTTTCCTATTTTGTAATTTGTCAGGCAGACGGGCGGGAGGTTCAGACTGGCCTTATTTATGCCTGTTTGATGGGCTCTATGATGCTTGGGAGTTCAATTGCAGCATCTTTCCTTTGTGGCCCTTATAATGTCATACCTGAAATATATGTCCCTTATGTCCTCTTTGTTGCGGGTGCATCTTTGATCTTGCCAGCTTATGATTATCAGGTACTGTTCTTCACTTGAACGGGATTATACGTTTCATATCTTACAGGGTTGCTAACTAGTGTGTGTAAGGTCAAGTATGTTAATCTGGTAAAGTACCTGCTATCTAAGAGTACTTAGTGTACAAATATGCTTGATATGGTTCTGGATCGTAGATTGTAGACATGATCTGTTGTCTACAGATGTTTAATTGGTAGTAAATAGCTCTGAAAGCCGTCTAAATTTTGTTTAAGGTTGGGTTTCTTGTCAACCTAGAACGATCGAGGAACGTGTAGGAAGGTCTTAGTTTTGCTGGTGCTTCTACTGGTTTACCTGGCTTTAGTTGGTTGCTGCTCTCGTAGGGTTATAAAACATTTGATGACACCAATTTTACGAGTGCCACATTTAAGTTCAGTATACGGTTTGTGATTGCAGGATATTCCTGTGCTGGTGACTTGCTTTAGCGTATTCCATATCTGTGTTGGCATTGCCTGGCCATCCTTGGCTAGACTTCGAAGCATGTAAGTCTCCGCAAATACCTATAATTCCATGATGCGTGCATAATTCTCTGTTTTGCGTATCTGACCGTCATGTTTAATTATGATGTGGACGTGTTGCTTGAAATCAAGAGATTACGTCCCCCAGAGGATTTCAAAGTCAAATATTTGTTGATATGGGTTTTTTGATCAACAGCAATGTTCATTGTCTCAAGTCACCTTCTGAAGTATTAAGCTGGTGTTTCTGCGCGCAGCTACATCCAAAATGACCGACGTGCTACAATGCTAAGTCTGTTTCGAGCACCTGTTAGTGCAATTCTGCTGCTAATTTTGATTAGAGTAAGTAATCCTCTTACTGAACATGTCTTTGGGAAATGTCAGTCCTTGGACAGTATTTGTAGCAACGTCATGCTGCGAAATTATGAACTATGAGTCGCTATGTGCTTAATTAAAAAGTACACAATTAGTGTTTTGCATTCTCTAATTATCCTTTCTGCTAACTTGTACGATGTTTCAGGGAGTCTCGTCAACGAAGTTCGAGAACAGTACTGTCTTCAGCATTGCTATTCTGGGCCTTATGTCAGGTGCTGCTTGCATTCGTCAAATTGCACAGCTGCGACCAGCCTCTTCCTATGGTACACATCCATTGCCTCCAAAAGTGTAAATATTTTGTCCCGATTTAACTTCCGCATGAAAACTCTAGGCTTAGATGTGGATTCTGGTCTGCATATTGTGAATTTCTATTACCTCTGTATTAAAAGTACTGGTTTTGTCTATTGGTGCAGACAACCTGAACTGGAGGCATCGCTCAGATGTATAATACCCACTTTGTTTATAACAGATTGACCATTTTTAGTGACGAAGTTTTGACTTTGGTGAAATTATGCCGCCTCAGTTTTGCCCATCAATCGTGTAAATGCTACCTATGCTCTGAGATAAGATTCGAGCGAAAACAGAGACCTCGGAGTGTCTCATTTGCTTATTTCACTCCAAGGCTTTTGATCGACTCCTCGTTTCAAACAGACGGATGACCAGTGCATATGGTTTCAAAAGCATCAGTGGCCACATCCTGACCAGGATTCTGAAAGCTCGGATTACTGCCCCAGGGGAAGCTTCACACTTTAGTGTTGTTTTAGTTTCAATTTTGAATTCCAAATAAATTAAATTTCTAGATATCATTCGTGTATAAGAGCTTTAACTTTTGTTGGCCCCTACTCCAAGTGGGTCAGATGCGAGAAGAACCGCATTGAACATTGTTACCGTGTACTCACTTGTAAGTTTGAGAATGAACAAGACAGGAAAGAAGTTCAAGCCTTGATGATTTCCTTTTACTTAACCCCTGATGTTTTACTTGTATTTTGACACATCTCTATCCATAAATTTTCGGTAACTACCATGCGAGGCTCTGAAAGCAGCATCGCCCTATTGAGAGGCTGCAAATCGGACGATGTTTTTGTCTCAAAGCTTATATCGTCTTCAAGGTTTCAAATTGCTCAATGGCTTGAAGGCTTGCTGTATTTTCATTCCATTGTGGACGGTTACTTTGGGGTGGCCACCTAGGTGACTTTGTCGTGTCAACTTCTTGGTAACACTTGTGCCATTGCATACAGAGGGTCAAATGCCTCATTCAATTCTCTCTCTCTCTCTCTCTCTCTCTCTCTCTCTATATATATATATATATATATATATATATATAAAAATAAAATTCAATTTTACTTCTTTGTACTCATATTCTCTTGTGACTCCTTCGGGGTCAAATTTTATATGTATATCTTTTGTAATTAGTTTCAAACAAAAAATATGACTATCTTCTTAGGTTAAAAATATTATGTATTTAATTAATGTAATATAAAAAATCCAATGTTTGTGACTATATATTTTTTATGTGTGTGTACATATGTATATATGATAATTTTTTACATCTAATAATATATATATATATATATATATATATATTAGTTTATTTTATTTTATTTTTAGATTAATTCAAAATAAAATACTAAGTTAAATCACAATTTAATACCAACTTCCTTTCTAAAATATTAACAACTACATTTATAAACTTAGATTTCTGATCTAACAAAAAATAAATTGTCATTTTATATATGTAGTTATGATCAAACTAGTAATTTAAAATTTAAAATAAAACATTAAATATAACAAAGTATTTTTTTCAAAATACTATAATGCTTATAAAGCTCAAATATTTTGGTACACTCCCTCCTCTCTTAGATATTTTGATATTCTCCATGGTATTTTTAACTTGGGTATTGGAAGCTCAATCCAAGTGAGTTTGGAAATTTCTTTAGGATAATGAATCAATGAGTTTGAAAGAGGGTACCAAAATATCTTAAAAAGGAGGGGGGAGGGACCAAAATGTATGCATTTTATCTATAATTTCAAGAAGTATCACATCAAAATTTATTTTAAATAAGTAAGTATATATATATATATATATATATATATGTATATATATCATTAAATGATTATAATATTTTTAAATTTTGTTTTTTTATATAATTATAAAATAATATTAGAATATAAAAGATTTTTATTATTTTATATTTTATTACTAAAATTACCAAATAAAAGTAATATGTGGCCAATAATAATACCATGTAATTTGATGGCTATTGAAATCAATAAGATAATTTAAAAGTAAATGTTTGAATTGTATTTTTCAACAAATATATACATTCTTGATGCAATTTCTAAATTTGATGCTTATCGCAACAATCACTACTATTGATTGTATCTAATCTTTATTTATTGGTTAGATAGAGAAGTTGGGTGGAATTTGCTCAATTCAAATCCCATGAGTTAATTGGGTGAAATAGGTAGAATGTGCCTAGTCAATAGGTATGGTATTAAATTGAATAAGGCTGCAAATTATGCAAATCTTTAACCTCTCTATAGGCTAGGCATAATCCTCTTAATCTAGGATCCTAATCAATTAATCAAAATTAGCAAGGCACTTATTAGAGATATTTTTTGAAGCATAAGTATAAGTATATATATATATATATATATATATAATACATTATTCATAATATTTTATTCATAACAAAAATAGATTGTATAAGAAATCCCTTTTACAATCATTATAGTACATAATTTCTTCAATGCTTTATGAAGCTAAGTTATTATTATGATAAGCTTTTGACCCTCTCATATTTCTAAGTAGGCACAATCTCACATGTCATGTCACTTTAGAAATCTATGAATTGTTGCCAAATCTCAAATAAGTCCTGATATTCCATATTACATTTTTTTGTTTCAAAATTTTTAAATACAAGTTCAACATGCATTTGACATATTCAAAGATGTTATTGCAATTAGTTGTAATAAAGACTTATTCAAGAGATTGTATCCTATTGCCTACAAGAACATAAATCAACCTTCTAAGTTTAATTTCTTTTATTTAAATTTGAAATTTGAAAGTTTAAGTTTTTTAATTTTAAGATTATAAATAAGATATTAATAAACCTTTTTATTTTTATATGCATTACAAATTTTATTCTTATTTTTGATTAATAACAATTTTATTTATTTATTTTATTTATTATTTTTTAGAAGATGTTAAAATCTTTATGATTTTGTTTAATTCTTTTGATGTAGAAGTTGCCAAAAACACACTTGTAGAATAAATAAGCAAAATCATGTAAATACTTAATAGATCATATGGGGTTTTTTGTACCATCAATAGATTAATATATAGTGTCAATAGATTAATTTAAGATAAAATATTTATAATTAATTATTATCAGTATAATAAAACTAATAATATTTTAAGTTTTAATCTTGAGTTATTTGGCTTTAAAGCAAATATTTAGCATTGATATATGTAATGTATAAATGTGTAAGGGTGCTTTTTAAACTTTGTATTCTAAAAAGATGCAATATACAACACATTTTCTTATACTTGATGGACTTTATTCTTATTTATTTATATTAGTTTTTAAGTAGAAGCTCATGTGCTTCATATGTTTTCATGGTCGGTTGTGTATTTTAGAATCTACTTTAGAATCTACTTTAGAAATGGTGAACTTAAATTGGTTGTATACAAAATTCATCTAAAATATGTAACATAGCTTAGTTGAGTTAAATATCAGCCTAATTTTTTTCCTCAATCTATTCTCTCATTATAATATTCTATATGTTTATCTTTAATATATATATTCTTCACACAAAAAATCTATATTCAAATTCTATTCTACTTATGATCAAATTGTAATGTAACTTATTTATTTTTTGTTTGTACAAAATCCATGTTTGTAGATTTATTATAAGTCTCTATTTTAGCCTATTTGTAGTATTAGAGACTTTTTTTTATTTTAATAATAAAAATATTAAGTGCATAATTTCTTAGACAAACTCTTTAAAATGTGCATGCTTAGAATATTAGTTGGAAATATATTTTTATTTAAAAAAAATTTATATTATATATAATCTACTATTTTAAAAATAATATAATAATTACTATTTATATAATTTTAGGAAAACCTCAATTATTTAGTAAATTTTTATAGATATAATTTAAGAATAATAAGAATTAAATATAGATAAAGTAACATCTATCAACACATCTTTTTGTATCACTTAGTTTAATCAAGTATATCAACTATTTCTATTTTTTTAATATTGAACATAAGCTCTTTAAGTTTTATGATATTAATCCAATTCTTTTGCATATAAATCCATTTGATGGCTTGTTATTTAATATTGCAATCATTTTTTATTTTTTTATTTTTATTTTTTATTTTTATTTTTTACTAGTTAGTATAAGTATAAAATATAAAATCATTTTTTTGCAAATCTAATAATAATTTATACCAGTTTTTAATACTTTTTACATATTTGGAATAAACAAAAGGCAATTTGAAAGAAACACTCCTTAGTTTATTTTTTCTACAATCAATTGCACTTGTTCTTTTAAGTTTAATATAATAAAAGAAATTAATCTAAACTATACTTTATAATAAAGACACAAGGTGAGAGGTCTTAATTTTTAAATTGCTTGATTGATTGAAATCAAGATGTGTCTTTAAGTTAGCTTTATATTTAGAAAAACTAAGTCCAAAGGATCTAAGAAGAAAACGATGAGATAGAATGCATTTTTTTCTAGCATGGTATAAATAGTGTTGTTTCCTAGAATTTCCATTGTGTTTATCTCAAAGAAGTAGTATTTAGAGAAAATTAAGAAGCTTCATTAGAAAATGCTCAAAGTAACTAATAATAATAATAATAATAATAATAATTTTCATTATTATTTAAATAAAAATATGAACTAATACATTTAGATTTTTAATAAAAGAATGATTTGATCCATTTCATTGCCTCTTCTCACTTTATGCTATATCCAAAAGTCAAACCTTACAAAGAAGTAATTTTTATACCAAGGAAGAGAGCTTTGCAAAACTTTTGAACCATGACCTTTCATAGTGAACTTCCAGATATAAAGTGCCCCTAACATCATAATATATATATATATATATATATATATCTAATTTGTTTCTCACAAATCCCATCACACAAGTAGCTGTTTGATTCCTCGGCTTCGTCGTGGCTCATCACTACTTCATGAGCTGGCACAGAGCATGCAACCATCAATGCAATCTCAAATTGGACACATTGGAATTTAATGCAAACCTTCTTTTTTTTGCAAGTCTTCCGTTGCACTGGTTGTTGGACTGTTGGGTTGGGTTTTCGGACAACGCGTGTGGAGCTAATCCATCCAGATGTGCAGATGTGTCAGTCTAGTGGAGATTACCAGTAATACTGAGAGCGATGCTGTTTCTCTGTAAAATCCTTGTGAATGATTGGAGAGCAGATTGAAATTCTTAAACGCTCACTACGTCCATCTATTATTCAAGCAAGGTCTTTTGGGTATGGCTAGTCCTCTTCTGGGAATCATACCAGGCCCCACCCCCCAGTTCTGAGTAAATTCTCGACATGGAGGGCTATAGCTGCATGCGCCCATGTCAAATAATTCTAGTTGTTTAGGGTTATTCTGACAGATCTGTTGGACTAGTATCAAATGCATCCAAAAGAGTCTCTGACCTCTTGGTGATGAGATGACGTGTAAATGCTGTGAAACTGTCGTTCTCTTCACAACTCTACATGATTGTGCAATGCTGCGCCGCTGAAACAGGGTCCTTCGGTGGAAGCAACTTTAGAAATGAGGTGGAAGTTGGTCGAAGTGAGGCGCATGGTTTCAGAACATAATTTGAGCCTACACACGTCACACACGCTTCACAAATCTCTTTTGCTAGTACTGGGAATGCTTCATACTCTAGTAGCTATTACTTACTCGATCATTTCTAGATCTTCAAAATAGTGGACTGCGAAGCCTAGGAATCGCACAGAACTGTTATGCTGATGGGTCTTAGTTTCGTAGCTTAAAAAATTGTTGGTATAACAATCCTGTGCGTCTAGCTCACATCGAGAGTTTAGAGTCTTGTCGAAGCTTTCAAATGCTGTCAACGCCTTGTCTCAGGCTCTTATGTTTGTGCGCACACTGTTACTTGTTGACAGGTTGGACAAGTCTAAGTCTAGCTGCACACATCACCATACACGCCTTGTCCTCATAGCTACATACAGGCACTACTCCATTGATTTGCTATGTGTGTTCCGTGCTGAGCATCGTGCCTCATATCAATCCGTCGTGCACTATGTTATATTGCCACCGATCTTTCGCAAATAGCGTAAATGGTGAAGTTTCCTTCTTCGACCGATTTCTCTTTTCATTCTTGTCTTTTGTGTTCCAAAACCTCCAACTCCTTGCTTCAAGTTGAGATCAAAGAGGAGCGTAAATCATTTTCACCTGCGCTGGAGTTGTGACCTTCAGATCAGCATGTTGAAGGTGAAGTTGGAATCCGCTGCTGCGATGCTTCTTTCTCTCTTCGAGCTCATTCAAGTTCTCCTTGGAATTTTGCTAGTATGTGTATGCGTCCGAGTGGTGTCATATCTTGAACACAAAGCTGCGAAGCGTTCTCTGACTCTCATTCCCGTCTCCTTCATGTATTACCTTACTACCCAGCTCTGCTTTTCCTTGGTTCTGGTCACGTGCTTGTTCCGGTTCCTTGGGCTGCAGCAATATACCGCATGGGGAATTCTTTCACCAGTGGTATGTGGACACTAGCAAAGTAGGCTCCATGGAGTGGAAACGCACTAAATGAGGAACAAGAAGAACTCCAAGACATTCGTCTCCGTTGCACGCCACCGAAGGAATTACTTGGCTTGCCCAGCAGCTCGACCATTTTCTCCTTCATGAAAGTTGCTGAAAAGGTCTCCTTCTTCTACTTCATTACTCTCTGCAACTTTGATAGATCAGACGACTCTATCATGAAGAAAGCTGTGAATTCATAACAAGAAACATTATCACTGAACACTAGTCGCATTGCTTGTGGCAATTTCATTTTTGCTTTGGTTCTTTTCAGTTACAAACACACAAGAAATGGCGAAGCAATCAACAAAGTGGAACCCCTGGGGAAACCGTCGGTAGTCCAGGCTTATTCATAAGATTTCCCACCAAGAGCATAAATCTTCAAGTTGATAGACCTTGGCATTACTCAATCGAAATCATTACGCTTTAATGTACAAAACGATAGAAAATGAACGTCAAATCATTCACTGACTGTACAAGCTCCATGCAGCGGAAAATAAGACCACTCAACTTCTGAGCATCAGATAATAAGACACATGTTTTCAGACAATATTCATGAGCTGCTCACATTCTTGCACATTCTGCTCGAACGTCACACTTGACAAACAGTTAGCAGTTCTAGCTTTCTCTATTCATATCAATCCTGAATTCCAGTGATCACTCAATAGCAAAAATGTTGTTGCAATTGTTGAGAGCATTAAATGTAGCCAGTGCTCTCCATAATATTTACTTTAGTTTATAGTAAAACTGTTGTAAACTTTAGCTACAATTTTTGGAATGTAGTGGGGAGAAACTGTTTATTTTCTTCTCTTCTCTTTGTATATGAGAAATAATCACATCAATATACTCTCTCTAATGTGTGTGTGTATTTGTGCACATTACTTCTAACTACTCTTGTGTCTCTTCAAATATTTTCAACATGTTATCAACACAATTGCTCTTATGTACTAATCTTGTTTCTTAAAAACTTATGTGCACTTTATCTTTTACTTTTTCTTCATTTTTTTTCTAACTTGTTGTATTGTTGAGTTGCTATTGTACTGCATCCTATCCTATTGTTGTATTGCTGTTCTATTGTACCCTATCCTACTGTTATGTTGCTATTGTGTTGTATCCAATTCTGATGCTGTGCTGCTGCTATTGCTTGTATTGCATCACATTCTACCACTAACTATTACACACTACTATCGAACTGCCACATCTTGCCACTGACTACGGTACATTGTCACCGAATTGCTACACCCTACTACCAACTATTGCACTCTGTTGCCATGTACAATATCCTATTACTGACTCCCGCACATTGTCGCCAAACTACCACACCTTACCATTGACTGCCATACCCTACTACCATCTATTACATCCTATTGTTAAGCTGCCGCACCTTGTTGCTGTCTACTATAGTCCATCGCAAATCCTTATTTTTGTAGAGAAAAAAAAATTTCTTTAATTTTTTAACATTTTTTTATTTCAAACAAAATATTAGTAATACCATTGGGAGTGGTTCCTACCTCCAAAAGTATCATTAAACACTGCAATTTCCTTCTAAGATTGTGGTACCAAACACGTGTTGCCGTGTATTTGAAGAAGAATATGTCATTCTTGAGAGTCTTCATCTCGATTTTGCCATCTCAAAGGTTGTAATAGTTGCAATGTCTCGTTTGATAGCTCATGAAATGATAGCTCTTGAATTGAATCTACTGGTTCTTAGTTCTCCATCTCCTAAGTACTAAAAAATCCAAAGAAACAATAATACAAGATAAAATGAAATCTCCATTGGACTTGTTTTGCTTTATAGCAAAGAATTTCTTAACTCTTCATCTTGGTTTTGATGGATTTCATTGATGAAAAGGTTTAACTTTGACTAGTGCATTTACTAGATTCTTGGATGGCTCCCATGTACATTCATTAATGTCATATCCATGCTAATGTACTAAATATTCTAACCTATTTTTGTGCCGCCTTAAATCTAAGACTTCTTCCACATCAAATTCTTCATTATTATCTATTTCTATAGGAGGTGGTGGCATTTGTCTCCTTCCTTGTATAACTATTGTCTTATATGACTTAAATAAAGACACATAAAATATATGATGGATTTTCATAGACTTTGGTAGAGGTAACTGATAAGCAATTGGATTGATCTGTTCACAAATAGAAAATGGTCTAAACCTATAATAATTGAGCTTATCACAAAGATAAATAGTATTAATATTATGACAAAGTAATCATACTTTATCCCATATGTAGAATTGAGGTTGTTCCTTGCGATAGATATCTGTATTAACTTTTTGTTGTTCTTGAGCTTCTTTTAATTGTGCCTTCATTATTACATGTAGCTCTAATAATCAATTTGTCACATCTTTCACCACATGATTATCAACTTTTGAAAAGTCAAAAATATCAAATCATAGATGATAATCATAATTGCAAAAAAAGGTGTTTGTTTTGTAAAAAAATGTACTGAATTATTGTAAGCAAACTTTACCAATGGCAAAAGAGTTGTCCAATCATCTTATTGATAGTTAATGATATACCTCAAATACTACTCTAAAATTTAATTTATCTATTTTGTTTATCCATTAGTTTGAGGGTAGAAAGCCAAAGATAGTTTTATATCCACTTTCAATATCATAAAAAGAATTCTCCAAAATCTTGATAAAAATTGAATTTCTCTGTTTGATATAATATCCTTTGGTAATCCATGATAGCAATAGATGTTGTCAAAGAAGAGTTTAGCTATTTATTCACCTTTAATAGATTTTGTACATGGTACAAAATGTGCCATCTTAGTGAAACAATCTACAATCACAAATATAGAATCATATGAACTTGAAATTAAAAGATGCGTGATAAAATCTACAAAGACAGAAATCCATGGTTGTTTTGGTATAGATAATGGTTGGAAGAATCCATAAGGTCAATGATGAAGAGTTTTTGATCTTGAACAAACATCACATGTCTATACAAATTCTTTAAGAGCCTTCCACATTTGAGGCCACCAAAAATCTTTGGATATAAGCTCTAAAATCTTATTATATCCAAAATATCCTACTAGAGGGAAATTAAAATGAGTTTCAAGAGGAAGTAATTATGCTTCTCTTTCTAGAATATATAAGCATCCTTTAAAATAGAATATATTCTCTTAAACTCAAACTTGAAAGTATCTTGAGACTTAGAAGAATTATTTTTAATATCATGAACAAGAGGGTTTGAGGACACACTTATTTAAATCTGCTTGAAAAAAGTCAAATCAACAGTTAATGTTGATTTCATTGCTTGGAGATGAAATTATTTTGGTTTTAGTAAAATTATCTTTTGTTGATCAAAAGCCACTTCTCTTTCTTTTGATATGAGATAAAAATATCTAGAAAGGACATCAAATAAACCTTATTATTTTCTTAGTCGATAAGTGATATTGAACTTAGATCTTGATAAAGACATTCTCCAATGAGCTTGACGATGATTTAAAATAAGTATTGACATGAAATACTAAAGGTTCTTATGATCTGTATACACGATGATTGGATTTGAAGTGCCTTCTAAATAATAATGCCATTCTTGAAAAGAATCTACAATTACAAGAAGTTCCTTGTTGTGGATGTCATAATTAATCTTGGCTATTGAAAATTTTCTTCAAAGAAAAGCTATTGGATGAAGTTTGTCATCTACTCCTATTTGTGACAAGATTGCACCCAAGGAAAAGTCAGATGCATTTGTCTCTATAAAAAATGCTTTAAAAAAGTCGATGCGATGTAAGATTAGTGTAGAAGTAAAAGCTTTCTTCAAAGCTTTAAATAATGCTTCTGTATCTTTACTCCATTTAAGCTTGTCTTTACAAGTTAAGCATGTAAGTGGCAATGCAACTTAAAAAAAGTTCTTGATGAAGATCCAATAGTAATTGGCAAATTCCAAAAAATATTGTACATCTCTTATTATTTTTGAAATCTTCTAATTTATGATTGTATGAATTTTTTTAGGATCTATGATTAGACCATTTTTTGAAATGATGTATCCTAAGAAGCCAACTTGAGTAGTATAGAATACATACTTTTCCATTCTGGCATATAATTTTGCATCTCTAAGTTTTTGTAATACAAAACAAATATGAACTTCATATTCTTTTATATTCTTAGAATAGATTAAAATATCATCTAAATAACAGACAACAAAATCATTTAGAAATTCACAAAAAATATCATTCATAAGATTTTGAAAAGTAGTTGGTGCATTTGTGAGTCCAAAAGGCATGACATTATATTCCAAGTGTCCATACCTTGTTTGAAATGTAGTCTTCTATTTATCTTTTTTTTTTTTTTTTTTTTTTTTTTTTTGATGCAAACCAAATTGTACACTCCTCATAGATCTATTTTTTTTTTTATAGATCTTAGCTTCATTTAATTGATCAAGAAGTCTAGATATCATAAGTAGAAGATATCTATTCTTGATGATAATCTTATTGAATCCTTGATAATCTACATACATTCATAATGATCATTTTTTTTTTTTTTTTTTTTTTTTTTTTTTTTTTACAAATAAGATAGGAGCTCTTGCAAGAGATTTTGAATGGCATATGAAATTCTTCGCCAAGTTCTTATCAATGTATTTTTTGAGCTCAGCCAACTTATTTTGTGATAAAGTATAAATTGGATCAAATGACAATTGAGTTCTTTTTTTTAAGATCAATTGAGTAATTATATGAACAATTCTTTGAGAGAATATTTATATTATTCTTCTCAAAAAAACTTGAAAATTTTGATATTGACTTGAAATTTTACTTAAAATTTTTCCATCATTGAAAATGATTGTGGCATAAATAACAAAAGATAATCTTTTTTTTTTTGTAGCATGCAAAAAAGCTTTTGTACCTATAAGTATAGGTTTGGCTACACTAAAATCATGGCTTTCTACTGGAATAGAAAAAACTCTTAGTGATGTTTGAAGAAAACTCAAGTTTATAAGAAATCCAATCTATCACAAAATTATACTTTTCTAGCCACGATAAACCTAAAATGACTGGATTAGAAGAAAATCTAATTATATTAAAAATTAAATAACTATTATCATCATTTATTACTACATCTAAAGGAAGTGTTTCATGACTAATATCTCCAAAAGATAATGGATGACTATCTATGACTTCTACGTGTACAGTGTCGTAATACATGAAGTCTTGCTTAAAAATGCTTTGGATACCTGGCTGTGGAAGGTAGAATGGAAATTACTACAACAAAATCCTAATTCTAATTGAACACTAACAATGCTAAACAAACTTTATTCAAATTCAGCAAAACTTCAAAAGAATTACAAAGAAACAATAAGAAATCTTAAAGAAATATTAGAATGATTACAAATATATCTCAAATACATCTCAATTCAATCTTAATTTAATCCTAGTTGAAATCCTATTAGATTTTATTCAAAATTTAGGCAAAAAATTAATTAAATCTTAAATCCTAAATATACTCAAATAAAATCCTAAACCAAATTCTAACCAAATCCTAAACCAAATCCTAACCAAATCCTAATCCTAAATCAAATCCTAATCAAATCCTAATTCTAAATTAAATCCTAATCAAATCCTAATCCTAAATCAAATCCTAATCAAATCCTAATCCTAAATTAAATCCTAATCAAATTCTAAATCCTAAATCAAATCCTAATCAAATCCTAATCCTAAATCAAATCCTAACCAAATCCTAATCCTAAATCAAATCCTAACCAAACTCTAAACCCTGAACCAAATCCTATTAATTTCTACAATAGATTTAAACCTCAATAACTAATAAATAAACTATTTATCTTAACTCAAAATTTTCACACTTCTTAAAAACTAAGTTGAAAACAAGCACAAAAAATTTGAAAAGGATCAAAATTACCAAATAGACGATAACCTCAAAAACGTACTCGAGTATTGGCCGGCCTACTTCTCCAACCTTGATGCCAATCTCCCAAAGCCAATATCTCTCCTTTTCACAATTCAATTGATTTCACACTTTTTATATACATAGAAAAACAAGTCTACTATCTTCACCTATAAATTTCACTCCAATCCAACTAATGGTTTGCAAGAAATCTTAAAAACCCTCATTGGACCTAAAATTCTACTTTCTAAGACCTTGACCTACTTAAACCTCAATAACCTTCAATTCAATTATTAGATCAAGCTAAAATTTATAATACATATTAATTACAACTATAACCATTAACCTCCAAAATTTTTCTTGTAGATCTATTACAAAATTCTTGAAATCATCCAAAACGCCAACCCTATTTTATTTCACAAAATCCAAGTCATCCAAAAAAAAACTTGACTTTGTTAAGCTCTTAAAAAGTCATTATGAATCCAAATCACCTAAAGCTAATGCTCATAAAAACCTTATTTAGTCTGCTATCAAATTCCACTCTCCAATCTACAAAAGAACCCCGGAGTCGTCGTCGAGACTTGGTTTTGTGCCTCAAGGTCTGATTTTGATCCTAGTTCATAACTAGCCCTCTTTGGATATCAATATCTAATTTTTCTAAATAAATTTTGCTAGAATTTACTCTTAACTTCTTTCTAAAGATGCCTATATCATTTATTTTTCTAATCTACTTTGTTTTGCCTTATTTATGGTCCTACAAAGTAAGTAGAAGTTAATTTTAAAAAAAGCAGCATTGGTACCTTTTTTGTTTTACTACCCTTTTGACTATTAACTATATTTTTAAGATAATTTTTTCTAATACTTTGAACTAAGATCTCCTACATTATAATAATTTCAACACTCTTTCACCTATTATTCATGTTACATCATGACATCTACCTTTCCTAAATGTGTGCATCCTCTGACATGTACCAATGTTTCTTGAATATGTTGATGTAGAATGTTCTTCATCTTGGTCTAATTCTTGATCTTCAATATGCTCTTCTATTCCAATCTCAATATCTTGTATTGGAATTTTTTCTTCATCAAAACAAATGTCTTCAACTCTTTGTTTAAATAACTTGATTCATTTGCCTAGTATGAGTACCTTCAATTTTGTACCATCAAGTTCTTGTAATAAATATATTCCATTGTTGTATGTCCTTTTGACAATATAAAGCCCAAACCATCTCTTTGCAAACTTCTTTGTAGTGCTATGTTGATTGTCTAAGCTACTATCATAAATTAATATCCAATCACCATCTTCAATTGTCTTAGGTCATAGTTGATGTTGTCCTTGCTTCTTTCAATTTTCTATTGCTACTTCAATATCGTTAGGTCTTCTTTTTAGTTGTTGAATCTGTAATGCTAAAAGTTCTTCTCTGTTGAAATCATTCTTTCAAGGCAATACATTCCATGTAGGTACTACATGTTTTATTAGCATTACTAGTTTTTACCCATATATTAATTCAAAAGGCATATAAATTATTACTAAACTATGAGTTGTACGATCTATCCATAGTATAAATGATAGTAGTCTAGGCCATCCATGTACTTTGCTATTTCATGCCTTTACTAATGCCTTAACAATAGGTGAATATCCATGCTTACTTTTACTATTACCTTTTGGATTATATACTGTTGTTAAAAAAAGTTTAATTCCTATTCTACTAAAGAATTCTTGTGCTTCCTTTGCATCCAATTCACTCCTATCCGCCATGATTTTTTCAATACAACATAATGACAAATAACCTCTTCTAATAGAAATCAACATACATCTTTAATATCCTTTGTTCTTAATACTCGTCTTTCAACTATATTTGATAAATCTTCTTATGCAAGTACAAAATACTTCATTTGTCCAAGTTTCATAGGCATTGCTACTAAATCCACCACCCACTTATAATATAAAGTCAAAAGATATGCTGGATGTAATCCATCTTGATGTCGAATATTTGAATATACTTAATAAATGTTATCCAAATGCCTTGATGCCTTGCCCATAAATTTTCATGAAATTCTTTAATAATCCTTTGTTGAGCTTCTAAACCACATATCATCTTTTGTAGTACTTCTCCTCTCTTTTTGGATGCTTCCATAAATATCTATCATGTAAAAAATATCCATAGGCTTTCTTATGGATTTTCTTAAATTCTTGATTTGTCTAAACTTTTTGTTGCTTTAATATGCTCAAATACTCTCCAACATCTTTCCATTCAATTTCATATAAATCTCTTAAAAATATTTCCAATGGTATATTCAAACATACATATTTTTTTTTGATAATGCATTAGTATGAAATTTTGTATCCACATCATCTTCCAAATCAATCATCTCTTCTTTATCATTATACCTTAATCTTGATAACATATTTACAACCAAATTTTCTTTCTCTGTAATATATTTAAATTTTAGATTCATAGATTTGATATATGCTATCCACCTTAACATAGAAATATCATGAGTTGAACAACTTATAATCATACCTAACAAAGATAGACAATCTCTTTCTATAACTACTCATACTCCAATTAATTAGTCTTTTTCATTTTTCATAGCTATTACTACACTCCATAATTCTCTTTTGATTTACACATATATTCTTTGCTTGGAATTCAATAAATTTCTTCCAAATCTTACTATATATCTATTCCCTTATTCATCATCTTGTCCAACTGCTCAACCTATTCCAATTGAACTTGCATCAACTATTAATACTAATGGCCTTCTACCTTCATAATTTACTTTCTTCAAAGTTAGAGATGAAGAAAGAATTTTTTTTAATTTTTTCATAGCTTTCCATTGTTCTTCTTTCTATTGAAATTTTTGATTCTTTCTTAATAACTCATACAATGGATCTATTATATGTGCAAAGTGAGGTATCCATATATGATAGAAAATATATATTCCTAAAAATCTTCTCACTTCCATTATATTTGTATATTCTTTTATCTTTTTAATAATATCAATCTTTTCTATACTTGGCTTGCGTCCATATGAACCACACATGTATCCTACCACCAAAACTTCTTTTATTCCAAACATTGATTTTACCCCTAATAAGGTTAAATAATCTTCTTCTAACCTTTTCAATATCTTTTCACAATCTTTAATATAATCTGCTACAAACTTCTTACATCCTTTTGAATCCAAAGTCTCATCTTTACTTTTTTCTTCAAATCCCTTAATTGGTACAACATCTAAGAAAGGCATTGGTATTCTTGGAATAAAATCTCTTAACACCTTATGCATTCCATTTATCATATGTGCTACAGAATTTGTAGCCCCTTGTGGTAATATGCACATTTTAACCAATCCTAATGAAGTCTTCATAATTGTCAAATCCCTACTTTGTATTACCAATTGAAATTGATCATAATCTAAATAAAGATCACCCATTGAGTAGATAGCTCTTCCAGCAAATGCTTCTGTAAATTCATCTATAATTGAACTTGAATCCATATTTATAATAATCACTTTATTTACGGGTTGCATGCCTTGTATAAATCTCATTGTTCCATTTTTCTTTGGCACTGTAAATCATCGATTAGAATAAGGTGTCATAGATGATTCTAAAATTTCTATTTTAATCTTTTCATTGAATAAATCTATGAATTTAGATAAATGTGCTCTTGGTACTGGAATTGGTCGCAAATTCCATGGTTCATGATGAATATTAAAAATAACCATGGGTGCTATAATACTTGGATCAATACACCCAATTTCATGCCCTTCAAATGCAAAAGCCTTTCTATGACGTGAAAGCATATCCCTAAAACATTTTTCTTCATATTTTGTCAAAAATCCATCACATCTAACATTTAATCCATTCAATGTAACATCCGTAAATTTATGCCTTATCTTCCTTAGATCTCTTAAATTTGGTTGTGTCGATGCTCTACTTATCTTTTCTTCACAATTTGATGGTAATGGCAAAGCTATTGGTTTGACCTTTCTTGCTACTGATTTATACTTAGTTTCAACACATACCTCTTGGTGACTTAAATTTTATATAAACCCTTAAATTTTATTATAATTTTTTTTAGAATATACATTAATAACTCTATTTTCTACTTATAATTTATATTATAATAGATAATTTAATTCCTCCATAATATTTTCAAAACCTACTTCTTCATATGCTCTTAAAATAAATACATTTTCAACCAATTCTCCATTTTCTTTTAAGTTTTGCTCAATATTTTTAATATAACATCTGTCCATCTTTTTCATCTTGTGAATAGTCTTAAAAGTCAATATACAATCTTGTGTCATTCCAATAAGTCCGGTAGATAATATTTCTTCTTCTAAATTAAGTGGAAGCATTTCTTTCTCTAATCCATTGCAATCCCGCCTTACAATGGTGTGTGGTAAAATCCCTCAAGGTCTTCAAATTTCTCATTTGATAATGAATTCTTTCTCAACTTATCACAATTTCTTTCATGATTAGCGCAAACAGTTAAAAATTGAACTGCTTTCATCCCATCTTGGCTTCTTATTCTTACATAGGCTGAACTATCATCCATTACTTTTGTTTCCATTCATGTAGCAATAATATATGGTTTTCCTAATATAATAGGATATGCAGATATGTCTTACACAAAGAAATTTTGTTCATGAATAATATCTCCTATTGTCACCTTGATATTTAAACATACTCCATACAAATCTGATTTTGAATTATTTGCTATTCTTATCATCCACCCATGCTTAGTATCAATAGGCCATTTTTTCTTATTATAGAATTCTTTTACCATCAAATTGATTTCAAAACCATGATCAATCAATGCTACAACTAGTTCTTCTAAATTCTCTAATTTTATCAAAGTTTTTGTAGTAGCCCTTACCCAATGACTCTAGAATAATGGCTAGAAGCTTAAATGACATCTTTTTTTTTTGTAAATCTTACTTGCAAGACATCTCCAAACTTTTTTAGTTCATCTACTTCATCTTCATTGCTTTCCATTGCTCTTGTTTCTTGTGCATTTAATGTCATAGAGTCTCCTATAGATTTTCATTTTTTCTTTATTATATCAATAATAACTTCATGAAACTGAGGCTTTGTAATTCCTAGAATTTCACCAATTGAAAATTCAACCTTTCTACTTAGAATCTGCTCCTCCAATATCTTCTTCAAATCTGTAGTAGCTTCAATATTTGTTTATAATTTATAAGAAGGAGCCTATGCTTTTTCTTTTTCAATTTTCCTTTTTTTTATAGGAATATTCTTTATTACCTCTTTATGTATAAATTTCTTTTGTTGTCGTGCTTTTTCTCCCTTTGTAATTCTTTTTGAAGGCCCTTCATTATTTTCATCTCTCCTTCATTTTTCTTCTATTAACGCTTCATGTTGACTCCTTGTAATATGAACATGCATAGATAATCTATTTACTGGATCATCCCACTTAGTAATTTGTCGAATGTTATTACCAACATGTTTTAAATTATCTCTAGTAAATTTTTTCCTTTCAGCATAATTCATTGCACTTGTCGACAAAGAACTAGATTCTTCTAAAAACTCAAGATTTATACTTAAATATTTACTAGGATTTGCTTCCACCTAATATATTGATGCTTCATTGTTTGAGATTGTATGCACTTTAAAAGTATCTCCAAAAAATAACTTCATTCTTCCTTTATCAAAATTTTATTTTTAATTTTTCTCCACTTTCTTTTAAGTGTATCATATCATCTTTAAAAAAAACAACTCCTTTACGTAATGCCTATGTAAAATCTTCACATTCCCTCTTTGAATGATCTATGCTATCACACCACATGTACTTATGTACTACACCCTCCATTGGCCTTAGTCTTTGTTTTTGTTGATACTCTTGATGATTGACCCTTCTCTTCAAGTTTTGCAAATTTTATTTACAAATCTTTCATTCAACGTATGATTTTATTGATGCTCATTTCTTCTTTCTTTGATGTAGCCATTGAAGGTTGAATCAAAGATGTTGGATGGGTACTAGACACCTTTACCTTAGATGCTTATAATGGTCTTTGAATACCCACCCTATCTTTTTTTCTTTTTCTTTTTGCTAATAATCCTACTACCTACTCTATTTCTTTCTAATTTGTTGTTAATCCTTCATCTTCTTCTTTATTTTCAAGTAAGATTTCCAACTTCTCTTGTAACTCTCTATCAGCTGCTTGAAGAAAGAGCTCCATCTTACTTAGGTTCAACAATTGTCTTTCTTTCTTTGATAAAGAATAATATTGCTTTTCAAACTTTTTTAATAATTTTGTTGCTAGAAGATCCTTCTCTAGCCTTTCAATCCATTCAAAAAAAGACTTTTTTGTAACCATGTCACTATCTTCTAAGAAAAATTCATCCTTCAATGCTTGAGAAAATTTCTCCCATAAACCTCCAAAATGTCCTATAAGAGACTTTACTTGGTTTTTTTATCTCTTTTGTAGAGGCTAATTCAAATAATTGAACCATCTTTCTTTCTAAAACATGCTTCAATTCCATTTCTTTAATATAACATCTTAAATATTTTATAATATATTTTCCTTCAAATTGATTGATCTTATCCACAACCGCTCATAATGCTTTGAAAGCCTCAAACATACTTGTAGAGTTAGGATTAAAATACATAACTTATCCTTCAATTGAAGCTCCACTTCCAACTCCACTTGAAGCACTATAAAAAATTCCTCCTTCCATCTTCTTGCTTTCTTTCTCCAAAATTCAAATAATTCAAGAAAACCAAATTCCTTCTACTTCAAGCATTTTATGTCGGATTCACCAAATATATTGTAATATGTGAAGTCTTGCTTAAAAATGCTTTAGGTACCTAGCTATGGAAGGTAGATTAGAAATTGCTATAACAAAATCATAATTCTAATAAAATACTAACAATGCTAAACAAACTTTAATCAAATTCAGCAAAACTTCAAAAGAATTACAAAGAAATAATAAGAAATCTTAATGAAAAATTAGAGTGATTACAAATATATCTCAAATACATCTCAATTCAATCTTAATTTAATCCTAGTTGAAATCCTATTGGACTTCATTCAAAATTTAGGCCAAAAACTAACTAAATCTTAAATCCTAAATAAATTCAAATAAAATCTTAAATCAAATCCTAACCAAATTCTAACCCTAAATCAAATCCTAATCAAATCCTAAATCCTAAATCAAATCCTAATCAAACCTTAAATCCTAAACCGAATCCTAAATTCTAAATCAAATCCTAATAAAATCCTAAATTCTAAATCAAATTCTAACCAAATCCTAAATTCTAAACCAAATCCTAAATCCTAAATCAAACCCTAACCAAATTCTAATCCTAAATCAAATCCTAACCAAATTCTAACCCTAAATCAAATCCTAACCAAACTCTAAACTGTGAATCAAATCCAATTAATTTCTACAATAGATTTAAACCTCAATAACTAATAAATAAACTATTTATCTTAACTCAAAATTTTCACACTTCTTAAAAACTAAGTTGAAAACAAGCACAAAAAATTTGAAAAGGATCAAAATTACCAAATAGACGATAACCTCAAAAACGTACTCGAGTATTGGCCGGCCTCCTTCTCCAACATTGATGCCAATCTTCCAAAGCCAATATCTCTCTTTTTCACAATTCAATTGATTTCATTCTTTTCATATATATAAAAAAACAAGTCTACTATCTTTATCTATAAATTTCACTCCAATCCAACTAATGGTTTGCAAGAAATCTTAAAAACCCTCATTGGACCTAAAATTCTACTTTCTGAGATCTTGACCTATTTAAACCTCAATAACCTTCAATTCAATTATTAGATCAAGCTAAAATTTACAATACATATTAATTACAACTATAACCATTAACCTAAATTTTTTTTCTTGTAGATCTATTACAAAACTCTTGAAATCATCCAAAACGCCAACCCTATTTTATTTCACAAAATCCAAGTCATCCAAAAACAAACTTGACTTTGTTAAGCTCTTAAAAAGTCATTATGAATTCAAATCACCTAAAGCCAATGCTCATAAAAACCTTATTTAGTCTGCTATCAAATTCCACTCTCCAATCTGCAAAAGAATCCCAGAGTCGATGTCGAGACTCAGTTTTGTACCTCAGGGTCTGATTTTGACCCTAGTTCATAACTGGCCCTTTTTGGGTATTAACATCTAGTTTCTCTAAGTAAATTTTGCTAGAATTTACTCTTAACTTCTTTCTAAAGATGCATATATCATTTATTTTTCAAATCTACTTTGATTTGCCTTATTTATGGTCCTACAAAGTAAGTAGAAGTCAATTTTTTAAAAAGGCAGCATTGGTACCTTTTTTGTTTTACTACCCTTTTGACTATTAACTATATTTCTAAGATAATTTGTTCTAATACTTTGAACTAAGATCTCCTACATTATAATTATTTCCACACTCTTTTACGTATTAGTCATATTACATCATGACAATGAGTTTAGTTTTTTATACTAACTATATATTAGGACTTTTAATAAATTCTATTTCTAAAAAATAAGCTGAGGCTCTTGAATCTATTAAAGGAGAGGCTTTGTCATTATTAGATCCTAAACACACATCTATTGTAAAACAAGAAAAAGATTTTGAAGAGAGAATAGGACCTTCTATAGGAATTGTATGAGATTCCAATTGCACGGTTCCTATTGTAGCTGCACAAATTTGTTTTCTAACATGTTTTTATCTTTGACAGCAATACTCTTTATTTTGTAGTTACATTGTTTCTTTGGACAATATTGAGCAATGTGTTTAGCTTCTCCACAATATAAATATAGTCTTTCTTGACAACAACAAGTCTTTTCTTATTCAGTAAGAGGTTTAAAACGTATTATATGAATTTGCATGTCTTTTACTTCTAAATATTTAGATTGAGAAGTCGGTTGTGTCATCATTGAATTATATTAATTTTGAAGTTTCCTTGTACATTTCTCACATTGAAACTCAAAAAGTCGATTATTACATTTCACAACAAAGTCAATTGCTTGACTCAATGTCTGAGGATCAAGTAAATTGAGCATCATTTTCTTTACTTCATATTATAATTTGTAGAAAAATTGGCTGATGAGTGCTGCATCATCCTAGTACATATCTATAGCTAATTGTCAAAATTGTGAAGGGTATAATATCACTGATTAATTTTCTTATCACAAGATACAAATCTTATTGGTTGCAACATGGATTGCATCATGTTTTTCATATGTAGATCAAAACTCTGCTAAAAATACTTCCAAATTATGTAATATTAGATCACATTATTCAAGAAATGATAAAAACCATAATAAAGTAAAATCTAAAAGTAGTGTTTTAATAAACTTGACTTATGATCCTTGAGTTGGATAAATTTGAGGTTGTAGTTCAATCACCAGTTGTACTTGATTGATGAATCCTTGAAATTTAGTTCTTATACCATCAAACTTCTCAAACAATCTAATTTTTGGTTCTTTGAAAGTTGAATGATGTTCCATTGTAGGAGCAGTAGTATGATTTGGTGTAGGTGTTGAAGCAACTCCAATCATCTTTATATCTTCATTGCCTAATAATCTTGTTCTTCTTGTGGTGGTAGACTAAATTGATGCATTGCAAGTATTAATTCTTTCATTTGCTTTTGTTTTTAAGCCATTGCATTCTTCATTTCAGCAAGCTCTGCCATACTAGCACAATAAAAAAAAAGGTGTTTATTCTCATAGAATACAATATTCAATAATTAAAATAAATAATTCTAGAAACAATATGAATTTAGAAAGGGGTAATCCACAACTTCTAATATGCTTATGTCTTGTAAAGAGAAAGGAAAAATCCACTCTTAATCAAGAAAAAATAAAGCTTTGATATTATATAAGTACTCTTGTCAATCTGTCAAGAATACAAACTAAAAGAAGATACATAAACTTGTAGAATTTGTATCAAAAGAAAAGTGTCAAAATAGAAGAAAGTATGTATACTCAAGAAAGAATTAGAATGATTATTGCTAAAGATTAGAAAACATAAGACTCTTGAAACTAGACTAAAAACAAGAAAGGAATTGACAAGAGTGAGGAAGGCCTCATTCTTACCTCTATATATACTACTTAACTAAGAAATACGTGGCAACATGCTATAAGACCTCTAATATGCGTCCAACTTGCAGGACATATGTCTAATTTGTAAGGTAAGTTTCCTAGGTGTGTACTATATGTCTAATTTGTACTACAAGTGGTCAATATGTCGACACATGGCCTCCTTGTTGTCCAAGTTTTCAACTTATCAATCACCTATAGACATGTGTAAAAATAAAGTAGTATTTATGAAGCTTCTAGGAAGCTTTCCATAAGATATTATCATATTTATTTACTTTGACTTATTTCTATCTATTCTTATTATCTAGATAATTATCAAGGTAAATATGTATGTTTATAATATTTTTTCGTCATCTTATATATATGTTATAACATCAATATTTGGAAATTTAATTATGTTTCAACTTCATAAGGCTCAACTTCATAAGCCTCTAAATCATCAATACCAATTGAATCTATGGATGCATCCATGGTATCTTATCCATATTTTGAGTTGAGGCTTATGATTCTATTATATTTAATTTTGCATTATCTATTAGAGAGAGTTGCATTTTTTTCTAGTATAGGAGATTGGGATATCCAGGATCTATATTATTTTAGAAGAGATTTTCATATATAATTAGACATAATTTAAGACTTATAAATGTACATTCTATGGAATTATGTCATGCATGTATACAAGGCAAGATGATTGGTTGACGTTCAATTTGAATACTCCCTTAAGCATTACTACCAATGCTTGAAAAGTTGCGTGGTGATACTTGTGGTTCATGAATCCAATATTTTGACCATTTTATTATTTTTTGGTCTTTGTTCATGTATCAGGCAAACAATGACATGTTTCATTATTATCAACCTGAAACATGGTGTTTGTCAATCAAATATCTATGCTTATTTATTTTTGAGCATATTTTTTTGATTATCCCATCAAAATCTTCTAAAGACTATTATATTATAACAAGGATTGAGTTGACATATTGTATTCTATATGAATATGTTTAAAATGAACTTATAGAGTTATTTATAAAGCATATACAATTCATTATCTAACTACTTTTTTTTCAAGCAAATTTTCCTGCATCCATGTGGAATCATGCAATTTTATATGCTCTAGTATTAGTATGCTTCTGCCTTCTTTTCTTCAAATTATTACATTACAAGAGCTCATTTCACATCATATTCTTAATGTATCTCACCTCCATATATTTAATTGCTATACTTGGATTCTAGTATTAGAATTTCTATGGTGCACTATTGGAACTCATTGACAAAAAGGCATATATGTTGATTTTGATTAATCAAGCATTATTCGTATTGTTGATCCATCAATTGACATATTATTATGTTTACATTTTCAAAATTGTAATTTTTAAGAGAATGTATTTTCATCTCTTCAAAGAAGAGTATCTTATCAATAAAGAAATATAATTTTTATATTTGAAGGACCAAAAATGTTTATAATGAATCTTGATCCTAAAATATTTTTAGTTGAAATTGAAGTTGCCAAGATTTTGTATCTAAAATGGATTGCACATAAAATACTTGATGGTTTCAGTAATGCACCTCAGATTACAAGAATTCCTATTAATGAGACTCAAAATACACTTGCTCAGATTGTAATATGACTAATTAATATACCTAAGTTTACAACATCAAAAATTAAAAGGACTCATAGACCAAATAAGCAACTATGTAAAAAGAAAGCTATAACATATATTGATTCTAATATTGTTTCTATGGAGATTTCTAATAAATCTATGGGACCATCAATTAATGATGATATGTCTATGCATATTATATCTTCACTTCATGTAATATAAAATCTTGATATTAGGAGGAATATAACTAAGTTGAGTACAAAATTATCTATTCTTTGTTGTCTTATAAACGATATTTGGGATAGACCATCTATTATAATAAATGAATCATTTGCATCTATGATTGTAAAAACTCTTTCTTACAAGAAAGAGGATCCTAAACCTCAAACTATTGAAGAAGTGATACGTTACTTTAATTTATTAAAATGGAAAAATATCATTGAAGAAGAATATACTTCTTTGCTTAAAAGGAAAGTCTTTGGTCCAATTGTGGATATTCTTATACATCGCCTTGTGGGTTATAAGATGGTATTGATATACAAGCAAGATGCCAAAGATCTAATAACTCACTATAAAGCTCGTCTTATTGTCTGAGGATTTATCCAATGATGTGGCATTAATTATGAATTCACATATTCCTCAATCATGGATTCAATTACATTCTAATATATTATTAGAATGATAATCTATACTACTCTTAAAATATGTCTCATGGTTGTCATAACTACATATTTTTATGATTTTTTTGATGTAGATATTTATATAAAAGTTCATTTGATTTGAAAACAAAAACTCCAAATGCACCTGCTCCAAGATAAAATTATGATATTAAATTATATAAAACCTTGAATCGACTAAAATAATTAAGATGCATGTAGTATCAACATCTTCAAGATTATTTTATTACAAATAAGTTTAGAAGTAATCGACTAATTCCTTGTTTATTTAATAAATGATATAAAACTGATTTTGTAATCATCGCTATATATGGCGATGATCTTAACCTTCTGGATATTAAATTTGTATGCATTGCAGCTATTAACCTTCTTATTTGTGACTTTGAAATGAAAATGTAAAGAAAATAACTTTTTGCATTGGTTTTCAAATTAAGCATCTCAAAGATGGTAACATTTTTTTTCTACCAATTAATCTATATTAGACAAATCTTACAAAGATTCAATATGATTGATGCTTATTTATTATCAATACCAAATATGGGATGTAGTCATGATGATAATGATCTATATTGTTTGTGCAAGGAGGAAGAAGAAATATTGGAAGATCAGTATCTATATCTTAGAGTGGTTGGAGCACTCTTATATTTAGCCACATCTATAAGCCTAAATATTGCATTTGCAATTAGTATTCTTATAAGATACAATCCATGTCTAATACTATAACATTAGAATGGTATCAAATATTTATTATATTATTTAAAAAATACTATAGATTTGGAATTATACTACATACAAAATTTGTTGAATATTTCGATGTAAGATATAAATCTGATATTGCAATAGCTAAATCTCAAATAGGCTATATATTCTTAAGACATAGAGCTATAATATCATAGAAATCAATGAAACAAACTATAATTGAAACTTCATTCAACCATGCAAAAATTATTGACTTATATAAAGAAGCTTGAGAATATATTTGGTTGCAATCAATTGATAAACTCATTCAGATAACTTATGAACTTTTATATGATGATTCTCCAACTATCTTGTATGAAAACAATAGCATTTGTATTATACAGCTGTAAGTTGGTTTCATTAAAAGTTACATGACAAAGCATATTGATCCAAAATATTTTAGTTATATCTATGATTTGGTTACTAATCAAGTACTTAAGATTAAGAAAATTGAATTTGCAAATAACCTTGGTAATCTCTTCACCAAAACTCTTGCTTTGTACAACCATCACTTATAGCATTGGCATGTAACAACTTACTTTTCTTTAGCAAAGAAATTAATGAATTCTTAAAATGATATTATATTTTTTTTTTTATATATGATTTTGTCCTTGAATACAATAAGATTTTTTTAGATAAGATTTTGATGAGGCAACAATTGTTGATTTTGCAAGATTACAAAAAAATATAGATCATATTCTATGCAAATTTTATATTATATAAATATTATAACAAGTGAAAAGAAGTATTGAGAGCATTAAATATAGTCAATGTTTTTTTATAATATTTATTATATTTTATAATAAATAATATAGCTAAAATATTTAGAATTTAGTAAGAAAAAACTATTTATCTTTTTTTTTTTTTTTTTTTTTATATAAGAAAGATAATCACATTAATATATTCTCTCTTAAGTGTGTGTATGTTTGTGTACATTATTTCTAACTACTCTTGTGGCTCTGTAAGCATTCTCAATAGCAATGAAATAAATCCATATGTCTAGACTTCACATCTTATTATGACTTACACTGAAGCTTCAGTATTAGAATTATAGGGCAAGCTTAGCTTATTCATCCAAGACCTACAAAAAGATAGAAACATGACATTTTATAACTAGAGAATTATAATGTTGGTACTTATGATATATGGTTCTAATTCCTCAAGTGAACGACATTGCTATGTAAGTAGATGAAAGTATTTGAATGAAAAATAATGGATGTTGGAACTTTGATGGATGATCTGTTAGAAGTAACATTGTTTAGCTTCTAGAACATTGTAACATCATTATTATAATATAAACTAGTGGTATATCTAGTGAGGGTGAATGAAATTGATTACAATCATTTCATATTGTAGAAAATAAAGAATATGGCTATAAACTCCATTATATTGTACGTGAATAATGATTTGATTGATATAGTGGCAGAGCATGTTGATCCAACAGATGCTTAGAGGGTGATAAAACAAAACTTTTAGTCTGAAGATCATATACAAGTTTTGATGCTTGAAAGTCAACTATATGCATTTTGCATAAATGAAGGTGGCTTAGTAGAAAATCATATCAATTAGGTATATGAAATAAAAAATAGATTGGTAGCTATAAAAGAAAGTATATTTAAAAAGACTCTAGTATAGATTATGCTAATTAGAATGTCACATTCATACTAAGTAGTGCTATAGGAAATCACATCCGTGGAAGCCTTGCCAATATTTGAGAGAATTGCTTCAAAATTCATCAACACAGGACATTGTTAATAATTAAATAGGAAGAAGATTGATAAAGAGAAGAAAACTTTGATTGTGCAATGGAGGAAGAGACCAATATGGTATAAAAAAAAAACCTATGTGAGGAAGATTTGGCAATTTGAGACAAGGAATAGTGCAATGCTTCTTCAATAATTGTGGATAGGAGAAACTTGGATGTTTTGTATATAGCAAAGAAGGCCATATTATATGAGAGTACTCAAAGTAATAGTTTGGAGTATGGTCTTACAACAGTAACAATAATATGGTCAATTGTGTGAAGTATGATAATTGTAACAAGTATAGAGATGCTAGTTATAACTTCAATGTAGCTACAATAGACATTACTAATTATATGAATTGCAACCACAAGTGATGCATGGATAGTAGTGCCTAAAATTATATTATATGCAATAAGAATACTTTAGAATTAATATAAAGAGTAAAGAGAGGAGTCATTACTATGACAGGTAGGGAGCCTCAAAAGATTGAAGGCCACAATAATACAAATGTAGCTACTAGTTTAGATGGAATAAAACTTAATAATATTCTTTATGTGACCTTTGTATGTAATTGTCTCATATTAGTAGAAAGACTAAAAAATATAGAGAATATAATAGTATTTACAAAGTATTATTGTTGGATACTAGATAATATCAAAAATAAAAAGATTATAGCAATAAGACATACAGATTCAAAGAGCCATTTTTATAAGTTTAAGAACTTAATATTTAAAATGAATAGTATGATAAGAAAGAGTAATCTATATTTAGGGCACCACAAACTTAGACACCTTCATTATTATGGCTCAGTTTCTTATCAAGACTAAAAAAAAGTAGTTGGGATACCTAGGCATAATTATGTAAAAATAATCTATAAAAGATGTGAAGCCAATAAAGAATACCTCAAGCATGATTTTTAAAAATCCTACATAAGAACAATTAGAATACTATAAATAATATATACATATGTAATAGGACCTATGCTACATTATTTATTAAGTGGAATTAGATATTTTATAGTTTTTATAGACAATTAATTACAATACTCATAGGTATATTTCATGAGGGCTAAGAGTGAAATTTTTAGAAAGTTCATAATTTTCAAAGTAATTGTGGAAAACCAAATTGGACAAAAGATACAAAAAGTGAGATTGGACAAAAGATGGAAGTACTTCTTGGGAGAATTTGAAGAAATCAATAAAACATATGAGACTACTTGCAAATTGACACATGCCAGAACATAGTACTAAAAAAATATTGCAAAGAGACAAAATAAGATGATTATAGAGTGCACAAAGAGCATGGATTTTGAGATTAAGCTTCAAAGTTTTTTATAAAGGAAGACAATAAATACTACTAATCACTTGATTAATTTCAATTCAATTAAAATACATTCAAATACAACTTCTTATAAGAATGTTTTTAAAAACAAACCAAATATTAATAAGTTAAAAATGTTTGGATGATTAGGATATGTATACATACTTAAAGAAGAAAAAAAAAGATGGACAAAAAAACCAAGAAGTATCTATTTATAAATTATAATATTAAAAATAAAATATATATATATGATGCATGATGCAAAGAAGAAAAGAATAATAATTTCAAATAATATAATCTTTGATAAAAAAAAGATAGGATATCACCTTCTCAAATACACCACAATTAATAAGGAAGATGTCTTTTTATTCAAAATTATTAATAATATACCATATCAGCACATAAGTAAAAATGATATACAAAATTATCAGTAAATAGAAATATCAAATTATCAATAAATAGACATAAAATATAATACTACCAATCAATAATATGCATAGAAATTTCAAGATATAAAGAGGGATATTAATACTTACTAGGAGGATATATCTCCAAAAATGACTATTGAGGCAAAAAATTTGCAATGTGTCATAAGTTCAAGAGGTCGAATTCAATTAGAATAAAAAAATAATTAGACATAATTTACTACATTTTAAGAAGCCTAGCTAATTGTTTAGAGATAATTGGATTTTTTTTATGAAGTAAGAAATTTAGTCCATAGAGAAGAATAAAACATAAGAGCTAGTAGATTTATCAAAAGAAAAAAAGCTTATTTTGGTAAAATAGATTTATGAGATCATAATCAATCTTTTAAGTAAAGTATTCAAATTAAAGGTTAGAATAATTGCACAAAGAAATGAATAGATAGAAGATTTAGATTATTTTAAAGCATTTGTATTAATTATGCATTAATCAATAATACACATAGTATTTGCATTAGTAGCTCAAAATAAAATGGTGCATCAAGTAGATGGACATTAAATTTTTTTTTTTTTAATGAGGCATTAAATAAAAAAATCTTCATAGAAGTTCTAGATGGATTTTAAGAGGCAAGAATATGAAAGGTGTATAAACTTTTAAAATCCTTGTATAAAGTGCATCAAGCTCTCTAGATTTGATACAATTAGATTGACATATATCTCAAAGATAAAGATTTAAATAAGAATATTATTAATTATAATATTTACTATTTATATCAAGATAATAAGTATATTATCTTTTTATTATACATCAATAATCTGCTATTGACAAGGGACAATAAAAAAAAATAATAAAATAGAAGCTTTACTTATTAATAAATTTGAAATGATATTTATAAAAGATGCTAAATTATATGTAAGTATTGAAATAGAATATAACACTCATAGCATATACTTATATCAAAGACAATTTATTCAAACAATCCTTAAATGCTTCAAAATATAATATTGTAGTTCCATGGTAATTGCATTGCATAGCACCCTCAAGCTCCAGAAGTAAATGAATACAAAGTAAATTGATCTTATATTTTATCAATTACTATTAGGATGCTTCTTATTTGTAGCTATAATCACAAAGGAGGATATCAACTATGTTATAAGTAATGTTTGCAAGTACATGCAAGAACCATAAGAGGCTCATTGAATTATTGTGAAAAACAACTTAAGTTACTTCAAAGAAACTTTGAATTGAGGTTTCTATTTTCCTACAATATGAAGATTAATTTACCATATTTTTACTAATTTTGATTATGGGCATGACTTATATACACATCAGACTACTACAAAGATTATATATAAGATTAGAATCAATACTATGGATTGGAGTAACAAAATCTAATTGATTGTTATTTTTTCTATTATAAAAATAAAATATTGAGCCTTGTCAAAAGTTGAAAATGATGTCTATTATTTGTGCATGTTATTGAAAAAGCTTCACTTTTGTGGTGAATTATTGATCCAATTCTATAGCAATAATCAATCATATATCAAATTAATAGTCAATTCTATATTGTATGTACAAATAAAGCATACTAAGATACAACATCACTTTATTAGAAAAAGATGATAAATATGAGATCTTATTGTAGCATTTATATCTACTAAGCTATAATAAGATGATTTCTTAATAAAGCTATAAGATCAACTATGATTATATGCCAATAAAATAGAGCTTGGATTTAAATCCTTGCCAATTGAAGCTTGGTTTCTAAAACCTAAGTAATTCTCAATCATAATGAGAATTTGAAGCTCTTGTAGTCAAATCTATTAAATCCATTGGCACTAAGATGGTACTCATTCCATGTTAGATATATCTCTAGTCAAAATCTTTTTTTTAATAATATAGAATTTCTTAGTTGACGATATAATAGATAAAAAAATATAATCCTAATAATATATAAAGGATGGAAACCATTAAAAGAGATTCATTGGCTTCTTTAACTTTAAGCTAAAAATATTTACAAGTTAATAATATGTGAAGTTACCTATATAAATTCACCACAAATAAATTAATAATCTTATAAAAAATAGTAAAGGTACACAACAAGACAAGTAGTAAGATCTCAATCTCTTACAAAAAGCATTAAAATTAATATGATATAATAATATTAGCTACTACATTAAAGAAATAAGTGGTATCAAAAATAGTAAATTATTATTATTAAGTTTTTTTATTTATATTTACAATATTTTAAGGATATTATCTTATATATACATATTTATTATGATATTCACCTATATGATTAAATAGAAGTAGGTAAAATTAGATTTATTTCATAATATTTTCTAAAGAAACTTTTTAGAAGCTTCATAGACATTTCTTCGATTTTACATGTATTTTTAGTTGATTAGTAGGATAGAAACTTGGTCAATAAGTTAATTATATATTGAATATTTGTGGAGTAAGTTAATTATATGGTTTATATATAGAAAACTTGCCTTAAAAGTTTAGATACATGTCTTGCAAAGTCCATACATTTTGGAGGCCCTATAGGATATCACCACATAGCTCCTAGTTAAGAGTATATATGGAGGGAAGAGTGAAGCCTTCTTCACTCTTGTCGATGCCTTTCTAGTTCTTAGACTTATTTTAAGACTTTTTAATTTTCTTATTTTTGTCAATAGCTATTCTAGTTTAATATTATACCATCATTGAGTAACTTTTTAATTCTTTTGAATGACACAAGAGTATATTAAAGATTTTTTTTTTTTTGAATTTTGTGTCCTTGAAAATTTGACAAGGGTACTAATTTATTATTCTTATCCTATTTTAGAAGTGAATAGATTATTCTACTTCTATTATTTTATTTTAAAGATTATCCATTACTCACCTTTAAACAAACTATTGAATTTTTTGATACCAATTTTTTTCTTAAAGAGAGCAGATTATCTCTCTTTTTAAAAAAATTTATTTGATATTAGAGGTTTTGGATTACTTTTTAATTTGAATTATGGATTTATTAGATTATTTGAAATAGAAGAAAAAAACATGGATGCTATACTTGAAGGAAGAGAGAATAGATTTGCAGCTATTAGATCTTTACAAACATATCAATACTCTTAGAGTGGAAATTTTATGCATCACTAGCACCAACCATGGAAATACTAATTCTATATCTATGGAAGAAGTTAAAAATCTACATTAAAAAGTTAAGAAATTGAAAGAAGCAAGTAGATCAACTTGACAACGAAATCTAAGAAGTTTTGTTTCTACAAGTATGATAGAGATATGGATCACTATGTCCAATAAGTTTGATGGAATGAGATCATAATTTTAAAGATTTTTACAATAAATCAAGCTTTAACTTTAGCTATATTTGGAAATAGTCATAAAAAAGAGTAGTATAAATCAAGCTCTTATTTTTTTGATAAGGATCACAGTCAACTATTATATATGCTACTAAATTCTAAAATCTCACTTGTAATGTGGATTGGAATGATAAAGCCCTCATCAATCAATTTTGATATGGATTAAAAGATAATGTCAAAGATTTATTATTGACAATGCCAAAAGAAAAATCTTATGAATAATTTATTGCTTAAGTGATTGCATGTAATAATCAATTATTTGAAAGGTGTCAAGAACAAAGATTTGATTGGAGAAGAATAAGCCAAGTAATGATGGCTGCTTCTAATTTTTTAAAAACTTATATATCAAGGCCAAAATCAATAAAAATTGATATGATACATTTTAAATTCTTCATTGAGCAAAAAAAGATTTGACATCGTCAAGATGATTTAACCTTATATTATAGAGAAGCTAAACATACTACTCAACATTGTTCAAAGAAGCAATGCAATCACAAAATGAAGAACATGATTGCCAAAGAAGACAATATGTCAAAAAATGATTTTTTCCAACTCTAATAGGAATCATGCAGCTGAAATCATGTACAATATCTAATAAAGTTCATATTTTTTTTTTTAGATCCCTCACCTCATTTTACATTAGATATGTATTTAGGACCTAAAAATCATAAAGTCTTTGTATAAATAGATTGAAGAGCTTCAATCTATTTTTATAGACAAAGACTTTGTTAAAAAATAAGAAATACCTTTAGTCAAGAAATCTAAATCCATACATGTAGAAGCCATAGATGGTCATTTGTTATCTTTTAGAGATGTTACTTATGAGACTATTTTTTTTAGATATAATAATTAAAGATCATAATAGTGTAATAATATTCAATGTGATAAGATCTCCTTTTAATCCAATTATTTTAGGATTATTGTGGTTAGAAAAATATAACTCTTTAGATGGATTAGATTTTTTATAACTTTAATACTTTAAATATTTTTTTTATAATTTAATCAAAAATTTCAATAGTAAAGTAGGAATAGATAATCCTACTACATCCAAATCCTTATTAATAGGTATAAGTACTTTCATGCATGCAACAAAAGAAGGATCATCTTTTGCTATATATAATATATCTATTTCTAATAGTAAAAAGACATTAAGTAGTATTCCTAGCCAATATCAAGATTTTTAGGACATTTTTGAAAAGAAGAATGTAGATATTCTTCCAAGATATTGATCCTATAATTATCCAATTAATCTACAAGAAAGAATTCAATGACTATTCGGACCAATCTACAACTTATTGCAAAATAAGTTGGCTGCACTAAAAAAATGTATTGATAAGAACTTGACTAAGAACTTTGTATGCCATTTGAAATTTATAAAAAGAGCTCTTATCTTATTTTTGAAGAAAAAAGATGAATCTTTGTGAATGTGTATAAACTATCAAAGATTTTACAAGTTCACCATCAAGAATAGGTATTTTCTACCTTTAATTTTGGAACTTCTTGATCAATTCAATCGAGCAAAGATCTACACAAAAATAGATCTATAAAGAGTATACAACCTGATCTACATTAAAAAAAGAGATGAATAAAAAATTACTTTTTGAAATAGGAATGGAAATTTTGAATATAATATCATGCCTTTTGAACTCACAAATGCACCAACTTCTTTTCAACATGTTATGAATGATGTCTTTTGTGAGTTTCTTCATGATTTTTTTGTCTATTATTTAGACAACATTCTAATCTATTTTAAGAACATAGAAGAATATGAACTTCATGTTTGTTATGTGTTACAAAAACTTAGAGATGCAAGATTATATGCAAGGCTAGAAAAGTATGTATTTTATACTACTCAAGTTGATTTCTTAAGATACATTATTTCCAAGAAAGGATTAATGATGGATCTTAAGAAGGTTCAAACTATCATAAATTAGTAGGTTCTAAAAATTATCAGAGACGTACAATATTTTTTAAAATTTACCAATTATTTTTGAATCTTTATCAATAGTTTTTTTTTCAAGTTTTGGATCTTCTTATATATCTAACATGTAAAAATAAACCTAAATAGATCAAAGAAGCTGAAACATTTTTTGAAGCTTTAAAGACAATATTTATTTTTGCACTAATTTTGTATTGCATTGATTTTTCTAAGACATTCTTAATGGAAATAGATGCATAAAAATTTTCTATAGATATTATCTTACCACAAATATGAGCAAATGATAAGCTCTTTCTAATAGCCTTTTATTCCTTGAAATTTTCAGTAGCCAAAATTAACTATGAAATCTACTACAAATAATTTCTTATAATTGTGGATTCATTTTAAGAATAGCATCATTATTTCGAAGGTGCTTCTAGTCCAATTATTATATATATGAATCACAAGAACCTCAAGTATTTCATGTTGGCACATTTTTTGAATCATTGCCAAACGTATTGAAATATATCTTTTTCAAGTTTTGATTTCAAGATTACCTATAGATCTAAAAACAACAAGGTTTATTAGATGCCATTTTTACATGTTCTTATCTTATATCAAAAGAAAGAGATGAAAATTTTAATTAATAAAGAAAGAATTTCTTTAAATAAGAATTTTTTCATCTTTGAACAATAAAATCAACATTAATTGTTGATTTAATTTTTTTCAAGCAAATTCAGTCAAGAATGTCTTTTGATCTTCTTATGATATCAAGAATACTTCTTCTAAGTCTCATGATACTTCCAAATTTAAATTCAAGAATAATCTATTTTACTTTGAGAAAAAATTATATATTCTAGAAGATAAAATATGATTATGTTTTTATCAAGCTCATAATGATTTTTTAGGAATTAGACATTTTGGATATAATAAGTCTTTGGAACTAATATTGAGAGATTTTTAGTGACCTCAAATATGGAAGGCAGTCAAAGACTTTGTAAAATCATGTGATATTTGTTTAAGATCCAAAACTCTTTGCTATACATCTTATGGACTTCTTCAAGCATTACCTATTTCATAACAACTACAATCTTTTATTTCTATAGATTTTATCACAGATCTTTTAATCTCAAGTTTGTATGATTTTATATTCATGATAGTAGATCATTTTACTAAGATGATATATTTTGTAGTATGTACAAAATGTATCATATGTGAAGAAATGGCTAAGCTTTTTTTTAACAACATCTATTGCTATTATGGATTTTCCAAGGATATTATATCAAATAAAAGGACTCAATTTATATTAAGATTTTAGAGAATCCTTTATAACATATTAAAAGTAGATATAAAGTTTTCTTTGGCTTTTCATCTTCAAATTATTGGATAAATGGAATATGTGAATCAAATTTTGGAGTAATAGTTGAGGTATACCATTAATTATCATCTAGATGTTTGAACAACTCTATTGCTATTAGCAAAGTTTACATACAATAATTCAATATATTCTTCTACTCAACAAATAATATTTTTTTTGAATTATAATTATCATCTATAACTTATTATTTTTGATTTTTTAAAAGTTGATAATCGTATAGCAGAAGATTTGGCAAATTTTTTGTTAGAACTACATGTAACAATGAAGGTATAATTAAAAAAAGCTCAAGAACGACAAAAGATCAATGTGAATGCCTATCACAAGGAACAACTACAATTCAATATGAGTGATAAGATATGGCTATTTGATCGCAATATTAAGACTATATGTACTTGTGACAAATTGGACTATCATAAGCTTGGACTTTTTTCTATTAGTGAACAAGTCAATCCTGTTGCTTATTGATTATATTTATCAAAGTCTATGAAGATCCATTCTATATTCTATGTATCTCTTCTTAAGCCATATAAGACAGTGAATATCTTATGAAGAAGACAAATATCACCTCTTCTTATAAAAGTGGATAATAAGTACAAAATTCGAGGTAGAAGAATTCTTAGATTTAAGGCAGTACCAAAATATGTTAGAATATTTTTTTATTAGCATAGATATATTATTAGTAAATGCATATAGAAGTCAACAAAGGATCTTGTAAATATAATAAAGAAGGTTGAGGTTTTTTTATCAATGATATCCATCAAAATCAAGATAAAGAATAGCAAATCTTTTCTATAAAAGAAACAAGTTTGAAGGAAGATAACATTTTATCTTCTACTCTTGTTTGGTACTTTTGTACATTTTTGATAGTACAAAGATTAAGAATCAACAACCAACAGATTCAATTCAAGAGTTATCACTTATTGACTTATTAAATAAAATATTATAATTGTTACAACCTTCAAGACAATGTAATTGATATGAACATCTTCAAGAATAACATATCTTCTCTTGAATAGATGGAGAGATATAATATATTTGATATCACAACCTTAAAAGAGACTCCCAATGTTTGGTGATTTTATTAGAAGTTGGAACAACTATTAATGATATTCTAATATTTTATTTGAAGGGAGTTTTGAAGGCCTCAACAATAATCAAATAACAAGGTGATCTTATCGCCCTCGTATGAAATACTATCAATGGATAAGAGGACCTATCAACCATCTTCAAAGAAAACAAAGATTATAGTATGTGGTAAACACAATTTGCCACATCTTAGATTTCTTTAACATGTGATTGCTCTTCGTCAAACTTCTCTCTGGAAGGGAAGTAATGTTATGGACATATATACTTATTATGATATTTATCTATATGATTAAATAGAAGTAGATAAAAATAAATTTATTTTATAATATTTTTTAGAAAAGCTTCTTAGAAGCTTCATAGATTTTGCTTTGATTTTACATGTATTTGTAGTTGATTGATAAGATAGAAAATTGATCAATAAGTTAACCATGAGTTGGTAGCTTACGGAATAAGTTAACTATGTAATGTACATATAAAAAACTTGCCTTACAAATTAAGATACATGTCTTGCAAAATCAACACGTGCTTGAAGACCTATAGGATATCACCATGTAGCTCTTGTCATGGACATACACATGTAAGCCAATAATTATCCGTATATATAGGCAAAAGTAAATAGAAGTAAATAAAAGTAAGTTAATTCTATAGTATCTTCTATAAAAGCTTACTAAAAGCTTCCTAGAAGCTTCATAGATGTTGTTTTGACTTTATAAGTGTCTATAATTGACTTTTTGGATTAAAAAAGTGGTCAACAAGTTAGCCATGTGCTACATATTTTATTAGCTTGAAGACCAAGCTAACTATATGGCCCACACATAAAAAAAAACTTGCCTTGTAAGTTAAAGCATGTGTCCTACAAAATCAACACATATTGAAAGTCCTATAGAACATCACTATATAATTCTTACTTAGATAGTATATATATAGATAAGAGTGAAGCCCTCTTCACTCTTGTCAAATCTTTTTTTGCTTCTAGTGTAGTTCAAGAGTCTCAAGTTTCCTTATCTTTTAATAATAAGCCATTCCACTTTCTTTTAAATATACATGCTTCCTTATTTCTATTTTGTCACTTTTTCTTTGACACGGATTTCATTGGTTTATGTATCATCTTTTAGTTCATGTCCTTGACAAATTGACAAGAGTACACTTATAATATCAGAGCTTTGACTTGTCTTGATTAAGAGTAGATTACTTCTTTTTTATTATAAGGCATAAGCATATTAGAAGTTGTGGATTATCCTCTTCTAAACTAATATTGTTTTTAGTATTTTCATTATCCTCAAGTCCTTTCTTCTACTTATCTTAAATAGTATTAGATATTTTTTTGAGTTTTATTATAGCAAAGGTTATTGAAATGAAAAAAGCAATAGGACAAATGCAAGAGCAATTGAGAGAGTTGATGCTTATGATGTATCAACTTAGCTTACTACCACAAGGATCAATAAGAATAGTAGGAAGTGAGGATATAGAGATGATTAGAGCTGCTTCAACATCTATACCAAATTGTGTCCCTCCACCCATAGCAAAACATCCTTCAAGTGTTAAAGAACTAAGAATTGCCTTGTCTGAGAAGTTTGATGGTACAAGATCCAAATTTTGAAGATTTATCAATTAAGTACAACTTGTAATTGAACTTCAACTTCAAAGCTATTCAACTCCAAGATCACAAGTTAGATTCATTGATACACTTCTTTCAGATCCAACACTATTGTGGTTTTCATCTTTTCTTGAACGACAAGATCCAATACTGGACAATTTGGAGGCATTTGTGATGGAATTTCGATCCATATATGGAGAACATGATGCAATTCGTGTTGCAATCAACAAGTTCCATATTTTATGATAAAGCAATCAATCTGTAATGTTATATACTTTATAATTTTCACAACTTGCAACTGATATCAACTGAAATGATGTTGCACTTATTAACCAATTTCTCTATGCATTATAATATGAAGTAAAGAAATTGATGCTCAACTTATCTGATCCTCAAACATTGAATCAAACAATTGACTTTGCTGTGAAGTACGACAATCGACTTTTTGAATTTTGATTCAAGAGTCTCATAAGTGGGCCTCAATATTACTATAATTCAATGGCAATACCAACATCTCTTCAACACATACATTCAAAAGTAGAAGATATACAAATTGATACAATACGTTTTAAATGTCTTACCAAGCAAAAAAAGACTTATCATCATCAAGAAGGATTGTACTTATATTATGGTGAACCTAAATATACTACTCAATATTATCCAAAGAAGCTACAATACCACAAAATAAGGAGCACAGCTATCAAAAAAGACAATGTGTTGGAAAATGAATTTTTTCAGTTACAATAAGGATCATGCGGCTAAAATCTTATACAATTTCTAATGAAGATCTTATCCTCTCCTCAAAACCCTCTCTTTGTTTCATAATAGATGTACATTTAGGACTTAATAATTATAAATCCTTTGCCTTAATAGATTCAGGGGCCTCAACTTGTTTCTTAGACATAGAATTTCTTAAAAGTCATAAAATACCGTTAATACAAAAAACTAAATTTGTTCATGTAGAAGTCATAGATGGTCACTTGCTGTCTTTTAGAGATATTATTCATAAAACACTTCCTATAGATGTAGCAATAAATGATCATAGTAGTTGTGTAATCTTTAATATAATTAGATTTCTTTTTAATCTAATTATTTTAGGTTTATCATGGTTAAAAAAATATAATCCTTACATAGATTGGATTTCTCGTATTCTTGATTTTTCTAAAAGTATAATTAAGAGTGAAATTAATCTAATAGAAAGTTAAAAGTATAGTAGAATAAAAGATATGTTTGTAGGTGCGAGAGTTTTTTTGCATGCTGTAAAAAAAAGATCACCTTATGTCATTTATGCCACATGTATTTCTAATGATGTAAAGACTTCAAGTTTATTTTTAAGCTAATATCAAGAATTTCGAAATATAATTGAGAAGAAGAATGCGGATACTCTTCCAAGACATCATTCCTATGATTGCTCAATTGAACTTTAAGAAGGAGCACAATCACCATTTGGACCAATCTATAATTTATTACAAAATGAATTGGCTGAAATCAAGGAATATATTGAAGAGAATTTGGCCAAGAATTTTATATGCCATTCCAAATTGTCAACAAGAGCTCCAATCTTATTTGTGAAGAATAAAGATGGATTATTGTGAATGTATGTTGATTATTGAGGATTCAATAAGATCACCATCAAGAATAGGTACCCTCTACCTTTGATATCCGGACTTCTCGATCAACTAAATCAAGCTAAGATCTATATAAAAATAGATCTACAGAGAGCATATAATCTAGTACGTATTAAAGAAAAAAATAAATGGAAGACTACATTTCGAACTAGGTATAGACATTTTGAATACAACGTCATACCTATAAGACTTATAAATATACCATTAGCTTTTAAACATTTAATAAATGATATTTTTTGAGAGTTTTTGGATGATTCTGTTGTTTGTTATGTAGATGACAACTTGATTTATTCCAAGAATACAGATAAATATGAACTTCATGTTTATCATATATTACAAAAATTAAGAGATGCAAGATTCTATGCCAAGATAGAAAAGTGTATATTCTACACTACTCGAGTCAACTTCTTAGGATACATCATTTCAAATGATGAACTTATGATAGATCCTAAGAAAGTTCAAATGATTATGGATTGGAAAATCTCAAAAACAGTAAGCGATGTTCAATATTTTTTGGACTATATCAACTATTATCAAATCTTCATCAAAGACTTTTCTTGAATTGCAGCCCTACTTACATATTTGACTTGCAAAAATAAACTTGAGTGGAGCAAAGAAGCTCAAACATCTTTTGAAACTTTAAAGTCGATCTTTATTTTTGCACCAATCTTATATCAGGTCAACTTTTCTAAGACATTTTTTATAGAAATAGATGCATTAGATTTTACTTTGGGTGTCGTATTATCACAATTGAAACAAATGATAAACTTCACTTAATAGCTTTTTATTCTAAAAAATTTTTAGCAACCAAGATTAACTATGAAATCCATGACAAAGAGCTTCTTGCAATCATGGATTCATTTTAAGAATGGCATCATCATCTAGTAGGTGCTTCCAATCTAGTCACCATATATAAAGACTACAAGAATCTCAAATACTTCATGTCAGCATATGTTTTGAAGTGTCACCAAGCCTGTTGGAGCATGTCTTTATCAAGATTTGATTTCAAATTACATATCAACCCGAAAAAAAAACAAGGTTTGCCAAATGCCTTTTCTTGACATTCTTATCTTACACCAAAAGAAGGAAATACATCTTTTTATCAACAAAGAATGATTCTCTTGAAGCTAGAGCATTTTCATCATTGAGTAATAAAATCAACATTGATTGTTGATTCAATCCTTCTGAAACAAATCTAATCAAGTATATCTTCTAATTTTCTTATTAAAAATACCAAGAATCCTTCTTCTAAGCTTCAAAATACTTCTAAGTTTGAGTTCAAAAATAACCTATTCTATTTTGAAGGTTGATTATATATACCAAAAAGAGAAGTACAATTATGTATTCTTCAAGTACGTTGTCATATTATGTATTGTCTTGCTTGAGAATGCATCGAGCACCTAGCTATGAAAAGTGAGATTGTATTTTATAAATATCCAAAAAAATCCTAATAGGTTTCATCCATATGAGAAAAATATAATCCAAATTCTAATTCAAAAGTACTAAAAAGTACTCTTCTTAGTAGCCTCAATCACACATAAACCTCAATTATCTTATTACTTTCATATTTAAGTAATTTAGATTTTTCTTATAAGCCCCAATCTTAATCAATAAGCTTTAACAAGTTATGACTTCTAATCTGACTATCCACTTGATGTAAACTTTTGCATGTAATTATCAATGTAAGTCTTCTACATACTTAAGAATTTTCAGCCCAATCCAACTTACAAATTGTGAGAAAATCTCCAAAAAATACAATAATATTACTTAGTTTCCAACTTAAAAAGCAAAGGAAAAATCCCAATAGTGATTTCTCCTTCTCCAATTGTTAACTTTGACTCATAATTGGTGTGCACCTTGATCTTCAAGTCTTTCAACATTATGCCAAATTTCACTTTGATCCGATTAGTAGATCTCTACATATCACAGAAATCCTATCCAACCTTAAATTGCCAACTTTCAAACCCTTCTCGTGCTAAAAATCAGATATCTCTAAATCACATTTTTAAATTATCACAAAATTTTGTATAAACTTAGCACATTCAATAATCCAAATAGTTTCAAATTTTGAACTGTAGGTATTACACCAATTGTACAAACTAGCCAAAATTGATAGCCCTAATTATATTATATAAAATCCAAATCACTAATATAAATCTTGATTTTGAACAATCATTGTCTAGTCCTTGAAAATCTTACCAAAACAACCCTTATGCCCTTAAAAAGAACTTCAAGCTAGCTTTCAAATTCTAATTGCTAATCTTCAAATGAATCCCTAATTTTTCCCAGGCAGTCGTTTTAGTGACCAGAGGTCTAATTTTGACCCTGTCTCACAAATGGTCAGCTCTTGGGTATCAATCTAATCTATCCTAAGGATTTTTTAGTCCAATCCTATCTTTGACTTGACTCTAGTATCAAACATATCAACCATTTATCTCTTCTACTATGATTTTAACAGTTTATGGCTTTTTTAAGGCAATAAAAAAGTTTCTATATCCTAGAAGGTAAAAATACTAACTAACTTTTATCTACTCACTACTAAGAAAAGAAAATAGACTAAGAGGCTTTCACAAAAACCTTATTAAAATATTTAAAATTCTTAATAAACTAATATAATAGAATATTAATAAAAAAATCATTTTTAGTCATATTTTTATTATATAATTGTGTCAAAACACAACATCCATCCCCTCTTAACCTTTGCATCCTCCAACATGCATCAAATGAACCATATGCCATAATTGGCATGATACCATCTCTCTATTTTTTTCATCAAATATTTCATTTCTATTTTCATCATCCTCTTCAAAATAATTGTCTTCTTTAAAAATATTGATATTTTAAGCATGATCTTCCATATTGATTTCTCTATCTTATTTTTTAAAAATCTTCACTCACTTCCTAGTAATAGGTATCTTCAACCTCATACCATCTAACTCCTTTAATGAATATGTGGAATTATCATGAACCATTACTACCACATATGGTCCAAACCATTATTTTGAAAACTTTCGCAAAGCACTATGTTGGTTATTCAAACTATTGTCATAAGTAAGTATCCAATCACCTTCTTCAATTGCTTTAGGCATCAATCAATGTTGCTTATCAAATCGAGTCTTATTTCTTAACCTTGCCTTTTATAACCTTTTTAATGTTAATTCGACATCTTTCGATCATTGTTCAAGTTGCCAAATTCTAATAGCTAATAACTCCTCCCTTGTCAATCCATCTTTCTATGATAGCATAATCCAAGTTGGTACATATTCTTCAATTGGCATAATTGGTTTTTGACCTATCATAAGTTCCACTGGCATATATCTAGTCACTGAACTATGTGTTGTTTGATGAGCCCATAATGTATAAAATAGAAGTTGAGGCCATTCTCTCACTCTTCCATTGCAAGTTTTAACTAAGGCTTTTGCAATTGGTGGATGTCCATAGTCACTCTTTGCATTTTTCTTTGGATTATAAGTAAAAATCAATGATAATTTAATTCCATAACTCTTAAAAAATTCACGAGCTTCATAAGCATCCAATTTTCCATAATTTGCAGTAATCTTTCTCACACATCCATAGCGACAAATAAAATCCTCAAGTAAAAACCTGCAAATTTCTTTTGTGGACTTTGTTCTTAGTGCCCTGCCTTCTACTTGGTTTAATAAATCCTCATGAACCAAAACTAAATATCTCATTTGCCATAGTCTCATTGGTATAATAATCAAATCTACAACCTATTTAAAATAAATAGCCAAAGGATATGTCGGATATAACCCATCTCAATGTCGTATATTTGAATATATCTGATAAGTGACACAAGATTCTACAAATAAAGTTACACCTTCATATATATTCTTCTACCAATATTGTTCCTTCAATTTAGCAAAAGTAGTCCAAATTCTTCTATGTCCCACCCATAGACTCTCATAAAACCCCTTAAGTAGACTTTGTTGATCTTCTTTAGTACCTACTACTCACCTAAGCATTTCAATTTCTTTCATTGGTCTCTTCTATAAGAATCTTTCATAAAAGCAAAAATCCATAAGTTTTTTTTTTATTTTTTTTTATTAAATTATTCTATTGACTAATTCTCTTGCTTAGTCAAAGTATTCAAATAAAGACCAATTTCTAATAATTCTCCTTCATAAAGCTCTTCAAAAAACATCTTCTTTATTAAGATTTGATATTGAATAGAATTTTGTTCCAACATCATCAATATCTTCAACCATCTCGTCTTTTCTTTCATACTGCTCAAGATAACATATTTGCTACCAGATTGTCTTTTTTTACAACATATCTAAATTCTAGATTTAGTGATTTGATATAAGCAATCCATCTTAACATCACAATATCTGGTGTTGTACAATTAATAATCATAACAAGTAAAGGCAAATAATCTATTTTAATTACCACCATAGTCCCAATCAAATAATCTTTTTTAACTTTTATAGCTGAAACAACTCCCCATAGTTTCCTTATCACTTGTGAATATGCATGTTGGAAAGTACTTAAAATTTTAGCTCCAAATCGTACTGCAAATTTGTCTCTATTTGAATCATTTTGACCTATAGCTCATTTAATGGCAATCGGACTAGTATCCATAATAAGAATTACTTGTCTATTGTACTTATAATCAACCATTAGAATATCAAATGTGATAAAATATACATGTATTATTTTTTAAAATATTTTTATACATAATAAAGAATCCAAATTTGATAAAATATACATGCACCTAAAAACCAACAAACTTCTATTAAAAAACTAAAATCTTCTTTCATTCTCCCAATCACATCAACCTTAGTTGGATCTCATTTTTTTCCATAAAATCTACATAAATTTCCAACAATCACAACTTCTTGTATTCCAAATGTAGATTTTACATCTGATAATGTAAGATGAACTTCTCATAGTCAAGTTAGTATTTTTTTTACAATCTTGTATATGAGCACCAACATACTTGCGACACCCCCTCTTATCTAAAGTTTCATCTTTGTTTTCTTCTTTGCATCCTTTTATAGGAATATCATCTAAAAAATGCATAGTCTTCTCAAGAATAAAATCCTTCAATACCTTATTGATTCCATTCATCATATGCACAACTGAGTTGGTTGTGCCTTGAAGAAGAATATATATTCTAACTAATCCAAGTGATGTTCTCATCATTCTCATATCTCTACTTTCTTTTGTAAGTTGAAATTGGTCATAGCTTGAATACAAATCACCTATTAAATAGATTGCCCTTCCTACAAATGCCTCAGCAAATTCATCTACTATAGGCCCAATTCTTGCATTTTTGATAGTTACTGCATTCATTAGTTGCATATCTTGAATGAAATGTAATAACTCATTTTTCTTAGGCATTATAAATCATCGACTAGAATATGGTGCAAAAGAAGGCTCCAAAATCTTCATCTTCATCTTCTCTTTTAATAATTCTACGAAGCTTGGTAAATGTGCCCTTGGTATTGGAATTGGTCTTAAATTCCAAGGTACATGTAGAACAGTGAAAACAACCATAGGAATTATAATATTTGGATCTACACACCCAATTTTGTAAGATTCAAAGGTAAATGATCTACCTTATTTTGTTAATTCTTTGAAGAAAATAATTTCCTCTGGCAATAAAGAACCATCAGAACCAATCTTCAATTCTTCAAAAGTCTCTTTAGTAAACTTATGACCAATATTCCTTAGATCCCTCAAGCTCTTTTTTCTCGATGCTTCTCCCATTTGTTCTTTAGAATCTTTTTGCAAAGGTCCAGCAATTGATTTAACCTTCTTATCTACTGTCTTATATTTTGTCTCAACTATAACCTCCGGTGCTTGAAAAGATTCAATCATATCATAAACTTCTCTTGAATGAATTGGTATAACTTTATCATCGTTACCTAATCCAATAGATGCAATCAATTCCAAAAGATCCTCTAGTATATTTTCTTTATAAATACTACTAATCTTTTTATTATCTTCTAATATTTCTAATCTATACAATTCTTTTTCAATAGTACTTAGTTTGTTTCTTTCTTTTCCTTTTAAGTAATCAATCTTCTTATATATAATACTTCCATTTTTAAAAATACCAAGAAATCCTCTATTAAAGATACCTATATCTTGTGAGAGTACCTCTCCTTCTATACCTCTATAATCTCACTTTATAGTGGTACCTCTAAAAAAATCCTTGAATTCTTCAACAATCCTTGGCAATGGATTTTCTCTCAATTTGTCTCGATTTTGCTCATGATTTGGAGGCACAGTCAAAAATTATACTACCCTCTTCCTATCCTTAATAAATTGAACCATCATCAAGTATCTTTGTTTCCATCCGAATTATAATAATATATGATTGTTCCAAAATAAGAAGATAAGATGTTGTATCTTGAACAAAAAAATTTTGCTTCATTGCAATATCACCAATCCAAATTTTTACATTTGAGAAAGTACCATATAACTCTCCTCATGTGTTATTAGCTGCCTATATTGCCCATCTATGTTCCATATTAATTGACCACCTTTGTTTCATATAAAGATCCTTAGACATAAGATTTATCTCTAGACTATGGTCAATCAAAGCAATAATTGGCTCGTCCATATCTCCAACCTTTACTAATACCTTTGTAGTTATTCTAGTCTAATGCTTCCAAGTATTATAACTTGAAACCTCTCTATCTTTATTACTTTGATCATCAAAACGTACTCTTTGATTATGACTCTTCCTTTCATTTACTGATTGTTTGTAATAATTATCAAATACATCTTCTTCACCTTCATATATGTATGCATCAATAGCATGATTTAATCCAGCTTTTTCTATTAATTACCTCTTTTATTTAATATTATTAATAATGACATCATGGAATTCTTTCTTGCCAATTCCTAAAATTTCTTTCAATGTTAACTCAACCTTAGCATTGAGCACATGTTCCTCAAGCACTCCCTTTAAATCTGTTGTCGCTTCAATATCAGAGAGTAGTTTATAAGTTGTTAATTTACCTTTATCTTTCATCTCTTTTGCTTTTTCTTTCGATATTATTGAAGTATACTTTGTAGACAATTCTTGTGAAGCCGCTACATGAGTCTTATTTCCTCAAGTTTGCCTCTCAGAAGAATTTCCTTCTCTTATATCATCAAAATTTTCTTTCTTCTTTTCTTCCATTAAAGCTTCATATTGGCTTTTAGCAATATATGCATGTATTGACAAAACTTCTACATGATCCTTTCAACTCATTGTCAAGGTAGAGAGAGTTTGCCTCAAGAAAGTACTAGACTCTTGGCTATCACTAATTACTCAATTAAGCTTCAAAATAAAGGAAGCCCTAAGTTTTTATATAAAAATTTTCTTTTAAAGCAATTACACTAAATACATAAGTCTTAAGTTTCCAAAAACATCCAAAATATGATAAAACCTCTAAATCCTTAAATATCCTTATGAGATATTATTCTTGAACTTCAAAAACTCATATCTTACAATACGACTCTTCAAACACATTCAAATTTTATATAAAGTACTGATGTACTTTTAATAATTACTATAAGAAATTTCAACTATAAATTCATTGTAGATCTTAAGATATCACCAAAATCCCAATAGTAGCTTCAAATCCTAGTTTTTATACACCTACATGCAATTTTCTTTATTTTTCACAAAATAAGTATTTAAATACCACAAAATTTATATATATAGCTTTTTAACACAATAATCTATCTTTTTAAAAAGTTTTTAGCTAAAAATTCTTCTAGAAACTCAAGATATGGTTCAAACCATTACTATGAATAAAATCACTTACTTACTACCTTTGATTTGGATGTGTTGATTTCAACCCTCTATAACTTCTTCATTCAAACTCCAAATTCATCAAATAATATATAAAAATTACAATTAAAAAAGTATTCTTTCCAAATTTAATCATCGATCTTTCTTTGCTTTATATAAACGTATGTTATAGCCCAAAGAATGACAATAGGTACAAAATTAACACCTTAACTTTGAGCGCCAATAATTCCTTCATAAAAACTCCAAATTACAAAAAAATTGTATCCAATCCATATCCAAAATCCTAAACTTTCTGATCTTAGCCTCTAAAGCTCGAATGACTTCAAAAAAAAAATTCTAATCCCTAATAAACCCTAATCCCTAATATGGCCTCGTGCAACTTCCTTAAAATCTATTGGGCATGGCCTTTGATCAATAGGAATGAAGATCTCTATTCCTTGCCTTCATCCAACCATGCATTGCTTTCATTCCTCCCAATAAGCCTCCTACTAGTTAAGATTTTCTTCTTCAGGCTCTAATCTCATCTCAAGGCTTGATACTAAATATTTAGGTCTTATAATTTATTTTTATTTTTATTTTTATTTTTTTGAAATACTATAATCTAAAGAGATAAAACTCAAAATAAATTTTCTTAAATCTACTTTCTTTAAATTAATCTATTAACCATTCTAATATACACTAAGACTTATAAACATATTAAATATCTTAATTAATTTTTACATACTATAAGCAATTATTATACGATACCCCAACACCACAAATTATTGCAACACTTCTCAATAAAGCTTCTCGTGGCATCTACTCTTTTTGCATTATAGAAATGGCAGAAGACCAAAGTCCACTTGATTGAACATTTCCAACAAAATTCTATCTACTATCATTATCTATCCTAGTTCTATAACTTGCAAATTCTATTGTTGCAATTCCATGTATTGCCAAATAATCTTTAATCAATGCTTTCATTCCTCCTTTACCAAAGTTGGTTTGGAGAAGATCACAAGTATCTTTCAATGCAACCTTCCCATCTTTCTAATAAACAATACCTTGTTGTACCATCTCATCAAATTCACGACAATCTTTTCAAGAATGACAATCATCATCACACCAAATACATCTTTGTTCATACCCTTGTTTAAAAGTAGTCTTTGAACTTATTTTAGAAGTCTTCTCCTCAAGCCTTGGAAATTTGATTTAAAGAACTTGCATCCCTCGTACAATCTCCTCAAGTCCCATATTTCTTTCTTTGGTAAAGCCAATGGAGGTTGGACAATAGGCACAATCAATTGTGTAGTAGGCATTGGAATCTTTAGTACTTGTACCACTTTTCAAGCACAACCTTATTCTTTTTTCTTTCTATTTTGGTAAGTAATCTAATAGCATCTTCAACAACCCTCTACTTTCTTGTCAATCCTTCATCTTCTTCCTTGTCTTCAAGAAGAACCTCTAACTTCTCTTATAATTCTCCATTAGCAGCTTGAAAAAATAATTCAATCTTGTTTGGTTCCAATATTAACTTTTCTATTTTTGATAATAAAAAAATATATCTTTCAAATTCTCTTAATAATTTTGTAGCTTGTAAATTTTTGTTAAGTCGTTCAATCCATTTCAAGAATGATTTCTTGATAACTTGATCAATATCCTCTAAAAAATATTCATCCTTCAATGCATGTAAAAATACCTCCCATGAACTTCCAAATTGTTCCATAATAGGCCTTATATGCTCTCTTATCTCTGGTACCATAGCAAGCTCAAATAATTGAATCATTTCCTTCTCAAAAATACAATTCAATTCTATTTTTTGCATATAATATCTTAAATATTTGGAAATATCCCTCCCATCAAATTGGTCAACTTTATTAAGCACTGCTTGCAATGCTTTGATTGCCAAAGCCTCTTTGCGATCATTACCTTATTGTTGTTGCATAAATGATGTAAATACTTGAAATACTTTTACAATACTTAGATTGAAGTACATATCTTGTTCACTAGTAGAAATTCTATTTAAAGCTACACTTAAAGATCCACTTAAAGCTTCATTTAAAGCTCCATCAAAACGTCTAAATTCAACCTTCTTGCCTTCTTATGCCATCAATTCCAAATAACCACAAATATAATCCAATACCTTCCATTCCAAACCTTCACATTAAATTCACCACTTAGATCATATTACATGTTGTCTTGCTTGGAAATGCACTAAGCACCTAGCTATGGAAGGTAAGATTATATTTCATAAATATCGAAAAAAATCCTAATAGGTTTCACCCATATGAGAAGAATATAATCCAAATTTTAATTCAAAAGTACTAAAAATTACTCTTCTTAGTAGCTTCAATCACACATAAACCTCAATTATCTTATTACTTTCATATATAAGCAATTTAGATTTTTCTTATAAACTCCAATCTTAATTAATAAGCTTTAACAAGCTATAACTTCTAATTTGACTATCTACTTGATGTAAACTTTTGTATGCAATTGTCAATGTAAATCTTTTACATGCTCAAGAATTTTCAATCCAATCCAACTTACAAATTGTGAGAAAACCTCCAAAAATTATACTAATATTATTTAGTTACCAACTTAAAAAGCAAAGCAAAAATCTCAACAGTGATTTTTCCTTTTTCAATTGTTAATTTTGACTCAAAATTGGTGTGTAGCTTGATCTTCAAGTCTTTCAACATTATGTCATATTTCACTTTGATCCGACTAGTAGATCTCTACATATCACAGAAATCCTACCCAACCTTAAATTACCAACTTCTGAAACCCTCTTGTGCTAAAAACCAGATATCTCTAAACCACATTCTTAAATTATCACAAAATTTTGTATACACTTAGTACATTTAATAATCCAAATAATTTCAAATTTTGAACTATAGGTGTTATACCAATTACACAAACTAGCCAAAATTGATAGCCCTAATTATATTATATAAAATCCAAATCACCAATATAAACCTTGATTTTGAACAATCATTGCTTAGTTTTCGAAAATCTTACCAAAACAATCCTTATGCCTTTAAAAATTTCTTCAAGCTAACTCTCAAATTCTAATCTCCGATCTTCAAATGAATCCCTAATTTTTCCTAGGCAGTCGTTTTAGTGACCAGAGGTCTGATTTTGACCCTATTTCACAAATGGTCAGCCCTTGGGTATCAATTTAATCTATCCTAAGGATTTTTTAGCCCAATCCTATCCTCAACTTGATCCTAGTATCAACCATATCAACCATTTACCTCTTCTATCCTGATTTTAACAATTTATGGCCTTTGTAAGGTAATAAAAAAGTTTTTATATCCTAAAAGGTAAAAATACTAACTAACTTTTATCTACTCACTACTAAGATAAGAAAATAGGCTAAGAGGCTTTTATTAAAGCCTTATTAAAATATTTAGAATTTTTGTTAAACTAATATAATAGAATATTAATTAAAAATTATTTTTAGTTATATTTTTACCATATAATTGTGTCACAACACAACAATGTCATGACTTTCTAGCAGTAGGACATTTTGGATACAACAAGACTTTGAAGCTTATATCTAGAGATTTATAGTGGTCACAAATGTAGAAGGGTATAAAAAACTTTTTTTTAGTTATGCAACATTTGTTTAAGATCAAAAACTCCTCGTCACTGGACTTCTTCAACCATTATCCATGCAATAACAACCATAGTCTTCTGTTTCTATGAATTTCATCACAAATCTTCCAATCTTACATTCTAATGATTCTATATTTGTAATAGTAGATTTTTTTTTTACTAAGATGGCATATTTTGTATCCTATACAAAAGCTATTACAGATAAAGAAATAACTAAGCTCTTTCTTGATAACATCTATAACTATCATGGATTATCTAAGGATATTATATCGATTAGAAGAACTCAGTTTATATCAAGATTTTGGCAGACTCTTTTTAAGATTCTAAAAGTAGATATAAAATTATCTTCAGCATTCCATCCTCAAATTGATGGACAAACGGAGTGTATTAATCAAGTTTTGGAGCAGTATTTAAAATATACCATCAACTATAAATAAGATGATTGGACAACTCTTTTGCTATTAGTAGAGTTTGCTTATAATAACATGATACATTCTTCTACAAAATAAACACCTTTATTTACCAATTATGGTTATCATCCACAACTTCATATTTTTGACTTTTCAAAAGTTGATAATCTTGTGGCAGAAGATTTAACAAATCATTTGTCAGAGCTATATACAACATTTAAGGTGCAATTAAAAGAAGCTCAAAGAAAAAAAAAGATCAATGTGAATGTCTATCAAAAGGAACAACCACCATTTTACATGGATGACAAGGTATAGATACTTTGTCACAATATCAAGACTACTCGTCTTTGTGACAAGTTAGACTATTATAGGCTTGGACCATTTTCTATTTCTGTATAAATCAATCCAGTTGCATATTTTTTACATCTACTAGAGTCAATAAAAATCTATTTAGTATTCTACATATTTCTTTTTGAACCATACAAGATAGTGGATATACTAAGAAGAAAATAAGCTCCACCTCGTCCTATAAAAGTGGATAATAATGAAGAGTTCAAAGTAAAAGAAGTCTTAGATTCAAGGTGGCACTCAAATAAATTAAAATATCTTGTCTATTGGCACGGATATGATATTAGTGAATGCACATGGGAGCCAGTTTAGAATCTTAGAAATGCACTAAAAAAAGTGGAGGCTTTTCATCAATATTATCCATCAAAATCAAGATGAAGACCTTCACTATAAAAGAATTAAGATCTAGACAAGATAACATTCTACTTTTAATCCTTGTTTGTAGCCTCTTTGTAGTTGTGATGCTAAAGAAATAGAGAACCAACAACCAACAAATTCAACTGAAGAGCCTTCATTTGCTGACTTGTCAGATGAAACATTATGATTGTCACAACCTTCAAGACAATGCAATTGAGATGAAGATCCTCAAAAATAACACGTTTTTCTTCTAATAGATGGCAAGATACAATACATTTGGTATCATGACATTGGAAGAGACTCCCAATGTTTGATAATTTTATTAGAAGTAGGAACAATTCTTGATCGTATTCCAAATATTTTATTTGAAGGAAGTTATGAAGGCCTCAACAACGATCAAATAACAAGGTGGTCTTCCGACCTTGATATGGGACACTATCAATGGTTGAGAGGTCCTATCAACCATCTTCGATGAGAACAAAGATTTGAGTATGTGACAAATATAATTTTTTGCATCATAGATTTTCTCAATATATGATGACTTGCTCATGGAACTTATCCCTAGAAGAGGAGATAATATCACGGACATATACATGTAAGCTAATAATTACCTATATAAATAAGTAGAAGTAGATAAAAATTAATTTTGTAATATCTTCTATGAAAGCTTCCTAGAAGCTTCATAAATGTTGTTTTGCCTTTATAAGTGTCTATAATTGACTTTTTGGATTAAAAAAGTGGTCAACAATTTGGCCATGTATTATACATGTTGTTAGTTTGAAGACCAAACTAATTATATGGCACATACGTAAAAAAAACTTGCCTTGTAAGTCAAGGCATGTATCCTACAAAGTCAACACATATTGGAGGTCCTATAGAACATTGCCATGTAATCCCTACTTAGATATATACAAAGACAAGAGTGAAGCCTTCTTCATTCTTCTCAATTCTTTTCTTGCTTCTAGTCTACTTTCAAGAGTCTCAAGTTTCCTTGTCTTTTGGTAATAAGCCATTCTAGTTTCTTTTTAATATACATACTTCCTTATATCTATTTTTTCACTTTTTCTTTGACACGAATTTCATTGGTTTATGTATCTTTTAGTTCATGTCCTTAATAGCTCCTACTTAAGAGTATATATGGAGCTTTCTTCACTCTTATGAATACCTTTCTAGTCCTTAGTCTTATTTCAAGACTTTTTAGTTTTCTTTTTTTTGGCAATAGCCATTCTAGTTTAATACTATACCATCTTTGAGTGACTTTTTAGTTCTTTTGAGTGACACAAGAGTATATTGAGGATTTCTTTTTTTAAATTTTGTGTCCTTGAAAATTATACACAAGTGACAATCGACAACAAGACATAATAATGGATATATAATATAGAAATTGAAGGAAGGTATCAAAGTAACACTTTTTTAGCTTCTAAAAGACTATAATATCATTGTTATGTTAACATCTTCATATATTGGTGCAATAAAATCTATAATTAACTTGCCAATTGCTTCAATGATCCTACATTTGTTATACAGACATCAAGCACTTAAGGTCTACAATTACAACTAAAAACTCATGTACATAAATAAGGTTTTTTCTTTTGTCAAAGAAAAAATTATAATACTCCATTAGAGAGTTACAACTGTCATGATCATTTGCTAATAAAATATATTCGTCAATCTTATGTTCTATTTTTTTTTTTATTTTATTTTTAAATATTATTAAGAGATAGTTGTCATGTAAGTAGTGTTTTGTCTCTTTTTCATAGTTTGAAAGATTATAAATTTATATTTTCTTATTGAGGTTTTTTTCTTGTATACATTGTAATGTTATATTGTCAAGTTGATTAATTATTGTATATCTTATACTTGTTTCTTGCAATAATTTTTTAAATTTTTTTTTTTTGAATTAAGAAAAATATCTTTTATTAAAAATATATACTTTATTAAATATAATTAAATAGGATATTTTTAAAGATGTGCATTATTTGAAATTTTTAGTGGTTAAATTTTAATTCGTATATAAATAAGTTTATCATATAAATAAGTAATATATTAAAAAAAATATTTTATTATTAATTTTTTGTCTTATGTTTAATTTATTTAAATAAATTATTAACTTATTTTATTGTTTTTTTATTATTATTGTAAGCTTACATAGTATTCTTATATTTAAATATATGTATATAATTTAAGATCTTAAATTGTTTTGAAGTAATCAATAGAAGGTTCAATTTTCAATTTTTAATATTAAATCTTTATTAGTTTTTATTAGATCTTAAAATTTACAAAATTATTTTTATTTTTATCTTATGTCTATACCAATCCTACACAAAATTACTTTTAATTACTTAATTTTAGTATTGTATTATTATTATTATTATTATTATTTTATAAATAATAATTTTTTAAATTTTTCTAAATTATATTATATTTGCTTAAATATTTTTTTAATCTGAAAGAATTTTTTATTGTAATAATTCTACTTATATATTATATTTCTAAATATTAAAATTTTACACATTGGTTGAATTTAAAAAATTCTATTCAATTATATTTTCCAATAATTTTATAGACATTAAATTATGTTGAAGATTAGTACATTAATTAAATTTATTCAATATTTTCTAATTTGAAGCTTATTTTATTATTATTTAATAAATTTATATCTTTAATGGCATAAGTTTTTCCATTATTTGCTGAAGAAGAACAAGTCAAGTAATAATGGTGGCTCCTAAGCTTTTAAAAACTTAGTCATCAAGGTTAAAATCAATGCAAATTCATATAATACATTTTAAACTGATCACTAAGCAAGAAAAGACTTGACTTTGTCAACAAGGTTTGTACTTATATTATGAAGAAGCTAAATACATTGTTCAACATTGTCCATAGAAGCAACGCAATTATAAAATAAAAAGCATAGTTGCCAAAAGAACTAATATATCAAAAAAAAAAAAAAAAAAAAAAAAAAATCCAATTATTATGGTGACCATGCGATTGGAATCATAAGCAACACCTAGTAAAGGTCCTATTTTCTACTCAAATCCTTCACTTTGTTTCACAATAGATGTGTGTTTAGGATCTAAAAATCATAAAGTCTTTGCTTTATTAGATTCAAGAGCCTAAGCTTCTTTTATAATCAAAGACTTTGTCAAAAAATAAGAAATATCCTTAGTCAAGAAAACTAAATCAGTATATGTAGAAGTCAAAGATGGTCATTTGTTGTCTTTTAAAGATGTTATTTATATGATTTTTTTCTTTACATATAGCAATTAAAGGTCATACAATCTTTAAAGATGTGAAATGGTATTTCTAATACAAATCAATATCAAGATTTCTAAGATGTTTTTGAAAAAAAGAATGTAGATATTCTTTCAAAGTATTGACTTTATGATTATTCAATTGATTTAGAAGAACGAGCTCAACCACCATTCGGACCGATCTACAGCTTATTGCAAAAAGAATTGATTGCACTAAAAGTGTACATTGACAATAATTCGGCTAAGAACTTCATATGCCATTCAAAGTTTCTAGTAGGAATTCCTATCTTATTTGTGAAGAAAAATGATAGATCTTTGCAAATGAATATAGAGTATTGAGGACTTAATAAGAACTTCATATGCCATTCAAATAATTTGACTTACAAAAACAAACTTTAGTGAAATAAAGAAGCCAAAGCATTATTTGCTGCTTTGAAGAAAGAATCTATTTCTATACCAACCTTATATTGCATCGACTTCTTTAAAGCATTATTTATGGAAATTAATGCATTAAACTTTGCCTTTGGTGCAACATTGCTCCAAATGGAAGCAGATAATAAACTCCATCCAATTACTTTCTATTCTAAGAAATTTTTAGTAGCAAAGATAATTTATAAAATCCATAATAAAAAAAAAAAAAAAAAAAAAAAAAAAATCCAATTATTATGGTGACCATGCGATTGGAATCATAAGCAACACCTAGTAAAGGTCCTATTTTCTACTCAAATCCTTCACTTTGTTTCACAATAGATGTGTGTTTAGGATCTAAAAATCATAAAGTCTTTGCTTTATTAGATTCAAGAGCCTAAGCTTCTTTTATAATCAAAGACTTTGTCAAAAAATAAGAAATATCCTTAGTCAAGAAAACTAAATCAGTATATGTAGAAGTCAAAGATGGTCATTTGTTGTCTTTTAAAGATGTTATTTATATGATTTTTTTCTTTACATATAGCAATTAAAGGTCATACAATCTTTAAAGATGTGAAATGGTATTTCTAATACAAATCAATATCAAGATTTCTAAGATGTTTTTGAAAAAAAGAATGTAGATATTCTTTCAAAGTATTGACTTTATGATTATTCAATTGATTTAGAAGAACGAGCTCAACCACCATTCGGACCGATCTACAGCTTATTGCAAAAAGAATTGATTGCACTAAAAGTGTACATTGACAATAATTCGGCTAAGAACTTCATATGCCATTCAAAGTTTCTAGTAGGAATTCCTATCTTATTTGTGAAGAAAAATGATAGATCTTTGCAAATGAATATAGAGTATTGAGGACTTAATAAGAACTTCATATGCCATTCAAATAATTTGACTTACAAAAACAAACTTTAGTGAAATAAAGAAGCCAAAGCATTATTTGCTGCTTTGAAGAAAGAATCTATTTCTATACCAACCTTATATTGCATCGACTTCTTTAAAGCATTATTTATGGAAATTAATGCATTAAACTTTGCCTTTGGTGCAACATTGCTCCAAATGGAAGCAGATAATAAACTCCATCCAATTACTTTCTATTCTAAGAAATTTTTAGTAGCAAAGATAATTTATAAAATCCATAATAAAAAAAAAAAAAAAAAAAAAAAAAAAATCTTACAATTATGGATTCTTTTCAAGAATGGCATCATTTTCTTGAAGGTGCTTCTATTCCAGTCACTATAAATACAGATCATAAGAACCTCAAATACATCATATTGGTATGTGTTTTAAATCATTGCCAAACTCGTTGGATCATGTCTTTATCAAGATTTGATTTTAAGATCACATATTGACTTAGAAAATAACAAGATTTGTTAGATGCACTTTCTAAACATTCTTATTTTGCACCTATAATGGAATTAAGTGTATTTTTGTATATAGAATCTTTTAAAAAATTATTAAAATCAAAATAATATTTTGCAACTAGTAAAAAATTATATACATCTTCTTAACAAATCTAATATACTATTAATGTGATATGTAAACATCTACAATTGTTTGTGAAGATCAAATTTTGTATAAATTTAGTGATATATTGACTTTTAAAATATATATATATATATATATATATATATTTCTATATATAATTTCTTCAAGGTCAAATTAATAAGATATATAAAGTGTATTGATCAATATTTTTTATTTTTTTATTCACATGGTTTGAAAAAAAAAGTTTAAAGATGGAATAAATTAATAAATAATGTATGCATATAATTTGTAGAATATAATATTAATGAAAAAGCATCCAAATTATTTTCTATAATATATTGAGTTTTTGTGTCCAAATATATCATTATAAATAATAAGAACTTGATTTCTTTTATAACATGACCAATCTGTAGCAAAAATCAAATTCATGTAAAATATGATATTATGTTATTATTTACATGATATTTTTATTAATAATCATTTTCAATGTCTATATTTAAAAAACTTCATTCAGAATAAAAATTTTAATCAATTTTTTTATTATCTTAAATTTCTACATAAAAGCACCAATTTGTGAGAAGATTGTGTTTTAATTAATTCTTAGATTATATCTACTACATGTTTTGAGTTAATTAATATACTTTGTTCGTCGATTATTGCAGTCTAGTAAATTGGAACTTGTCATAGATTGTACTAACCTTTGACAATAGTGTTGTGCTAAATATTTGATCTCTTCTATGCGTTTCATAAATGACCGTAGTTCAATTTCAATACTACTTTTACATTTGTGCCCAATTAAATGCTGATTATTCCGTAAGTTAAATATCTGTCATATGACTGACTGATATTCAATATAATCCAACATTTGCACACTATTTCCAGCCACAAACCCTCACACTTACCTTCCAAACTAACAAAATTTATTTGCATCACAGAAATTAATGAAACTCTATCATTCATCGTTGATAAAAACATGTTTCGGTTCAATAATGTTTCTCAACACACTTGTCAAAGGCAAGTATTGCGACAATCATAGAGATGGTAATAAGATCTAAATACATAATTCAATATCCAACGTTATCATCATGCTTCAGGAGCTCACACTTCAAATCTTAAAGATGATTTGTAACAGGACAATGAGAATAATAGAGTACTAAAAAGTCAGGCATCAGTCAAACAAAAAAAAGAAATAAAGAAATAAATAAAATAAAAAGCAGGAAACTAAAAAAGGAAAAAGGAAAGAAAAACAAATCAAAATGGTGAAAGAAAAGAATGTGATACAAACAAACAAACCAAAAAAATCAATCTCATTTGCTGACTTCTATAATTTACACAGATGGCTAACTTTGACAAATAGGGTCGTCTCTCCAACTTTCATGACACGCATCCATCCCGGATTTTCAAACCTGTTCAGAATGGCTGTCAAAAGAAGCCAATTTAGGACCATATAGGTAAAAAAAACGATTTCCATGTAACCATTCTTTTTCCCTCAAAAATATACTATGCACAGTATAGTACAAGAACACCTGATCTATGTCACGTCTAACAAAGAATGAACATAAGCTCTCAAAGCTTTTCAACCACCATGATTGAAACCTTATTCTCCTAGTCGCGTAATCCACTACTTCCAAAAACACCATCAATTAAAAGAGAGTTCACAGAGTAAGGCCTTGAGCAGGGGGGACCTTTGTTGAACGTTCTGTTGAATGCAGAGGAGCATAATTGTCGTAGCTAAGATTGGGATATTGGGAACCAGAGTAATCTGTGGCTGAGAGTGGGGCAAGAGTAGCTCGATCTGAACCCGGATAAAGAGATGGCGCTCCACGAACTTCTTCCACGCGGCCGCTGTTATGATCAGTTTCCATAGTGTGGGCCTTCTCGATGGTCTTCTGACTTACCTCTGCAGCAACCTTCTGGACTCTTGAAAACGCTCCTGTAACCCAACTTGCACCTGGAGGAAGGTGGCTCGCAAGTTATACTTGGATTCCCTCACATTCTAAAACTGTTTGGAACAGTAAACTCGAACAAGTGATTGACGCGACGAGGATATACATGACAAACAATAAGCATGAATTGTAAGCACAACGACAACGATGTGAAGCACATCGCTACTTCATCAAATGAGCACCAAAAGAAGCAGTCAAATAACAATAAATTGAGATCTGAAAAACACATCATGGAATCAATAGACACCTGTTAATATGTATCGGTTCTTCATGAGAGCAGACCCTGCAGTTTTAACGTTCTCTTCAGCAACAGCCAGGGCAGCCCGGGTCTTCTGTGAAACTTGATACTTCTCATCAACAGCCTTCATCTGTTTATTTACAACAGCAGTCCCTGTGCTCAACTTCTCACTAATCCCAATATTCTTGTCAAAGTTTACCACCGAAGACTTGGCACTCGCTGAAAGATCGTGCTTCGCATCAAACTCCTTAGCTTTAGAGACGGCATCTTTCCCAAGAATAAAGCCTTTCGCCAGCATGGTAGAAATAACATCAACCGCTTGGTTTGGAGTATGTGAGCTTGGTCCAGCAAAGCCCTAAACAAGATCAGGAAAGAACAATGAGCAAAACGATAAACCTTGACTAAAACATTCATTTCGGAAGAGGTTATCATGGACGGAGATCGTAAACCAGTACCCCATCATTTCCAAATGCTTTATCTCTTGGAATGGAGTTGATGCTTGGAGATAATTCATCTTCCAGCGGTGTAATATTGACTGCTCTGTCGACAACAGTGGCTCCCTGCAAAACCACCATAAGATTTAGTGTTGTTCACTCATAGCAAGGAGTCCTCGTGAATGTAATTCTGGACGAATTTGCTATTACAATAACCACTTAATACAGAAAATACTGAGCATCAAGAACCCTGAGAGATGCATGCAGTAACATGAAGCGAGAGAAGAGAGATGCTAAACAAATCAATAAGAACCGATATACAGGTGGGAAAAATCCTCGCACCGAAAGAAGAAGAGCAGTGTCTAGAGCTTGAGCCTCCTTGAACGTCACAAGGGCAATCTGGGTGTCACCATCCCTGAACAAGAGAAAATAGGCATTCATCGACCAGGCCTAAGCCTAAATTTTACGTTGCACGTCACTAACAACTGTGTCAAGGTATCAATGCTTCCATTCTGTAAATTGCAAACGAAAAATCTCACGCGAATGTGGGCCGTCGCTCAGTGCGCACCTGTGAAGCTCAATATTCTCAATCTCTCCAGAAAATGAGAAAAAGTCATGAATATCGTGTGCAGTAGCTTTCACTGAGACATTGGTCACCCGTACGGTGTTCGTCTGCAAACACCAACGATGCAGCAGGATCAGATCAGGTTTTACCCGGCATATCTAGGTCAGACAACGAATGGAACACTAATTACTGTTTTGGGGGGACACTTATTCACAGCAAGATCTTCACCCCGCGAAAGGGAGGCGAAACAAGAGGAAAGAGAGAAGATCACAAGGGAGACCCAACAATCCGCACACCACAACACCATCATAATACCGTCATTGCTGAAGCGAGATCCGGAATCTCTTTCCTTCTCGATTGATGAAACCCTAGTCGAAATAGACCAATCAAACCACGAAACTGTCGCCGATTCCTAGTCTTGGAGCGGAAGATGAGAAATGATTATGAGCAGAAGAGTAACAAAATGACGACTACGTGGGGCAAGCAATCAAATGCGGGGAAGCGGAATCGTAAAGCAAAGTGTGTCGTCGCGTGTGCATCGAGAGAGAAAGAGAAAGAAAGAGCAATGGGGTAACGCTCCAGCGATGTTGCTCAGGGCAAAAGTAGAGACCTCCTTCGCGATGGATGGATGGATGAACTGATGACTCGTGGATGAATTAGTGAATGAATGAATAAAGTCACTGAATTCATTCGTCTATTCTGGATGGATGTACTCTGTTCGTTGCAAGCCCTGACCCTACCTAGTTGCCTCATTTTGTTTCTTTTCATATACTCTTAGTATCATGAAAAATGCGTGGATCTTTTATTTTTATTTATTTAATGCTAATTTTTCAGTTTTTTAGTGTTAGATATTCAATTTCTTTTTTTTCTTTATATATATATATATATCTATGTGGAAATTCCATTAAACTAGATCTCAAATATACTAAATGTTTTTTTGTACGTTTGGTTACATGACATGATTTTGATGCATGATTGTGTGGTTCAGGTTGCACTTCTGAGATTGGGGATTTATATGTATATTTATATTAAATAAATCTAATACTTATATTTATAATAGTACTTTTAATTTTATTACTGGATTAATTTTCATGATCAATTATTATTATATTATTTTGAATTCATTTATCTAAAACTTAAATTAATGGAATTTTGAGGTTAATCCTAAAATGGAGAGGCAAATTTTATTCATGTATTCTAATGTATATAAAATTCAATTAATTAATTTAATCAAAGATGATTATTATGCTCAGTGAAGATTATGTATACTTGTTTTTTAATCATAAATAGCCTTAAATGTATTTTGCTAAAAGAATTCTCTGAACAATTTTTTTTAAAAATTTCCCTTTAATCTTCATATTCTAATTCACACCTAATAAACTTAAAAGCTTCTTAGTTTTATGATTCTTTTTATATCTAATTAATAAGATAAAATAATTTAAATAAATTATTTGAATATTGTATGTTTTTAAAAGTTAATAGAAGTATCATAATAAATAAGTTATTTTTAAATTATTTTATTTAATCAAGAAGAATTTTAAATTATTTTATTTAATCAAGAAGAATTACGTTGGGTAGGAGAAGATCTTTTTGTGTATAAATAAGCAAAGGAATTAAAGTAAGAAGATACACAAAAAGATCTTCTCCTACCCAACGTAAGTTTAACAAGCAAAATACAAGAGAGATGACTAATAACCTCAAAGAGCCTAGAGACATACACAATTGGTTACAACAATATACCACAACGATGGAAGACTATATTAAAAAAAAAAACTTTATAAGAGATATTATAACATTATGAGAAACTTATGCAAGTAGTTCAAAGTTCACAACTCAAGTCCTAAGCACCTCAAATATGGCAACTAAGTGTGGATATAGAAGAAAGTTATGCCTAAATTTCACAAAAAAATCTATTTGAATCATCTATTTCAATCTAAATAATTGTAAGAAGGCATGGATAGAATGATTGTATTATTTGCATATAAAGATATATAATTAGAGTTGTTTTTGAGAAGCCTCTAGAATTGAGGTTAGAATATTGGTTCATATGAGATCCACCATAGAATCTTCTAGAAAGGCTTAGACTGGTTATCATGGTAGAACCTACTTTTAAAATCTTCTAGAAGGGTGGCTATTTTGGTAGGACCTACTATTATGGATATTTTAAAAAGTTTTGAGATAGTTGAATAAAATATAAATAGCACTAACTGAGATAATTTGAGGCATTCAGTTAGAGATGGCTTCAAACTCTTTCTCTCAATAAAGTTTGGTTTTCTTGTTCCATTCTATTTAATTTTGTTTGGTTTTGTTTCGTTCTATTCTTTTTTACTTAGTCTTGTCTTTCATCTTCCATTTTATTTAGTTACTTTCAATTTTGTTCTAATCTGCTTAGTATTATGTTTTGTTGAGATCTTTGTTGTTATGGATTTCATGAGATTTTAGAACTTAGAATTTTTGGTCTTATCAAAGGCCACCATTTAGTTAGAAGTCAATTATTGTGATCACATTGGATACTATTTTGAAGCTACAATAAGCTACTTTAAGAAGTCAAATATAAAGAAAGAAGGCATTACAATAGCAAAGTTCAATAAGGAAATTGTAGCATAGGAGATATAGTAGAACAATGTCAAATAGAGACTCAAATACAACACCTCCTAAGCCAGATCACTACTCTGCAAGGAGAAATAGAAGCACCTAAGTTAAAAAAGTTGACATCTGCTAGGCTGAAATTGAGCAAGTCTGATATATATTCAAGGACCTTAAGGTAAGAAGATGTATGCCAATGACTCTTCAGCAAGAAGTGGTATTTTGGGATCTACAAATATTTGAGGAGGCAATAAGGATTGTAGAAAGGATCAATGCTATAGATTTATGAAATTGTGGAGTACAACCTATAGAGCAAAGTCCTATATTACTAGTCAATACTATGGCACAATAACTAATGTCGATGGAAATTGATGTTCTACAAAGACCATTGATATGACAAAGACAAAAATTATTGGCAAAAAAAAATATGTTTTTATAGTCGAGAGCTAGACCATCACATCAAAGATTGTCCAAAAAGTCAAAATTCAAGCACCAAAAAATCATAGAGGATTTAAAATCTCAAGCGCTACCAAGTTAATAAAGAAGTAGAGTAGAAAAATAGGGCTCTCAATAAAGGTACTAAGGGCTAGTACTGTAGATAATTGTTGTTTCTCAAAGACAAACAACATCGCCTCATACAACTATTAAAAGGATCAATTGGTGTGTCTAATAGATCAACTAAGAAGACAACCATGTTGAGTGCTTGTGGATTATGGCTCTATAAAAAATTATATCTCGACAACAATTTTCAACCAATTTGGGTCATTAAAAAAAGAGTATACATTTAGTAGATGATTGAAAGAACGTATTGAGCGAGACAAATGAAGAAGAAATCCCAAAGCTAAGTGACACCTATGCCATGAAGGAGAATTTTAGAGTAAGAAAGCTTAGATATGATATTATCTTTAATATACTATGGCTAGAGGTAGAAAATAAATATGTCAATTGGCTAGCAAGGATAATTTTTTTCAAAGATGGAAGATACATAGTCACTTTTTGTACTCTTATGTTAAAAAGGATAGCAAAATGATCTGCGACTAAGAATTTATTCATATAAATGACTTTTATGAAGAAGCAAATACAACATAAGCAATCAAAATATGTAGAGGTTCCAAATCTTGCTTCAATGGTGGGAAAGACAACCAAATGAGCAGAAGGGATAAAAATTCATATGTAAATATTAGAATGTCTTCCTAATTACCTTAATCAATGGCGTACTACCTGATTGAGGTGCCTCCTTCTTTATGGAACTAGTGTCGGGGATCAAATTGGCTAGTTGGCCAATTTATTAATTAATATTGAATAAACTTAAAGAAATATAAAAGTAATTAGATGAGTTTTTGAAAAATGGCCTCATTTGTCAAGAACAAGGATACGATAAAGACAAATAAATAAGTGAGATTTCTCTCAAAGAAAGATGACAAAATAGAAATAACTTGATATATATATTAAGAAAGAAACTAGAATGGCTATTGCCAAAAAGCTAAGAAAACTAGAGACCCTTAAATTTAGATTGGAAGCAAGAAAGGAGTTGACAAGAGTGAAAAAGGCTTCACTCTTGTCTCTATATATATTATCTAACTAAGAGCTATGTCGCGACATTCTATAGGACCTCCAATATGTGTTGACTTTGTAGGATACATGCTTTGACTTACAAGGCAAGTTTTTCTACGTGTGGGCCACATAGTTAGCTTGGTCTTCAAGCTAACAACATGTGTGGTACATGGTCAACTTATTGACCACGTTTCTAATCCAAAAAGTCAATTAAAGACACCTATAAAGTCAAAGCAGTGTCTATAAAGCTCCTAAGAAGCTTCCATAGCAAATACTATAGAATTAATTCACTTTTACCTATTTTTACTTATTTCTACCTATTTATACATGTAATTATTGGCTTACATGTGTGTGTCCATGACATTATCCCCCCTTCTAGGGACGAGTTCCACGAAGAGTGGTAATCATAAGTTGAGAAAATCTATAATGCGATGAATTGTATTCACTACATACTGTGATCTTTCTTCACTTCAAAGATGATTGATAGCGCCTCTCAAACATCGATAGTATCCCATATCAGGGTGAAAAGATCACCTAGTTATTTAATCATTGTTGAGGCCTTCATAACTTCCTTCAAATAAAACATTTGGAACACCATCAGGAGTTGTTCCTACCTCTAGTAAAATCACCAAACATCGAGAGTCTCTTTCAAGGTCATGATACCAAACACGTTGTATCTCGCCATCTATTCAAGGAAAAATATGTCGTTCTTGAAGATCTTCATCTCAATTACATCATCTTAAAGGTTGTGACAATCGTAATGTCTCGTATGGCAGGTCAACAAATGAAGGCTCTTGAGTCGAATCCGCTGGTTGTTGGTTAACTATCTCCTGAGCATCACAACTACAAAGAAGCTACAAACAAGGATTGAAAGTAGAACGTTATCTTGTCTAGATCTTGTTTCTTTTATAAGAAAGATTTTCATCTTGATTTTGATGGATGTCATGGATGAAAAGCCTCCATCACCTTTGCTCCATTTGTAAAAAATTTTAGTGGCTCCCATGTGCGTTCACTAATATCATATCCGATGTCATGTTGTAATGTGACTAGATGGTGAAAGATGATAATATGGATCTTATTATAGAAGAGCCAAGTTAAAAGAAAAGGTAGAAAAATATAAATAAAAGATAGGAAGGTAGTAAAACTTTTAGTAGTAATGCTGCCCTTTTAGAAAAAATAACTTCTACTTACTTTGTAGGGCCAAAAATAAGGCAAAATAAGGTAGATTAAAAAAATAAATGATATAGACATCTTTAGGAGAAAGTAAAGAGTAAATTCTAATAAAAATTACTTAAAAAAACTAGATGTTGATACCCAAAGAAGGCCGGTTATGAACTAGGGTCGAAATCAGACCTTGAGGCACAAAATCAAATCTCGATGATGACTCCAAGATTCTATGGCAAAACAAAGATTATGATTTGATAGAAGATTGGATAAAGTATTTATAAAAATTAATTTTGGGTGATTTGGAGTTGTTATGACTTTGTAAGAGCTTTGCAAAGTCAAGGTTTGTTTCAGATGTCTTGGATTTTATGAAACAGAATAGGGATTACATTTTGGGTGATTTCAAGAGTTTTGTAATAGATCTATATGTGAAAATTTGTGGGTTTATGGTTATAGTTGCGTTTAATATGTATTGTGAATTTGAGCTCGATCTAATGGTTGAATTGAAGAATATTGAGATTTAATTGGATCAAGGTCTCAGAAAGTAGAATTTTAGGTCTACTGGGAGTTTTTAAGATTTCTCGCAATCTTCTAGTTTGATTGGAGTGAAACTTATGTAAGAGGATATAATACTTGATTTTCTATGTATATGAGAATTTTGAAATCAATCGAACGGTGCAAAAGAGAGATATTGGCTCTGGAAGATTGGCATCAAGATTGGAGAAGGAAGCTAGCTAATATCCGAGCACATTTTTGAGGTTATCGTCAATTTGGTAACTCCGATCCTTTTCAATTTTTTTGTGCTTGTTTTAGAATTATTTTTTTAGAAGTGTGCAAAATTTGAGTTAAGATCAACGGTTTATTCATTAGTTATTGAGGTTTAAATCTGTTATAGGAATTACTAGGATTTGGTTTAGGATTTTGTTAGTGTTTGGTTTAGGGTTTAAGGTTTGGATTAGGGTTTGATTTAGGGTTTAGGATTTGGATTAGGATTTGATTTAGGATTTAGGATTTAGATTAGGATTTGATTAGGGCTTAATTTAGTGTTTAAGGTTTACTTAGAATTTGGTTTAGGATTTAGGATTTGGATTAGGATTTGGTTTAGGGTTTAAGATTTGGATTAGGATTTGGTTAGGATTTGATTTAGAATTTAGGGTTTGATTTAGGATTTGGTTAGGATTTGGTTTAGAATTTGGTTGGGATTTGGTTTAAGGTTTGTTTAGGGTTTGATTTAGGATTTAGGATTTTATTAGGATTTAAGATTCAATTAGTTTTGGCCTAAAGTTTGAATGAAGTTCAATAGGATTTTTACTAGAATTAAATTAATATTGAATTGAGATGTATTTGAGTGATATTTGTGATTCTTTTAATATTTATTTAAAAATTCTTATTATTTGTTTGAATTTTCTTTGAAGTTTTTTTGAATTTGATTAAGCTTGCTTAGCTTTATTATGGTCTAATTAGAGTATTTTTAGTATTCTATTAGAATTAGGATTTTGTTATTGCAATTTCCATTCTTCTTTACACAGTCATGTACCCAGAGTATTCTCAAGCAAGACTTCACGTATTACGACACCGCGCCAATGGACAAGATATTCCAATTTATTTCAACACCGCCTTGAATCTAAGACTTCTTTCACTTCAAACTCTTCATTATTGTCCACTTCTAGAGGAAGAGATGGAGCTTGTCTTCTTTTTGGTATATCCACTATCTTGTATGGTTCAAGAAGAGACATGTGGAATACTTGATGGATTTTCATTGACTTTGGTAGATGTAAACGATATGCAAGTAGATTGATTTGAGCAGAAATAGAAAATGGTCCAAGCCTTCGATAGTCTAACTTGTCACAAAGATGAGTAGTCTTGATATTGTAATGAAGTAACCATACCTTATCACCCATGTGGAATGGTGGTTGTTCCTTTCGATAGACATCCGCATTGACCTTTTGTTGTTCTTGAGCTTCTTTTAACTGTACCTTCATCGTTGCATGTAGTTTTGACAAATGAATTACCAAATCTTTTGCAGCAAGATTATCAACTTTTGAAAAGTCAAAAGTATCAAGTCGTGGATGATAACCATAATTAGCAAAGAAAATTTTTTATTTTGTAGAAGAATGTACCGTGTTATTGTAAGTAAACTCTGCCAATGGCAAAAGAGTTGTCTAATCATCTTGTTGGTAGTTAATGGTATATCTTAAATACTATTCCAAAACTTAATTAACACGCTCCATTTGTCCATCAATTTGAGGATGGAATGCCAAAGATAGTTTTATATCCACTTTTAGAATCTTGAAAAGAGTTCGCCAAAATCTTGATACAAATTGAGTTCCCCTATCTGATATAATATCCTTGGATAATCCATGATATCGATAGATATTATCAAGAAAGAGCTTAGCTATTTCTTCACTTGTGATAGATTTTGTACGTGGTACAAAATGTACCATCTTGGTAAAACAATCTACTATCACGAATATAGAGTCATAAGAACCTGAGATTGGAAGATCTATGATGAAATACATAGAAATAAAAGACCATGGTTGTTTTGGAATGGGTAATGGTTGAAGAAGTCCGTAAGGTTGATGACAAGGAGTTTTTGATCTTGAGCAAACATCACAAGATTGTACAAAATCTTTGACTGTTTTCCATATTTATGGCCACCAAAAGTCCCTGGATGTTAGTTCCAAAGTTTTATTGTATCCAAAATGTCCTGCTGCTAGAAAGTCATGACGAGCTTAAAGAATACGTAATTGAGCTTCACCTTCTCGAACATGTAGGCGTCCTTCAAAATATAGTAGATTGTTCTTGAATTCAAACTTGGAAATATCATGAGACTTTGAAGGATTTCCTTTAATATCACGAATAAGAGGATCAGAAGACATACTTGACTGAATTTACTTAATGAAAGTTGAATCAACAATTAGTGTTGATTTCATTGCTTGAAGATGAAGATTCTTTGGCTTCAAGAGAATTGTTTGTTGTTGATCAAAGGCATCATCTCCTTCCTTTGGTACAAGATAAGATTGTCTAGAGAGTGTATCTGATAAACCTTGTTGTTTTCCTAGTCGATAAGTGATCTTGGATTCAAATCTTGACAAAGACATATTCCAACAGGCTTGGCGACATTTTAAAATACATGTTGACATAAAATATTCAAGGTTTTTGTGATCCGTATATATGGTGACTGGGCTAGAAGCACCTTCTAGATAATACTGCCATTCTTGAAATGAATCCACGATTGCAAGAAGTTCTTTATCGTGAATCTTATAGTTGATCTTGGCTGTTGAAATTTTTTTGGAATGAAAAGCTATTGGATGAAGTTTATCATTTGTTCCCATTTGTGACAATATGACACCCAAAGCAAAGTCTAATGCATTTGTTTCCATAAAAAATGGCTTAGAAAATCGACGCGATATGAGATTGATGCAGAAACAAAGGTTGCCTTCAAAGCTTCAAATGTTACTTCTGCTTCTTGATTCTATTGAAATTTTTCTTTGCAAGTCAAACATGTAAGTGGAGATGCAACTTGAGAGAATTCTTTGATGAAGATTCGATAGTAAGTGGCAAATCCCAAAAAGCATTGGACATCTCTTACCGTTTTTGGGATCTTCCAATCCATAATAATTTGAACTTTCTTAGGATCCATCATAAGTCCATCATTTGAAATGACATAAGGTGATCTTTCTTTTGCAGCATGTAAGAAAGCACTTACATCTACAAATATAGGCTTAATTATACTAGACTTATGAATTTTTACTTGATTAATTACACTCTTAGTTATACTTTCAAAAAAGTCAAGACTATGAGAAGTCCAATCTATTTTAGGATTATATTTCTCTAGCCATGATAAACCTAAAATGATTGGATTAGAAGGAGATCTAATGATATTAAATATTATAAAACTACTATGACCATTAGTTGTTATTTTTATAGGAAGGATTTCATGAGTAACATCTCTTGAAGACAATGGACGACCATCTATAACTTCTACATGAATAGGTTTAGTTTTCTTTACTAAAAATATGCTATGTCTTTTAGCAAATTTTTCATCTAAGAAACATGCTAAGGCTCGTGAATCTAGCAAGGCAGAGGCTTTGAGATATTTAGATCATAGAATAATATTTATCATAAAATATGGAGAGGGTTCTGAGGAGAGGATAGGAACTTTACTAGGCATTGTACAGGGTTCCAGCCGTACGGTTCCTATTGTAGCTGGGCAAATTCGTTTTTTGACATGCTATCTCCTTTGATTGCCATACTTCTCATTTTATGGTTGCGTCATTTTTTTGGATAATGTTGAGCAGTGTGCTTAGATTCTCCACAATATAAGTACAAACCTTCTTGATGATAATAAGTCTTTTCTTGCTCAATAAGAGGTTTGAAATGTACTGCATCAATTTGCATATCCTCTAATTCCGAATGTATGTGTTGAAGAGATGTTAGTGTTGCTATTGAATTGTAGTTACGTTGAGGTCCACTTATACAGTTCCTAGATCGAAATTCAAAAAGGTGATTGTCACACTTCACAACAAAGTCAATTGCTTGACTCAATGTTTGAGGATCAGGTAAGTTGAGCATTAATTTTTTTACCTCATATTTTAATCCGTAGAGAAATTGGCTAATGAATGCAGCATCATCCCACTTGATATCAGTTGTAAGTTGTCAAAATTGTGAAGTATACAATATTACTGATCGATTTCCTTATCGTAAAATATGGATCTTATTAGTTGCAACATGAATTGTATCATGTTCTCCATATATGGATCAAAACTCCGCTAGAAAAGCCTCTAGATTATCCAATATTGGATCTCGTCGTTCAAAAAAAGATGAAAACCATGATAATGCTGAACTTGAAAGAAGCGTACCAATGAATCTAACTTGCGATCCTAGAGTTGGATAGCTTTTGGGATGATGTTCAATCACAAATTGTACTTGATTGATAAATCTTCTAAACTTTGATCTGGTGCCATCAAACTTCTCAGGTAGGGCAATTCTTGGTTCTCTAACACTGAAAGGGCATTCCACCATAGGAGAAGGAATATAATTTCGTGTAGATGTTGAAGCAGCTCCGATCATTTCTATATCTTCACTTCTTACCAATCTTGTTGCTCTTTGTAGTGGTAAATTGAGTTGATGCATCTCAAGTATTAATCCTCAATTGCTCTTGCATTTGTGCCATTGCACTTTTCATTTCAGCAAGTTCTGCCATGATAACACTTAAAAAAGAGAAGATGTCTAATATCACTCAAGACAAATAGAAGGGAGGACTTGAGACAAAGAAAATACTAAGGACAATATCAATTTAGAAGAGGGTAATCCACAACTTCTAATATGCTTATGTCTTATCAAGAAAAAGGAGTAATCCACTCTTAATCAAGATTAGACAAAGCTCTGATATTGTAAGTGTATTCTTGTCAATCTGTCAAGGATAAGAACACGATAAAGACAAATAAATGAGTGGAAATTCTTTCAAAGAAAGATAAAAAAATAGAAATAACTTGATATATATATTAAGAAAGAAATTGGAATGGCTATTGCTAAAAAGCCAAGAAAACTAGAGACCCTTAAAATTAGATTGGAAGTAAGAAACGAGTTGACAAGAGTGAAGAAGGCTTCACTCTTGTCTCTATATATACTATCTAACTAAAGACTACGTGGCGATGTTCTATACGATCTCCAATATGTGTTGACTTTGTAGGACACATGCCTTGACTTACAAGGCAAGTTTTTCTACGTGTGGGCCACATAATTAGCTTAGTCTTGAAGTTAACAACATGTGTGGTACATGGCCAACTTATTGACCACGTTTCTAATCCAAAAAGTCAATTAAAGACACTTATAAAGTCAAAGCAGCGTCTATGAAGCTTTTAAGAAGCTTCAATAGCAAATACTATAGAATTAACTTACTTTTATCTACTTTTACTTACTTCTACTTATTTATACATGTAATTATTGGCTTCCATGTGTATGTCTATGACACCATTTGAAAAAATACGTTGTTATGATGTAACAAGACTAATAGGTGAAAGAGTGTAAAAATTATTATAATATAGGAGATCTTAGTTCAAAATATTAGAAAAAATTATCTTAGAAATATAGTTAATAGTCAAAAGGATAGTAAAACTAAAAAGTACCAATATTGCCTTTTACAAAATAGCCTTCTACTTACTTTGTTGGACTATGAATAAGGCAAAATAAAATAGATTAGAGAAATAAAGAATATGAGCATTTATAGGAAGAATTTAGAAGTTGATTTTAACAAAAATTAACTCAAAAGAGACAAAATTTGATATCCAAGGAAGGCCAGTTATGAACCAGGATTAATATCAGACCTCAAGGCACAAAACCGAGCACCTACGGCAACTCCAAGATTCTTTGGCAAATTGAAGAGTAGAATTTGAGAGCAAACTAGATAGGATTTTTGTGAGTATTATTTTTATATGATTTGGATTTGTAATGACTTTGTAAGAGTTGTACAAAGTCAAGTTTGTTTTCAAATGACTTGGATTTTGTGAAATAAAGTAGGGTTGACATGTTTGGCAATTTTAAGAATTTTGCAATAGATCTATAGGTGAAATTTTGTAGGTTAATGGTTATAGTTGTGCTTAATATGTGTTGTGAATTTGAGCTTGATCAAAGGATTGAATTGAGGGTTATTATGATTTTTAAGGATTATAGACTTAGAAATTAAGGTTTTGAGGACTAATCAGGATTTTAAAGATATCTTGTAATCTATCAATTGGATTGGAGTGAAAGTTGTGTATTTGAGTAGTAGACTTATTTTCCTTTACATGTGAGAATTTTGACATTGATTGAATGGTTTGATAAGAAGAGATTGACACTAGAAATTTAACATTCCAATTAGAGAAGAAGGTCGATCCACACCCAAGCTCATTTTTGTAATTATCATCCATTTGAAGTTAAGAATATTATCTTGCCCCTCAAAATTTTTAAACTCAATCCAACAGTTGGATTGGAAGAAATTCAGTGCTAATGTTCTGTATTTTTGAAGGAAATTGGTTATTGCTATTGGATATTGGTTTTTGCTACTAGATGTTGGTTTTTGCTATTGGATATTGGTAATTGCTACTAGATATTGGTTTTTGCTATTACATATTAGTTATTGCTATTGGATATTGATTATTGTTACTGGATATTGGTTTTTGCTATTGGATATTGATTATTGCTACTAGATATTGATTTTTGCTATTGGATATTGATTATTACTACTAAATATTTGTTATTGCTACTAGATATTGGTTATTGCTACTAGATATTGGTTTTTGCTACTAGATATTGGTTTTTGCTACTAGATATTAGTTTTTGCTATTAGATATTGGTTATTGCTATTAGATATTGGCTACTGTTACTAGTTATTGACTATTGCTACTGGATATTGATTACTGCTATTGGTTTTTGGTTATTATAATTGGTTATTAGCTACTGCTATTGGATATTGGTTATTCTTATTAGATATTAGTTATTGCTATTGGTTTTTGATTACCGCTACTAGTTATTGGCTACAGCTATTGGTTATTAGTCACTATTATTGATTGTTGGTTGTTGCCACTGGTTACTATTACCAAAGCCAATTACTAGTTATTTGTTGTTGCAATTTTTTTATTATCTTCCACAACCAGGTATCCAATACATTCTCAAGCTAAATACCATGTAATACAACAATGTTGCCATGGAGAATACTTGTATTCTGTGTGCTCAAAAAAATGGTATACTTTGACTTTGCTTCGATTATTAGGGCCTCAAGAAGCAGACTTTAAAGAATGCATATCCACTTTCACAAGTAAATGATCTTTTTGATGAACTACGAGGTGCAACCATCTTTAGCATATTAGATCTTTAGAGTGGTTATTGGTAGACTCCTATTACCAATGAGGGTATAGAAAAGATGGCATTTTTTATGTACTATAGACATTTTGAATGACTTGTTTTATTTTTTGGTCTTATCAATGCTCCAATTTCTTTCATAGATTACATAAACAAATTATTTTGGAACCTTATGGATAAGTATATAGTAGTTTTCATTGATGATATTCTTATATATAGTAAAATCTCTTAGGAGCATGAGTAACACCTACAAGAAGTGTTGCGTTGGCTAGAAGATAGTCATAATTATTGCAAGGAATTAAGATATGAACTTTGGAAGTTGAAAGTCACATTTTTAAAGCATGTAGTATCCTTCAAAGATATGTACATATAGCAGGATAAGATGAAAGTAGTGGAGGATTGGCCAACCTCCAAAGATGTTTCTAAAGTCTGCTCATTTTTAGACCTTGCTAGATATTATTACCATTTTGTTTGAAAATTTGTAAACATTATTGCTTCATTGATAGACTTATTGGAAAAGAATGCTCCATTTGAATGGAAATTGGAGTAGCAAAGCACTTTTGATAGGTTGAAAGAAGCATTGATTACTGCTATAGTATTACAACTATATATTCTAAATTTTTCTCGTATATTTGACATTGATGCTTTCAACTTTAATATTAGAGTGGTTTTTGAGTAAGACTTTAATTGGAGTCTTCAACTTATGGTATATAAATCATGGAAGCTTAAAAGGATAGAGTGCAATTAATCTACATGTGATTCAGAGCAATTAGTAATTATACATATTACAAAGATATGGCTACACTATTTGTTGGAAAAGCCAATGGTTGTTCGGACTGATCATTGACTCTTGCTACACAATTTGCATCTAAAAAATATGAAATTTTGACATCATCATTAGAAAAAATAGTTATATTTTTTTGACATTCAATTATTGTATAAGCAAGGATGATAATATATTATGCTAGACAACTTATTATAGAGACCAAACTTAAAGATCAAATTAAGACACAAGACAAAAGTCACTACTATTAGTAGTGTCAACTCAAACTTAATCAAAGAGGCAAAATATAAAGAATCTATGATTTGAGATGCTTATTTTAAGATAATTTGTAATTGGCTAAAGGTGGGTGATATATAGTATCAAGATTATAGTCTTAATAATGGCTTACTCTATTTCAAGAAGCAAATTTATGTACCTAATAATGCTATACTTTGAATGTGCATACTTCAAAAAAGACATGACATTCCAATATCTAGACACCTACGGCAAGAAAAGATTCTAAAAAGGATCTCAAGGACATAATTTTGGATAGGTTTGAATCATGATGTTCAAACTTTTGTGCACTTTAGTGAGTCATGCCAATGTAATAAGGCACACAACATAGCATCTCCTAGACTAATGCAGCTAATTTTACTATCTATTGTATGTTAAGAGCAAGTGATTATGGATTTTATTATGTATTTGTATCATGGATATATATAGGTATTTTAATAAATACCTATATGATTAAATAGAAGTAAATAAAAGTAAATAAAAATAGATTAATTCTATAATACTTTCTAAAGTAGCTTCTTAGAAGCTTCATAGATGCTACTTTGACTTTATATGTGTTTGTAATTGATTTATAGATTAAAAACTTGGTCAAAAAGTTAACCATGTATTAGTAACTTGTAGAACAAGCTAACATTGTGGCACACATGTAGAAAACTTGTCTTGCAAGTTAAGATACGTGTCTTCTAAAGTCAACATATTTTAGAGGTCATATAGGACATTGTTACGTAGCTTCTAGTTAAGAGTATATGTCGAGGCAAGAGTGAAGCCTTCTTGATTCTTTTCAATATCTTTCTAATTCTTAGACTTATTTAAAGACTTTCTAGTTTTCTTATTTTTGGCAATAGCCATTGTAATTCAATATTATATCATCTTTCAGTGACTTTTTAGTTCTTTTCAGTGACATAAGAGTGTATTGAGGATTTTTTTTCTTCAAGATTTATATCTTTGATAACTTTTAATAGACGCTTTATAATCACATTGCAATTGCTGTCTTTGTAGACCAATTTTTGAAGCAACTTTACTTAGCTACAATATACTTTAATATTGATGTTCTACTACTTACGCAAGTCTTCTTTCACTTTGTCTTTTGTCACCATGGATTATCTCATGACATCATTTTCAGATTAGGATCCATACTTTAGGAAGAATTTTTGGCAAGTTTTATTCAAGGTACTAGATACACAATTTATTATGTCTATTACCTTCTATTTTTAAAACATAAATAAATAAAGCATACAAATCAGATCCTAGAAGATATGCTACAAGAATTTGATACAATTCACCATAATGACTAGGATGAATATTTGACATCCTTAGAATTTACTTATAATGATATTATTCAAGCAAATATCTATCATTTGCCATTCTTATCTAATATTAATCAATATCTGATTATATCAACAATCCTTTGTTGTTCCAATGATACCAACAATTGAACAATGAATAAATTTATACAATGGCTTATAACAACCTTCTAAGATGTACAACACCATCTTTTTATTACATAAAATTGACAAAAGCAATATGCGGATAATTATTGGCAACACAAGACCTTCCAAAAGGGTGATCAGGTATTATTCTCCAATGCCAATCTTTTACTTGCTACATCAACTCAAGTCCATAAGCTAGTATCTCAATACTTTAGATCTTTCCGTATTTCCACAATAATTTTTAATGTTGCATATTGCCTTGAGCTTTTTCTACATATTTGGATCTACTTGATTTTCTATATTTTATAATTCAAGGAAATTCATATTGAACCAAGATACTTTTTGAACCAACACCAAGCACCATCACTACCATTGGTTGAGATTGATGACTAATATGACTATAAAATAGACAATATTTTGGAACATCACTACTTTTGCCATGGCAATAGATGTCTAGAATTTCAGTACAAAGTTCTCTAGAAAGGTTATCCTATCTATGATACAACGTGACAATCTACACAAAACCTCACTTATTATCAAGAAACCATTTGGAAATACTATTAGGAGCTAAACAAGGATGTTTCATATTATTAGAAGAAGATAAGCTGTAACAAGGCATGGATAGGATGGTTGTATTATTTGAACATAAAAATATGTAGTTGGAGTCATTTTTGAGAAGCTTCTAGAATTGAAGTTAGGATAGTGGTTTATATGGGACCTACTAGAGAATCTTCTAAAAAGACTTAGAGTAGTTATCATGGTAAGATCTATTATTAGGAATATTTTAAAAAGTTCTATAATAACTAAGTAAAGTATAAATAGGATTGACTCATGCCATTTAGAGCAGTTAATTAGGTATAGCTTCAAATTTTTTTTATAACAAGGTATAGATAAGATAATTATATAGTTGATAAATAAGAATAGATAGTTCGAACCATGGAAGTTTCTAGAATTGAAATTAGGTTACTAGATTATGTATAACCTATTATGGAATAATCTAAAAAGAATTTAAGATAGTTATTTAAGTGAGGTCCATCATCTAAGAACATTCTAGAAAGTTCGAGATGGTAGAACAAAGTAAAAATAGGACTAGCCAAGGTCTATTTGGCATCTAGTCAAGTATGGCTTCAGACCTTTTATCTTAGTTAAGTTTGGTTTTGTATTTTTCTATTTACTTCTATTCTGTTCTATTTCCATTTGCTAAGTTTTATCTTTTGTATCTTATTATGTTTAGTTCTATTCAATTTTAGTTCTGGTCCATTTTGTCTTATTTTGTGATTTAGTTTTAAGTTGTAGATTAGAAAGATCTTAGATTCTTGAAATAGACTTCTCTTATTTCATTGATATCAAAGTGAGTCTTAGACTGTTCTTTAGTAGTATGTCAATAGTTATCATCTAATTGAAGGTCAATTGTTATGCCCATATTAGGTATTGTATTGAGGCTACGACAAGCTACTTATAAAAAGTCAACCAAAAGGTAAGAAGGCATTACAATAGTAGAATCCAGTGGAAAATTATAGTATAGGAGACATGGCAGAGCAATCCCAGATGGAAGTTCAAATATATCATCTTTTAGGCTAGATAACTACTTTGCAAGGGCAAATAAAAGTCCTTTTGAGAAAGAAGTTGGCATCTATTAGGCTAAAATTAAATAAGCTTAGTACATATTTTGAGACTTTAAGGTAAGAAGGTATATAGCAATGGCTCTTCAATATGCAACAATACCTCTAATTATTTGAAAAAAATACCACTGAAGGAATTATGTATGCAATCAATTATTTGAGAGATGTGGCAAGAATTTGGTAGTAACATCAAGTTCAAATCTATGGAGTTTAAGGTGGATTTTGTGATTGGGAGGAGTTTGAGACCGAGTTTACGAATCAATTTTGGCCAATCAATATAGAAAAGATAGCACACAATCAATTGATAAAACTTATACAATCTAGGTTGGTATAATATTATGTCTTTCAATTGAAGTTCTTATATCTACAAATAATAATGTTTCAAAGGTAGAGATGATGGATCAATTTCTACAAGGTTTAAAACCTAGGTTCTAGGGAGAAGTGGAACTAAGAGATCCACAAACATTTGAAGATGCAATTAGGATTGTAGAAAAAGTCAATGCTATAGATTTTAGAATTTATAGAATACGACCTATAAAATGAAGTCTTATGCGGATATCTAATACTATGGCATGACAACCAATGCTAATGGAAATTGATGCCTTACAAGGATCATTGACACCACAAAGATGACAAATATTGGTACAAAAAGAATTATGTTTTTATTGCTAAGAATCAAGCCATTAGATCGAAGATTGTCAAAAACTTCAAAATTCAAGCACTAACACAATAAGGTGGATTTATAATCTCAAAATTCATGAAGTTAATAATGAGATAGAGTAGGAAAATAAGGTTGCTCAATAAAGGTACCAAGGGCCAGTACTTGGAATAACTACTATCTCTTAGACACAAATGACATAGCCTTTGATAACTATAAAAAGAGTCGATTGGTATATCTAACAAGACTACTAAGAAGACAATCATATTGAATGCTTTTGGATTGTGGTTCTACAAAAAATCACATCTTGATTAAAATTATAGACCAACTTTGTATTAAAATCAAAGAAGAAAGTATATACCTTGTAGATGATCAAGAGATCATATTAAGTGAGATATGTGAAGGAAAAAACTTGAGATTGTCTAATATATATGTCTTAAGAGAGAGGTTTAAGATAGAAAAACTAAGATATGATATTATCTTTGGTATACCATACCTAAAAATAAAAAATAAATAAGTTGATTGGATAACAACAACAATCTTCTTCAAAGATGGTAGAGACAAGATAATTCTTTGTACCTTTGTATTGAGTGAAGAAAAAAAATAATATGCAACTAAAGACTCACTTATAGAGATGACTTTTGTGAAGAAGAAAATACAACATAAGTAATTGATATATATGGTGGTTCCAAATCTTGCATCAATGGTAGAAAAGATAGTCAAAGATGTAGATTAGGCAAATCAATTCATATAAGAATTTTGAAATGTCTTTCCAACCAACCTACCTAGTGGCATGCATTTTAATTGAGGTGCCTTCTTTCAAATAGAACTATTCTCTTCAACCAAATCAATAAATCAATCAATTTATCACCTAGTATTAAATGAACTTAAAGAATTGTAGAAGACAATGGATGAACTCTTGGATAAGGATCCCATTGAAGAAAACACATCACTATAGAAAATACATGTACTCTTTGTATCCAAGAAGGATAGTAGACTTTGGCTTTCTATTGACTATTTAGGCCTTATTGAGTGAACTATTAAGAATGCATATCTACTTCTATGAATAGATAATCATCTTCAATTTTGAAATACAACCATCTTTAGCGAATTGGATCTTTGGAGTGGCTATTAGCACACACCTATTGCAAGAAAAGATATAGAAAAGACAACATTTTATATATACTATGGATATTTTAAATGGCTTGTTTTATCTTTCGGCCTCATCAATGCTCTAGTTTCTTTCATAGATCACATGAATAAATTATTTTGGAACCTTTTGGATAAGTATGTAATAGTCTTCATTGATGATATCCTTGTATATAGGAAAATGCCTATAAAGCATGAGCAACACCTATGAAAAGTGTTGTGCTAGCTATAAGATAGTTGCTTCTATTACAAGCAATTAAAATATAAATTTTGAAAGTCAAAAGTTATTTTTTAAGGCATGTGGTGTCCTTTGAAGGCATGTACATGGAATAGGATAAGATAAAAGTAGTGGAAGATTGATCAACCTCCAAAGATGCTTCTAAAGTTTGTTCATTTTTAGGCCTTATTGGATATTATTATCATTTTATTTAGTAATTTGCACACATTCTTCCTTCATTGATAAACTTATTGAAGAAAGATGCCTCATTTGAATGGAAATTGGAGCAAAAAAGTACCTTTGATAGGTTGAAGGAAGCACTCATTACTACTCTAATATTACAACCATATGATTCCAACCTTCATTGTACACTTGACATTGATGCTTCCTATTTAGCTATTAGAGTGGTCTTTTAACAAGATTTTGATAGAAGCCTTTAATCTATGGTGTATAAATCACGTAAGCTTAAAAAGATAGAATGTAATTACTCTATATATGATTGAAAGTAATTAACAAATATAGATACCATAAAGGTGTGGCGACACTATCTATTGACAAATCCAATGGTTTTTTGGATCAACCATCAACTCTAATTATATAATTTGTATCTAAAAAATATGAAATTACAACATCATTGTTAGGAAAAATTGTTGCAGCTTTTGATATCCAGCTTGAATATAAAGAAGGGTGATAATATACTAAATTAGATAATTTATTGCAAAGACCAAACTTGAAAGCCAAATTAGAAGAAAAGGTAAAAATCACTATCATTAGTGGTATCATTTCAAACTTAACTAAAGACAAAAAATGGAGAAAAGCTATGCATTAAGATGATTATTTTAAGATGATTAGTGATTGATTAAAGGTAGGCAATATACAATATTAAGATTATAATCTTAATAATTACTTGTTCTATTTTAAAAAGCTAATTTATGTATCTAACAATGCTATACTCCAAATGCACATACTTCAAGAGGAATATGATATCTCAATATATAAACATCTAAGGCAAGCAAAGACTCTGAAACAAATCTTAAAGATATGGTTTTGAGTAAGGTTGGATCATGATGTTTAAGCTTTTGTGTACTTCTACAAGTCATGTCAATATAGTAAAGCATGCAAAGTAGCATCTTTTGGACTATTACACCCAATTCCACTACCTACAACATGATAGAAGCATGTGACTATGGATCTTATTATATATTTATTACAGATGTCTTATAATTACACCGTGATTGCCGACTTTGTGGATCGACTCTTAATGTAACTTTATTTAGCCCTATTTAAGCTACTAGGCACACAACTTGATATATCTAAAGTATTCTATTTCTAAATAGATAGACAAATAGAACATGCAAATTAGACCTTAAAAGATATGGTGCAAGCATTTGTGGTAGTTCATTATAATAATTGAGATGAATATTTGATGTCTTTGGAGTTTGCTTACAATGATAATATTTAAGGAAGTATCAATCATTCACTATTTTTTCTTAATATTGGTCAATACTTGATTATACAAACAACTCTCTATCCTCCCATCAATACTAATAATTGACAATAGAGGAATTTTTACAACTTACAATGACCATACAAGGACCACGGCATCACCTCCTTATCGCATAAAATTAACAAAAGCAGTATGCAAATATTCACCGATAATATAAGACCTTTTGGAAGGGTGATTAAATGCTACTCTCCAATATCAACTTACCACTTGCTACATCAATCCAAATCTATAAAGTAGCATCTTGGTAGCTTGGACCTTTCTATATTTTTGCAGTGATTTTTGATGTTGCATATTACTTTGAGCTTCTTGTAAGTGTAAATTTCACCCCTCGACCTAAATTACAAGATGGCCTCAATTAAAAGTTGTTGTAATGGGTAGTATGAAGTGGAAGATGCAATAAATAAGAACAAAAGAAGAAATAATACAAATAAGTGAAAGGAATATATACAAACAAATATACACTTCAAAACTCGATCATAGTCTATTTACAGATTTTTCACCCAGTAAAAAGTAAAAAATAAAAATAAAATATATATTTTTAGGAATTCATTTTTTTAAGTTTTTCAATGATGTAAGAAATATGTAAATCCAAGATACTATGAATAAGTTATAAAGGTTTAAAAATAACAAGTAAATAAATAAAAGTTAAGTGAAAATGTTTTACTTCAAGGATAACTTGCTTATAGGTCAAGGGTTCGAGCCTCACCAAGGCTCACATGTAGTGTATATTTGGTGTCTAAAGAGGCCTTGAGGCCTTAGTCTTATCTTCCTACCTATACCCAAGGTGCTACAATCCATATAGGACTTGTATACCTTCCTTCCTACAAGGACTAGACTAGCTATTGGTCCTCCTATTTTCTACTAGTAAAACTCATTTTTTTATATTTTTGACCTCACCATGAACTTAAAGTAGCCTTCAAATCTTACTCTCTTTCTTCACAATGGCTTCCGAAGTAGTAAAATTTATTTTTACCAAGATCTTAAATATTACTCTTAAAATTCCTAAAAAATTATAAATAAATTCTAAATAAATTCTGAAAAATCCTATAATATTTCTATAATGCTAATATCTATTTAAGGCTATATTTTCCTATCTTTTTATTTTTAATAATAATAAACATCAATTTAAATCTACTATAATTTTTTTTTATCAATAATTAAAATGACATGAGGTTCTTTTTCATGCTTCTTCTAACTACTAAAATTTATAGTTTTTATAAATAGTAAATATAGATAAAATACCAATATAAATATTGGTCTTAATAAATAATCCTTAATACTCAACAACGAATAAAAATACTAAATCAACAAAGATAATTACCTCCAAGACTTACTAAGATTCCATCTCCACCACTAACATTCTAATTTTCTAGTTCTCAAAGGATTTCTATACTACTCACTATATATTGTGATTTTAAGCATTCTAAATGCATATTTTTATCCTAAAACAACAAGTGAGTCAATTTGATGACTCACACTTTTGTCACATATTTGGCTCTATCCAATCTTTGATATTTTGTAACTAAAGGAATTTCATATTGAGCCAAAGCACTTTCCAGGTCGATATCAACTACCACCACCACCATCAATTAAAATTAATGATTAACAAGAATTTAAAGTGGATAGTATTGTGAAGCATTGTTACCTTTGTTGTGGCAATAGACATCCACAACTTTAGTATAAAGTTCTTTAGAAAGGTTATTTTATCCACAACACAACGTAGAAACTTGCATAGAACTTCATCCATTGTTAATAGATAATTTTAAGATACTTTCGAGAGTGAAACAAAGATATTTTGTATTAGTTAAACATGATTAATTATAATTGGATATAAATAAGATAATTATATTGTTGACATATAGAGATAGATAGTTGAAACTATGGAAGTTTTTAGAATTGAGGCTAGATTAGTAGATTATATAGAATCCATCTTGAAATAGTCTAAAACGAGCTTAGGATGGTTATTTATATAAGGCCTATCATGGAACCTTTTAGAAAGAATTTAAGGCAATTATCGAAGTGGAATCCATCATCTAGGAATATTTTAGAAAGTTCAAGGTGATAGAATAAAATATAAATAAGATTGGTCAAGGCCTTTTGGGCATTTGTGTAGGTATGGCTTTGTAAGTTAAGACATGTGTCTTGTAAATTAGACACATATTAGAAGTCTTATAGAATGTTGCAACATAGCTTTTGGTTAGATAATATATATAGAAGAAAGAATGAAAACTTCTTCACTCTTATCAATATCTTTTTAATCTTTAGTCTTCTTTCAAGACTTTTTAGTCTTCTTGTCTTTAATAATAGAAATTCTAGTTCAATATATTATCATCTTTGAATGATTTTTTAGTCTTTTTAAGTAACATAAGAGTATATTGAAATTTTCTTTCTTTGAAATTCATGTCCTTGATATAAACACATTAAAATATAATAAATCATAGTAAAAATTAATAAGGTCTTATTATTAAAAATATTAAAATAAATATTTAGAATTACATTACAAGAAGTAAATATTATATGGTTCTTATTGTTTATCTATAGGCATCTTGAGAGGAGTTTGAAATAAGCTTTGTAAAAAGATTTGAGTGCATGAAAGTCAATGATGATATTTTACTAGGATTATTAAAAATTAGGTGAGCCAATTACGAGACAATAGAAGATTATTTAGACCAATTTATAAATCTTATAAAAGAATTCAATACTATTTTTAGTAATTCCATCTAGATCTTACAGTTTAAACATGATTTACTATCTAATATTAGATAAAAATATAATGTATATGCAACCCAAAAGCATAGAAGAAATGCTTAAAGCCTTCTTTGAAATTGGACGCATTTTTTTATTTATATGAAAATCCAAACAAAAGAACCTAAGTAGAATATTAGCAACATAAATATTGCTACAAAATGCACTCAAGAGACTACTCATGGAATTCCTCAAATACAAATAATTGTCTGAATAATACTTTAAAAAAGTCAACTATTGTAAGTACAGATTTGGAAGAAGAAATCAAATTTGATACATTCTATGTACAATACAATAAAAGATTAAGCAAATAATTTCTATAAATAGGCTTGTATTTTAAATGTACAAGAAATTATTGAATTAAAAACTGTATTCATATAAGACAACAATGGACAAAATATCAGAATTAGAAAAATCTAAGTCATGAAAGAATAACCATAATGAATACCAAAGAATCATACTTATCAATAATTTCAATGATAAAAGCCAAATATGCCATGGTAAGTACTCAAGAAAATTAGTGCCAACCTAAAGTATGTAAAAAAAGAGAAAAAAAATTGTCTTTTGTATACTACAAAATATTAAGAGTGACTTGACAAGATTTACAAACAAATATAATAAGAGCTATGCATAAATAAGGCTACAAAGCCAATCAATATCAATACTAACGAAATTACAATTGGAGATATATTCAACAATATTGCAGTTGTAATTTTGTTCACTCAAGTATTTAACTGAATGTAGAGATACTAATATATGTAAAACATAATGCACGCTCTAAACCATCACTGTCAGTAATCACAAATTTAAATACTATAGTCATAGATATCAAGGTTGTAGTTATCAAGATTTATATTAAAAAATATCAATTAACTTATAAATAAAGGATATAGTATTAATATCATGGTAAATAATATCTACAAGTTTTTTAGAATTTTTCACTTTAAAGTAGCTTTATTTATACTTCACATGGCAAACAACACTTGAATGAAGTTCCTTGAGATATTATGGAACATAATCATCATAATTTAATAAATTTATATACTAGTTACATTTTCAATAATTAACATGCACGATGAGAGCTATTTTTTAATCATCTTGAAAAGATCGTAGTTGTAAGATATGAACATGTCTCATAATTAGTTAAGCATCAAAATTGCTATTCATTGTCAATATCATTATATACATATTTATATTAATAACTTCATAACTTGAAAAAAATCCTTGATATTTCAACAAATCACAAGCAATGATTAGACATCTAGATTGACTCTAGATTAGAAAGAATTAGTTTACATATTTGAACTCTATTTGGTTTTTATTATGGAAGTAAATCTTGTGAGTATAACAAACAATAAATAATTGGATGTATCTACAAAATTCATTATTAAGTTCCAAAAGTGATCCATCAATAATGAGTAGCTAGTATATATCAAATTAAAAAGACAAATGATTACATGATGGTTGCATAATTTAGAAGAAAAAATATAAATTGTTAAGTTCAAGACACCTTTGAAATCCAAAGATATCAAAATAAATGCTAATGCATCTATTGACATAAAAATTGCCACAATTGTATTATTTTATGAATATTGAGGCACATTTATTTAGGCACATAAGAAATTAAAGAAAATACTTACAAAGATAGTTAAGGATCAGATCAATCTTATCTCAAATGCTACCTCAATTCAATAGAAATAATAATAAATGAATCTCAACTATATACAAACTGTGAAGCATTAATTCGACAAACTCTTATAAGCCAAATTTATTTTGCTTATAGCTTTTATTTTATAGTTGTCATCTATAGTAATCAATCCAAAAATAATAGGAGCTTTAAGAATTTATATGGATTTTTTCAAATTAAACGTTGCCACTAAAAATGATCATTACTCCTTCTCAAATATGAAAGAAATCATTGATAAGATAGTAAGTTATGAGATATATAGCTTCATTGAATTTTTTTTGGAACACTACTAGTTAGCCATGATGCTAAAGAATAAAAATAAAACTAGTTTTTATTCAAAATAAGAACCATTTTAATTCAAATAAATACCATTTTAATTCTAATAAATACCATTTAATCAATAAAATGTACAAATGACATACTAGCATATGATAGAATTTGCATTTAAACTATATTTCAAAAAAATATTTCAAATATATCTCAATGATAGAATCATCTATGAATCTAAAAAAAACATATCTAACATTTGTGACAAAACTTTGAATTTCGTGAAAGATATGACATTCCCCTCAACATGAATAAATGCATGTTTTTATTCTTTTCTAGGTTCATACTTGGATATATTGTCTAGCATTTGAATAAGTTGTTAGACTTCAAAAAAATCAAAGAATATAGAAGATGCTTAAATCTCACAATAAAAAAAAAATACAAAGTGTGTTTAAGATTGCTAATTTTAATAAGACTTTTATCAAATATTTGATACACTTGATCTCATTGATATTCAAACTCAATAAACACAAGTATAAGTACAAACTTCATGGGAATGTAATAAGTGCTAAAGCTTTTGAAGAAGTCAAATACTTATATGCAAACCATCCAATATTATTAGCACCCAACTAACAACTTCTATTTTAGATATATATCAATACATCTAATATTACTATTGGAGTAATGATTGTACAAAACCACATGATTAAAGAGGATCAATTCTTATCATATGTAAGTTAAAGGTTAAATATGACAAAAAAAAATTATTTGACCACAAAGTATAAAGCCTTGGCAATGGTCTATATCATTAAAAAATACAAATACTATTTTCTTGCAAATAGATTTTAGTTTTTGTTGATTATCACATTTTCTTATTGCATTGTTTTCTATCTAAGAATACACTAGATATCTAGTTATAGACAGTTTAATTTTAACTTATTGGCCAAGCTCCAATAAGTTATATAACCTTTAAAATAGAAGACAAATAAATACTACAATATCAAAAAGATTTTGTAAAATATTTTATATTTAAGTAGGTTTTTACAAAATGCTTTCTAAAATATCTAGAAATTTTCTAAAATTCTTGGCTATAATAAATCATAATTAACCATTTGTTGATAAATTAGATTTTTAATAATTCTAAAGAAAATCCATAATTTCCTTTCAAAAGCTCATCTTTATATCAAAATTTAACCATAGTTCCATATATCTATCTTCAACATATATAAAGTCTTAACTTCCAAAAATTCCTTTATTTTATATAAAATTTTCAAATTATAATAAAATCCCTTCAAAAATTCATATCTCTTAATCCAATTGTTCAATTTTTTCCAAATTCATAGATATTATAGAATTTATTCTTAAGCTTTACTTCAAAAAAATTCAATTATAAATTCGCTACTGATTGTTTGGCATCTTAAAACTCTTAGCAGGTATTCTAAAATCCTAATCCACAAGCACTTGAGTACTATTTTCTTCATTTCTCAAAAATCCAAAATCCAAATACCACAAATCTTATGTATAAAGTTTAGTAATATGAAAATACACATTTTTAGAAATTTTTAGCCAAAATTTTTTCAAATTGCATAAGATATAGCTCAAAACACAACCACTAGCAATTTGAGTCACTTATTACTCCTTAGATTCTAAGTACTAATTTCAACTTCTAATATCTCCTTCATTCTAGTTTAGAATTTATCGACCAATATACATAAAGTATAGTTGAAAAATTACTCTCTTCAATCTCAGTCACCAATTCTTTATTGCTTTCTATACACGTGCATTATATCCAAAAGAGTGACAATAGATACCAAACCGACACCTTGACTTTGAGTACCTATATCTCCTTCATAAAAACTCCAATCGATTCAAAATTTGTATCAAATCCATAGCTAAAAACCTGAACTTGTTGACCATAGCCTTTGATATTTGAATGCTTTCAAAAAACTAACCCTAATTCCTAACATGGCCTTAGGCAGCCTCCTTGAAGCCCATTGGTTATGATTTTTAACCAATAGGAATGGAGATTTTCATCATCCATCTCCATTCATCCATATAGATGTTCTAACTTCTCTTTTTTGCTACCAAGACCCTTTTCCAATCCTTTTTTTATAAGATTTATATAATACATGCCCTAAATACAAAATAAAAGAATCAAAATAAAACTTCAAGGATCACCAATGTCTAACAAGGGTGACTCTAAATGTTTAAAAGTTACTACTAATAAGATCAACTTCAAAAGTCACTATCAAAAGAAAATAAAGTTATATAAATTCTTATAAAAGTCCTTTTAAACAATATCTTTTTAGAATAGTAACCTATCCTCATCCTACAACCAATAAAAATCCACTAACATAGCTCTGACTATATTGTCTAGTATATTGTGTATTATATATATAAACACATTATTTTCACATGGTAGCTGAACCACAACATGGCAACATGTTATTTCACGTAATAAGTCAATTTATAATTACCAAATACAAAACATGATAGATAATGTTGTTCATGGAATATGACTTTGAAGTTGTTGATATCTTTGTGAAATGAAATATAATTGCCAATTACATCTTAAGAACTTGCAATACTACATCAGATTTAGATATCAACAAATTATTTTTAAACTCATACTTATGTAATGTTGTTGTAGGTATATTATTACTTACAAATGATTAAACATATGATATTATCACATATTTGATTAGTAGATAAATCTTATCCATATTCACAAGATTACATTGTCTTAATTTTATACATCAAGTATTATCATATACATACATTGATGGTAAATTGTAAAAAATTTGGATGGGTTGTATTACCTTATTATATGTCTTAACTGCCTAATAATATGAATTGATGCAAATATTACATAATAGTCCCATAAGAGGACATTGGGCAACTAACCCCACTATTAAAAAACTTTTTACTATATAATATAAGTAGCCTATACTCCATAAAGACATCTTATTTTGTCATTTATATCAAATAGTCAAATTAAGATTTGTACAAATAAAGTAAGTCTAATTATAGACCATATTTCTACTACCACCATTCATCTATTTGAAGTTGGACTTTATTGAATCCATTAAACCTCTTACATGAAAATAAAATAAATATATATTTGTGGTGACATATTATATTATCAAATAGTACAAAGCACATATACTAAAAACCAATATAGCTTCAATTACTACCAAATATTTTTATGAAAATGCCATTATTTGATTTGGATGCTCAATTCAAATAATTTCAAATTAAGGTATATATTTTATAAATAAGATAATTTAATAACTTATAGACACATTTATCATTAAGCATTGCATATCCACAACCTACTATCTTCAAAGTAATGGCCTTACCAAATCAGCTTATAAAACGATTATAAATATGTTATGTTGCTTTATACATGAGAATAAGACTAACCAGGATGAATATTTATTGATTGCCTATTGAGCTCATTGCATAGTTTACAAAATCGTAATGGTTTATTCTTTATTTGAAATTATATTTGGTATTTAGCTCCTACTGTCCATAAGATACACTATGTCTATATTTGATAAACTGATACCTTTGAAAGATTCAACTATTAAAATATTCATAAAAAATATGAAAGATCTTAAAAGAATAGACAAATTATGTAATGATACTTTGACCAAAATCATGCATAGTTTGAAAAAAATATGAGCCACTTATCAAAAGACATACAAACCTTGTTAATTTAATCGAGGTAATATGGTCATTTGATACTCCAAAGACCTGAAAATTTGTAATACCAAATTTGATGCACTATGGCATGGACTGTATAGAATTCAACTTGCATTGCCCAATAATATAATTCTATTGATCAATGAAGACAATTACAATCTATATCATATTATTTTAAACACAAATAAGCTTTTTGAATACAAATTTACAAGCTCAAGTCCTACATGGTCACAGACTATTTCCTTCAAAGATTTTAATCAAATCTTCAAGAACAATGAGAACTTAGAATCATCACACAATCCCAATTCTAAATTGAATCTAATATATTTCTTTAAGATTGTAGTTATCTATATTACTACCTCATCATTTAAAAAATATAATTATAAAGCAACCCTTTTTATCAATGATAAAAATGGTGGCCAATATGATGGCATTTGAAAGCCTTCACATTAGTATGGATCTTTATACAAATACCTTGCAATAACAATTTTTCATCTCAAAATCCATTTGTCTTATTATCTTAAGCTCACATCTTCTTGTTCTTTTGCCTTCTTATTTTTTTTGTTTCTCTTTCTAATGTTTCCTTCTTCTAAAGTAATAGCACCCCACTCCTATGAATAATTCTTCCATACATGTGAGATATACACATATATTGACATTTAAGGCAATGAGTGGACCAATAATATAGGTTTAGGAAATTACTATTGTTAGCTCTCTTTTGCCTTGAATGAAAATTTGTACAAAGAATTTGTACAAAGCATGGCATGGTATAAACCTCAAACAACTAGTGCTTTGGCATAATTGTGGGTTAAGTGATCATATAGAATATCACCTATTTCAAGGTGATATTTGAATTTAACTTCTATGGAGTCACTAGCTATAAATCTAGTTATAAGCAGCTAAATTCCAATCATGGCAATATTATTAGTAATAAAATCCATGTAGTTGGTATATATAATATACATAATATGAAGATCTGATGCAACATTAAAAAATATATACACATTTGTAGCATGTTTTTTTTTTGATATTTTTTTATAAATAAGTCAACATTATTTTGAACATCATAATAGATGTTAATCTTCTAGCAAAAGATGGAAAGACAATCAACTAGGGCACAATCATCAACAACACCTATTACATAGGAATTGAGATTTCTTGAAAAAGACCAACATTCTTGTACTACTATTGATTGATTGATTTATTTATTTATTTATTTATTTATTTATTTTTCAATGTATACAATCAAGTATTGATATTATATTGCCAAGTTTAGACATATATCATCCAAGAGATTGATTAAAGACATCCAAAGAAAAAACAAAGAAGATACTAAGAGTAAGTATATACAAGAGTATGACAATAAAGAATCTAAACAAAAGAAACCTCATGCCGAAGGTGATGTCTATACTATTGTGATTGACTTATAGAACCATAAATCTAAGCAAAATGGTTTAAAAAATAGTAGCCAAAAAATTTGGTTGTAACACAAAATCTTAGGCTACATAATGCAGAAGTTGGTCTCATTGGCTAATAGAAAAATCATGAGGTCATAGCAATAAGAAGACTACATCCAAAATACAATCCATAAATATTACAAGCTTAACATAATATTATAAATATAGATGAATCAATTATAATTGAATGAATTCAACATCCATTAATATCTAAGATATTATTATGGATAAATATATTTACTCTAATATTTACTTATATACTTAAATAGAAGTACATAAAAATAGATTTATTTTATAATATTTTTTTAAAAAACCTCCTAAAAGCTTCATAGATACTACTTTGACTTTACATGTATTTATAGTTGATTAATAGGTTAGAAACTTAGTCAATAATTTAACTATGTATTGATAGCTTATGGAACAAGTTAACTATGTAGTGCATATGTAAAAAAATTGCTTTACAAGTTAAGATATGTATCTTCTAAAGTCAACATGTTTTGAAGGTCCTATAGAATATTGCCATATAGCTTTTAGTTAGATAGTATATATGGAGGTAAGAGTGAAGCCTTCTTCACTCTTGTGAATGCCTTTCTAGTCATTAGTCTTATTTTAAGACATTCTAATCTTCTTGTCTTTTGTAATAGCCATTCTAATTTAATATTATATCATCTTTGAATGATTTCTAATTCTTTTAAGTAACACAAGAGTGTATTGAAAATTTCTTCCTTTAAGATTCATGTCCTTGATAGTTTGACAAGAGTATTAACTCATTATTTTTGTCTTATTTTAGAAGTGAGTGGATTATCCCACTTCTATTAGTATGTTTTGAAGGTTTTGAATTACTCACCTTTAAACAAATTACTTAGTTTTTTAACATTGATTTTTTCCTTAAAGAGAGAAAATTATCCTTCTTTATAGAAATTTTTGTTTGATATTAGAAGTTGCAAATTATCCTCTTTTAATTTGACTTATGGATTTTATAAGTTGTTTGAAATAGAATGAAAAATCATGGATGGTACACTTAATGGAAGTAAAAATATATTTGCTACAAAATCAAGTACGATTGTATCATTGTAGAGAGTAAGTTACAAGAGTTGCATAACGAAATTCAAGTGGTATGACAGAAACAAGTGATCTTTGAAGCCTTGAAGAATATCACCGAAATTTGAATAAAAGAATTGCAAGCCGACAACACCATGCTCTCAAAGACTCAAGTAACATCAACATCCATAATCAAAGAGTTGCAAATATAGTTCAAAGGCACGGTATAAAGAATAAGAATAGTAAGTAGAAAAAATATATTCCTACTAATGAAGGAAGATGAAGATACATCTATCATAACCCAGGCCAACTCAATAGTGACAAAAGAATGTTGAATATCTAATGCACTATCATCCATTTTTACATCTTGAACAACTATAGGAGTAAATTAATCTTTGTTTTTTTTTTTATGATTGTATATATTGAATTTAGTCTCATAAGATCATATTCCATGCTTGCAAATAACTTCAAAAGTTTGAATAATAATTAGTCATTATTCATATTTTATATTTTTATACTTATTGATACATGCATAAGACTTAGATAGAATGTCATCTTTTATCCTTCATACATACAAAAATCAAATTTTGATTTTTTTACTATAATACATATAATTTTTAAAATTTAAAATAAATTTTATTATATAATATTTTTATTTTTTTATTAAAATAGTATAAAATTTGTTAGTAAAATTATAACTTCTATTATAATCTTATATTAGAAATTTCACATACTAATTAATTATAAAGAGATAAGTATTTTTATACTTTTTTGTGTATATATATATATATATATATATGATAGAAACCATAATATGTTTTTTTTTTCTTGTAGTCTTTATTTTATTAATTAAATATTTTAGTCTTATAGTTTTTTTGTTCTACCTTTCTACATATGCACTTCATTATTTTTTAATATTTTCTTACTAAGTCAAGTTCAAATTTCTTTACATTGATCATTTCAACAATAAGACATAAACTAATGAATAAATTTTAAATTCTATTAATTTTTCTAATCCATATGTATATTTTCTTCTTAAATGTTTTTCTTAATGATCTTGAAAACTTAACATAAGCTTGGATTTTAGGGTTTTAAATATTTTATGAAATTTTCATATTTGAGATTTTATAATTATTTTTATATTTCTTCTATTTTATAATTTACTTGTATTTTTATGAAATTGATGTGATTATTGTTGTATCTTTTATCTTTTAGTTTTATTGGAAAGATTTATAAAATTTTAATATATATTCAAATCTTTTGACTAAGTCTTTATCGTTTAATTTACATTCAAAAATAAAATTTTAAAATTTAAATAATAAATAAAAAATTGAGGTATTTTTTTATATTTATAATATTGAAATAGAATCCTTTTGTTATTAGATTGAATATTATATTGGAGTTAAATATTTTTAATCTTAAATTATCTATTTTTTAAAAAATAATTTCTTAGTATATTTAATATATTTCAAATAATAAAATAAGTTAAATTAAATTGATTAGTATAATAACATGAAAAAATATTAAATTATTTTAAATCTAAAGTTTTATTTAACTAGTAAAAATACCAAATTATGAAGTATTTTTTTTGAAATTTGGATAATAGCTCAATAATGAATCAATTTAGATAATAATTTCATTTAGTAAAATAAATTTGTGAATTTTGCTTGTAAACATCATAAGATATGATTTATAAGGATTATCATCCAAAATGAAGATATTCCAATGCTAATACATCAAAATATTAATAATAAATACTGATTAATTGATTATTTTGTAAACCTACTTATACATTAATTAAACATATAAAACTACTTTAAAAATACATAAAATTGATGGACTTACATAAAAGAGATAGTTGTAGAGTATGCCAAACCACATGGAGGAATGAAGGACCCACAACGATATACCCAAAGTTAGAACTTCTTGGTATTGGAGGAATATAACGGTTCCCCTCTACTTGAGATTGAAAAAAAAAACTTCGTATCTTCGGTTACCGAATCTGAACTATGCCATGCCAAGTATACCCTAATTGGGTTGTAATTTCAAGTTAACCCTAATCTCCGGCACAACAATGTTCGCCGAACGCTTTCTCACAGTCTTCTTCCTCCGGAGAAACTCACTCCTCTGATGCCCCCATTTGGATTTGTATCACCCACTCCACCGCTCTCATCATCAGATGTGTAGTGAGCTTTGATTGTTATATGGAACTGCAACTGCTGCATTCTGGAAATTGGTGCTGTTTGAGTTCATAGCAGTAGCTCAATCCAGGTTTTAAAGTGTCTGTTTTTGGTAGAGATTTTGTAAGACTTCCGTAAACCTAAATGGAAATGCAGAAAGCTGTTCAATGCATAAAGTGTCTGTTTTTGGTAGAAATTGTTTAAGACTTCCATAAACCTAAATGGAAATGCAGAAAGCTGTTCAATGCATTTTATGAATGGACTTGATGGACGATGGGTTGCGCATGACTTGGTAAGGTTGGCATTCAAAGTGCAGCAAGTGAGAGACTGGTGTGTGTTGGATAAGTTGCTGTGATGGGGCTTCCAGTGGAAAAACATGGTGCAATGTTTCGGAATTGATCAAGCACGAAGTCTTAAATCACCGATGGATTGTCTTTCTGAGGTTGTGGCGAGCAAGTTTTAATCAATACTGTGTTACTTGTTTCTTATTACCTGCGGGAGGAGAGCGTTTGAATTGCTACATAAATATATGTACACAACCCAAGGGTGGTCTGGTGAGGACTGTTGGGAAGAAGGTATTGGAGAAGTATTTTGTATATTATAGAAAATCCTGCCTCCAGAGATGTCCAATCCAGTCCCCTACATGTTTTTCTATGTCAATTTCATGTCACAGAGACTCTATTACAAGCAAACTTATCAAACATAGACTGTGTAATTCATGGCTGCATGGATGCATCTTTTTCTCTATTCAAAAGAACGAGAGACCTAGAACTTGATGCATGGAGAAGCTAATGAGAGCTTGATGGAAACTGAGAACTCTGAGGAATCCTCGCGTTTGACTAATAAAGCGGAATTCATGCCAGGCCTCCTCTCGACAACTCGACATTGCGATGTTTAGACAACGTAACAACGTTGAGTTTGGGGAGGACGAGCCGACATTGAAGCATGAGTATAGACACGTTCTTACAAGAGCGAAATCGATTCACAGCTTAATTTTTTGATCACATTTGTTCTGCTTCAATGTCTGGTTGCCCAGGAAGATGTCAATGGTGCAGTCCAAGACCGCGATTACGTTCCTCTTGCAGATGTGGGCCAAGTTCATGCGCCCCGGAATTACAGCATGTAGACTCAAGCTCGCAACTCCGCTTGTTACATCCTCCAACCCATTCAGGAGAAGCTTGACAGCCTCGACTGTGATGACAGCAGGAATGTCGACAGTCTTGCGAGAGGCGATGGTGCCAGCGCCGAGCTCCACAAGTCCCACTTGGTCGTTGTGGTATACCAGCAGCATGGTGATTTGATTGTACCTGAAGTCGTAATGGTTTGGGTTGTTCACGTGCACGTCGGCCGACATGGAGATACTCAAGAGCGCCGTCAAGGCAGCCAAGTCGAAACGGACCGAAATATTCAGCAGCTTGATGTCGCTTATCGAGACTGTGGGGTCGCGAAACTTGAAAATGGTTTGGCTCAGAGCAACGGCTACAATCCCAAAGCACACCAGAATCGTCAAACACACTCCACAGCATATCTTAAGCCTCTTGCGCTTGTAAAATTGCCCCTTCTGTGGCGCCTTTGCTCCGATTGGCTCAGGACTCATCGCCATCTTGTGAAATCCTTGCTTCGCTCCCATTGGCACTACAATTGCTGTACTCTCTTCTCCTCTCACAAGCTTAACCTCGCACTTGAACCTCCTTACAAGCTTTCCGATTGTTACGTGCAGTGTTTTCCAAGTACAATGCACTAAATGTGTGACATCTTACCTGCAGATGTAACCCTGTAAAACATCAGAGGACAAACCCAACCGATGAGAGCAACCATGGAACGTGCGACACGAACGACCCCACCTCAATTGTAAGAACCGTGTGATGCAGGGAAATCGAGCCGGCCAAGTTCTCACTAGTGCTTAACAACGGCCACAAAAATGGAATGCAGCTACTGAGCAGAAACCTTGTTCCCTCAGAATCAGATCTCCCAGTCGTTTACGTAGTGTAGTCTCAAAATTCCACAGAAAGCTTCGTCACCATGAGTATCATCACCATGCATTTGTGAGATAGTGAAAACTATGAGAGGAACTTATTATGTCAGAAAGCAAATGGGAATTGCGGCAATCGAATGAGAACAGACCAGGTTAACCATGCCACTACAGAAGTGTGATTATGAGGGCGAGGCTGTCGACGAGAGTGCAGAGAACAGTTAGAAGTGGGTTGGTCGCAATGAATGGGATTCGGATTTCTTACGACCTTGTGCAGCACACGAAGCTCCACCTGGAGTTGCAGCAGAGGATTCCACCGAAAGCCTTTATAAGGGAGTTGGATCTTGTTGGAGGTGGTTGGTCTGGTGGTCAGTCTGATAATTGATCGTGGTCACGGTTCATGTTTCGACGCTGGATCAGTTTTAAATTTTAGGTTGATTGTTCATGGGGGGTGGATTTGACGAATGGAAGATATGTTGTAAAACTTAGGAATGGGTATTGATGCAACGAAAATCGATGCACTTTGATGATGAAAGGACTGGGTAAACAAAAGGTTGATTGAAACATGAGTTGCTTTAACATGCACAGGTTCGCTTCTACTGCAGGAGAGTAGTATGGTTTTTGAGAGAAGTTTTTAGATGGCGATGATGCACCTATAATTGATACACGTGATAAAAAATAGTAAAGACATTGATGAAGTAATGGCCGCATTGCTATAGTTCATCGAGAGACATTACACACCGGGACACTATTTAAGGTATTAATGTTTTCCACATTGCATGAAATGTGTTCATACAGAAACATCACTTAACTTTCGTCGTTAAAACTTAAGCACAAAAACACTATTTGTTACAGGAATAATGATCCCATCCCATGATGTCACTTACAAAGAAAAATGCTAAGAGAAATAATAAAATGAAACAACCACATGTCTGATTTATGACATGATCTCTAGGATAGAAACAGTTTTCAAAATCTTTACCACATCACCGATCTTCAGCGCAGGAGCAGTTCCATACACAGGCAAGCCGGCATCTTCACACGTCACGTTCTGGCCGAAGAATACCTACCACCAAACAAGAAACGGAATGAGCCAATTGATCACGCCTGTGAAAATAATCAGCACAATATGCTTGAACTTGCCTACAATCGAATACATTACGAAAGTTGTGAAAGTAGAAAATGATTATCAGAGCATGCAACAAGTTAACTCAAATCTAGAGGAATATGAGCATGCTTCCTTGAGACTATAGCAGATCCTCACTAAATTGGAAATTCCAAGTCCCTTAGATGAACCTGCAGTTTCATCGATTTTCTAGGCTTGTATGCTTGTGAGCAGGTGGGCATGTCTTTAGGTACGAGAAACCACAATAAATACAGGGAACAATACAGCAAGTACTACAGCTTAATCTATCAAATGCTTGTATATTATTCACAAGCCACGAAGCCAGGTATAATTACCTCGTTTTCCATAGTAGGGATGTGTAGAAGCGAGCCTTTGCGGAAAGATCTTAAGGTCAGAGTAGGCTCCTTCGACGCTTCACCTGTTTGCTGATTAATAGTTGGTACCTGTATGAATTTCCAACAAGTTTGTACAACTGAACTACAATGATTTTGACTTCCTCGTAATGCTTCAAACCATACAGGGAAACTGGCGTCAACAATTCAAACATAAAGTGCTTTAGCCATCACGTATATAATCGTCATGAAAGCATCTGGGCAAATGCACTTCATGAAAATCAAAGGAGATTAGAGTTGATGGATTTTTATAACTGAACTTCACCGCAGGCTTGCATAGGCACAGATCGTCAAATTAATAAAATAATTAAGCATAGCTGCTTGTGTTCTATGACTGTACCGTGCAACGGCCACATAGCTTCACCCCATGAAAGTGAAAATCGCCAATTTTGAAATCCCCCCACTCATCTTCGGCAAAAGCCTCACAACCGTCCACAAAGATGCTGCCAGACACGAGTCAGATCATCAACTAGACATGATGGACACGTGAGGGAAACGCAAATAAGACACACATTAGAAGCGCTCAAGGCAAGATTAGTAATAGCAGTTGGACCACAAGAAAAGTTAGACCATTCATCACATTACTGCACCAAATGTTTACAATAGAGAAAACATTTTTTTAACATGCTTGTTGGCAAGCTCAGAGGACAAGTTATCAACCAAGTTTCTTCAATACTTTCAAAAGCAACGAGTGCTAATTCTAAAACACTGGAATATAAACGAGATTCATTTAATAAATCAAGTTAATGAAGGAGAAATAGCAAATTTCGTCACAAAATGGTTCAACTCACGGGAAGGTCAGGAGAGGATGTTGTCGTACTTTGGGCGGAAGCGATCTATCGGAATACTCACTGATAGTTTCTTATTGAGAGCATCCAACGAAGCCTGAGTCAAAACAGAGTAACTTCGTGAGGAATAAAACAAAGTTTCTAATAGTATAGAACTAAGCTAACTCATTATGTAATTACTTTGTTATTCATACAAAGGTGGATGGTTTGAAAATAAGAGGGATAACATATACCTGCGATATAAGAAGGAACGGAAAACCATCGCTGAATGCAACCTTATGACCCACAGCAAAATCCGGATCTGTTGGCCTTGTAACATTTTCTGTAAAAGTCATCAAACATCTTCAGATTACTCAACACATACATAACGTATACTGAGGATTAGATATAAACATGAGATCTAAAAGACTCGTACCGTTGTCAAAACGCACGAGACTTGAAGGCTTTCCCAAGTACTTGGTAAACCACTGAGCTGCTTCGTCACCCTCGGACAATGCAGTTCCTGACCATTCCCAGCATGTGATATTCTCTACTTTTTTCAGAGGGTATTGAGGAACAAGTGGAACATACAGAGGCTCCATGCCTGGGGCTTTCAAGCCTTGCAAAATGAACAGAGTGTCACAATGTTACTGGTACACCTCACAACAGCATCTGTTTGAAATGAATATGTAATCAAAGCACAAGAGCACTTCAAACAAGAGATAAAACGCAAAAGCAGTAATTCCTAACCAGAACATGAAGTTATGATAGCAAACATCGATATGATCGAATTAGAAGAGAAATTACTCCAGCATAAAGTTTGAGCCGTCAGAAATTTAGGAAGCATAAGCGGGGGAAAACTCACAAAGAGCTGCATCTGGAGAAATAGACCCCCAGCGAGAGTCTAGAGCCTCTTCAGGTAGAATGGCCTCAACCAACGCCAGCTTCTTCACTGCTCTCTGAGTCAAGAGAAGCCCATTGGCATTCACTATCAGCCATTGCCTGTCCCACTTAAATCCTGTAACCAACAGAAATCAGGAGGATTAAGCACCACACGTGCAGACAGACACAAGCTTTCAACCCACAAAAGATTCTACCATCTGAATCACTACGCGCATATCAAAATAGGGTCATCTTCACCAGCACTTCTCAATTATCCAGTGGAGAACCCATGAATGAGAGGCAAAGAAAGAGTGAAAGCATAAAGAACAAGCTATCCTACGATCAGCAACAAATGTGACAGCGAGATGACACGTTACTCCTTCGGATATGAAAAACAGTCACAGTAGAAACAATAACAGACCGGCGATCACCTCACCGATCCGACGGACTTTAACTGGCAGCTCGAAACCCTCGACCCCATACAGAATGAAGGATAAGGGCCGCCCCAGACACTCCTCATCACTTCAATGCTTACTACACCATCATTACCTGCTGCAAATTATCCTCACAGAAGGCGAAAAATAAAAACAACATATAACACAGATGGAAATGAAAAAGATATCTAAACTGAGTGATACCTGTAGGGGTAATGGATGCATGAGGAACGGCAATTCCTCGGCACGACTTCACAGGGTATATATACAATGCTTTCACTCGGGTCTCCATCGCTAGGTGCTCGCATTCGCAACTGAAATGCCCACAAAACAGAGTCACAAACCCAACTCAAGGATCGTGACTTCTCCTCGATAATCCGGAATTTGGTCTCTGCTAAACAACGCTTCCGAGTTTTCAGAACCCGCAACGGAAAGCTCCTTCGATTTGACTCAGCAAATGCTGCGACACCGAGCACCAAATTCATGGAACACCCACAAAAGATTAAATACTCCCAATCCTGTGTGAGATACTTTCCCACAGTGACGAGGCCCGCTCGCCACATCCGCCGTCCATATGCGAACGTCCCCGATTGAAAGATTGTTTCCCAAGGGATCCTTACTGGGACTCACAAAGGTGAAAGCATCTATTTTGGGAACTGTCCCACGTCAGCAAATTGTGGGATTTAGTGTGACCGCAATTTTCAAGAGGATGCGGTGACGAAAAATCTTCACTGTTGAGTTCACTGAACCAGGTAGCCTCATTGCATTCAAACGGATGACTCAGTGCTATTCTCTCGCACACACTCACAAACACACAACTCTACTTGTAGGAATATCTTAAACCGTAATCTTAAGGTTTTTCAGCTTTCTCGGAGGGTGTTATTTTGGACAAAAAAAAAAAAAAAAAAAAAAAAAAATTGGGTTGAGAAATAAGGTTTTGGTGTGCTGCAGAGAAAAAAATTGAATCGCCGCAGTGGTTGAATTGATAAAAATTAACAAAACCGTCCGTGAAAACAGGCTAAACCACCACCTCCATTGCACAAAACCACCGCCTTCGTCCTTGTAAAATCTGCCGATCATTGGTGGACTTGGAATCTATTCGGAATCTTTCTACATTCTTCAAAGCGGTTTTGGGTTTGTACAAGCTAGTTTTCTGACAAGGTCTACTTGTTGGTTCAAGGCCCTGACACGGTTTAAGGTACCCCTACGTTAGAAATATCCGAATTGAACGACGACTGAAGAAGAATGACCAGTCAGTTTACCGGCAGCGACCTACACGAGCCATGCACCGACGCCCATTCTTGGAAATGGCTCCACCGCCGTAGCCAGCCAGCCTGCCACCCAAGCGGAGCTCCCTCTTCTCCGCGTCCATCATCCGTCAATCACTCTGGGTTTGTTTGTGGATCGAATCAAGTTCACTGTTTTACCTTGAACCCAATTCTTAGAATCCCCCTTTCGTTACTTGTTCACGTAAGCATCAGCAATCATTCCTGAGTTCCCCTGATCGAGCGTTGCCTTTGGGTTGCGTAGGGTTCAGGTTTATTGCTTGGAATTGAGTGAGTTTGGTTGGAGTTTTGTAGTCTGTAGCAATTGTAGTGTGAGAGGTGATTGACGGTGACGTTAATTTGGGTTTTCGTGACAAGGACATTGTGTTAAGTTGCGGGTTTTTTATTTTATTTTATTTTTAATGTTTGGTGGGAGTTGAATATTTGAGGGAGAAATTTGCAGTTTGGGCTTAATTAGTGTAGCATTGAGTATGTCACAGTTCCAGTAGGGTTTGTGTTGGTCGTGGTGGATTGCCTCCTGATCGTATTGTTGTTAGGATCTTGGTCGCAGATCATTGGATTAAGAGGAAGGCTTGAAGATGTTGCGCAGTATATCAAAGGTCGCAGGTGTGATATCAAGAAGGAGCTGAATTCTTAATTCAAAATGTTCTTTTCTGAGATCTTCTGGTGTCGAGTCTTTTGCACGTAAACTGCTAACAGGATGTAGTGTTAGTTTTGGTTTGTACTAAAAAATTGCAACTGTATTAGAATAATTTGGTGCCTATTTCTGACTGATTGTCTTTATGAAACTTGTGATGAAACTTTGATGTTTTCAGGGACAGCGGCGGCAACTGCTGTCGCGTCTGTGTCATCACCTGCTGTTGCGCATGTCGACCCAACTGCTGCAGCAAGACACCGGGATGCATCTCGGCTGTCAAAGCCATCTCCATCGATATTCGATGACGAATACGACTTCTGTCAGGAAGATACTCCAGTAATTGTAGCGGATCACTTAACTCCATTTGGTGGTGTGCCTTCTCAGGAGGAGGCTGATGCAGCCGCACGAGAATTAAAAGCAACCTTTGTTCAAACGTGAGTGCTACCCTTTTTCTTCCAACGATTCTTTGCCAAATAGGCATTCTTTTTGTCAAATCGTAGCACTGGGGTATCAATCGAATCGTGCCGCACTCTGGTGTTTGTTACGAGAGAGGTAGTTTTGTATGTGCAATCTGATTGGCATTTTTAAGCTCACCGTTTTACATTTTGTATCTCCATGCAACGTTTAGCTCATAATCTTTGTGCACAGGGAATCTCCCATGATAACTTCTCCCAGGAGCCCTGGTCCCTCTATCAATGATGCCCCGTGTGCAGAGGTGGGCTCCGTGAGTATGACAACTGCTACACAGCGATCTTTTGATGTGCAGGAGCTGACCACAACAACTTCGAATCAGTTGGTCAGCTCGTCAGCTGAGCATAGTCACGCTCTATCCCTTTTAGCACCGGGAGGAAGCCATGTTGTAGCTCGATGCATCGATCTAATGCAAACCGATCCTGACGTTCAGGTACGTTCTCTGTGGCTTAATTTGCAGTTTCCGTGATGGGCATATCCCATCTGAAGTTTACTCAGTTATTCCTCCAGACGAGACGAATTTAGATATGTCTGGCCATTTTTCTTGTTTAATTAAGTTTTCCATGTGGAAAAATTATCGCTGAAATAATTGTGGGCATATCAAGCTGTCGTAATTGTCAGGAATTTTCTACTACTATTTATTTAGTTTCGGGAAGTAACCCGCGCGTTGGTGTGATCCAGGCAGCAGTGGTATCGCTGGCCAAAGATCCAGCTATTTGGGACGCATTCGTGAAAAACGAGAAGGTTCAGGAACTCATGCGAGCACGCCCAATGACTGTATCTCACAATAGAGGTTTGTGTTAGTTTCGTGATTTTATGTTCGACTTTGGTCAGCCTGGATGCATCGACTCTGTTGTTGAAGCACATCAGCCTTGTAGCGTGTTGTTTTCTGAATTTTTTTGTCAGCCCAAAGCTGCATCAGATGATTTCTCATGTTTTGACGTGTAAGTATGTGTATAGTCTTGCCTCAGTTAGACACGTTAGAAGATTACACTGAGTTTACCTTAGCATTTGATATAGGTTATGAAGGATACGAGGAGATTTCGAGTTCGAGCATCCCAACACAATCACAGCGTGTGAATCCTTTTCTGGTTGCATTCAATTGCATAAGGAATGTTGTATGGGAGATGATGGACACCATGGTAGACCTTGTGAACGGCGTCTTTGGATTTGTGGATCGGAAGATCTTCGGCGACAAAGATAGTGATCCAACTGACTTGCCTGTTAAGGCGTGCATGGTACTAACAATTCTTGTTCTTGCGCTGGTTGTGTTTAAACGAAATCCAACGCCATTTGCATGAAACACTCAGGAGCTGAAATGACCAGTATGGAGTGGATTGCGCGACTGCAAAGAAGAAGATTTCTATGTCGGGTGCTACGTCCGCTGGGTTTTATATGGTAATGTCCAAATCTGCAGTGAAAACAGATGTTGTGTTTCAGTTTTTATTTCGTAAATTGTAAAGGACACGGTTGTATGCTTGTTGTGTCCTCGTTACGGAGACACAGAGACTAGGTTTTATCCAGGAAAGATTGCTTTGGCTTGGACCCTGTGCTGAAGGCTTCTGGTTTGGATTTAGCAGTAGAGGATTTTGAGAAGGGTTGGTTCACACATGTACATGGTTGTTTGTAGGCCAGACGTCGTGCATTATTGAGGAAAATGTCCCGGGCCCATATTGTTAAGGCCGAATGGATGCTTTATAGTTTTTATATCAAAGTTTTATTTTCTGTTCAGAAAGGCTTGCAGTTGGGTAGCAAGCAAATTTGTCGACAAGTTGGAAGGATAATTAATGAGATTAGACTGCCTCTACTTGTAGTAGGTTGGGCCTGTGGCTAGTAGGAGTTTTGAATATTGTATCACTCGAAAATAGTTTTATTAAGATATCTTGTTAATGGTGGCTTGTTTGTACTGTAAAGTTCAAGCAACTTCTCTGTAGACGTGTTATTGATTGAATGGAAGTCCTATAACAACGTTGGGGAGCCGTAACTGTTGCATGTTCAAATAGTTCCAAGGTTATAACCAGTTGCCGAGCTACTGTTGTCAGTTGTCACTTTCGTTCGCATAATCTTTGTGCATGCTGTTGCTCATTCGGGTAGAACGTCCATCGAACCGACAAGTTTCCTGGTCTCACACGGGATATTGGACTATAATGTTCACTTCCAAGGCAGGTTCAATGATTGTGGCTGCAGGAGATGCAGGTAATTTGTAACGGTTGCTACGTTCGAATTGTGACTGTTCCATCTTCGATAGATTTTCGTAAGCATCGGGAGTTGCATTCTTATAGAGTTCATTGACTGTGAGGGGCCTTCAACGATCAGGTGAAATTTCAACACCGACTTTCGAGATATTAAAACATGAGCAATGGTGACTTTTCTGGCGACTGCGTTCGTCGCATACCAACACGTAGCTATGAATACGTAGCACTAACCCGAGAGTAATATAAATTGCCATGCCAGATTAAAGTGGATATTCCATGATCGAGGAAACTTGCAGTGAAAACCACAAAGTTCACACATCTTAATGCTAATACACTCACGAGGTGCTCGTCAACACAAAACTCTGCTACACTGTTCAACTCTGATTAGATCCCTAGACCGTGCGTGCCTGGTTGCATGCAAAGTTTCGATCACCAACCAATTCTACGAAGAGAGAGTTCATCATGCAAGTCAAAAAATAGGCGGCTCAGATCCTGTATTTCAGAGCTCGTGCCAATCGACGAGTACATACATTCACAAAAGGAATTGTGGCACGCTGCATAGCATGGAGTGAGTGCAACGCCATTTACTTGCCGCTCGCAACTTCGTCAGCAGCACCTGAGATCTTACTCTTCAGCTCCTCAATGTCTTCAACGAGTTCCTTACGGCTAGATTTGAACAGCAAGTATCGGTACACAAACCATCCAGTGTAGCCGAGCCCAATGAGTTCCATGATCTTGGGCAGCAGTGGGACGGAGTTGATGGCTCCTACGATGGTGGAGGAGAACCATAAAGCCACAAGGGCACCTCCGGCGTAAACTACGACGGTGGTTTTGTTCTCAGTCTGGTCCCACTGTTCAGTCATTACAGCACAAAGCTTGTTAATAAACGACAACATTCATTTCACCATACAGAATTCTGTTTGGGGTCTAAGTTTGATAAATAGAATCTGAATGAACCCTGAAAGACCTAAGCTTATTAACATTGAAGATGGGGAGAGGAACTGACCTTGGCCTTGAGGTCTTCGACGAATTCTTGGATTTGAGCAGAGCTGTCGCTGTCGGCGGTAGCCCTGACGCGCAGAGGATTGAACTTCTTGGACTCTGCAGGATTAACATGTCACGATTTGTCAGATCGAGCCCATCGGAGAGCACTTGACGAGTATCTCTGTTGAATCATTTCAAAATATTAGATACTAAACGCACACGTCGCTGAACTACCTTGAAGACGTATTTAGAAGAACAGATAAGGGAGAGTAGTCGACTCGAGCAAGCATATTCCTGTTGATATCGCAGAATTTTGTTAATGAACCCAAGAAATCGACAGGATTAGAGCGAAATCCTTCGAATAAAGACGGGTTACATATAAGTCGAATCCGAGCATCCTAAAAGGCAGTGGACGGACAGTAGCATCATCCTCACATATCGCTCAAACCATTGAGCGGTGAGTGGATAACATACGGCTATCGCGGCTGAAAGTAATGAGAAGAACGATACCCTACAACACGTTTTCCGCTTCATGTCATACAACAGGGTTCAACGACTTACAGTCGCGAACTCTTTCGCAGTACCGAACGACAAACTACTCGTGACGGTTCTAGGGAGCTCCAAACCTCACTGTACAGACAATGGTAGCAAGTCTAAAGCTCCCCCCACCACGTATCCTAAAATGCGACACGGTGAAGTTCGGGTTACAGCACATTGGAGCTTCAAACACTCGACATGATTCAGCCAAAATTCAACAAAGCAACCGCCACCATAACTCCAACACGCGAAATAACTCTACCCAATTGGAGTTTTACCACGTTTTACTTCTCTCAATGAAGACATTGCAACTCACCTGCTTTCCTTGCGGTCAACACCACCTTGTTGCCATGCACGAGGCTCCTCCTGAGTGACAACGACGCCGACACTCTCTGGGTCGACCTCGTCGTGGACGAGGCCACAGCGCTGGTGGATGCGGCGGCAGCAGCCACGGAGGTCGACAACGCTGCGACGGACGCCATCTCAACTAGACTGAGATTTCACCAGACCAGATCAAATGCCGCTCTGATTGATGCGAGCAGCAAGGTTCGCACGACAATTTCACAGATCAATCTCTCGCCAGTCGCGGTAGAATACCAGATTGTATCAAGCTCCCTGGCAGTTGGTGCGCCGTGATGCTAGGAAGACAGACCAACTTTGACGTTGGAGCCAGGAGGGAAATCTGGCATGGCGGATCTCAGCCAACCGTGGCCGTCCAGGTCCAATGTCCTTGGATAAGGTACCAGCGTCCGCAGAATCATTATTCTGGTGGAGAATTATGAGAATGATATCCTGTTCGCTTTCATTTTTCTCGTGTTTTCCGTTGCTTAGGCCAGTGTGTGGTCCCCAACGAAACTTTGTTCAGCGAACGTCCCCGGCCCACCCTGGCTATTTAGGTTTTTCCTTACCGCTGCCTTCTAGAATTGTGGTCTGGGCGCACACAATCACATGAAATCCCATGAAGTTGCTCAATATTAAGTTGAGAGAACTAGCTCCTGCACTATCTTCTGAGGCAATTTTGCTACTGTTAGCCTCATCAATCAACTTTTATGTATAAACACACACATGTATATGTACAATTACACACACACGCACTCAGTACCGTTCTTGTTGTTATCAATCCATGTTCAGGAAACAATGCAACCCGTAATACACAGACTTGTGTGAGTTAACATGAAAATGCACCTAAATTGGCGCTAAGGCTCCTCTGTGAACGCTGATTTTCTACGGATTGGAAGTCGTGGGGTTGTGAGAATGCCATGGGTTGAAATCGTTTACCAATACGGGTACCTGACCACCTGGTATCCCTAACCTTGTCGATATATTCCGGTTGATGAAGGTGCTTATACCCTTCCAGTTCGTCTGTTCCGAAGGGGGATTCAATTCGTTTGGAGATAAAATTATTCATCCAACAGTCATTTCAAACTGATGTTCCCAAGCTTCTCCGTGTGGTTGAGCAAGGCGAGGAGCGGGGAATTGTAGGGTGGTGCTCAGTGCGTGGGGCTGAAGATTGCGCACCAAGCAGCTGGAGCTTCTTGGTTCCATGAGACTCAGTTCACTGCAATTTCTGGTTCGTACCGTGAATCACCTCAGTTTAGGTCATCGAATAAGCGGCAGAATGGCGTTTTTTGACGAATCCAACGAGCCTTTGGGCGATGACGCTGTCGTGCAATTCAAATGGTACCTGAGGCAGATGTTCTTGTGTTAAGGAATCGGGAAGGAGTATGTTAATCTCTCTCAAAACTGAGTGATACCTGTAGGGGTAATGTCTAGTTTCAGTTAATCACAAAAAAAGAAAAAAAAAAGGTTATTGGGTGTATGGGACTGTATTGAGTTGCTTCCAATTTGAGATTGAGCTCTTTTAGAGTTGGCAGTAGCAAAATTTATGTCAGTGCCACTGAGCCGACATTTCCTCATGTCTGAAATCGAACTTGAAAATTTTGGGTTTCGATTTTATTAAGCAAGTTGGCGCTTAAGTTGCAGCTTAGATTCAGGGGTTAGTGAAGAATTCTGCAGAGTTTTTTTGATTAAATCAATGATCTGTTAACGGAGGTCATCAATCTTACTGATGGCTGATATACAAATTGGAATAGGGTTACTACTGGCACGGAGGATGGGTGCGTACTAGCGAAGGGGTTTTGGAGTCTTCAAATTTTCAATGCAAGGCTTCTGTAGGTATCACAGAATCAGGGTTCAATTTTTTGTTTGAGGGAATGCGAGGATACTGAGGAGTGTTATCTCGTGTGTACAGGTTTTCAATGTAATGCGCAGTTGATTGCATCCGAGTGATCTGAGTGGATAACCTTAAACCCTAAACCTTGAAATATCATGGCCATAGCACCAGAGAGCTTGCGCACTGCTATGGCTATGGCAGTGCGACTGGGAGCCCCCCGTTGCCACGCCTCCATCCTGCTGCGCTCCCCTTTTGGCACCCTTTTCCGCAAGCACCACTACAATCGTCTGTCCCCAAGACCAAGGTGGTCGAGAACTCTGCATTCTACCACATCTCTGTGCTCCAAGCCGTCGTACGCTTTGCCTGTGGTGAGTTCGGTCCAGGATGCAGTGACGAAGCCGGTGACCAAAGGTGCTGGGTTTGACCTTGCTAACGAGGTATTAGATTTCTCGAGGCGCTCTCACGAGTGCGGGAAGCTGACTGAAAAGGATGTAGGAACAAGGGTGCGGGTATGCGGATGGGTTGCATCGCAGCGGAGCCACGGGGCTATTGCGTTTGTTAATTTGCGGGACCACTCCGGAATTGTGCAGGTACGAGAATGCGGTGGTCCTTCTAATTGTACACGTTTGTGAACATCATTTCGAAGATCTCATGAGAGTGGTTCTCAAAGTCCTATCATTTCCTCTCCCTTTGAACGTTTGCACCTTCTGGAAATGGCAGGTCAAATCAGATCCGGACAACTTCCCTGATTGTCATGAAACCGCCCAACACGTGCGTGTTGAGTACGTGGTAGCAGTTGAGGGTACTGTGCAGCTCAGACCTAAGGAAGTTGCAAATGCTCGTATGGCGACTGGATCTATTGAGGTAGTTTGTTTACTACTCGGATTAGCTTGTTGCTGGTGTTTGTTGATTGGCAATTCAACTGCTTCCATTATGGAATCAGCTTGTTGTCCATGTTTTCCCTGCACTGCAGAATGTGTCCGGAATGCGTGATTGAGTTATTTCGCATATTGCTTAAGCTTATGCAGAATTATTGTTTGACATGTATTCAGATCATTGCGGAGAGTCTACAGGTTCTGAACAAAGTGGGATTGGCTTTGCCATTTTTGGTGACACTTGCTGACGACAATAAAGAAATGCCTTCTGAAGAAGTTCGTCTTAGGTATGATTAGGTTGTGTTAAGTCTTTCTCCGAATTTTTCAGGTCTACATTGTTACAGTGGTAATGCAGAGACTGCATTAATTTTGGGAGTTTTGATCTGACTGCATAGATCTTGTACGGAATCGTTTTGAGCTATATTAGGCTCTTGTACACGAACCTGATGGATGATATAATCGCAGGTATCGACACCTTGATTTAAGGAGGGCTCAAATGAACACTAATTTGCGAATACGTCACAACATTATCAAGCTCATGCGCAGGCACTTGGAAGATGTTCACGACTTTATTGAGGTTATTTACCATAATCAAAACCGATAACCAGTGACATGAGGATTTTGCAAACAGATATCGAATACTATAGTAGGAGTGGCTTGTAAGAATCCAGACTCTCATCTTGTCTGCGAATTTTCTGTCTTCAGATAGAGACTCCAATATTGACAAAGTCAACTCCAGAAGGTGCACGCGATTACCTTGTTCCATCTCGTGTACAGGTAATTAGATACTTCTTTTGTTTTTGTCCTTGCATTCTTAATGATACTTTAGAATAATGTGAATGAACACGGTTCACCTATCCTCACTCAAAATATTATGAAGTTCGTCTTACATCACGTTGTAGACCTTTGTGAATGCTTGTATCCAAGTTTTCTCCACTAATGTGAGCTATGGTGGATTGAGGTTGACTTTGATAATACCTTGAGGATATTTAATGTGGTTCTGCTTATATAATTTAATCACATACTAAATTTTTTGGTCCTTCTACGTGATTGAATAAATTGGATGTCGTCCCTGGTATAAATCTGCATAGTAATTAATGAGCCGTACTTGATTGTTTATATCTTTGCTTTTTTGCGTGTATACAGCTAGATTTGTGGTTGAATGATACTTGTTTCAAAAGAAAGTTGAGTTGTGTTGGTGGTTGTGGCAGCCAGGAGATTTTTATGCTTTGCCTCAAAGTCCACAGCTCTTCAAGCAGATGCTCATGGTTTCAGGGTTCAACAGATACTATCAACTAGCCAGGTAACTTTTTCTCTGGTATACATTTTCTGGATGCGTATGGCTTATTTACGTAAGAGCATTTTATAGTTTTAAGAGCTGCTTGCTGAGTTTTAGCAAATTTTCACACGATGTAGGTATTTCCTCGGTAGAGAATATCTAACATTATCCGCTACCAACTAAATAGCCTACTGAACAGGCGAGATTGTGAGAAAGCACCATGACTTGTTTTGGAACCATCCAGGTGCTTTCGAGATGAAGACTTAAGGGCGGATAGGCAACCAGAGTTTACACAGCTAGATTTGGAGCTTTCTTTTACACCTCTTGAGGATATGCTGGAGCTCAATGAGGGGCTCATGAGACATGTGTGCTTTCAAACATATCTTATGCTGCTCTTCCTACATTTTAGTTTCTGTTCATCTACTCTAAAATATTTCTCAATTCTACAAGAGATTCTTTGTGGGCTTTCTTTTTACCTTGAGCAATACCCGATCCCTTATTTTATACTTATGGTAATAATTATTGAGTTGAACTCGTTTTTTTGTTTCGGTGTCTTACAGGTGTTCAAGCAAATAATAGGGGTCGATCTTCCTAATCCTTTCCGAAGGGTTACTTATGCTGAGGCAATGTCACGTTATGGCAGTGATAAGCCTGATCTTCGTTATGGACTAGAGCTTGTTAAGGTATAATTTTAATATCACCTTCTGATTTCTTTCTACAAGAGTAATGTCAGTGGTTGATCTTGTTATCACGAGTCTATGATGATTCCTAGAGATAGTTGTAACTTCACATGCCATAACTGTACCTATGTATTTATTCTCGTTGTTTTATTTTGAAAGGTTTCGGAACTGTTTGCGGGATCGAGTTTTGCACCATTTTCAAGCGCTGTGGAAGAGGGTGGCTTAGTTAAGGCAATCAGTATTCCAGGGGGTTCTTCAAAAATATCAGCTACAAGGTTAAAGAAAGGAGATGTATATCAACAAGCTATTAAGTCGGGAGCTAAAGGCTTACCTTATGTGAAGGTCTTGGCAGGCGGTAGAGTTTATCACAATTCCTTTATGCCTTATTTTTCCTATTAAACCTGCAGCAGGGTCATCAGTCCTACCAACACCACAGAAGAATCACTTACGTCATACTGAGTAATTATAGTCTTCTCGATCCGTTTGGTTACACTTCATTATGTCGTAAATGTGTATCTCCCTCTTTGCCCATTAACCTCTATGAACATCTGCTTCTTTCCCTGTGAACATCTGTTTCATACATGTCTCTATTTATGATTTTTAACGATGCTAGCTGATGAACATTACGGAATTAAGAATTCGACAGTGTCCAGGTACTTTTCTCTGTGAATTTTGAGGTCAGAATCATATCGGTAGTAGACGTATTGACGTACAAGTTGCCATGCAGGTGAACTTGAGGGGCCTCCTGCTCTTGTTGGAAGCTTAAGCCCGGAGAAGAAGCAGGAACTAGTATCGCTTTGTGCTTCTAATGCAGGAGATCTCATCGTATTCGCAGCTGGCCCAGATTCATCTGTGCATAGAACTCTTGATGCCCTTCGTACTTATCTTGCTGACAACTTGGACATCGTTGACAAGGTGCTTTACTTCCTATTATCGGGACTCACCGTGTTTCTACCTGTAGATTTGGGACATTTTTATCCATTTTTGAGTTCTGCATATTCTTCTTTTAATTCGGGACATCTGCAGGCTTGCATCATGCAGAGCTATATGTTTCAGTTTCAGTACTCACTTACAATTGTGCGATCTGTGGTTGATGTATCAGAGTGCGCATGCTATACTCTGGGTTACGGATTTTCCCATGTTTGAATGGAATGAAGATGAACAAAGGCTTGAGGTGAGCTTTACTTGCACTGTGGACCAAATAGATTCACAAAGTTTCTTCGTAGAACGTTGATTTTCGGACGATAATGCTCTACCTTTTGTCTTTGTGAGCTACATGTCCTGAAGCTTTTTATCTGATTTACCAAGCATCTGGATCATTCCCAGTCGATTATCAGACCAGAAAGAAATTGTATGCATATCATTACTCAATTCCTTGTGTGAGCATGTGCCTGAACAGTAACATCTTTTATCCAGATCTAATGTCACAATGCTGATTTTTATGTCGCAGGCGCTCCACCATCCCTTTACCGCTCCTCATCCAGATGATATGGGAGATCTTAAAAATGCTAGAGCTTTGGCTTATGATCTCGTTTACAATGGTGTTGAGGTGAATTCTATTTACCTTGAAAGTTTGCATTAAATCCTGTTTAAATAGGTTTGCTCTTTTGGTACTAAAAAGTCTGAAGCGTATCTCAACGGTTGGCATTGAATCCTGTATTTAATGTTCACTTATTTACTTCTTTCTTGTGTCAGATTGGAGGTGGAAGTCTGAGAATATATAAAAGATCTGTTCAAGAAAAAGTGCTAAGTGCCATTGGCCTGACTCCTGAAGAAGTACACTCCTGAATCCTAACTTATCTCTTGGAAATTCTTCTTTGCAAATCATTGGATAGAAATATGAAAATGGGTTTAATGTCGCATCTGGGGCTCGCTTGTTCTGTCGGAAGCAATATTCACAGGTTTCTCTTTGTAATTGCTCCACTAATCGATCGTTCACATTACCCCAAGCTTTGCAATCTGATCTATGTGTGAACAGGCAGAAGAAAAATTTGGGTTTCTTTTAGAAGCGCTAGATCTCGGTGCTCCACCTCACGGTATTGCCTAATACTTGCACTCTATTGTGGTCTTCTAATTTTGAATTTTTATTGTAAACCTTACTTGCCTGAAGCATTCGACAGGAACAATGAACTATCATTTCGAATGAAAAGTGTGGAGAAAATTTTAGTCTGAACGAACAAAACCGTGTTTGCAAGTGCCTTGATTTGCTCTCTCTCTCAATTTTGTAGTTAAACTTTTCGTCTCGTGTGATGTCAACGTGCAGGAGGCATCGCCTATGGATTGGACCGGCTGGTCATGTTACTGGCTGGCGAGACCTCAATTAGGGACGTCATTGCATTTCCCAAATCTACTACAGCTCGGTGTTTGCTAACAAACGCCCCATCATCTGTCGATTCTTCACAATTAAGCCAACTTTCTCTTAGGTCTACTGTAATCAATACGTGATATGTATCACATCTATCCACTCTCTTCAATATCATGCTCACCAATCATTTCAATACCGCCAGACAACCTCCAATTATTTTTCTTAAGCAATTTGATGGTGCTTACATTGTAATAGGAGTGATCCATGTCCTTTTCAAGTCGCATGTGTAGACTTCCACTTAGACGGCCTTGTAACAAATGCTTTTTTGAAAGTGCTCCGTTTGCCGAAAAGCGAGTCTTATTCAACCTCTGAAGGGTAAACTACATTCTATTTAGCGACGGTTATGAAATATTGTGGGTTAGCGTGTGTGTCAGTACGTCTGTGTGTATATTGACTGGCTACATCGAAATGAATGGTGCATTTATCAAAGTAATAGAATCTGATGTCAGTGATTTTGCTCGACTCGACGTTGCATGTCAACGTGGTGCTCTACAAAACGACAATTCCTGAGTTTCTTCAACTTTACAACTCGTTAATTTGAGACAGCCCAGTGCTGAAGGCATGAATATGTGACTTTTTAATTTAGGATTCTCAAAGGATAGCTGTACAGGCTTTCAACTACGTTATGTTTTACTGGTTATTTAACGCTAGATTTTTAATAAGAAAAATCACACTGCTCCAATGCAAACTCGGCATTCGTGAATTTCAGCCATTAATGCGTGTAGGAGAAATATCATGTTTCACAAACCAGAATCAACCCGAGAGTGCCAGGCACGGATGGAGACGCCGAAGGAGACGAACAGAACAGAGTCGCACGAAAACAGTTGAGGCTTCCGACATTCTGAGCCCTATACTCGGCCTCCAAGCCTCCCCTTGCCCCCGAGAAATTTTTCAGAAGCAGATGATGGGGATAGGACTTTGTGCGCAACTGCCGTTGTAATTGTTTCTATCCGTTGTTATCGAGGAAGCTCCGAGGGTTCTTTTTTTTCGATTGTTTAGGTGGCCGTGCGGTGCCGAGTTTAGGCAGAGAGGCAAGCTGAGTTTCTTGGGATTCGTTGGCTTCATTGGGTTTGGTGGTTTTGTTGAAACTCTACCTCTACGCCGCAGCGTAAGTGCGCCATCGGTGACAGGATGTGCGTTGTTGCAGTGAGATCGTTGCGCGTGCACTGTCCGGCTGTGGTTTCTCTGCCTCTGGAATCCTGGAAGGTGTGTTGTGTTATTGATTCTTTGTGGTCGCGGTTTTGGATGTGGTATATGGAGTCTCGGTGTCTGCGGTTGTTAATGGTGATGATATTTCTGAATTTGATAGAATTCGTTTGTTACTGATGTATCGTTTGTGATTAGGTTTTTTATTTGATTGATGAATTAGAATTTGGGAATTGGTTCCATGGATTACGGTGACATTTAGCTGTGGAACAATACCTGATGTTGGATGTTGCAATTTATGTTGTTATTCCCTTCATTGATTTTGCAATGATATTCTCCTTACAGTTACAGCTTAATTTTGCCCTTAAGTGAATCTAGCTCGAATTGTAACGACGCCAACTATCTGCCAGTAGCATCGCAGTACTAAGCTCTTCACCTCCGAATTCTGAGTCATTTTGTTTATGAGAGTTACCAAGTTACAAGTAGCAGTACCTTTTAAAACACTCTCTAGTAATTTGATCGGACAAATTAATGTAGAGTATTAATGCATTTTGTTGCTGTCTCGACGTTGTACTGGAATTTCGTTGTAAACAATTTTAGGGTTTGTATGTACAGGTGAACAAGAATCTCTGCCATTTTCTTCCATCTCCAGACAAGCATCGTGTAGGAAGCAGGTTGAAAATCAGTCAAGTACCTAATGCAAATTTAGACAGGTGGGATAGTCCGCACAACAGAAGGCTACCACCATGCCGGGCACATTTTGATGAGGAGCAGCTATCGAGATCCAATTACCCAAACAATGCAGAGGGTTTTCCGGGTGAGGAGAAGGAGAGTTTCCTCGAGCGGTTGGCGCGTGCATGGGCTATTCTTTTCCCAGCCAAGTCAAATCCTTCCTCAAATGCGTCTATTGCTAAACAGAGACTTAAAATGATTCTCATCTCAGATAGATGCTCTGTGAATGACGACGCCAAGAGGAGGATTGTGACGAACATTGTTGGGGCTCTTTCTGATTTTGTGGAGATCGAATCTGAGGACAAAGTGCAGCTAAATGTCTCCTCGGATCCTGATTTGGGCACAGTTTACTCTGTGACAGTGCCTGTAAGGAGGGTGAGACCTCAATATCAGGAGTTCAGTCATGAGCTTGTAAATACCGAACTCAGGACGTTCGACTATGAGGAAGTGGAAGGCAATTTTCGCATGGTAGACATTCGTTTTGAACACCCAGATGTTTTTCATCAGGATGTGGTTCCTGATGGCTTCCAGGATAATTCGGATGTACAGGAAAGTGAAGATGGTTCAGCGCCGAATGTCTGATTCCTAGCTATGTCTCTTTGGATAGTGCGTACATTATACATCTGGTGGCATATTGTGTTGTAAACACACAGAGCGTCTAATTACATCGACACATGAGCAACAGCTTTTAGATTTGGGTTTGCTTCCAGGAAGATATGATTGCAGATATGTAACAAGTTGCGAGATTTGAAGCAGTCTCAGAACATCTCACTATGTGGACTGCCGGGAGACCAAGTGTAGCACAGAGCCCTTTGGTTTAGACCATGAGATCATGCAGAGGTTGTACATCTACTCGTCGTAAGAGCTTAGCTGTGGATGGTAATCTTCTCTGTTTTTTACTTTCCTACGGACACCCAATTGAACAATTTCATGTAGAGACTGACGTCTTTCGCTGCTGGAAGCTTTCAGTGCTTCCTAAGTACTAATTCAACAGTGTGACCTGGACCGTAGTACCAGACGTCCACAGTTTTGTTACATTGAGCTTTGAATAGTTGAATTTGATATGGAACTCAGATGCGCTGTACCGCGATGCTTCTCCAACCTACAGTGTAGCGAATCTACCTTCTTTCTTTGTGTCGACTTCAGGGTGTACAAAGTAATGCTACCCATGTAGAATCTTGTAGTTTACCACGATTGCCTTATGTCACATCACAGACCACAGTGGTCTCATGAAAGGGGTTGAACGCATTGCGTTGCTGCTAAGCTAGCGCTTGGAAGACGAATGACGCTGCGCACCCGTCTTACAGAGCCTATGCATCGAAATTTGCAGTAAACGATCCCTCCTCGAGGAGCGGCTAAGGCGGACGCCGTACTTCATTCTCCACATGGCAGTCTCCATGCCCAGAAGACTTAGTATACATGCATAACAACTGTTGAGACTCAGCTCCATGTCATGATGAAAAACTTCTGCTCCAAATCGTTACCTCATGGGGGTGGATGTCAAGCGGAACGAGATGGAGAGTTTGATCTCTGGACACGGTCGCAGCAAAGCGTACAATCAAACTAAAGGCTTGAACTGGTCCTGCAGAAAGAGGAAAAGTTTATTCTAGATGAAGGACTTGTGAGATTCAGTTCACTCAACTGAGAATAAGTCCCCGCTCCCCGCACAAGTGCTTTTTGCTTGTTCCCCACATGGCTTGGGTCCAGCCGACTTGTGTGCACTGTGCAGCAATCCTGGGTGTTGTGCTCATGAGGTGAATCTCGTCAGAGTGAGAACTAATTATCATTTTCAGCCTGGATGATGAATTCAGAATAGAAGCCGTGGGTCATTCTTGATCAACTGATGTCTGGATTTTGCACCCCTTTCGGAGCATTCATCTTGGAAGCTGTTCAGGATTTCCTTTTCAACCTTGCATTATTTTACCTGCGGTTACTTCCGATCCCTCTCATGAATGGAATCTTTAGCCGCCCCGTGAATTCCTGCGAAGATGGTGGGTGCTTTCCCTCGCTTGACTCTAGGAATTCCAAACCGCATCGCAGCGCTGGCAATTTCCATCCATCACCATTCCGAAGCTGACTGCTACATTTCCAGAATCTTTTTCGACACGGTTCCCTACGATTGCACCAAAAGCCTTTGAGTGAATGATTCATTGCAAAAGTGAAAATGAATTCAATTTGCCGAATTCTAGTAGCTGAAAAGCTTCAAGTAGGCGGTGCAGAGCAAGATCCACAACATCCAATAGAAGTGCCAAGATAAAATATCTTTAAAAAAACAGATTCCCCTCTTGCGATTTGGTATGATAACAGTGGCCTTGGCCACCATGGCAGCATTTCACTCGCGGTAAGAATATCTTTTTCCTGTGGAGCTCCACGAAAGCTGCCTCTGAGCTCACTCCCTCCTCTCCATCCCCACCCAACGATTGTGCTCAACAGTCACTTATCACCATATCTCCTCTTGCACCTCAGGTGTCTGGCGCCACACTCAAGTTACCAAGGGACGTTTATTCTGTCAACCACATGGCATCACGACGCATCGAACTCAGTGAAACAATCTCTTCCTGTGGAGAGCAACGAAAGGTGCTGGTCAGCGGCGAATTTGGACAAGTAGACCATATCGAACGTCTCCTTCCTCCTCACTGCAGAGTGAATAAGAGTCAGGTTGCTGGAACAAGTAAAAACAAAAAAAGAATCAAAATTTTAAAATTTTAACAAAAAACTTCTCTGTGCCTCGGGATCGACAAAAACTTTTACCGAAACCACTCATGTGCTAGTGATCTGAGCTTCACAACCCCATCACTACTTTCCAAAGGCTGCATTAGTCCCGTTTCTAGAAACCAGCACCTCTCCGTGGACGGCCCAGAGGAGTTTGCTGGCAAGACTGGAATCAGATTCCATGTTGGTTTTTCACCGATTGTTGCAAACTGGCCCGCTTGTCTGGACGCTCATCGGATGGATGCTCCACCGAGCCGCAACAAACAACATCCTCGGTGCATGGCTCATACACACACACATTCACTCACTGTGAGCTCATCGTCCCCACAGCAAGTGCGATGCCATGTTTGGGACCTCAGGTTTATTACACTGTCAGTTCATCATGTTGTTCATCATGTTGTTCAGCATATAAATATATATATATATATATATATTCCTTTATGTGAAATATTCACAACTGAAAAGAAACTGCGCACAGGCAAGCATCGCTGCCTTGAAGAATGACCTCCTTTAGGTTTCCCTACATTGTTGCTTCACTTTTGTGCTTCAGCCAAGGACGATGTGATTTAGTAAACTTCTATAAACCAGAAAAAAAAAAAAAAGGGAAGTGAATAAGAAATCAGTGATTGAACAAGTGTTTTGATGTCCTTGGTCGACAACATATTTGGTTCGACCACGAAATTTGTTGTAATTATTTTTAGTTTTCACATTGAGACAAGACTAAAGATTTTGTGTGACATAATTGCCATTCTTTATTTAAGTACTGTATTTTTAAAACTATTTTAAAACCCTCACTATTGGAATTAGTAATATATAAGAAAATATTTTTTATTTTTAGAAATATTAATTTCTTGTAAAGTTGAAGTTATTATCAAAGTAACATAAATCTAATGTTTTAAGAAACGTTTTTTTTTGTAAATATTTAAGCACCTAATTATTCTTTGTACCCTATGTATCTTTATTAAATATTCTCAAATATGATTAGTACCAGGTCCAAAAAATACTAGACACCTTGTATTTGAAAGAATCAAGACTTACAGGTGTTTATAATTCTTTTAAAAGAAAAATTAAGATTAAGACATTTTTTGGTGATCTCAAGCCTATGGTTTTGTTTATACCTTAGATACATTATGAAGATTGTGCACTCTCTTTGTATTTTATTTAATTTTAAATATTTATTTTGTACATAGATTCTTAAAAAGATTATTGCTTATTATTTATTTATAAATATCTCTCTTTATAATTATTAGTATTTACACAGTTTTAAAATATATTTCTTAAAACTATTAAATAAACATAGTTATGTATTTATTTATTTTTTAATTAGTTATACTTTACAACTAGCTACTATCATCAATATTGAAAACATTGTGAAATTAAAAGAATTATTAATAGAGGGTCAAGTATCATATTAAAATTACAAAAATCATTCGAACTAGTTGAAAAATAATGTTCATATTACAATGGGAAGGATTTTAGATAAGATGTTTTTGAATGCCAAAATATTCTAAAATATTGCAATTATTGTTTTAAGAAATAAAATTAGAATGTCTATTAAGTTTTATTAACTTCATTAAATTTCACATATAATAGATTTTTTTAATGATTTTTTTTACTAAAATACTAAGTTCCATAACATATTAATAAAATAATATGAATGAAATCAATTAAAAACTCATCGAAATATATCTCTGGAAATTTTAACTTTAAGATTTAATAGTTGTAAAATAATATACATAATAGCGATTTATTTTAATTTATTAATAATATTATTATTATATATAAGCTTATCTATTCTCTAAATCATTTATTTATTTATTTTGAAATTTGTTTTTAAATAGAAGAAGGAAAAAAAAATTCTAAAACACTACAGTTTTATCCTCTTCAAGAATCAGTATATTATTTGTTCATATAACATTTTTTTTATTATTCAATTCAATTTTTAGATTAATATATTTACTTATGTATTAAGTTCAGTTATATTAATGCCAAAATAACTTCTTTTCTTTTCTTTCCTGTTTTTTTGACAAATAATTATACACATAATTTGATTTTTGTTAAATTTTATATAAGAAGATTTGTTTAATTAATATATATTTAAAAATAATTTTATAATTTTATAATCAATCAGTAGGTGAAATAAAGATACATCCCACATGCAAAACATCAAATATATCTATTATTATCATTATTATTATACACTTTCATTAAATGCCAAGAAATTGACAAGAGTAAGAAAACCTAGTTTTCTTTGTATAATACATCTTTTGTTACTTTCCAAATAAGAAATTTGTAAAATACCATAACAAACACACAATACATTATTATTATTATTTTCATTTTGTAAGTGCTTCTCATTCAACAAATTTCTCCTCAAACATCCTTGCTCCAACAAGTAATTTCTAATGTTCTTGATATTGTTACCCCACAATCTATTGGCCATAAAACAAGCAAAATAATGACAAAAAAATATGTATGAAGAAGGATGTACCTTGAAATGAACTCCTCCTCCTATTATGTTTGCCAACAGAGATTGGCATAATTAAGGTACTCCTTGTTTCTATTCATGAGGCCACAATTGCATGATTTGGAACACTAGCAAAATACTTGGACACTCACATGGTAATAGATGCCTTATTCCTTGTTACTACAACAATCTATGTATGTATGTATGTAGCAACTAGTGTGAGTTTTTGGCAACCAAGGCCAGCCCCGGCCCACCAGAGGGATTCTTTATGGGATATGCTTCTCGGCACCCAAGACGGAGAGTTGCTTGAGGTGACAAAGCGAGTGGGCCTGGAAATCCTCGCAGGAAACCACGCGATGCTGCTGCCAATTTCGAGCTTCACCACGATGACGATGATGACGATGATGACGATGATGTTGATGTTGTTCGGGAATCTGTGTGTGTTTCCGTCCCCGCTTGCTCAGCTCAGCTCTGCTCTGCTTGTGGATAAGCTGCTGGGACTGAGCAAATGGGCACCGGGATTGTCTGCTGGGAACGAACGGTTCCTGTTTTTTATTTTTATTTTTTATTCTATTGTATTTTTTTTCTGAGCTGGGTGATGCTCAATGCAAATGTGCCGAAGCTGTGGAGGGTGGAAGACGAGAAGCGAAAAGGGTTCCCGTGGCTGACTATCTCGTGTCGCAATCTCAGAAATAAAACTAGACGCCTGAGCGCGGATCTCACGCACAGTGATTGTATCGTGGTCTGGAAATAGGCGTTGGAGTTAATGAAGCTCACGCTTTGTGGATCACCACTCCAAGGGACATGGACTGCCCTGGCGAGCACAGAACTTGGAGACAGATGCTCCGAAGGCGTGAATCCGAGGAATCTCGGTGTCCCATTGACGCAACACCCTTCGGATTCTTTCCCGATAAGTATGTGCGCAGGTCCCCCACAAAACAGAGGGCGAGAGAGAGACAGAGAGAGCGAGATAAAGTCTTTGGCTTGTAGAGAATCAACTTCCTCGGCTCCTGGCAATACATGAATATTCCAGCTACTAGTGGGAAGGGCGGGCTGAAGGGGAAAGAGATGTCGCTGGCAGACTGTCAAAGTTATCCGTACCCCCGAATTGCCTCAATCCCCTCAAAGTGGACCACATTTCGATAGAAGTTCACCGAGGCTTCATTAGGGAAGGCAGTGAAGCTTCCAAATGACGTTCTGTCAGGCGCGTGAAAGTCGCACGCAATTGCATCCAGATCAATTTTTTTGACTCGTCTCAGGTTCGTAGTGACCGCCTGCCCGTGGCTCTTCTCCGACGGGTGAGAGCAAGTTCAGTCGAAGAATTAGGGTTTCGAAGTCGGATTAGGGTTTCCTGGCTCTGATGATGAGGGTGGGCTCACTATGACCAGCATCGCTGGTGTAGACAGTGTGGGGCCAAATTAGGGTTTGGATCTGGAAAAAGTCCATTTTGTCATTGGAATAGGAACACGCGCATCTTTATGACACTTGTTTGGGATTGTACATTGTAGATATTTTGGTGCTTTGTATAATCCAATGGTGTTTTAAGAAAAAAATGAAATGGGTCATTATAATAGCCAATTGGTGAGTATCAACTTCTGTATTCATTGTGGTATCAGGGTTACCATGAAACAAATTTGTAAGTTATGTGAACTCAGACAAATTGAAAGTTCAATGGTTTTGTTGTTTGTCAATTGCAACAAAGTTCAACAATTTTCTTATGAATTAACAACTTTGAATGATTAAGTTCATGGCCTGTATATATAAAGTCTTGTTTGAGAAGAAATTGATAATGTTTTTTTTTTTTTTTTTTTTTTTTGTGTGTGTGTGTGTATATATATATATATATATATATATATACATATGAGTTAATGTAGTTGTTTAAAAATTAAAATAAATATAAGATATATTTTTAGATAGAATGAAATGGTAAGTATAAAATCATGGTCATTATTAGTTTGGAAGTTCAACCCAATATCATGATATATTTATTGTATGAAGAAAACCTTGAACTTTGTATCAATGAATGAATTAATATATTCATTGATCTTTCAATTGAAATAACGAAACATAGAACAATATAAAAAACAGGGATGCATCCAGATTCTGTAAGATTTGTTTTGGAAGAATAAATTTAATCGGATAATATTTGTAGTTGGTTACAGGGAGACCAAAAACAGTTCACCTCCAAGCAGGGAAGTTTCCCAGCCCTGGCTCTACATTCCCATCAGTGGGAATATATAACATGCCTCTTTAAAGTCCTTTCCACAACTGATACATCTAACGAATAAAAACTGATTGAACCCAGGTACAGTTGAAAAAGTAAGTAAAGCTATATTTGCACTGCAGAAGGATAACCAGCTTATCAGTGCCGTGTGAGAATGAGAGAGTGAGGGAGAGCCATGGTGTTTATCTCAATAAAACCTCAGAAGCATATCACCTACCCCATGCGCCCACAGTTTGCAGACAGCACTCAAGGTTATCATGTGTGCTCTCTGGCACAGAGCCCAATACCCATCACACCCATCTCCATAGAAACCAACGTACAGCAACTTCTGGGTCCCAAAATTTACAATTAGGGCTATTAATAGGGCTGGGATTAGGGTTAGGATTAGAGGTTTACTGTCTACTTCATGTTTCTTTTCAGTGCTTTACAGCTACGTGGGAGGTTTACATTCATGGAGGTTCTCGAAACTTGATTTGTTGGACTGAACCCCTGCTGTTCGTTGCAGGTCATGACTGGTTGAGAACAAGCATTTGAATAACCTTGGTTTGTTTTGATTTTAGGGTTACTTGGCTTTGCCAATTGGTTCTTTCATTGTTCTTTTGTTTTTTCTGTGTGGTTTTGATATTTTTCACTTTTCACAAGAAGGAAAGTCATGTATTTTAAACTGAACATTGACAACTGCCTCCATAAATTACTTAATCACAAATCTTTGCTAGTTTATAAATTGCAATAACTTGAATCTATTAAAAATACTGTTACATTGAAATTGATGTAATATGAAAGTTTTTTAATATTTTATTTTTAAAACTCTACCATTTCAAGAAAAAAACAAAGGAAAAAGAAAAAGCAAACAAAGAAGGAAAGAGACAGAAACCAAGAAGAATCTGTAAATATTACTATTTTTATGATATTTGTGATACATCTAACCAATTTGGGTTGATTTTAATATAACAGCTGAATGCAACAGTTTAAAATAAATAAATTTTAGATTCAAAATGAGATAGAAAAGAAAGTAAATATGTGTATAAACACACACACACAAACACACACACTTTTACACATTTAAATATCATACATTCACATTAATAAATCTAGAACATCACCTAATTATCATAAAAGTCACCATGTCATTTGTAACTTGGTAGCATTGAAAGTAAACCAAGTTATACACATCCAAAGTTATTGACGAACATTTGACTTAGATGGAGCTAAATTCAACTCATTAGCGTCCCACTTAAAAACTCGACTTAACCTTAATTATTCTGGAAAATAATGAATTGGAGCCACAAGGAGTGAGACCTACAGAGAAGTCTGCACCGTGCTCACAAGAGCTTCCCGACAAACAGAATGGATGAACGCTTTGCATCCAAAAGCAACGAAAAAGAAAAGTGAAATAGCTTAGTAGTCCAACAAGGATATAAAGAAACATTACCGCAGGCTTCGCGAACAGAAATTGACCAGAAGACTTGTTAACGATCCAAATTCTGTTCATCCATTACGGTAATAGGCGACTCAACTGAAATGGCTCGGAAAGGACGGAAAGGCGCCCGAGAGGGACCCGAAGTGTCGTTCGTCCCTCGTTCCGTGAATCCGTCCTTCGATTCGTCCCTCCTTCCACCTGTTTGTCGTCGTCGTCGTTCGTCGGGACTGACCTCAGTCAACGAACCATATCGACAAAGGGGACCGAAGTTTTCACCACAGAAGGGCTGAGTTGTTGCGGCTCTATTCGCAGCTGGAAGGTCGTGGACCTTCCTAATTTTGTCGTAGATGATGATTGGCAGATAGTTCCGATGATTCTGGTCCGTCGCAGGCTGCGAGTGTTCATTGATCGGCTGCTGGACTCGGTAATTGCCACCGCCAGGCCGGTCCCGAGCCCGTCACCCACAAGCCGGCTGCAATATAAGACCGCGTGCTCACTGCCATCATTTTCTTATAATCAGTCGATTGATCGATGTGGATCGATAGTGAACCTTTGTGTCTTCCAAGCAACTTTCGCGGGGTCGATTCTTCGAGGTGAGTGTTGCATGTCGCTGTGCGCCAAAGGCTTTTAATGAGGTTTCGATGAGGTGGCAGCTTGGGAGTTGTCGTGTTTGGTTTGTGTGATCGAAAGAGGGAGTAGTTTGAGTGGAGAGACAGGAGGGGTTCTGGAGGTGAGAATCACAGGCAGTAGCTCGGAATTGATCCTTTTTAATTTCCGATTCTCACATGAATCCGTGGAGTTCACTGCAGGCTAGAGTAATAAGAAATGAAAAAAAAAAAAAAAAAAAAAAAATCTGGTTGATTTGTAGAGCTAGACCAGCTGGTTGACGTGTTTCCTGATTCGTTTGTGTGCTTAATCTTCAGGTCGAGTCGTGCAGAATCTGAGCGCATCCATTGTAGATTTGGCCGGCCATAATAGCCGGTGAATACAGAATATACGTAGTTGTTTAACAATTCCATCTGAGCGAACGGAAGCAAAACCGATTTGTAGCTTGTGATCCTTGAATTCAGGCACGCAAAGGAGTGCTGTGAATTGAGGGTAGTGAGCAGTTGTGTGTTCGTTTTTGGCGACAAGGTGGATCAATCAAGTCACGAAAGATGGGAAGAGGTATTGCTCCACAGAATCTATGTGTTGTGGACGCAGGTTTACTTCGGGTTTATTGTTGTTGATGGGTCTGAAGGAGAAGTTGTACATACCAGACTCAGGGTTCCTCGTGGAATTGATTCTGATCCCTGGCAGTTTTAGAAGCCCATTGGATTGCACCTTTACCATTTTCCTTATAACTATCACATAGCTGCGAGGAATTGTAATAGTGATCGTTGATTGAAAACTGAGTCTTGTGCCTTCTTCGTGAGCAGGAACAAAGACTCCACCAGCCTCTCCAAAGGAGAAGCTTCGAATCGGTATCAACGGCTTCGGCCGCTTCGGTCGTTTGGTTGCTAGAGTCGCTCTAGAGAGTGACGACGTCGAATTGGTCGCTGTCAATGACCCTTTCATTAGCACAGATTACATGGTTCGTGATCCTCGAACTTTAATGCCATGCTCGGTTGCTTGCACCCAAAATTGAGTCCGCATTGCTCTGGACTTAAAGCCGGTCGAAAATCTGTCTCTTCTGATTAGATGGTTGCGATGCAATTGCAGGCTTACATGTTCACATTCGATACGGTCCATGGCCAGAAGCTCGCCAAGTCTGATATCTATGCACAGGATTCGCACACGCTTTCTTTTGCCGGCAAGAAGGTCGCCGTCTACGGACAGAAGTAAGTACCTGATCACGCTCCATATGTAGGGTTTCCGCGAAGCTCTTTTGCTTCGTCTTGACTTCCAGTGGCTGATCAAGAAACGCCGTTAACTGGAAGTTGCTGATAACATGAGATTTGACTGATTTGCAGGGACCTTGCTAAGATTCCGTGGAGTAAGCATCGAGCAGACTACGTGGTTGAGTGCACGGGGAATTACACTGACAAAGACAGAGCATCAGCTCATCTGAAAGGCGGAGCGAAGAAGGTGATCATCACAGGGTTCAGCAAGGATGCGCCGACGTTTGTCGTGGGAGTGAACGAGCGTGAATACAGACCCGAGCACAATGTGGTGTCCATGGGCGGTTGCACCACCAACTGCATGACTCCCCTCATGAAGGTGCTCCACGAGAGATTCGGCGTGGCAGAAGCTTTGATGACCACTGTGCACTCTCTCACAGCCACCAAGAAATCCTTGGACGGTCCTTCGTTGAAGGAATGGCGAAGTGGTGCCGCGGCGGGGTTCAACCTCATCCCTAGCTCCACGACTGCGTCCAAGGCAATCGGGCGCCTCATCCCGACCTTGAACGGGAAGGTCCGCAGCATTGCCTTCCGAGTTCCCACCCCAGATGCTTCACTTGTCGATTTGACCGTTAAACTCAATAGACGAGTCCCATACGAAGAAATATGTGCCGCAATCAGAGAAGAGGCCGACGGGAAAATGAAGGGCATCTTGGGCTACAATGACAATGATCCCGCCTCGTGTGAGTTTATCGGCGATAGCCGGTCCAGCATTTTCGATTCCAAAGCAGGATTCGCTTTGGCCGAAAATTTTGTGAAGCTCGTTGCGTGGTACGACAACGAGTGGGGTTACAGGTGATCACTTTTTCCACTAAAGTCTTCTTTTACAAGAGATGTTTAGAAAATTTATTTTGGGGATTTTGCGTATATTGTTTTGCGCATCTTTCTCACCATGAGAGTTTTCCCGTGGTTTTGCAGCCACCGGGTGCTGGATCTCATCATGCACATGTCATCAGTGCAACATTCTCGGTATCATTTTTGACAGGCGCTCTAAGGAATCCTGCAGCGATCATCCTTTCTTTTGTAAAACATATATTCACAATATCACCAAGACAGGTAGGACTTTCGGGAGCTAGAGATTAGTGCAGCAAAGCTGCTTAGATTGTACATCATTAGATAGCTAGAGAAGACGAAGGTGTCCACCTCCGTGATGGAGGGCAGAGATGTCGCAATTCTTAGATTTTCAGTGAGCATGTTGAGCTTAGTTTTGTAGAAACAAACTTTCCTAGAATGCGTGAGAAGCATAAAGAGTTGAGACGCGATGACTTTCAAACTCGTCACCGAAATCTTACTCGGTGGAATGACAGAGTTCTTTTCTGATACCAGAACTTTGAGACTGTTCGTAATCATAAACGTGGTTTCTGAATTGCTTTTGCATTACGCTAATAATTGAAGGTTGAACTAAATAATGATGCTATGTGGTTGCCGACAATTTAACTGAACGAGAGTTAGAAGCGTTTGCTTCTAGAAGTAGCTGGATCATGCACATCACCTGAGATGATCTTCATGAAGTTTCGAACCCTTGCATAGTGGATCGGTGTGGAGAGTGTTAGAATCTTACTAAAATAAGGTTTTGACACCATCTAAGGTCGATTCAGCCCAAAGGTGGCGATGTATACACCCAGCTGCTGCTCGGAGAAAGCGAATTGAAATCGACATTGATCTACACATGGTTTATCCTGAGAGTTTCTCTCAACCTGTATCAGCCGTGTATTCTTAATCAAGAGGTCCATGTTTAACACAGTGGCGACGCTGATTGCCAGGTGATTGAACCTCTGAGCCAGACCACAATGGATCCAGATGACATGCCAATTACCTCCAAGGAACTACTATCGATGTCGAACTCTGCAACTGTGATGAGCGGGGTTCTGCAATGTTCTTGCTTCTTCAATCAGTCTAGATTTGAACTTATTCCACAGTTTTCGACGACCATCTGCTTGTTTGCATCTCAAGTTCACAGCCCGATGCAGAAGAACGCTAAATTATGAAACTTGTGTCACCTATAACCTAGCAAAAATATAGCATCCTCCCGAAATCTGTTTAGTGGTTGATAAGTTGTAAGTTTTAGGGAAAACAAGTCTGTATCAACATCAGGCTTTGTAGCTTCAGTGTCACCGTCAAGCATGGTGGTTGACACATTCTTTGGAGGTTTCATAAACATCGAACTTGATGATAGGAAGCTGCTAACTCGAAGCTTGTGAGTTCAAGGATTTGTGGGTTCTCCATACCATTGCTGAAGCTGTCAAGTTTTGTATTTCCTCTACAGCATACCTAACAACACCCCCTTTATATATATATATATATATATATATATGATTTAGATTTCTTTTTGTATCATGTTCTATTTTGGAACCATTAAAAATTTCAAGAAAGAAGTTGTGATCTGCAATTTTTATTGAATTAAAGGTTGTTTATGTAGTCTTTAGACCTAGAAGACTGCTTTGAAAGGATATGGTTTAAAAGTCTCATGGAAGTCCTTGTTTTGTAAAGAAAAGTAGTCCTTTTGTCTTGGTTTCGGGAGGTGGTTTAAAAGAAGCGGAGGTCACGGCATGGGTTAAATTATTCTTTTACAAGAAGTCTAAATGTGGTGGCTTATATGTTTCTTTTTTTTTATTGATTATGTCATTCATAAAAAAATGGTTTTTAATTTTTTTAATTAACACTTGAAACAATTTCTTACATGGCTTCTTAAAGTTTTGTAAAAACCACCTCTTCATGTGGACCTAACATAAATTTTGGGAGGCAACACTCTTCATAAAATATAATAAAAAGATGCATTCCATCTCATTTTTTTTTTTCTTTCATGGCTTCTTGGTTGCTTTTCCTAAATATAAAGCAAGCTAAGGAAGGCTTCTCAATTTTAACCAATCACAAACTTTGAAAATTGTGACCTCTCACCTTCTTTTTTTAACCTAAGATATTCCTAATTGCTAAAAAAATAATCACGGTTTGCATAGCATAAAAAATGTGTTATCCATGATATATAAATTTTAATAAGTAATGTTAAATCTATTAGAAAACATAATTTTTGCACATAAATAAAATTTTAGTTTTGAATATATTATTCTTATTCTTATTATTATTAATGACTACATGTTATTTTATGTCTTTTTCTGCCAAATATGATTGTCTATAAAAATACATTTATCATTTTATATTATGACTTTATTTAGAAACACCATATATAAAACATACAAGAATTTTGTGGTCTATGTGTTTCCTATTAAATGTACAACATATATATATATATATATATATATATATACACACTATAGTGTCAAAATCATTTTGTTTGTTTTGTTTTGTTTTTGTTTTTTTTTTGTTTGTTTTGTTTTTGTTGTTGTTGTTGTTGTTGTAGGTTTTTTAGGATTTAAAAAACCTTTCTATCTTTTTTTCTTTTTCATGTATTAGTATTTCAGTCCTTTGAATAAATTTATTATTGTAGTAGCTATATAAATGTATCCAAAAATTTGCAAATGCATTAGTTTTTACATGTTAATAAGAAATTATTTTACTGAGCTTAAAATTCAAACATATGAAGTGGTGCTTTGTTTAAATCAATAAAAATATTTTTTATTTGAAATTCACACTTAATATAGATAAATTTGCAGCCTTTACTAGGATACATTATTATATATTTTGATAGTGAATTGTAAATGTGTATATATATATATATATATATATATATATCAATTTACACATTGATTTGAAATTTCTAAAATTAGAATATGCATATAAATATGTATATCAAAACTTGTTAGAAAATAAAAAATAAAATCTTAATGTTCCAAATGTGCTCCAAATATCATCCAAATCTTAATGTCTTGTTAATATATATATATATATATATATACATATGTATATATTTATTGGGTGAGTGTCTTGCTGTGCTCCAAATATTTATTGGGTGGTTATGTTCAGCACATATTCATCAAAAAGTTTTGAAAATGTACTATGATGTTTTAAATTGTTTTATAATAAGACGTATGATGCAATAAGTAAACGAACATTCACAGCCAAACGTTCAAGGTAACCGTGAACGAGACCCAGGCAGGGTATCTAGAAACATGGTCTCGACCGGTTATCTGAAATTGATAAGAACAGGGTCTCTACAGGTTATCTAGAAACGATATAAACAAGGTCTTGGCCGGGTATCATACCCAATCTCTGGGTGAGAATCCCGATAAGTTAAGGGAGGGCATTAAGGGTGGGCAGGCAGCGTTGACAGTTAAGGACGCGGACGAGACGATGATATTTGGAGCTCAGCAAGCAAGCGAGCAAGCATCGGAGGCGATGGAGATGGAGGTGAGAGTGGAGAGTTGAGAGCAGATTGAAGAATTAATATGGGGCCATGACGATGAAGTAGTCGAGAGATGCATGGAGAGATGCAAACAACGGCTGCCTCATCGTATTGAGCGCCACGTTGATCCCTGCGCGTGCTCACCGCTCTGCATGACCGTCATGGTGGTGCTCTTGTTACTTATCGATGGGGTGGAGTGCGACGCCGCGAATCTTCTGCGGAACGGAGACTTCATCGACATCAAAATCCAGTTCCAGTCGTACCCAATGCAGGATGTGTTGGCGCATGGGGTGAAGTCGGGATTGCCTTACTGGACGTGCGTGCACGGGGGCGTGCAGCTCTGGGACACGCAGATCTACAACCCCCCGATCGCGGTTGCGAACGCCACTTACATCGTGCACATGAACTCGCGCGTGGGCGGCGGGCACATCGTCTCCATGCCTATGTACACGTCGCGGGAGAATGCGGAGTATGTGGTGTCCATGAGCTTGGCCTGCAACCCTCACGGTGGACCCCGCAGACAGTCTCTGCAGGCAATTGTCTTCGACGACCAGGGCAAGGAGATTGTGCCCAAACCCAGCCCCTTTGTGCTCATGTCAAACCCTAACAGCTCCATGGACAATCTTGACTGGATGAGGGTCTCCTTCAAGACACTGGGGACGGGGAAATGCTTGTACCTGTACCTGATGTCCCTGGTGAGAGGCTATTACGGCTTGCTAGTGGCGAACATCCAAGTTAACATAGTGAATTTAGTCGAGAACGGGAGCTTTGAAAAACTGATCTTGCCTGCCGGCACTGGCTTCGCAAGCGGGCACGATTTAGTGGTGACTGCTCCTGACAAATTCTACTGTCCCCATTGGAATGTGGAATCCGGGAAAGTGCGGGTAGCAATGACGGGGTCGACAATTCGAGTTACGGGTAACTGTTTTACCAACTAGCCAACTGGAATGCTGGTCCTATATGCTGTGGACCACTGTTTTTCCAACCACCTATAGTTCAGACAAGTCCACAACTAAGATACACATGCTTAAGTCTCGCATCACACCTCAAAGTTTTTAAGTAGACTGCAATGTAGACTCAGTTCATTTTTTCCACCGTACATGGAAAGTTTTACGTTAAGACTGTTTTAGTGTTCTCCCACCGCAAACTACGAAAAAAACAGAACTGTTATGGCATGAATGTAAACAGATTAGAACTTTGTTGTTCTCATCACTGTCTACTTTGCTAAACTGTAGTTCAAGTTAAATTTCGAAGAAATTTGGATGCTGTAAACGACTTTCAAAGCATCTGAAATCTTCTCTGATTGTGGAAAACAGAGCCGGGGAGGAGACGTTACGGGTTCTTCATGGACAACGAATATGCTTTCCAATCTGCCACTGACGGAGGGCGATATACTGTCGAGTTGAATGCAGGTCTCCTCCAAGGCGTGATCAGCACCATGTTCTGGGTGCCCTCCAATTCATCCAGCGACAAGGACCACGAGTACGTATTGCTGTTCGACACAGCAGCAAACCCGATACTGGAATACGCGCAATTACTGCCCGGAGAAGAGTCTCCGGTGTTCCGGTTTGGAAAGATGAAGATTAACATCATGGGTTCAGAGAGTGGCAAAGTCCTGTTAGAAAATGAATATGAAAACATGAATACCTCTGGGTTCGAGAAATCCAACTTGGGATGGTTGACGAGGAACTACACATTCAAGATGCCAGCAGACAAGTCCGCCAAGATCACATTTTCAAGCTTGACGAAAGGTAGCTACGGCCCTTTATTAGATAACGTTGTAATATATGAGGTGAAGGATAAGGACCAGTGGAGGAAGGAGTGCACGGCAGCTATAAACGCAGAAGCAAATACAAATACGAGTGGCTCAGACAAAGAAAGGCCACCAGTTATTGTTGCGGAAAAGCTAGCTGTCCTCGTAATGACAAAGGTGCTGTTCCTGGTGGTGGTCTCCATGCGATAAGTTGCAAAGAGCTACCCTTGGGTTCGTTGAGTTATATTGGGAAAGCCATCAATCATCTGGTCTCTTGTGTATTTCTATTATCTACATGCACAGTATTCTACTTCTGTTTACATCACAAGCAGGTCTCTTAAAAAGCAGCGATTCTTCAGTGGTTTAAATAAAATAATTTCTCGTGGTGATTGGCTATCTGCGTATAACGCAACGTTCAATTTTTTTTGTGAGCATTCTATCATTGAGGAAGAACCAGGTAGCCATTGTTCCTCCAATTTAATGTCACTATCCTGACGGCAAAACAAAGTGGACAGAGCGATCTGGCTTGAACAACGACGATCCATACTACAGAGAAGTGTGCTAAGATAGAGAGACAACTACATCCGCCTGCAAGGTAATACGAGAAACGGCATTAATAATCAGTAGCATTATTCACAAAATAATGGCAAATCGTAAGTATAATTTAGATGATATTCGTGTTCGTAAATGTATTGCAGCATGATAAATTGTTGTACAGGGGACAGGTGGACAACTGGCTATCTCAGTTCTGCATTGGGCATCTTCTCCCAGAAGCGTCGATATTATACTAGGTCCACGTTCGAGCAGAAGTCAAAAGAAATATTGATATTGTCTAAACAAGCACCTCTCAAGGTTTCCTAGCACTGATCATCCCAGAGAGCTTCAGTTTCAGAGCACGAGGATTTGCTAATTTGTCTCTGCCATCCTCGCTGAGATACATGGCTCAGCAGACAGCGCAATAACAATCTTGAGACTCTCGAAGCAGAAATGCTTTGCAAGAAGGTGAGAAAAAGTGGGGTCAATTGCAGATCAGTAGAAACAAAACATGGGATAGGAGGACGAAGGACAAGCCACATTCCCTCAGAGACAACAAAATTGAATGATCTCCTTGGATAAGACTCCACTGCTTCGTGCTCGTACAAACTTCCTCAAAGGTTAATGATAAGTAGAGCTCGCAAGAATTATTCTTCTTTTTACGATTTTGACTAATTGCACCAAGAATAAACACATAATTCCTTCTTCGTCATTGTGATCAGAAAACAAACTATACAACATAATTCCTTCTTAGTCATTGTGATCAGAAAACAAACTATACAACATGGGAAAGCATCCAAGTCATTGTGATCAGAAAACAAACTATACAACATGGGAAAGCATCCAAGCCTTCAAGTTCTGCCCATTATTTCCCAATGGTAGAAATAAAAGAGCTTGAAAATGTTGGGATGTAGTGGTGATAGTTGAAAACATAGTAAAAATAGTTGAGGATGTTGAAAATGTTGGGATGTAGTGGTGATAGTTGAAAACATAGTAAAAATAGTTGAGGATGTTGAAGCACTCATTATAAATAAACTTGTAAAGAAAATACAAGATCAAGTAGAAAAGGTTGAGTAAAATACACCTTGAAATGTAAAGTCAAATAAAATAATAAAATTGAACTTAAAATCAAAAATGTTAAAAATTTTGATGAGTTTTTTTTTTTACAAAAACAAGGGTTTGTAGTAGAATGTGACAACAACAAAAAATGATAAACCACAAATGGCAGAGGTGATGATGATTATAGATAGCAATAGCAACATGATGATGATTATAGATAGCAATAGCAACAATAATGGTAGATAATAATTACAAATAGCAGGGCAAGATAATCAGTAGCAGTTTGGTAGTAGAATTGAGAAAATAAGAAGGAGTAGCAGCAATTGGCAAGTATGTGAAGTTCATACCATAGATTTGTTTATAGATTCAATTAGTATTGATGATTTAGAGGCTTATATGAATGACAAAATTTCTAATGATGAGTCAAATAATATATTCATTGATTTTGCAACAACATATACTATCTTGCAAGATAGACGATTTTATATTAAAAAATCCTTAACTTAATAAATTAGATATTTGATGATTATGGTTGGAAAAAATGAATTTTATTTCTAAGAAGGAACAACAATAGAAAAATTGCTTGGGAGCTCCATCATAAAATGTAAATATGTAATGTTTGCACCCTCAACATCTCAAAGTTTGGTCGGCTACCAAGATGTGCATGCCAATAGTTATCACCCCTCAATTGCCATTTTAGATAGGCAGGAGGTTTTGATTCTTGTACAAAATCATAAAGTTGTTGAAAAAACCTTTGCTACAACAAATGATTTATATTGGATTGCAATTGGACCTCCTATTATATTTAATTTTACATCATCTATTACAAAGAATCATGCTTTTCTCTGAGATGGATGATTAGGATATTCAAGCTTCACATTATTTTGGAAGATAATTTTATGTATAACTAGACATAATTTAAAACATGTAGATATAAATTCTATAGAATTATGTCATGGATGTGTGCAAGCAAAATGATTGCTTGGCTTTCAATTTTGAAACTTTTAGAAGAGTTATTATTAATACTTGAAAGGTTGCATGATAATATTTGTGGTCCTATTAATCCAATATTTGGACCATTTTACTATTTTTTTCTCTTTGTTGATACATTAAGCAAATAAACTCATATTTTATTATTATCAATCTAAAACATGGTGTTTTCCAATCTTATATCTATGCTTATTTTTTTCTAGGTATATTTTCCTAATTGTCCTATCAAAATATTTCATATAGATAATGTAAAAGAATTTGCATCAAAGTCTTTTAAAGACTATTATATTATAATAGGGATTGAATTGACATATTGTATTCTATATGAATATATTTAAAATAGATTTGTAGAGTCATTTATAAAGCATACACAACTCATTATCCGACCACTCCTTCTTCAAGAAAATTTACTTGTATCTATGTGAAGTCATGCAATTTTGCATGCTGTAGCATTAATATGCATTCATCCTTCTTCTCTTGAAATTATTATACTACAAGAGCTTATTTCAGGTTGTGTTCTTAATGTATCTTATTTATGAGTATTTGGTTGCCATGCTTGGGTTCCAATACCAAAACCTCAATGGCATATCATTGGAGTTCATTAATAAGAAGGCATATAAGTTGGTTTTGATTCATCAAGTATTATTTGTATTCTTTATCCATCAACTAGCACGTTATTACGTGCATATTTTTAAAATTATTATTTTGAAGAAAACATATTTTCATCTCTTTGAAAAGTAGTATTTAATCAATAAAGAAATATAATACTTATATTTGGAGCATTAGAAAAATTTATAATGAATCTTGATCCTAAAACAACTTTGGCTAAAATTGAAGTTGCTAATATTTTGTATCTAAAACGGATTGTATATGAAATACTTGATGGCTTCAATGATGTTTCTTGGATTACAAGAGTTTCTATTAATGAGGCTCAAAATGCACTTGTTCAGATTGCAATACCATTAACTAATATACCTCAGGTTATAACATCAAAAACTAAAAAGATAAACAACCATATAAGAAGAAGGCTATAACATGTACTGATTCTCGTATTGTTTTTGTAGAAATTCCTACTAAATCTATAGAACTATCAATTAATGATGATATGTCCATGCAAATTATATCTTCACCTCATGCAATAGAAAATCTTGATATTAAGAAGAATAAAATCAAACTGAATACAAAATTATCTATTCTATATTGTGCTATAAACAACATTTGAGATAGACCATCTATTACAATAGATGAGTCATTTGCATGCATGATTATAGAAGCTCTTTCTTATGAGGAAGAGGATCCTAAATCTCAAACTATCAAAGCAGAGATTTGTCTCCTTAATTAGTTAAAATAGAAAAATACCATTAAAGAAGAATATACTTCTTTATATAAGAGAAAAGTCTTTGGTCCAATTGTGGACACTCTTACATCTTGTCCTATGGGATATCAAATGATATTAGTATGCAAGTAAGATGCTAAGGGTAAAATAATCCACTATAAAACTTGTCTTATTGCTTAAGGATTTATCCAACAATTTGGCATTGATTATTAATCTACATATTTTTTAGTCATGGATTCAATTATATTTCAATATATTATTGGAATGGCAGTCCATACGAGGCTTGAGATGCATCTCATAGATGTGGTAATTACATATTTATATAGTTCTCTTGATACAAAAATTTATATGAAAGTTTCATCTAGTTTAAAAACAAAAATTCTAAATGTAATTACTTTATGTCGATATTATAGTATTAAATTACATAAAACCCTGTGTAGTCTAAAACAATTTGGATACATGTAATATCAACATCTTTAAGATTATTTAATTACAAATAAGTTTGTAAGTGATCTATTAATTCCTTGTTTGTTTATCAAATAAGATAAAATTGGTTTTGAGATCATCACTGTATCTATTGATGATTTTAATCTAGTGGATATTAGATGTGTATATGTCGTAGCTATTAACCTACTTATCCATGAGTTTGAGATGAAAATACTAGGAAAAACAACTTTCTACATTGATCTTCAATTTAAGCATTTTAGAGATTGTAGCATTTTTTTCTACCAACTAACATATATTAGACAAATCTTGTAGAAATTCAATATGATTGATGCTTATCCATTGTCAACACCAATTATTGGATGTGGTTGTAATAGTGATGATCGATACTATTTTTACAAGGAGGAAGAAGAAATTTTGGGAGATCAATATCCATATCTTGTAGCAATTGGAGCACTTTTATATTTAGCCACATCTACAAGTCTAGATATTGCATTTGCAATTAATATTTTTGTAAGATATAGTGCATGTCCAACACTACAATATTAGAATGGCATCAAATACTTATTGTATTATTTAAAAGATACTAAAGACTTAAAAATATATTATACATGATTTGTAAATCCAAAATTGATTGGATATTATGATGTAGGATATAAATCTGATATTACAACAACTAAATTTCAAATAGGCTATGTATTCTTAAGATATAGAGCTGCAATATCATAAAAATCAATGAAACAAACTATAACTGTAACTTCATCCAACCATGCAAAAATTATTGCCTTACATGAAGCATTTCAAGAATGTATTTGGTTGCAATTAATTGATAAATTCATTCAAACAACATGTTGACTTTCATATGATGATTCTTCAAGTATTTTTCATGAAAACAATAGTGCTTGTAATGCACAAATGTAAGTTAGTTTCATTAAAGGTAACAAAGCAAAGCATAATAATCTAAAATATTTTAGTTACATCCATAATTTTTTTATTAATCAAGTACTTAAGATTAAAAAAATTTAATCTATAAATAATCTTTTTGATCTTTTGACTAAAGCTCTCCTTTTGTACAATCATTGTGAACTTACTTATAGTATTGGCATGCAATGACGTGCTTTTCTTAAGCAAGAAAGTTAATAAATTCTTTAAATAATTAAGAAAAATAATGTTGTACACTTTTTCTTTCATCTACGGTTTTTGTCCTTAAATGTAATAAGATTTTTCTACATAAGGTTTTAATGAGGTAACAATTATTGATCTTGCAAGATTATAAAAAAATATAGATCATAATTCAATGCAAATTTTATGTTATATAAATATTATGACAAGTAAAGAGGAGTATTGAAAGCATTAAATATAGTTGGGGCTCTCTATAACATTCATTGTAGTTACAATAAATATTATAGCTACAATGTTTAGAATGTAGTAGAGAGAAACTGTTCATCTTTTCCTCTTTTCTTTATATATATGTAAAACAATCACATCAATACACAATTTTTTTAGAAGCTCTCTCTCGTTTTATATACTCACTTGTGTCTATATATGCACATTATTTCTACCTACTCTTATGACTTTCTAAAATATTCTCAACAAACTTCATGTAGCATTGTGGATGTATTAGCGGAATTCTTTTTCTTGATAGTGAAGAGCATAGACTGTTGAATGTAAGTCGGGAATAGAAACAAAGAATTAATTTTGTGAATTTGAGTAATTGGCAATGTTTTAAATCTAGGAGAGACTATATAAAAATTTATTACATTGATTATAAAATAATCAAATTATACCATTATCTACTTCTAGATAATATAATTCTACATTCAAAACAATCTTTTGAGAATAGATACAATATCTACTTCTAGATGATATAATTCTACATTCAAAATAATCTTTTGAGAATAGACACAATATGTATAGTACTAGTTTATTATATGGATCTTATAGATATATCCAATGCTTATACTTCCAATAGTTGTGTGGAAGAATTCTTCTATGTATTGTATAAGAATATTTTAAATATATATATATATATATATATATATATATGAATCTCTTTCTTTTATAAATAAAGGTGATGTATTGAAATATTTCTATTTTTTGGTATCCATTTATTTTATTATTCTATCACTTCTATTATTATTTGAGTAATATTGTCTTATTATTTTTTTTAATAAATTTTATTGGTTTCTTTTTATTTACTAAAATAGGATTAATCAAGTTTACATTCATCAATTAAAAAGTTAACCAAGTTTACATTCATCAATTTTTTTCTTCCAATGATTACTTAGCATTTTTCACTTGTGTCGGTGACAATAATTGTGTCGGTGTGTTCTTCCATTGATTGACTCTCATCTCGTAATGTTGCGGCTAATCATTTGTGGCTGAAAACGAAAAGAGGATTGCGCCGGAATTGTAATGCAATTGTTAACCTGATTTTATACATGAATTGCAAGTAGACAAGGTTGTTATTATGTCTATGTCCCAGCTAGTTGACTGGTGACAAGAGTACCGGCCCAGCAATGCAACGGAGGCTCATGGACATCTGTGTATGCAATTCAATCTGTACAAAACCTGATGCATGTGATGTAAGCCACGCTACAAAGTTCATTAATCTAGCAAGAGCTTCATAGCCGATAAGGACGTGGCGACACAATCAGCGATCTGTTTCACACAAGGCCGTCTCTAAAAATTCCTGTCAGTGTAGCTGTTGGAAGTTTGAGAGTGCGACTTTCAGCATCGTCAAGGGGTGCGTTCATTGAAACCACATAATTATAAGTACGAATTAACTAAAATGCAACAAGTAAAACCGTTTTCACAAACCTGTCCTACACAAATCTACAAGCTCAGTGGCTGCATGTGGCGTCTTGTAACATTGAGCTGCTGTAGTCCTTGATAATTCACATATCCATTGAACTCACACACTAATGAAGAAAGTTGGAGAGTTGTCCTATCGCTTGCTATCTGATTTGTACCACTTCAGTTGCACGTGAAGAATTAGCCATACGGTACTCCAGTGTGCAACCAGGGGGTCTTCACAGAGTGCCATCCTTTGCTTGTTTTGGCACCTTGTCCCGCGTAACCTTCACAATCACAACCACAATCATGAGATTTCGGACCATAAACTGCACCTTCAGTAAATGAATGGAGAACGTTTTCGTTGATGGAAGAAAGGTAGAGGAGCCTAGTAATTACCATATTGACGGTAGAAGTTGTAACGTTGACTGGGAGGAAGGTTTATTCCTCCTGCGGCAGTGTGTTTTAAATCTGAGGCTGCTTCGGATTTGGCTCCTTTTGCCTTTTTCTGAGGAGGGGATTGTCTCCATTGCATCTTCCGCTTGCCAGCGTAAGCTGCAGAATCGCCGCGGCGTGGTGAAGAACGATCTCCTGGTGAGAGAGACCCGGACCTCGACTTCCATCTCGACCCCAATCCGCATCCCATTTTACCCGGACAGCATCCAGCGTCTTCATCGAAGTCAGCATTATCTCTGCTGTCACATACGTTCGTGTTCATAGCAAGCAGCTTGATGCCTAGTTTCAGAAAGCATACTTACATAAAAACAGAATGCATATGATATTCACAAAGATTTAAGAATGAACTAATCCAAGTTCCTTGTGGGTCTCTCACCAGGACGGTTTTTTACTACGCAACCTAGGGTCGGTATTCATGAAAGCATGATTTCTAAGCAGCTATTACATTCCACCACATCGAAGCTGATGTGAACCTTGTAAATTAGACACAGTTGAGTTGCACATAAAGTAACCTCTTCAAATATTATTTGCTGTCTGTACTGCAATGCTGAAACCTTCAAGAGGCTGGAGTTTCTATGGTAATTCGGATTGGGGTTGGATGAGAAGCTAAACGAAGTACATACATTCACAAAGTTGCAGTTCAATGTTCAACAAAGCCCTACATGGGAGATGCAATTGGCTAAGTCTACCAAGAGCAATAGAGTTGCTGTAGGGAACGAAAACCTCCTGTAGTAGGAACTTCTATGTCGTTTGAACACTGTGAAGCGGTCGTTGAGAAGGATGCACTTTTGACTCAATGAATGGGAGCCTGTATTTGAATAGAGTTATATTCATGGCAATCTTACGGGCTGTCGATGACCCTTCGAATCGCTGATGTCGGTAGCTTTGGTGCCACGCGCTTCACAAGTTGTGGGTGTTCTTCTTTGATGTGGTCCATGAGCGGCTGAGGATCATGTCTTAGCGCCCCATTGTACTGGTTCATGTGCTCCGTGACGTACATGCTTTCAGTGGGCGGGCCTGGCTTGGTTAGGCATTCGCACCTTCCTTGACTTGGCGATCTGGCCGTCGAAGAACACGACATAGCTCGGTCCCCTTCTGCAACACCACAGTAAAGTCAACATCCAGAAGCGATACCCTATAATTACATTTTTTTAACAGAGAGTAGCGGATCGTAGTTGGATTTGATGACACCAAGAACGATGCAAAGGAGGCTGGGCTCAAAGACTAATTGTGTCTCATTAAGAAATTGTCAGGACTTTGGACCGTCAACGACCACTTGCACAACCACACAGGCTCGATGACTCAAAAGTCTAGAGCTTCATATTTAGATTGCTAGTAGCAACATCAATCAACACTTTTGCCCCCGAAGATCACAATCGAAGTTCCAGCAGTATGACCGATTGACGAAATCAGAGACTTCAGGTGAGTGAGGAACTGTACCAGGCCTGCTAAAGCTCCGACCACATGAGATCATAAGCTTTTCCAGCTGAGCTTTAGCTAATTTCAGCTCGTCAGCCAAGTTTTCAACCTTCTTGAAGCAATCCTTGTGGGCCTCTCTATTTTTGGAAACCTGGAATTCCTTGCTCGAGTTCAACCGTTTAAAGTTCCAGAAAATGAAAATAGGAAAGCAACATAACTTCAAACAACAACCTTGTCACCAACAGACAGGACAACCTCAACGCACACTTTTTATGCTGTACATTCAGCACAGAAATGGTGCTACTCGAAACTGGAATTAATGAATTTATTGACCCAATTTTGGCTGAACAGTCACTGTCAGCAAGTTTGACGGACTTGGAAGCTGCGATTGCTACCTCTCTGTTTACGAAAACGTAGAATTTCCCATACTCAGAGTTTGAGGTTTGCCACCGCCAACTGTCCTTCCTTGGTAGACAGTCAGTTGCAGGGAGGTTGTCGGAGTTAGGTTGAAAAGTCGCCGAACAGACTGGACCTCGGTTTGGTTGACAAGGCATTTTCAACGACTCTGGATTATTCAATGCTGAAACCTCTGAACGCGTCTAGTGGGATATCACTTGCCCTTCCTTACCTCCATGGCCGGAAGAGGGAGTATCTGTCTAAAGCAAATCATTTAAACCTAAGATCAAAGATCACCATCTTAGGTGGATTCATTTCTGTGATGTCAGGCCAAAGTCCAAACATTTCAGTTGTTTAAACTTTAATACCCTGAAAAAGCACACTGGGAACCCATCGCAACGTCTTCTTGAATCGTATGACCACCAGCAAGTTGTGATCGAACGATTCAAGGTCTCAGCCCCTACCACTCAATCTGATGTTGTCCTCGAACATTTCAATGAATTGTCTCATGAATGCAAGTTTCTGCTACGACACTACCAAATTCACCTTGTCTTCAATCGATACAGAACAACAATGTGTTGTGGCTATGCGTAAACAAACAGGTAAAAGGCTTCCTTGGCCCTTGAACCCTAAGCCTGATTATATATCTGACGAAATTGGTGAATAATTGCATAACTGTTCACCCGTACAAGAGCTAGAGAATCTGGCTGTGGTGCAACAATTGAGCAATTCCGCTGAAAGTTTCGCACAATTGCAAGTTATATTTATGAAGTATAAAGCATGCAGTGAGGTGTAAACACACCTGGATTTGCGTGTTCCATTCCGCATCACGATCAATGAGCTTCCCACATACGTTATTTCCATCATTAAAGTTACATATCCAACTGCTTCATTCCTCTCGTTTGCAACCAAGTTAGGCTGAAAACTGTAAATCCATTCTTTATACCAGCTTTACAATCCTCTGCATTTTCAAACCACTTGTACGTGCCTCTAGATTTAGGAAGGGACCGATTCGTCACGATCGTAAACATGGGATTTAGCGGGACAGTACAGCAACAAATTGAAGAAACTACTCGATTGCTCAAATGGGGAGAGTTATCATATCCAAATTACTCGAACGGACCATGGTTTTACGACAGAGGTTTAAGTAGTGAAGAAAGGATTTTGAGGGAACGAGTCAATCAGGATCAAAGAAGAATAAAGAGTTGCAATGTTGTCTTAGAATCTACAATAATACTCGAAGTGTGCCTCATCTCAAACGTTAAGACGGAACCCTAAAGATGTTTGAGGTGAAGGGTATCACCGGAGAGCTTGGGGTTGAATGAATGGAGAGTAACATGATGAGCAGCTCATTGAGAGCAACCGTGCCTTAAGGATTTAGCTGAAAAAACTGTTGAGAAGGGATGAAGAAAAGAAGGGAGACCCGACGGGAGCAGGTAGGCTGAGGAGACGTAACGGCCAGTGTGGAAGGGTTCCAATCACCCTGGGACTTGTTGGTGACCTTTCATCCCAAAGTTACCTCATACAATGCCACTGAACAAGCTGACGCTATTTGATTTGTAATAGTAACGTCCAGCAACTGATGTCTACCAATTTGCTTCAGTTTGGAAGAAACTGCCATTATGAATCTCCGTCAATAAGACTAGACTTCAGTCACTAACACGTCTAGCACACACACGTGCTTATTTTCACTTGTACCACAGCATGTTCTCGAAGTGACAGAATTATTTCATTGCAATCACTCTCGGACTTGAAGTCAAAAACTCACCCAACCTTTTATAACACAAACAGCCGTTTTTGATTTATTTTTCTACATGCAATTGCACAGAGGTGTCCAAAATGGTTCGTCACGATTACTAACAAAATGGATAAGTCACAAGGAGAACTGTATTTCGCTACAAGTCAGTAACTGAAGTGCCTTCTTCAAGGTCACTGCAACGACATGAGACTCTGGTATACCTGGTAACGGAAGATACTATATGTCCCAGTGACTTTAAGGTAGTACATCCTTGCCAGTGAAGGTTGAAAATATATGCATAATATTAGAAACGACCACCTGGTACGCGCATTGCTCATCTCATCGAAACTGTACTAATGTCCATGCAGAAGACTGCATAGCGACGATTTGAAAAGTAGAAAACGCCTCGTCCAGAGAAAACAACTTCAAAAACCGGGTGGCTTGAAACCAGGAACCCAGTTGTAAAATTTCTCGGGGTTGATCGGAAGTTGTAACAAGGTCTTCAGAGGTTGTCTCATCGTCGCCTTTCCTGTCCAAGACTCTTTCCAAGGATCACGTGAACCACCAGTCTCCAACGCACACATGCTGCTTGTGGCCTCCAAAAGAACCTGGGAGGAATGCGAACATAAGAGAATGCCAACAATCATACAAATTAGGACATGCTTGCACACTCTAATAACATACCATTGTAGATAATGCATGACTTAAAATATGCAACTCCAATGCCGTTTTCACTACTTCACAACCTGTTAGGTAGTAGGGCGACACGTATACGACACATCTAAGGGCACCGAGACTGACATCAAGCGATTATATGTACTGACCTTCCCGAGGCTACCATTTGCATTACGTTCCCAAAGCTGAAGCTTCAAGTTTCCAGCAAACGAATCTGTGCATATTGGCTTAAATCCTTCAACAGTCGGAGCGCGCAGAAGGCAACCTGGTGTATCCGTGGATGCTTCCAGTTTCACCTGATCAATCCAATTACAGAGTGATGCAATCTGTATAGTTCGTGATATACATAATTTATTTTTATTAATAATTGAATTATCGGTCACATGGACACTAGTACACTTTTTTTTTTTTATCTGTTATGGGTACTGTAAGTATCGAAACAAAGGTAGTCATTTCTGGTCTCAATAACATCAAGGACACAATAATGCAAGAGCTTCAAGAAGGCATCATAGAAATTTTGCTACATATGCAGCAACAGATCTTTAAAGTCATTCTAGAATACTTCAATAGTACTAAGCAACGCGATAGCAACACTGTCAGATTGTCAATGAAAAGCTAAGGATCAAAGTGTTCAAACAAACCAGAAGACTAAACTCCATTTTGTGGTTATCACAGAAGAACGGCTAATACCAACCAACAAAAAAGGTGGTCTTTAGCTACCACCGGCTTGTAAAGAATTAGTTCACAATGATATTATATACACGAAGCAACGTGAAAAAGCGGCAGAAAAAGCCTCTTCCTTTCGTGATGTTCATAGAAGCTATCGTCGTGATGGTGCTGGTGCAAACGAAATTCTTGAGGCACTTGCTACTTTGTACAATAGAACCAAATCCACATTGAATACTTAATCCGACCTCAACAGATTATGAGAGATTTCGAGAGGTGAAAAGTGGAAAAAGGAGAGACATCAAAATTCGCTAACAGTAAAGCAATTCCAGTGATTACACAGTGAATAATCCCACGTTAGAAGTGATGGAAATATCTCTACCAAATTTCAGTACATACATGCAACGGCGGTCAAACAAGCATGCCGACTATACCTCATGTGTTTTGGTTTGAGCTGTCATTTTCCACGATCCCCATGGGGCAATATCCCACTCGACCTTACCCTCCCATGGAACGAACTCATAAAATTTTCCCTCGAAGTGTACTGCTACCTGCAAAAAGATAGTAATTCTAGTAAGTTTAACTTGCAGCACATTCTTCAAGTTGTGTCGAAGTGCCTGCTATTGCTTACTTAAATTCAGTGAAACTAATTAATGTAGGATTTTCAACTTCGTGTCAGAGCAGATTCCTTCAATTTTCATAAAAATTGGTTATCACTATATTGACTTTCCCGAGTCATGCTCAATATCTGTAAATTGCATAGCCATGGAACATAAAAGATCTTAAAATACGGAATGTTCTCATGTTCAGTCATTGTAATTAAGCTCACCAGAGCGACGTCCTCAAACGTATCTTTTAGAAGGGGAAGTCCTCGTCTACCCCCACCAGCTGTAAGGGCAACCTCACCAGAGAAATCATCGAACACATTGCATTGCATCTGACAAAGACCACGTCTACGTCCCAAAGTATGAGCAAAGCTGAAGAAAACCCAGCTTTATGCAAGGGATATAGATCGCACATAAATAGACAGACATATAATTTACATTCCTAATGTGAAGTAAAACACATAAGTAACTACATGAAGTTATGTTCAACGCTCTGCAGCAGCGCTACCAAAATGGAGACAATAGTATCCTGGCACAAGCTGTAGACAAGATCAACGGCATACCCAAAACCACTTCTGTGGAAAAGCACCACCCCAGTTCTTTTCGCAGTATGAAGGAGCATCCTCAAACTCAAAGCGTCGATCACCCCACTCAATCCAGCCTGCACAATTTTCAACACGACAAATTAAGAGGTGAAGATGAGTGTCGCAACACATGAAGAAAAAAGGGAAAAGAGGAAAAAAAGAAAATAAAAAGGTTTGCTAATAGAAGGCAAGAATATAACAAGAATCCTAAACAAAAGGTAACAAACTTTTTCTGCACTCCGTAATCTTCGTTTGTTATCCAGAGACATCTGTAACTCATTCGATTATTTTGATTAAGAGGGATACACAGATAAGCTCAGCAGCCGCATCAGTCATTTCAAAGTATCAAGTGCCAACAATAAGTGATAATTTCCAGCGATCACATTCTAAATCAAGACGCTTAGCCTCCACACTTAAGAGTTTTTGCTGGAATGCGGAGTCTTCTGAAATAGTAATGAGCAGACCTGTGGACAAACCACCCGCCATGCAGATTTGCCAATGTGGTTCGAATACAGGCATGACTGCCAGCCAACCCGCTGTAGCCAATTGACGTTCTCCTATTGAGCCCCACCCATACACGGGGCGGGTACTATACTCCCAGCGAACCGTTCCCACAGTCTTCGCAAAATCGGTGCTGAGTGCAAAATCCAATGCAATATATCAGTCAACATAGGTTAAGTAAGAATCCGAAAACGCTTGTCATCGTAGGCAAGAAAGACTTCGCTTCACTACGCCTCCTGGGAATGATTTGCTAGCAGTTTCAAGAGAGAAGAATCACAAGAAACTAGACTATTGAACTTTGAATTCGGTAATGAGGCATTTACTAATAAGACTAGTCTAGCGTAAGAAATAAGTTTAAATCCCCTATTAGCGGTGGCCAACGAATCAAGGAACTGACCTGCCATTGTCACGTAAGCACCCCTGATGCCAGATTGGTGTAACTTGATAACCTTCCTCCACAGAATCCCAAAATTCCTGCTTTAATAAAAACTCATAATTCAAATCCTGAACCAGGATCAAGAAATTCTAAAAGATTTAAGGTCTAGTGACTAGACAGAGAGCATTTGATGTTCGCATAGTTCATTCAAGGCTGTGACACATTGAGATTTTGACAAGTTCTCGTCCCATCTTACATTACAAACGCTGAGAAGAATACGTTTCTCCCGAATCGAGTATCCTGGCCTCAATAAGTGAGACCTCTTAAATACAAATTGGATAGACCATACCTTTGGGTCAACCTCGGACTTGGGCGGAGCTACTCCGTTCTTAGAGACATAGGTATTACCAAGGGCAAGTTCATGTCGGGCTGCACTTTGCAACACCACGAAATTCATACTCATGATAAAGAATAAAATTTACCAAACATCTAAAGCAATCTTTTTCTTCTTGTTGACAAGGGATTTATCAACAATACATGGTCCATCCAATTTACAGACTGTACGCTACGTATATCTACGTTCTGTTATCTCAACCCGGCACCGGCAGAAAAGAAACAGAGTGACATTGTCTCTCAACTGTGAATACTATAACTGACCTGCCCAGAAATTCTTGAGTGTCGGTGCATCTTGTAGTAGGTACTCTTCATCAGCACCCATAACTTGTGCAGCACCTGATGGTGTAGATGAGGGGTCGAAAACTTCTCCTTCAGTAAGTTCCGACGACCCGGGGAGCTCACTCGTGTACATCCAAGCAAAACTTTGTTTCACCTCCGGAATGGAGACCTTGAAGTACCAACCCTCGAAGAATCGACGACTCGTGCCATCGAAATGATAACTGAGAAAGATAAAAGGATACAAAATTAGCTACATGAAACATGAGTAACAAAAAATCAAAATTTGATTTAATCCTACTTTACAAGTATCTAAACTATGAAGTGGGAGTTAAGTGTAAATATTTTCTGACTTTTAACGTTTTAAATTTGAAACTAAGACCAGGACTGCACGCGCACACACACACACACACACACACACACATATATATATATATATATATATATATATATCGAAAACCACACGACGAGCAACTCTACTGGATCACTCAGTATCATATATCATGAAATTGCAATCGTTGCATTCCATATCCTTAAAAATCATAAAAATTTCATCCAAAAAGATCAGATATTGGAAAGATCTCAAGATTGTATTGATAACCCACAAGGGAGAGGGAACTTGGAATATTCTGATGTGTTCGTACCAGTGTAGCTCAGGTTCTTGGTTTCTAACAGTGAAAATGCACACTTCAGTTCACGCAAAATCAATCTAATTCCCGAACTCGTGTAATTTTATTACGTCCTACAGCAATAAAATCACTACTCCCTTAACTTCGACTGATTGCTCTCTCCATTTTACACTTGCGTGCTTACACAAGACTCCTATTTGATCACATAACCACTTCCTCCATGTCCAATAGATGAGGGTAACGCGATGACCCAAAAACCCCAATTCTGACACAACAAATTTAGTTTCTAAAGACAAACAAGTAGTGATCCCTAATCACGCAACCAGAGTACATCATATAACGACTAATTCGTATGACAAGGTATACTTTTGATTAAGCAACCTGGTAACGAAACCGAAATTGCCGGTTAAAGCGGAAAAGAAAGTCAATTCTGCACAAGATTCAGCCCAATCGAGGAGGCGTGCAACCAAAGCTCTCGCAACACATCAAGTAAGGAAGCCCAACAATTGAGTTAAGAAATGGCCAAGCTTGCACAGTCTCAGGCTGAAAAATTATTGCAGAGCATTAATTATAGTGTACCAAATTTCAAGTCTATCAACCAAAAAAAAGAAAGGAAGCAAATGTATACCCCCTCTAAACTCTTAAAGAAAATCCACTTCGACATTAATCGTCTCTCTCAGGAATTCGTACACAACTCGGACCTCTATCCTCTCTATCTCTCACCGTCACTGTCATCTTCACCCTCACACCCCAGAAAAATTGCATACATAGAATACAGCCCTACATGCACGCTCTAAAACAGAAGATTGATTCACTCTTACCCGCTGTGAGGAGTGCGTGTAGCGCGATCAGCAGGCATAGGCAGGTACTCAGCCTTCCGAGGCTTGGTCTCCACGGTGGCTCCGTTCGAGATGGACATGGACTCCATAGAATTCACCACAGGCCGCAGTTGAGCCATCCCTCCCACTCCTTCTGCACTTCGAAACACACTTTCCACTGGCAAGTCACACAAATATATAAAACTCAAACCTAACATATCCTCAAGAATATATTGAAGCAAACCAAAAGAGCACTCGAGACACGTGGGAGCTGGAAAGGCCTGACAATCAACATTATGTGTATGGTGCTCCCTTATGACGAACCTACAGTAGCAGGAATGTTATCATTCCTTCCTTACGAAGTCGGTTTCCATGCCCCTGTGCTTTCGATTTTCAATCAAGAGCACTGCGAGTGACTGTGTGTGCTACTCCCATGAACAGATTGTGAGATTGATTAATCTCCTTCTCAAATTCCGATACATCTACGGCAACTTCTAGATTTAGAACTAAAACTGACGAACGATGACAATAGCATTGTAGGCGTTCGACTTAGCTCTGTCACAACGTCAGTCCATGAATCCCGGTCTAGGGTTTATGCAGTACGGGTCTCGTCACCTGAATCCTCAATCGTCGATTGCGGCCTTTACACGACCCACGACGCGAATCTCTCACGGAAAGATGGCTAGATAAACCATCATCCCCAATCTCAAACCACCCACAGTGATGGAAACGACCAGTTGCTCCGTATTCACACCATAAAGCACATGCCAATTTCGCAACATTACCGGGGTACACCGTCAGAGTTACATGCTTCGAGATGGGAGTGGGGAGATTTCTCATGCCACTTCGAGCATCTCCCGAGGCGAGTCAGGACTCCGTGAGGTTGCTGATGTTCACAGCATGCAATCGAAGTCACTTGTCGGTGAATACCGACACGGTTAGTTTGGATCCAACTTTGAGGTGGGCGGGTTTGTCCTGTGTCAATAGTTGCGTGGATTTAGAGTCTGCTGAGCCAGGGGCCTGCTGTGAAACCCTTAGCATTTTATTCTATATTATTATTATTATTATTATTGAAACGTAAGCAGGTTGACCTCTTTACTAGTGATTGATTGCATGAGTTAGATTTACATATATCTCCAAGTCAAAGTCATGGCCTAAGGATTGGATAGGATGTATAAATTTTGGGGGTGGAAAGTGGTCACATCGAACATTTTTTTTTTTTTTTTTTTTTTTTTTTTTTTCTGGTATTGTAGTACTCCTTCTGCTGATTTGGACGCCGTTGACTGTTTCTCCAGAGCCTGGATATTGCACGAGTGTCCAAAACAGGCAGAAATTCACCATCTGTCGGTAGAATTTCAATGAAGATATGGGGTGAGTACTTGGATGGCACGAAATGGATGGTTACTCCACATTGCATGTTGGGTCATGGAGTAGTGATGTTTAGAATGTGATGATGTTGAAAAAAAAGTCATGAATAAGATTGTTGAACATTCTATCATAAAACTGGTTGATTATGGAATATCTAAAATTGAAGTTGGTAGCAATCCAAATTTATGATAGTGCAACTTATGTGGGTCTTGATGTAAAGAAGAATAAATATCAAAGAATGACATTTTGTCATTTTGACGTGTATTCATTTGCAATGGTTTGTTTTAAGATTCTTTTCAAAAGAGGTCCATCTAAGAATTGTAAGAGGTATGACATATTCAAAAGAATAGAAAATGGTAGAAGACTAGAATTACCTTCAAATTGTGATTGATTTATTAAACTTATCAAAGAATTTTGGAGCTTAAATCCATTGAATTGATCAAATTCATGAAAATATAGAATCACAATAAATACATAATAGATTGTCATTTCCACAATCATTTCTAATAAATGAGGCTAGAATGTTTTGAAGTGATTTTATGGATATATTTTACTTTTTTGTATACAAACTTGTATGCTATGGTTATGATTATATGTCTTAACATATATGGAGCTCCTATAGAATATCACTACGTAAGTGCTAATTAAAAAGTTTATATAGAGGCAAAAGTGAAGCCTTCTTCACTCTTGTCAATGCCTTTCTAATCTTTAGACTTGTTTCAAGACTTTCTAGTCTTCTTATCTTTGGCAATAGTCATTCTAATTTAATATATTACCATCTTTGACTGATTTCTTAGTCTTTTTGAATAACATATGAAAATATTGAGGATTTCTTTCTTTGAGATTCATGTCTTTGATAATTTAACAAAAGTACTAAGTTATTGTTCTTGACTTACTTTAGAAGTGAATAGATGATCCCACCTTTAAACAAAGAATTTAATTTTTTAACATTTTTTTTTTTTTTTAAAGAAAATAGATTCTCTTTTTTTGTAGAAATTTTAATTTGATATTAGAGGTTTCACATTGCCTTCTTTTAATTTAGCTTTTAGAAGTTGTTTGAATTGTCTATAGAAGGAAAGATTATAAATGCTACTCTTAATAGAAGTGAGAATAGATTTGCAACTATTGCAAATCATTATAAGCTTATCAACATTCTAAAAATAAAATCTTATATATTTCTAATTAAATCATAGAGGTACTATTCTTATACATATGGAAGAAGTCCAAAGTCTATGTAAAGAAGTTTTACAATTGAAGGAAGCAAGTAGATCAACTTCACAACCAAATCCAAGAAGTCTTGCTTCTATAAGATAAAGGAGGTGAGAATTAACATGCTTGAGAAGTTTGATGGAACAAGATTAAAATTTTGAAGATTTATATAATAAGTTAAGTTGTATTTGAGATTGCATCTTTTCTAATACTCTTATGGATTTATTCAAGTTGGATTCATAGGCACATTTCTATCAAAAAATGCTCTTTCTTGGTTTGCATCTTTGATGGAAAAAAATTTATAACTATTCAATGACTTGAATTCATTCTTAGAAGTATTTACAGCTACATTTGGAAAAAGTGATTGAAAACAGATAGCAGAGATCAAACTTGTATTACTACAACAAGGATCACATTCAGCTACTACATATGTTGTTGAATTCTAAAATCTTGCTTGTGACATGGATTGGAATGAATAATTTTTTTTAGCTATAATAAGGATTGTACAATTGAAATCTTACATATTACATATTAAAGGTTATATTTTCTCTTTAGATCTTTCATCTTATTTTACAATAGAAATTTATTCACGACCAAAAAATCATAAAGTCTTAGCCTTATTAGATTTGGATGCCTCATTCTATTTTATAGATAAAGACTTTGTCAAAAAATAAAAAATATTATTAATCAAAAAAATCAAATCTGTACATGTAGAAATCATAAATGGTCATTCATTATCTTTTAGAGATGTTATCTATGAGATTGTTCTTTTAGATGAAAAAATTAAAGATTATAATAATATAATAATATTTAATATAATAAGTTCTTCTTTTAATCCAATTATTTTAAGATTATTATAATTAAAAAAGTATAATCCTCAAATAGATTAGATTTCTTATAACCTTAACTTTTCTTATAATTTGATTCAAAATTTTCTTAATCAAGTAGAAATATATAAGTCTAATACATCCAAATCCTTATTAGTAGGTATAAAAACTTTCATGAATGCGATAAAAGAAGGATCATCTTTTGTTATATATGCTATATCTATTTTTCATAGTAAAAAGATATCAAGTAATATTCTTAGCCAATATCAAGATTTCTAAGAAGTTTTTGAAAAGAAGAATGTAGATATTCTTTTAAAGCATTGATTCTATGATTGTTCAATTGATTTGCAAGAAGGAACTCAACCACCATTTGGACCAATGTATAGTTTATTATAAAATAAGTTGGCTATACTAAAAAGTTACATTGATAAGAATTTGATTAAGAACTTCATATACTATTCAAAATCTCCAATAAGAATTCCTATCTTATTTGTAAAGAAAAAAGATGAATCTCTATAGATGTTTGTAGATTATTGAAGATTTGATAAGATTACTATCAAAAATAGGTGTCTCATACTTCTGATTTTAGGACTTCTCGATGAATTCATTCAAGCAAAGATCTACAAAAAAAAAAGATCTATAAAGAGTATATAACCTAATTTGCATCAAAGAAGGAGATGAATAGAAGACTGCTTTCTAAACTAGATATGGACATTTTGAATATAATGTCATACCTTTTAGACTCTCAAATGCACCAACTATTTTTTAATATGTCATGAATGACATGTTTTGTAAGTTTCTTGATAATTTTGTTGTCTATTATTTAGACAACATCCTAATCTATTCTAAGAATACAAAAAAAAAATATAAAGTTCATGTTTGTTCTATGTTACAAAAACTTAAAAATACAAGATTATATAACAAGATGGAAAAGTGTGTATTCTACACTATTCAAGTTGACTTTTTAGGATACATCATTTCTAAGAAAGAATTAATGATAGATTCAAAAAAGATCCAAACTATCATAGATTGAAAGATTTCAAAAACAGTTAAAGATGTACAATGTTTTTTAGAATTTGCAAATTATTATAAGATCTTCATTAAGAACTTTTTTTAAGTTTTAGCTCTATTTATACATTATATATAAAATGACAAACTTGAGTATAACAAAGAAATGGAAGTATTTTTTGAAGCCTTGAAGATAACATTTATTTCTATATTAATTTAATATTATGTTAATTTTTTCAAGACATTCTTCAAACTTGAACTTAGAAGCATCAAATTTTGCTATAAGTATTATTTTGTCACAAATGGAAGTAGATGACAAGCTCCATCTTATAGCTTTTCATTCCAAAAACTTTTCAAAAGTCAAAATTAAATATAAGATCCATGATAAAGTACTTCTTGTAATTATAGATTCATTTAAAGAATGATATCATTATTTAGAATGTTCCTTGAATTTAGTCATCATGTATACAAATTACAAGAACTCCAAATATTTCATATTAGCATATGCTTTGAATTATTGCCATGCATGTTGGAGTGTATTTTTATTAAGTTTTGATTTCAAGATTACTTAATGATTCAAAAAATAATAAGATTTTTTAGACATTCTTTCTAGACATTCTTATCTTACACCAAAAAAAAGAGATGTAACTTTTGATTAATAAAGAAAAATTTTCTTGAAGCCAAAGTATTTTCACCTTGGAGCAATAAAATCAACATTGACCATTGATTCAATTTTTTTCAAGGAAGTTCAATCAAGTATGTCCTTTGATTTTCTTCTTCATAATATTAAGAATAATTCTTCTAAGTTTCATGATACTTCTAAGTTCAAGTTTAAAAGTAATTTATTCTATTTTGAAAAATAATTATACATTCTAAAAGACAAAATATAATTATGTATTCTTTAAGCTTGTCATGACTTTCCAGCAGCAAGACATTTTGGATAAAACAAGACTTTAGAGATAATATCTAAAGATTTTTGATAGCCACAAATAAGAAAAGTTGTAAAAGACTTTGTACAATCATGTGACTTTTGTTTTAGGTTAAAAACTCCTTGTCATCAATCCTATGGACTTCTTCAATCATTGCCTATATCAAAATAATTATGATTTTTTTATTTTTATAGACTTTATAACGGATCCTCTAATTTTGAATTAATATGACTCTATATTAGTGATTGTAGATTACTTCATCAAAATAGCACATTTTTTATCATATACAAAATCTATTTCAATTAAAGAAATAGCTAAGTTTTTCTTTAACTTCATCTATAGCTATTATGGAATGCCAAAGGATATTATATTAGATAGAGAGATATAATTTGTATCAAGATTTTAGAGAATCTTTTTTAAGATATTGAAGATGGATGTAAAATTATCTTTGATTTTTTTTTATTTTTTTTTATTTTTTTATTATTGTTATTGAAATTCATGGACAAACAGAATATGTGAATTAAATTTTGGAGTAATATTTAAGATGTACCATCAACTATCATCAAGATGATTAAACAACTCTTTTACCATTTACAAAGTTTACATATAATAATTAGATACATTCTTCTATTCAACAAACACTTTTTTTTGCCAATTGTGGTTATCATCTATAACTTGATACTTTTGACTTTTCAAAAGTTCATAATCTTGTGAAAGAAGATTTTAATTTTTTTTTCAAAGTTACATGCAAAAATGAAGCTATAGTTAAAGAAATCTCAAGAACAACAAAAGATTAATGTGGTGTCGTATTACATGTTGTCTTGTTTGGAAATGCACCGGACACCTAGCTATAGAAGGTGAAGTTGTATTTCATAAGTATCTAAGAAACCCTAATAGTTTTAATTCATATGAAAAGAATATAATCAAAATTTCAAAAATTATAAAAAACACTCTTCTTAATAGCCTCAATCATATATAAATCTCAATTACCTTTTTACTTTTATATTTAAGCAATTTAGATTTTTCTTCTAAGCCCTAATCCTAATCAGTAAGCTTTGAGAAGCTATAACTTCTAATTTGATTGTCTACTTGATGTGAAATTTTGCATGCAATTATCAATGTAAGTTTTCTATATGTTCAAGAAATTTCAGTCCAATATAACTTACAAATTGTAAAAAAATCTCCAAAAACTACACTAATATCACTTGATTGCCAACTTGAAAGGTGATATAGAAGTTCCAGCAATGATTTCTCCTTCTCTAATAATTAACTTTAATTCAAAATTAGTATATAGCTTGATCTTCAAGTCTTCCAATACTATGCCAAATTTTGCCTTGATCCAACTTATAGATCTCTAGATATTATAGAAAACCTATCCAACTCCAAACTACCAACTTCTAATATATTTTTGTACCAAAACCCAAATATTTCTCAATTGCACCATTGAATTATTACAAAAAAATTTATATACTTGGTACACCTAACAATCTAGGAAATACTAAATTTTGAACTATAGATGTTATACTAATTGCACAAATTAGCCAAAAGTTCTAGCCCTAATTGTATTACATAAAATCCAAATCACCAATACAAATCTTGACTTTGAATAATAATTTTTAAGTCCTTACAAATCCTAAAAAAATAAGCCTTATGCCTTTGGAAAGAAATTTAAGCTAACTTTCAAATCTTAATCTCCAATATTTGAATGAAAACCTATTTTTTCCTAGGCAGTCATTTTAGTGGCTAGAGGTCTGATTTCGACCCTATGTTACAAACGGTCGACTTTCGGATATCAATTTAACCTATCCTAAGTGTTTTTTAGCCCAACCCTACCCTCAACTTAATCTTAGTATCAACCATATTAATTATTTATGTCTTCTAATATGATTTTATCAATTTATGGTCTTTCTAAGGTAATAAAAGAGTCTCTATGGCCTAGAAGGTAAAAGTACTAACCAACCTTCAACCTACTAATTATTAAGAAAAGAAAATAACTTAAGAGGCTTTTATAAAAGCCATGTTTGGATACCTTGAATTATTATTGAATTAAGATAATTTAGATATTAATTAGAAATTCAATTTTGATTATAGTTTCACTATATAATTGTATTACATCACTACAACGGATGTCTATTGTAAGGAATAACTTCAATTGAATATGGGTAATAAGGTATGATTACTTTGTTGCAATGTCATGACTACTCATCTTTGTAACAAGTTAAACTATTGTAGGCTTAAATCTTTTCCTATATATGAATAAATCAATTCAATTGCATATTGATTATAACTATCAAGGACAATGAAGTTCTATCTTGCATTCCATATATCTTTTCTTGAACCATATAAGACAATGAATATATCAAGAAAAAGACAAGTTCTACTTCCTTTGATAGAAGTAGATAATATAATAGAGTTTGAAGTGGAAGAAAACTTTAACTTAAGATAATGCCAAAATAAATTGGAATGTCTTGTTCATTAGCACGGATATGATATTAATGAATGCATATATGAGCTAATAAAGAATTTTATAAATATAACAAAGAAGCTTCATGCTTTTTATCAATAACATCCATCAAAATGAAGATGAAGATAAAACAAGATGTATGAAAGATAATGATTGCTCCTTATAGAAATCGTCTTTAGAAAGAGAGATAATGTTATGGTGTTGTATGGCATGATTTATAATTTGAAAATATATTGGGTATCTAGCTACAGAGAGTTTAGTTTTAATTTATTGGCTAAACTCTAAGATATGATATATTCTTGTTATGAAAGACAAATAAATGCAACAATATTAACATATGTTCTATTGATAAAATCTTTTATATTTAATAAAGTATAAACAATATAAAATATTTTACTGATAAAATCATCTTTAAAAAGGGAGATAATATTATGGTGTCATATGGCATGATTTATAATTTGGAAATATATTAGGTATCTAGCTACAAAGAGTTTAGTTTTAAATTGTCTTTAGAATAAATTAATAGAAATGGCATAATCCTTTCACTTCTAAAACAAGACAAGAATATTAAGTTAGCACTCTTGTCAAATTGTCAAAGATATGAATCTTGAAGAATTAATATGAATCTTAAAAATATTAAATAATCACTCAAAGATGATATAATATTAAACTAGAATGGCTATTGCCAAAGACAAGAAGGCTAGAAAGACTTGAAACGAGACTAAAGATTAAAAAGGTATTGTCAAGAGTAAAAACGGCTTCACTCTTGCTACTATATATAGTATCTAATTAAGAGCTATGTGGTGATATTCAATAGGACCGCTAACATATATTAACTTCTTTATAATAAACCTTACATGAAGTTTTATTATAAAGATAGAATATTCTTCATATATATATATATATGTTATAATAGTTTTTCTTGCCACATAATTAACTACAATTATAATAGTTTTTTTGAAAGGTGGATGTACTTTCTTAGCTTTTTCTTTATAAAGAAGGAAGATGAAATACTATCTTTTATAACATAGTAGATATTCTATTTAATAGATGCTTATAATATTTTTTGAATTATCTTTGAAAGATTTAACAACTCATATTTTTAGTGTAATAACACCTTAATTAAACATGGATGTTATTTTAAATATTCATAAAATATGATTTTATTTTTACTCATTTTTTATACATATGTAATTTTAACTTGTATGTAAAATTATTATGAATATTTGAATGCTATAAATCAAAAATAAATTTAAGATACAACTATCTATTATTAAAAAAATAGAAAAAACATATTATTGTTGTATAAATCTTTTAAAAGATTTAGAAGGAAAATATTTAAAATTAAATATATTAAATAAAATAAATGTCAATTTAATTTTTAAATATATTTTTAGAAATAAAAGAAAAATATTTGTTTCATAATTTGTCAATATAAAGAAAATACAATATAAAATAATACAAATACAAGCAAGATATGAAAGTGCACATATAAAAAAATATTTGGCATAAGATAATCCTCACCTTTCATTTTTATTTTTTATAAGTAGAAGATACAATATAAGATGTTTTTTGATTGATCTTTATAAGATTGCACCTTGATGATTTTATCACCTTGTGATTGGTCTTCATGAGATATTATTTACCAATGATTGGTCATTTTTATATTGATATTATTTTTTTGTTATTGTAGTAGGTAGATTTGGTGGTCTTTAAATACCACCAACTCTACCTACTACAATAAGATGTCAAAATGTTGTGTAAAATTAGAATGATTTAATACTTTACTTATTATGATAAGCATTAAATATCAAGTCTATAATTCTATTACATACAAGTATAATTCATTTTTTAGTGTAAATTTTTTTTTTAAAATATTTGATAATCCTTGATTTGATTAATTATAGAAATATAAATTGATTATTTATTTTATTTTAAAAATTGTAGAAAAATAGAGTAATTTTTCAAAAGATGCTTTCTAGTAAATATATATTTTTTAATTTATAACATAAGATCATTATGCCAGGTCAATTTTCCAACTTACAATTAACATTATGACTTACTGTGACTTCAATAAATAAATAAATCAATCAATCAATCATCTTGTTTATGCTGTTTGTATTTTTATTTTGGCTTTTGACGTTTTCATGTATTATACTGTAGCTTCTTTTTGTAAGACAAGGCATAAGAATAAATAAATACTTATTCATTTATTTCTTTGTTTATTAGTAATAACATATTTTTTTGAATATCTACAATTTTATTTTAGCAAATGAACAGTAGCATTAAACAAATAAAAGTACACCATAAATTTATACTTTTAGAAGGCTTTCATCACTCAAAAGAAGGTACTATTGCAACTTGTACATGGCTTCAAAATATATATATATATATATATATATATTAAATTTAAAATCAACATTAATCATATCAACATCATAACCAATGCTAGTACACTCAATCAAGTGACTTGGATTAGTTTTTGATGCCTACTACATTGTAAACCATACTTATTTCGATGGTAGAAGAATCATTTTTAACACATTGGGAGCTGTTGATAAGAATCGCATGCTTGAAGTCCACCTCGACACGTTCAAAACGATTTAACAGAAAAAAAAAAAAAAAAAAAAAAGAAAAAAGAAAAAAAAAAGAAAGAAAAAAACACCCTCTGATGGTTTGTGGCAAGGATGTTCGAAGAGGAGGATCTCACAAACTGGATATTCTAAACCAGTCTACAGCCATAATACTGAATCTCTCCATTTTCCAACAAGCAGTCAACCTCTAGTTTTTCTGCTCATTAAATCTCAGCATCTAATTCGTCGACACAAAATTATGTCTTGCATTATACCATATATCTATGCCTGCTTGTTATACAGATGACCTGTAAGAAAAGATGCAAAAGAAGCAATTTCGTTAGCAAACAAACTGGAGCTTCCACTGCAAACTTGCATATTTCTGGGCCTTTGATTATTAAAAGAGAAGTCCACCTTCAATGCTGCAAGATAGGAGGCCCTAGAATTGGGTTTCTTTAGGCTGAACGTCTAAGTGAACTCGTGCTGGTGTGAAGATCGATGCAAAATATGAGATGATCTTCGTTCACTGTCACTCGAATTCCAGAGCTAGAGCTCGATGCCGTTGCATGTCAGTCTCGTAATCCTCAGTGGAACCATACTCCTCCTCGGTGTCGGCATCGGAGCATGCAACGTCATGCCATTGCGAAAACGATCTTGACACGAGATCGGATTTCTTATCTGCCACATCTTCCGACAGTAGTTGCACTACCTGTGATTCCACGAAATCCACCCACGTTTCTTAACATCTCGCAGTTGCTTTGCAACTTGTGCGGAAGCAGAAACAGTTTTGAGCTATCATCTAATTGCCTTGTCGACTACACAATACCTCTACTAGTCCGAAAAGTTGTTGTCATGGATGTTAGTGAAAAATTCTGAAGAGGGTGGTACTGGTAGGATTAACTCTGGAGGCCTGTGGCGAAGCGTAGAACCAACCTGACGCATCGAAGGGCGAGAAGTGGGTGATGGCCGGACACACAGGCCTGCTATCAATACCAGGCGGTGCATTTGATCGGAATCAAACTCGCCATCCAGACGCTGGTCTGCAAGCTGCTTGACGTTGCCCTTTCTCAGGTATGGTTTTGCCTGTGGTCCGCAATTGAGAGCTTGAATTAGCACTACGATAGGACTTGAGAAGAACCCCCTCATATGTTTTACTGCATTAGCCCTGCAGCAGCTTTAGCATGCAGGCCAATTTGGCTTAAAAGTAAGCACTTCGATCAATTCCTTGAGTAGTAGGACAATATCATGTGATTGAGGACGAACTGACCTAGTGTGACAAAAAGCACCGAAAATTCTCACCCACCCATATAACAAGATTTTGCTTTTCAGAATCCACAGGTCGACGGCCAGTTATAAGCTCAAGGAGCAACACGCCGTAAGCGAATACATCCGTCTTCTCATCCACTCGTCCATGAAGGAAGTACTCAGATGCTAAGTACCTACACATTCGTTTTTCATTGAGTTAGGTCAAGTTTTTAAAACTAGTCAGAACCCAGTGGATATGACGACGTTTCAACGTCAATAAGATGTAGAAAGATGTCATTTCCTTAGGAAATTATGTTCATTTTATTGTGAACTAAGGTGACAGGTAAGAGAGTAGACTTGTACATTTAGCAATAATACAAGCTGATGGCATAAATGAGCATCCTATGATCTATTAATTCCAGAGTACAGGTCAGACAATCTTTGGGCTCGTTGTGCATAAACGCGAGGATAGTGACATACCCAAAGGTTCCTTCTATGGGAAGAACAGTATGATGTGAACATCTATCTGGAAGCCATTTTGACAGACCGAAATCTGATATCTGCGTACCACAGGAGTTGAACGAATATTACCCAGATGAAATAGATGGCAGGCTCCACTTTGCGAATTTAACAATGAAGCTGAAATTAGCGAGCATGTTGCGATTTGTACCAACCTGGGGCTCAAAATTAGAGTCCAATAATATGTTTGACGCCTTGATGTCGCGGTGGATGATCCGCCTTTGGCACTGCTCATGGAGGTAATGCAATCCTCTTGCTACGCCCAGTGCAACCTTCTTTCTCGTTTCCCACGTAAGACCTGGGGAATTCGAAGCTGGAAAGTCAACTCATGCATTTCAGTCACCACATTGAAATCGGCTATAACGTGAACATCTTACTGTTGCTAAGCAATTCTTAGTTATGAATAATTAAGGACTTATAAAAGCACCCAGCCTACAAGAAATAAAGTTGTGAATGAAATTTTGTCGCAGAACAGATACACTTACAGTGAAGAAGCGGCTGGAGACTGCCCAGAGTAGACAATTGAAATATTAGGTGTAAACCGTTTTCTATACAGATGCCCAAGATTTTTGCAACGTTTATATGGGATACGTGGCTGACAATGCCCAATTCAATTAGAAAGCCTCTTTCCTTTTCTGCTGGAGTACCACCGCGATTGAGTTTCTTCACTGCAATCAGCTGACCGTTTTTAAGCATTCCCTTGTACACCTTCGCAAATCCACCTTCGCCAACTAGATTCTCTGCAGTAAATATTGCATGATTCAATCGCCTAACGTAACGTAGCTGTTCGTTCAATGAATCAAATTCAGCTTGGCATTCGTATTTTCATTTGAAAAAAACATGAAAGTTTCGTAAGATATGTTGGGAGGAGCTCATGTGCACACCTGGACCGAAGTTGTTAGTTGCAAGAGAAATATCATCATACGAGAAAGTCTGCCAAGCCCTTCGGATGCTACAAGATGTGCTAAGAAAATCATCCACACACTCTTGGAACAGAGGCTCTGCCTGTGCCTGAGGATTTTGCAACACGGGATCCGAAATCGACAGATCTTTCTTACGATACGACGTCGGAAACGACTGCCACTTTCTAGTCGCGAAAGATCTCCACAGGCTTTGAATACAATGCTTCTGGGTGGATTGTGTCAAGCCAGTGTGGTCACTTAAGTTCTCAACGTCAAAAGTTGAATTCAATACACTTTTCCTGGAAAAATTAGGCGATCCACTCGAAAATGGACCCTCCAGCACTGCTCGTGGAGAGTCCCTCTCAGCATCGCATCTCGAATCCTGTCTGGAAATGTTAAACTTCTGAATCGAGTTCATCTTGTCACTAAAATCCTCATCCCAGAGGCAAGCATTGATGGGGCCTGATTCGTTGTCTACAATCGAAGGAACTGAGCAGAAAAATTTCTGCTGCAGCATGCTGAGAGAGGATGATCCACCCCTCGACCTTGTGCTGCCAACATCAGCTCTAAGAATATCCTTGAAGTTTTCTCCGATGTTGACAATATACTCTGATGAGGACTTGCTAATTCCGATAGAGGACGGCGTTTCAAGCTGGTCTTTACCGTCCAAATCTGCGGAATCCGACAACATCTTCTCCCATTGAGAGCAACTCACACAGTAAGTCTGCTTCACCCTGAAGATAGCAAAGACCAGAAGCTAGAATTAATACTAAGTATACATTACTTCACGCTGGATGCACAAGAGGTGACAATTGATTCCAAATAAAATAACGACAGGGATGGCTTCACTAAGATTTACAAACAAAATTGAGTAGATGCGCAACAGTTGTACTAAGTTACCGATTACAGAAGAGCTGCGTGAGACACACCTCACAATTCTCCCCCGCCAACATCCAACTCACTGACGGCTTCACTGGTATTCTGGTTTCACACCCGCCAGCTTTTAAAAGCCTGCTTGCAATAGCATCATTTTCGTCGTCCATAACCAGAGCGAATTCTCTTCAGCTGTGACCGCTAATTCTGTATAACCCGATTATTCTCTTTTGCTGTTCAGATTCTGGTTCACGCCAGCACAACTGCATCACAGCTCACTATCCGTTTCGGCTGCTTGGATATGAGTCATGTCCTATAGAAGAAGCTCTTGCCTGAAGAAACAACGAGCCGCTTTGAGGTATACACTAGAACTTTATTCTGTTTGACGATAGATCAATGGTATAAACCTTTGATCTCCCTTTCACGACACACCAAAGCTACACCTTAAACTCATAAATGATTAAAATTACCTCCTGACCCAGCCCAAGCTAAATCAAGGAGATTGCGGGTAAATTAGTTGGTTGTTTCCGTTGTTTGGGTCTATGTCACACATCAGTAAAATATTCTTAGAAGTTGGGAAGCACACTGGCAGATCTCTATCGACGAGATAACGAGGAGTTCGTTTGGATATTCTTTAAAGGACGATAGAATGGTGACCAAGAGCGTTTCGCCTGGACAGTTCTCACAGCCTGAGCGGTGGTCAAGTATTGGCGTGAAGCACTCTCGAAATTTAGACAGAATCCCAAGGCTGTCAATGCGAGGTCCTAGTGTGAAACGGAGAGCTTGCACAATTGCACTGCGTTACAATGCAAGTACGAGACCCGAGGGATCAACTCAGACTGCTGGCGAGTGGATTCAAGAAGCATTACTCGTGCAGTAGCTATGATTAGAATTGAAATACGTCTAAGTGCATCTGGAATTGAGTCTTACGAGGATTAATATACGAGATCATGAGGATGCCGCGCTGAAGCCGCATTCCACTAGAAAAGCTGCGTCGGATTAACGTTGGGACGACTGTGCGAAGAAGCTAACAACATTGACCTGAAAGATCAATCGCTAGTACTCCTGATGAGTGATAGCAGCAACTGTATCGCTCGGTTCTACGCGCCTAGCATGATAACCTGCTACTGCTACGCATTCTACTCATCAATTGCACGACCATGGACCAACCTGAGCTTCCGAAACGCCAAAGTTCCAAACGAACTCCTCGTCAATACAGTATCAGGATCACCACTTCGCAGAAAGACACTGAGGGATCGAAATGGAAAGTAGAATGCTGGAGCAAGGAACTCAAACCGACGAACGAACAAACGAGGTCGGGATCAAAAGCATCGACGAGGAAACAAACAAACAACCAAATCAGGAAGTGGAAGGGTTACGGGAGGGAAAAGAAACCAGAACAAAACGAGGCGCCCAATGAAAGGGAAACAAAGATTCGCATCCAAATTAAGGATGCACAGTAAAGGATCTCCCCATTTGGAGCATGGAGGCGGAGGATGGGGATCGACCAAGCCGACGACGAAATGAGGTTTTTAGGGTGGATCGAGCGCCAGGTTCGAGGCGGAAGCGACTGCTTCGGGTTTCACCTCGGATTAACCTTCGCGGTGGGCCATGCGATCGACGAGCATGGTGCCAGGTCTCGACATGGGTGCTTCTCCGATGCGATAAAAGCTTCCTTAACCCCCCTGGGTTACAATGCGCTGCGATGTGATGCGATGCGATGAGCCACAGCACCTACGTGCCTGCGTGCAAGAGTTAAGATAGATCGAGAGTATGTGTTTGTGTGTGCCCCACCCACCTCATGATCCCTCAGAGGATTCCGACGTGCAAGTGGTGCCGTCCCCTGGTGACCATATTCCGGCGTGGTGGTGGTGATAGTGGTGGTGGTGATAGTGGTGGTGGGTCCGTCTCGCCGCTGCATGTGCAGCTCCGTTCCCTTTGTTTTTGTTTTGTTTTGTGTGTGGTGTCATCACTCGTTTCACTTCGTGCCCACGAAACCCTAAATCTTTGGCTTTTGGGTGCAAACCCAACGCCATGATGTGAAGGGGTGTCATGAGCGGCGTGAGTTGCAGAATTTGGTGCTTGTTTAGGGCACGCAAATCAAACAGCGGTGATGGGTTGTGTTTGATGAATCGTAATCCTGGTGCAATTTGGCATCAGATGTGTTAAATGAATATGCTTGATTGTGGTATTATAGAATTTGTTCATGTACATATATATTAAAAATTCTTTTCTAACATATATTTTAAAAAAACTAATATATTTGAATATATATTCTTGAAAGAATCCACACATATCAAATCATATATTAAAAAAGATATATATATATATATATATATATATAGAGAGAGAGAGAGAGAGAGAGAATTAAATCTCATGATCCATATATTCTATAGTTTATAGATCTTTGTTTTGTCAATTTACAAATGAAAAAAATATTTATACTAATTTATATAAATCACTTCTAGAAAATTATTTGAAAATCATAATCTATACTAATGTTTTTGTATCTCCTATAAGGTATTTTTAACACATTTTAGGAAGTATCTAAATTTTTTTAAGATACTTGGTAATTTGGTAATTTGCATCAAGAATCTTGTATAATTATGTTGTGAATGTACAACAAAAAATTGCAATCTTTCAATGTAAATTGACATGCAAGAATCTTCTACTAAACTATCTTGGTAGAAATATTACATTAAATTATTAATAAATTTGTATATGAAGTTTGTTAAGATTTAGCATACTGTTTTGATTTGTTGTACAAATTTTTAGTAATTTTATATAAGCCCCATCTATCTAAAGGCCTTTTAAGCTATATTTTGTAGTGAGTTTGCTTCAATGTAAAAATAGAAAAAAATTAAAAAATATTAGATATATATATATATATATATATATATATATATTCTTTTTTCTACTAAAAAACTAAATACGTTTTGATGAAAGAAAGGAATTTATTTTTATCACATTTATAGCAACTACTATAATTATGTTGGTAAAAATCCTATTTGATAATAGTACATTGGCATTAGACTTGTTTTGTAGACCAATTCAATTGGAAGAGACATTAGCATTTATGTTTAATTCTGTACGATCACATAATTCACCATCATTGGAAATTCATTCAAGACATTGTAAGGATCTATTTTTTCTAAAGAAAGCACATGGACAAGTATTTTATTAATACTAAGTGATCGTATCTTCATTGGATTTTTTATAGATATCAAATCATTTATTGTTACTTGCCTTTGTTCACTCTTTTCATTAGCATCCACCAAATTAAGATATTACCCTTGTGGAGCTCTTTACAAGCATTGGTATTAGTTGGGTGGTAGTATTAGAGGCTAGTATCACAAAAAAAAATCAAAGACTATGCAAAACTATAAAAAGATAATTGCTAAACAATGCAATATCAAATAAAAATAAGTCTAGAAGATCCAAGTTAGACCACAAGACATGTATTATTGAGATTGAAAAACTCTTCAATATCAACACCTATATATACTAGGATTTAGGAAGTTTCTAAATAGCTTCTTGTAGAAGGCTTTGCCTCAAAGTCATCTTAGGATTCTCTTTGAATAATTTCTTTGTTGCTTCAATATTAAGCAATCTTAAGAAACTTCTTTTCTAAGAACATATCTTGAACAACTTCAGCAATACATGTTGAGAAAAATGTGGAAATCTTTTCATCTCAATGAACTTTTTACATTCATCAAGATAATAATATTAAGAAATGCTATATATGGTGTCAAAAAAACAATTTAAATCCATAAAAAGTTCTCTAAAAGCTTTTTTTTTATCATTGATTTGCATTATTGCATCTTTTAACCAATCTTCCTTGCAACACTCTTCAATCAAGGTTCTTACTTTGTATGTAATTTTGAACAAATATTTTTGCTTTCTCAAACATATGAAAATAAGAACCACCAATGATAGTTTGAATTGTTTCAAGATCTTTTGAAAAGTTGTTGAAGAGATTCTTATATTGCCTTTCATTCAACATCTTATCAAGGACATGAATTTCAAAGAAATAAATCCTCAATACACTCTTGTGACACTGAAAAGAACTAGAAAGTCACTCAAAGTTGATATATTATTGAACTAGAATGGCTATTGCCAAAAACAAGAAGACTAAAAAGTCTAAAAAGAACGTTAATGACTAGAAAGGCATTGACAAGAGTGAAGAAGGCTTCATTCTTGCCTCTATATATACTCTTAACTAAGAACTATGTGGCGATATCCTATAGAACCTTCAAAACATAATGAATTTACAAGACACATATCTTAACTTGTAAAATAAGTTTTCTATATGTATGCCATATAGTTAACTTGTTCTGTAAGCTATCAACATGTGGTTAACTTGTTGACTAAGTTTTTAGCCTATCAATCAACTACAAATATATGCTAAGTCAAAGTAGCATCTATGAAGGTTCTAAGAAGCTTCTTTAAAAGATATTATGAAATTAATCTACTTTTATTTAATTTTATATATTTCTACCTAATGATGTAGATATTTATTAAAGAATGTTTATATATCTATGACATTATCCACCCTTCTAAAGACAAGTCCTACAAAGAGCGATGATCATGTGTTAATAAAATCTAAGATGTGGCAAATTTTATTTGTTATATACTTTGATCTTTGTTTTCTTCAAAGATGGTTGATAGGTCCTCTTAGCTATCAATAGTATCTTATACCAAAGCAAAAAGATCATCCTATTATTTAATTGTTATTGGGCCTATTATAACTTCTTTCAAATAAAACATTAAAAATACAGTCAAGAGTTGTTTTTACTTCTTCTACCTCGAATTTTTTATTATTTTCCACTTTTATATGAGGAGGTGGCATTTATCTTCTTTTCAAAATATTGACCATCTTATATGACTTAAGAGGAGATATATGAAATACAAGGTAGATCTTCATAGACTTTGCTAGATATAATCAATAAACAACAAGATTGACCTGTTCAATAATAGGAAGAGGTTTAAGCCTATGGTAATCCAACTTATGACAAGGATGGATAGTCTTGATATTGCAATGAAATAATTATACATTGTCACCTACGTTGAATTGTAGTTATTCCTTGTAATAGGCATCTACATTAATCTTTTGACTTTCTTGAGCTTTCTTTAATTACACCTACAATGTTGCATGTAGCTATGACAAATGAATTGCCAAATCTTTTGCCATAGAATTATCAACTTTTGAAAAGTCAAAATTATCAAGTTATGGATGATAAGCATAATTAGTAAAAAAAATTATTTTTTGACTAGAAGAATGTAACAAATTATTAAATGCAAACTCTACCAATAGTAAAAGAGATGTCCAATCATCTTCATGATAGTTGATGGTACACTTGAAGTAGTGCTTTAAAATTTGATTCATCCATTTTGTTTGCCCATCAATTTGAGGATGAAAAGTCAAAGAAAGTTTTATATCCATCTTTAAAATCTTGAAAAGAGTTTTTTAAAATCTTGATATAAATTGAGTCCTTCTATCTAATATAATATCTTTAAGCAATCCATGATAGCAATAGATATTATTAAGAAAAAGCTTAGCCGTTTCTTTATTTATAATAGATTTTATATATGGTACAAAATCTGCCATCTTAATAAAATAATCTACTACTATAAATATAAAATCATATGAACATGAGACTAAAAGATACATAATAAAATCTATAGAAATAGAAGATCATCATTGTTTTGGAATAGGTAATGGCTGAAGAAGTCCATAAGGTCAATGGCAAGGAGTTTTAAATCTTGAATAAATATCACATGATTGTAAAAAGTCTTTGACTGCCTTTCACATTTAAAGCCACAAGAAATTTTTCAATATTAGCTCCAAAATCTTGTTGTATCTCAATTGTCCAAGTGTTGAAAAGTCATGACAAGTTTAATGAACACATAATTGTGCCCTACCTTTATGAATGTATAATTTTCTTTCAAAATATAATAGATTTTTTTAAAATCAAACTTGGAAGTATCATGAGACTTAGAAGAATTCTTCTTAATATCATTGATAAAAAGATTAGAGGACATACTTGATTGAATTTTCTTGACAAAGGTTGAATTAATAGTTAATGTTGATTTTATTTCTTAAATGTAAAAATACTCTAGCTTTAAGAAAATTATTCTTTGTTGATCAAAAGATGCATTTCTTTCTTTTAATATAAGATAAGAATCTTTAAAAAGAATATCCAATAAATCTTGTTATTTTTTTTTGATCAATAAATAATCTTAAAATCAAATCTTAATAAATTCATGTTCCAACAAACTTGACAATAATTTAAATTATGTACTGATGTGAAATACTTGAGGTTCTTATGATCTATATATTGTAACTAGACTTGAAGTACCTTATAAATAATAGTATCATTCTTGAAATGAATCCATAGTTACAAAGAATTCTTTGTTGTGGATTTCATAATTAATCTTAATTGCTAAAATATTTTTGGAATAAAAAGTTATTCAATGTAGTTTTTCATCTACTCTCATTTGCCATAATACTGTAGCCAAGGCAAAGTCTGATACATCTATTCTCATAAAAAATACCTTTGAGAAGTCAATACATTATAATATTGGTGCAAAAGTAATTTTTTTTTTAAAGCATCAAACGATACTTTGGCTTCTTTACTCCACTCAAGTTTGTTTTTATAAATCAAACATATAAGTGGAGCTACAACTTAAAAAAATTTCTTGATGAAGATCTGATAATAATTGGCATAGCCCAAAAAGCATTGTACATTTCTTATTACTTTTTGAATATTTCAATCCTTAATAATTTGAATCTTCATTGGATCCATCATTAGCCCTTTGTTGGAAATGATGTGTCCCAAGAAGTCAATTTGAGTAGTATGGAATATATATTTTTTTTAATTCGGCATATAATTCTATATCTCTAAGTTTTTGTAATACATGACAAAGATGAATTTCATGCTCTTATGTATTCTTAGACAAGATTAAGATGTCATCCAAATAATAGATGATAAAATCATCAAGAAACTCAAAAAAAACATCATTCATTAGATGTTGAAAAATAATTGGTGCATTTGTGAGTCCAAAAGGCATGACATTTTATTCAAAATTTCCATATTTGGTTCAAAATATAATTTTCTATTCATCTCATTATTTAATATGTACTAAATTATGTGATCTTTATAGATCTATTTTTGTATAGATCTTTGTTTAATTCAATTGATAAAATAGTCTTGAAATCAAAAGTAGAAGATATTTATTCTTAATGGTGATCTTGTTGAGTCTTTAATAGTCTACACACATCTATAGAGGTCCATCTTTTTTCTTCACAAATAAGATAGGAGTCTCAATTGGAGATTTAAAATGATGTATGATATTTTTAGCCAAGTTCTCATCAATATATTTTTTGAGTGTAGCTAACTTGTTTTGTAATAGGCTATAGATTGGTCCAAATAGTAGTTGAGCTCTTTTGTGAAGATTGATAGAAAAATCATAAGGATAATATTCTAGAAGAATATTTATATTTTTTTTTCAAAAATATCTTAGAAATCTTGATATTGATTAGAAATACCACTTGACATATTTTCACCATCAAAAATGGGCATGGCATATATAGTAAAAGATAATCCTCTTTTTATAGCATGTATGAAAGGACTTGCACCTACCAATAAGGATTTGGATGTATATATGTAGAGAATTTAATTTTAACTTATTGATTAAGCTCCAATAAGTGATTTATTCTACCTTTAATTTATATACAAAGTCTTGGCTCTCAAAACCTCTTATACTTTGTATAAAATACCAAAATTGTAGCAAAATCTTTCAAAGCATATTTTTCCTATAAAATATTTATTCTTTCTAAACTTTAAAAATTCATATCTCTTAAATCAATCTTTTAATTTCTTTCAAATTTCTAAATAATGTAGCACTTATTTTTAAGCTTTATCATAAAATAAATAAATTATAAATTCACTACCAATTTTTTGGCATCTTAGAAATCCTAGCAAGTGCTCTAAATCCTAATCTACAAGCACTAGAGCATTTTTTTCTTCATATTTCAAAAATTCAAAACTCAAATACCATAAAATTTGTGTATAAAGCTTAATAACATAATTATATACAATTTTAGAAATTTTGAGCCAAAATCTTATCAAATTTCTCAAGATATAGCTCAAAATACAACCACTAGTGAATTGGGTCACTTACCACCTTTAGATTTGAAGTGCTGACTTCAACTTCCAATATCTCTTTTATTTCAACTTGAAATTTATTAAATAATATAAAAAAATATAGCTAAAAAAATACTTTCTCCAACTTTGGTTTCCGATCCTTGATTGTTTCATGTACACATGCATTATATTCAAATGAGTGATAATAGATACAAAATCATCACCTTAACTTTGTACGTCTATATCTCTTTTATATAAATTCCAAATTACACAAAATTTATATCAAAACCATAGTCAAAAATCTAAAATTGCTAATTTTAACCTCCAAACTTCAAATGATCTCAAGAGAGTAATCCTAATTCCTCATAAGGCCTTAGGCAGCCTCCTTGAAGCCCATTAGGCATGATTTTTGGCCAATAGGAATGGAAATTTTCATCATCCATCTCTATTCATTCATATGGATGTTCTAACTTCTCTTTTTGCTAACAAGATCCATTTCTAATAAGATTTACATAATAAGATTTTTTTTAGTAAGATTTATATAATATATTTCTTAAATACTAAATAAAAAAATAAAATAAAACTTTAAAGATCACTAATGCTAACAAAGGTGGCTCTAAATATATATAATTATTATCAATATAAAATCAACTTTAATAATAGTCTTTTCAAAGTAACCATTTCAAAGTAATAATCTACTCATATTTTGTGACTAATTAAAATCTAATAATATGGCTTTTATCATATTATATAATAAATTATACATTAAATATTTATGTGCATTATTTTTAAATTATAGCCAAACCACAATATGAAAATAGTTCCTATTATAGCTGGAAAAACTCATTTTCTAATATATTGTCTTATTTCGCAACCATACTTCTTATTTTGTGGTTACATTGTTTCTTTGGACAATGTTAAGCAGTATGTTTAGCTTCTCTATAATATAAGCATAAGCCTTCTTAACGTTATCTAGTCTTTTTCTACCATATTAATTTGTATTAGTTCTAGCCCTGATGAATATGTTTTTAAAAACTTGGAAGTTACTATTATTATTTGATTTATTCTTCTCTAGCCAAGTCATGATTTTTGATGTCTTTTAAATAATCGATTATTGTATATAATGACTTGAATAATAAATTTTTCTAAAGATTTTATCTTTGATATTATCAATAACAAATCTTTGACATTATCCTTCAATCCATATTGAAATTGATTGATAAGGACTTTGTCATCTTAGTCCATGTTGCTTGTTAGATTTTGGAATTGAATAACATATATGGTAGTTGATTGTGATCCTTGTCGTAAAGATAAGAGCTTAGTCTTTGCTACTCTTTCTTAATTATTTTCTTTAAATATTGCTATAAGTTTTTCTAAAAATGAATTCAAATCATAAAAGAGTTACAAATTTTTTTCCATTAAAGTTATAAATTAGGAAAAATTACTTCCTAATAGAAGTATACCTATCAATCCAACTTGAGTAAATCCATCAAAGTATTGGAAAGAATGCAACCTTAGATAGAGCTTGACTTGTTGCAAAAATCCTTGAAATTTTGATCTTATTCCATCAAACTTCTTAGGCATACTTATCCTTGTCCTTGTCATACTTGTAGGAGCAAAACTCCTCGGATTTGGTTGTGAGGTTAATCTACTTGCTTCCTTTATTGTACAACTTCTTACCAAAGACTCTGAACTTCATCTATAGGTATAGGAATGGTACTTCCATGATTCATGTTAGAAATATGTAAAATTTCTATTCTTAAAGTGTGGAGAAGCTCATCAAGATCAACAATAGTTACAAATCTATTGTCACTTCCATTGAAAGTAGCATCCATAATCTTTTTTTTCATAGAAAATTCAAATAAGTTCAAAAAGTTAAATTAGAGGAAGATAATCCACAACTTTTAATATCAAATAAAAATTTCTACAAACAAAGATAATCCACTCTCTTTAAAGAAACAATAAGTGTTAAAAAAAAATATTTTTTATTTAAAGGTAGATAGTTTAAAACCTTCAAAATACAACAATAGAAATAGAATAATCCACTCACTTCTAAAATAAGATAGAAACAATAAGTTATTAATCTTGTCAAATTATCAAGGACATGAATCTCAAAGAAAGAAATCCTCAATATACTCTTATGTCACTAAAAAGAACTAGAAAGTCATTCAAAGATGATATAATATTGAATTAGAATGGCTATAATAAAAAAAATAATAAGATTAAAAAGTCTAAAAACAAGACTTAGGACTAAAAAGGCCTTAAGAAGAGTGAAGAAGGCTTCATTCTTGCTTCCATATATACTCTTAACTAAGAGTTATATGGCGATGTCCTATAAGACCTCTAAAACATGTTGACTTTATAAGATACGTATCTTAACTTACAAAGCAAGTTTTTTATATGTGTGTGACATAGTTTGCTTATTCTATAAGCTATTAATACGTGATTAACTTGTTGATCAAGTTTTTAGCCTATCAATCAACTACAAATACATGTTAAGTAAAAATATCATCTATGAAGCTTTTAAGAAGCTATTTTGAAAGGTATGATTAAACTTTATTTACTTTTATCAACTTTTACCTACTTCTATCTAATCATATAGGTATTTATTAGAGTATGTATATATATCCATAACATATCCTTTCTTTCAATGATATTGTATCTTTTTTTTATAACCTCTATTGATGATTGAAAAAAATCTATTTTATAATATAATATCAAATATTATTAATGTAGTTAAAAATTAAATTAATGTATATATTAGAATTTTAAAAAATGTACAAATATTCTTATAATACCTATAAAACTTATTTAAGACAATAAGTAGCTTTAATCTTGTATTATATTAATTTCTAAAATAATCTTAAAAAAACCATCTAATTTGTAATTATACTATATTTTTAACATAATAATATTCCAATGACATGTTAATATAGTATACCAAGAATCTTTGCTTTTACTAAAAGTCTCACAATACAATATGATACAAGTTAATAAGTTAAGGTGACTTATATGTATAACAAATTTATTAATTTTTAATAGATAATATAATATATTTTGTATAATTATTTTTAATATCAAATTGTAATTTTTTAATCACAAGGCATATAGTAGAAAAAATACTTTAAGAACTTTGAAGATTTATTTCAATGCAAATTCTAAAAAAAATTTCAATACCTCCAAAAAAGACTTTTAATTTGAACTTTTAAAAAATATATATTTATCTCAATTATTTGGAATCTTTTTAATTGATAGAATTATATATCTATTATTTTTAAAATCAAATAAAATTAAATATTAAAATTAAACCACCATTAATTTATTCAAATAAAATTCACAAATTCTATTTAAATTTTGAGATATTATAATATTTTTTTTTTTAAAATAAATTTTAGTCTTAATTAATATCTATAAGTCTTTTTTATATGACTGAATAAAAAAACAATGTCACACCAACATAATGATGTAAAAATCTAATCTTATAGTATAATGAAGATAATTCAATGTAGGCTAAAGTTATCATCATTATTTTTTTGATTTTGCAACATCTAATTGAACTTGATCATTTTTTACTTAAATATTTTATAAATACTTTAAAATTTAGTAATTCAAATTACATACAATAAAGTTTAACATATTTAAAAAGTCAAAAAATAATTATACTTTGATATATTATCTAATCTCTTTACATTGTTTCAAAAAATGTAATGCACATCAATATACTACAACTAAAGGATCCTAATCTTAAACATATAACTCCTCAAACTTTGAACGACTCTTCATACTATAAGACCGTTAGAAAAGAAAAGTCTCAAAAATAATGAAATATCTCTTTTTTTAGCCAACTATCCACAAAAAATTCTTATGAAGAATCCTCCTTTCTAGGTTAATTTTCCACAAGAAACTTCTATAAAGAATCTTCTTCTTTCAACTAATAATATATAAATCCCTCCAAAACTCCTCCTCTCTTGGTCAATTGTTCATGAGAAATTCTTATGAAGAACTTAATATACCAAAGAAGAGTATACTCTAGTAGGAATTTTCCACCATCTTCTTTCTCAATTAAGATTTTCATCACCAATACTTAATACATAAAGTAGCTTATAATGAAAAAAAAAATAATAAATAAATATATAAATAAATAATAAAATAAAATAAAATTTAATTCTTATCAATTTCAAAGTGAAGAATTATAAACTTATGGATTCCTTCTTCTCTAGCCTTATATAAACTTAAGGTATACTATAAGTACTTCTTTTAAAGAAAATATTTGTAGAATAGGTAAATAAACTTTGTGGTAAGTTACTTATTGGTTATTGATAACCTTGAGAATTAGACTGATGGTTAGTAGAATTACAGTAGGTTGTTAGTAGAATAAATGGTTAAGAATTCAAAAAGTCATAACCTTTGGAATCTGCTGGCTGATGGTCTATCTTTTGGTAGGATACAGAGGTTGAGAAAAGGGAGATCAAAGTGAGACTGTGATAGTCATAAGCAGGAGCATGCTTGGTGCTACCTCTGTTCTGTTTCTTTATTGTTGACGAGTAATGGATAGTCTCTGAATACTGAGAAGTTAGTCTAGAGTGCCAGACTATGATAGTCGTAAGCTGAGATATTGAATTCTGTGTGATGAATTAAAAAATTGAATACAATAGGTAAGCTAGAGATCAGTAATTGAATATATACAAACCACAAAGAGAGTAAGTGGGAGATGAATGAATAAGAATATAGAAGTATTGTTGAATTGATAATCGTAGAATGGATTATGGGTTGAATTAAGATAGAAGTAGTAAGCCTTGGTGTTTTGTAGTTTGATAATTGATTTTAAATAGCTAGAGTACAGTCAATTATGACACTAACAAACCCAATTTATATAACTAGATTTTCCTCGTGTTTGAATCCACCTCTATTAATTCAATTGCTTTGGTATGTTGAAGCTTGAATACAACGAAAACAATATTTTGGCACCACTTTTGGAGAAATGATAACAATATGAAATATTAGAAATTAATTGTATGGAAGATGGAATTATATGTTGAATGAAAACGTAAAAAGAATCAGTTTTAGGATTACAAATATGTGAGTTATAATTCAAGGCAGTATTGATTTTGTAAAGAAGAATGAAAGATTATGAGTGATAATCATGAAGAGGAGGATTATCAAAGAATTAATGGATAAGCAAAAGAAAGACAAAAGCGATTATGCATAAGAAATCTCCTATGGGAATGACAAAAAAGAATTATAGGTCCAAGTAAAACCAAAAGAAGAAAAATTCAAATTTAAATAGTAAAGAGACGAGTGATAATACCAATAGCCATGAGAGTGCCAGAAGTATCAATTGCAGTACAAATGAGAGCAGTAGGAGACCAAACTATAAGTGTGGCACCATTACCTACTTTTAGTGGTTAGCCACGATTTGATTCCAATCACCATATATCTAAATTCTTGACAACCTGTGTGGCTAATAATGGTAGAGCTAAAAATATTTAGTTGAGATAGTTGTCAACAATTTTAAAAGATACAACTTTTGAATGATATATTCAACAACCAGTGGGTAGATTTTCCAATTAGAAGGCCTTGAAGAATGCCTTCCTAATCCATTTTAGACCAATTGGATTTGAAGATCGGCTTCGAGAAAGTTTTATGAATAGCAAGATGTTTGCGAGAGAATTTGTGAAGTCCTATTATGCTCGGATTGTAGATATACTTCGTAAATGGTCAAATAATCAAATGCCAGATATGTTTATATTGTCAATATTAATCAATGGTTTGCATCCACCAGAATTGAAAATATTTGTAAAAGAGGCTTGACCAGCAATGATAGAGGCATCGTTGGCACGAGCAGAGGTGTGGGAAGAATGTCATTATGATCAATTGTTAACAGTAGAGGCCATGATGATTCCAAGTTCAGGAAGTCAACAAATATAATTGAAAAATGTGTCGATGGATAATTATCCACAAATGGCTGCTTCCAATGTGAAGAATGTTATATTGTAAAAATCAATTAATGCTACACTTTTCCAGGCAATAACACCAATAATGATGACACCTTATTATACATCGCCAACCTATCAATAATCAAAGTTATTCACAAATGTGACTGTTAAAGATCCAAATGAAGCCTTATTATTAAATCTAACAAAGAAGATGGAAGAATTGGCCGTGAATTTGGCTATAGACAAGGAGAAATGACATAAGCCTTCTAATACAAGATCTAATGTATGGTGTAATAATTGTAAGGGACAAGGTCATTTTGATACGAAATGTCCATCACCCAAACAAATAGTATCGTATTGTAACATGACTATATGGTAGAAGATGATAATATGGATCTTATTATAGAAGAGTCAAGTTAAAAGAAAAGGTAGAAAAATATGGATAAAAGATAGGAAGGTAGTAAAACTTTTAGTAATAATGCTATCCTTTTAGAAAAAATAGCTTCTACTTACTTTGTAGGGCCAAAAATAAGGCAAAATAAGGTAGATTGGAAAAATAAATAATATAGACATCTTAAGGAAGAAGTTAAGAGTAAATTATAGTAAAAATTACTTAAAAAAACTAGATGTTGATACCCGGAGAGGGCCGGTTATGAACCAGGGTCGAAATCAGACCCTAAGGTACAAAATCGAGTCTCAACGACGACTTCGGGACTCTTTGGTAGATTGGAGAGTGTAATGTGATAGAAGATTGAATAGGATTTCTATGGGCATTAATTTTGGATAATTTGGAGTTGATATGACTTTATAAGAGCTTTGCAAAGTCAAGTTTTGTTTCGGATGACTTGGATTTTATGAAATAAAATAGGATTTACGTTTTGGGTGATTTCAAGAATTTTGTGATAGATCTAGGGGTGAAATTTTGTGGGTTTATGGTTATAGTTGTGTTTAATACGTGTTGTGAATTTGAGCTTGATATAATGGTTGAATTGAGGAATATTGAGGTTTAAGTGGGTCAAGGTCTCATAAAGTAGAATTTTAGGTCTAATGGGGGTTTTTAAGATTTCTTGCAATCTACTAATTGGATTGGAGTGAAACTTATGTAAGAGGATATTAGACTTGATTTTCTATAAGTATGAGAATTTTGACATCAATCGAACAATGCAAAGGAGAGATATTGGCTTTGGAAGATTAGCATCAAGATTGGAGAAGGAGGCCAACCAATACCCAAGCACATTTTTGAGGTTATCGTCAATTTGGTAACTCAAATCCTTTATAATTTTTTTGTGCTTGTTTTTAACTTATTTTTTTAGAAGTGTGCAAAATTTGAATTAAGATCAATAGTTTATTCATTAGTTATTGAGGTTTAAATGTATTGTATGAATTATTAGGATTTGATTTAGGGTTTAGGATTTGGATTAGAGTTTAGGATTTGGTTAAGGTTTGGTTTAGGATTTAGGATTTGGATTAGGATTGGGTTAGGATTTTATTTAGGATTTAGGATTTAGTTAGGGTTTGATTTAGGGTTTGATTTAGGATTTGGTTAGGATTTTATTTAGTATTTGGAGTTTGGTTAGGATTTGATTTAGGATTTAGGATTTAGTTAGGATTTGAATTAGGGTTTTATTTAGGATTTAGGATTTGGATTAGGGTTTGGTTAGGATTTGATTTAAGATTTAGGATTTGGTTTAGGATTTGGTTGTTGTTTGGTTTAAGGTTTGTTTAGGGTCTGATTTAGGATTTAGGATTTTATTAGGATTTAAGATTCAATTAGTTTTGGCCTAAAGTTTGAATGAAGTTCAATAGTATTTTAATTAGAATTAAATTAAGATTGAATTGAGATGTATTTGAGTGATAATTGTGATCCTTCTAATATTTCTTTAAGAATTCTTATTGTTTGTTTGAAATTTCTTTGAGATTTTTTTGAATTTGATTAAGCTTGCTTAGAGTTATTATGGTCTAATTAGAGAATTTTTAGTATTTTATTAGAATTAGGATTTTATTATTAGAATTTCTATTCTTTCTTCCACAGTCAAATAACCAGAGCATTCTCAAGCAAGACTTCACGTATTACGACAATGGATGTTCAATGTACATTTTGTGAAAGAAAGCACCCTATCCAAAAATATTGGCATTTACAAAGGCAACAACAGTTCAATAACCAAACGATACAGCCAACTCAATGGGATGTTAATCAAGTATAGACTGAAAATATGGGTGGTTGGAATAGTAATCGCTCAAATCGACCTAATCATGGCTTTGGAAATTTTTAAAATACTAATTATAATTTGATTTATGGAACAAAGATGCAAAATGGTGGAAATAATCAAGGAAGTAATCTCCAAACTATTCCAATTCAGGAATCCAATTTTCAATCAGTAGCAACTAGTCAACCATGATCATTTACTATGGCTATCTGGAATCGGCCTAATAGATATATTCCTATACAGACTCCAAGTGTACTTGATGGTATGAGACGAAAACCACTACATTACTATCGAAGCTGACAAATTGGTCATTATGCCATTAAATGCCCTAATTCAAGGTTTATAGAAAAATATGCTCTAGTATGTCGAAATTACAATCAATCAAGTCATTTTCATTATCAATGCAATGTTCTATTTAATCCTAATAATCATGATCAGAAGATACAATCGACTGTGCAAATTGTAGAGGAAAAAAATAACAAGACACAGGAATCATCAGTTCATGAAGTAGAAGTAGTCCAAGCTATCCTTACAAGAAGTTAGCAAAAGGAGAAAGAACCAATTCAACATTTGGGTGATCCTCAAGCAAAGGGCCAATTAATCCAATTATGGTGCCATCCAATCCAGGTCTTGACATGGGCCCCTTACTCAGTATAAGACATGAATCGGTTGTGCACCTTAATGAGGTACCAATTACGGAGGCTTCGGTTCTACATCAAGCTGTTCCATTCTCTACACAGTTTTAGAAAACGTCATTTTTATTAAAAGATCCTCTCAAAAGCATGAATTCTAAGGAACCAATATCAGTTCAATTGAGAGAATAATCTTACCCATTGAAAGAACCAATTTTATAGACTCCGTCAAATTTAGTTCTAGTAGCTTTATTAATTTCCAATATAGAGAAAACTAATTTATCTACGTCGGTGTCTAGGATTGCGAAGAAGAAATGGACATTGAGAATTAACACTAATACAGAATCATATAATATTCTAAAAGATTTGGGCACCATACAGCCTATGATCTCTATGAAGCAACTATTCGCGGTAGTACTTAAGTGCCAAACTATCTTGAATTCCTCATTAATTCGTTGCAGATTTTGAAATAAAGAAATCCAAGAAATAAGTTTGAATCTCGATCCGAGTGCACCTACAATTGATGTCTCAATTGATGGAGTGTTATTATCGAGAGTGCAAGTAGACGGAGGATCTGGTGTAAATCTTATAAATGCTGCTACAATAGAGGAGTTGGGTTTGGATCACTTATTACCTACTATAGTGGTTTTGAGAATGGCTGACTCTAGTCGAGTTAAACCTATGGATATTTTACGAAATATTGATACAGTAATTGTGGGAATTACCTACAAAATTGATTATATTATTTTTTGATTGTGAAGCTCTATATTATCATACCCAATTTTATTGAGATGACCGTGGTTGTATCAAGCTAAAGCTTGAAATGACTGGAGTCATGCTACATTGACAATTGGAAAAGGTAATGATAAAATTGTGCTTCAAATGTACCCTGTCTAACATCACAGAGAAACTCAAGTTGCCAGTTCAGAATTCACATCAGATTGTGAAGATGAGTCTACAGAAGAAAAAATTGGTGCACCTGATCCAATTTATGTTGATACAAGGCAAGTTGTCGAACTTATTAGAATGAACTACTAGTGCATGGGATAGGGAGAGTAATTAGTTTCTCCAGATGTTATTGATGATTCTGATCATATGATTGCATATTGGATGAATAGACAGGATGTTAATCATTTTAGTGCTATGGAACTGGAGTTAGAAAGTTCTAATGTATTAGATTTTATGAAAGATTCTGAAATTGAGTAGAACATTATTCTAGTGACTCCTGAAATTCCACGATATCAATCAATTAATTTAAGTAGAGGGGAGGCTCTCCAAATCATTCAAATTTATGACGGTATAAAAGACAAGGAAAAAGAAATTTGGATGGATTATTTTTTAATGCATAAAACTACTTTCGCATAGTCGTATGCAGATTTGAAAGAAATTTCAGCTAAAGTTTGTGAACATCAAATTATATTGGAAGAGAACGCTATACCTGTACGCTAAAGACAACATTGACTTAATCCAAAATACTCACTTATGGTAAAAGAAGAGTTGGATAAACTCTTAGATGTTGGATTTATCTATCCAATTTTTTTCAGTGAATGGGTTTTACCAATTGTTATGGTATTGAAAAACAATGGAAAAGTTCGCATCTGTCAAGATTTTTGAAAATTAAATGCGGCTACTAAGAAGGATTATTTTTCTTTACCATTTATGGATAGTATATTGGATGTTGTTACTGAACATGAATGTTATTCATTTCTTGATGGATTCTCTAGTTATAATCAAGTTAAGATTGAAAAGAAGACTAATTAAAAACTACTTTTACTACGGATTGGGAGACCTTTGCTTATAAGGTTATGTCGTTTGGGCTTTGTAATACACTAGCTACATTTCAAAAGATAATGATGCAAGCGTTCCAAGATTATCTACGAATTTCAATGGAAATATTTCTAGATGATTTTTGTACATTTAATACGAGAGCCAAGTATTTAAAATATCTCGGTCATGTTTGAATCAATGTACCAAATATAGAATTTCTTTAAATTTTAAAAAATATCAATTTAATGTATTTTTTGGTAAATTGTTGGATCATTTAGTTTCAATGGCAGGCATTGCTACAGATCTGGATAAAATAAAGATTATAATAGAATTAAAGCAATTAAACATTGTTACGGATGTTCGAGCATTTTTTGGCCATGTCGATTATTATCGATGATTTATCTATCTATTCATAGTTATATGTCTTTCTTTGATAAATATCTTGAAGAAACTACCAACCGATGGGACTAGTCTATTTTGGACAAAGGAATTTACAATTGCATTCGAAACATTGAAATAGAAATTGGTTTCAATACCAATATTGGTGGCACCTTGTTGGACAAGACTATTCCAAGTTTATGTAGATGCATCTAATATTGTGATTAATTCTGTGCTAAGCTAGAAAGATGACTTGGATTTTGATCACCCTATTTATTATGTAAGTTGTCAATTGGTAGCAATTGAACAAAATTATACAATAATCGAAAGAGAAGCATTGGGGATGATTTATTCCATACAAAAGTTTCGACATTATCTTCTTGGTTATAAATTTGTTTTTTATGTTGACTATGATACTTTAAAATATATGATTAATAAGCCTCAATTGAGTGATCGTATTGTACAATGGATTTTACTATTGTAGGAATTTGACTTTACTATTCAGGTAAAACCAAAAAAATCACATTCTAATGCGGACCATTTATCTTGATTATTCAATATATTGGATAATGAACCCATTAACGATGCACTACCCGATACGGAATTATTTGCGGTAGATGTAATTACTCTAGAGTATAGTGAAATAATTCAATACTTGACATTTCAAATCTTTCCACCCAATTTTAATGAAAATCTTAAAGAATGATTAATATTAAAATGTGCACCTTATACGATGATTGGTGAAGCTTTATATAAACAAGGCAAGGATTGAAATTTACGACGCTGCATATATCATACTGAAGTGCGTACTATATTGAAAGGTTGCCACTTCGACAATTATAGTGGACATTTTGCTGGGGAGAGCACGGCTCGTAAAGCTTTACAAGCTGGTTATTGGTAGCCAACAATGTTTGCAGATGCCCACCAATTCGTCTGTCATTGTGACCCATGTCAGAGAACGAGTCGACCTACTGGAACTTCAATATTGCCATTAATACCAATTCTGGCTCAAGCACCTTTTGAAAAATGGGAAATTGATTTTGTGGGACCAATTACACCAGCCTCGAGAAATGGACAAAAATGGTATATACTGATAGCAACAAATTGCATAACAAAATAGATTAAAGCCGTAGCTACGAAAATTGATAGTGCAAGTACAGAAGCAACCTTTTATATGAAAATATTATTACACAGTTTGGTTGTCCATAAGAATTGGTTAGTGATCGAAGAACTCATTTTATAAATAGTTCAATCAAAGCACTTATGGCTAAATACGAGATAAAACATCGTAAGACTACATGATATCACCCTAGAACTAATGGACAAATGGAAAAGACTAATTGAATTTTATGTAAAATCTTAACAAAAACAATTTCAAGAGCGGGAACAGATTGGGATACTAAGTTGTTCTCAGCTTTATGGACATACCGTACTATATATAAAGTTACTACCAATGCTATTCCTTTTCAATTGATTTATGGCCAGATAGTAATATTACCTATTGAATTGGAAGTCCAAAGTTTACGAATTGCTATAGATACTAGATTAGGAGATCAGGATTCATTACGGCACCGTTTAGAAGAATTGGAAAAATTGGATGAAACTAGAGCCAATGCATTAATGATAATGGAAACTATACAAAAATTAAGGAAGACTTATTATGATAGTAAGCTTAGATTAAAGGCTTTTATGCCAAATGATTTGGTACTTCTTCATGATAGTCGATTTAAAAGTTTTCCAGGAAAATTTCAAGTTCAATGGCATGGATCATATCAAGTTATTGAAGGATTTTCAAATGGTTTAGTACAATTGGAAGATTTTATGGATATTAAATTTACGACACGGATCAATGGCAATCGGCTTAAACTTTATTATATATAAACTTAGGATGGATTTTTTGTTACAAAAAGGGGAATTGATTTAATTGATTGGACCATAGTAAGAAGTAGGAGAGGAACTCTTGACAAGCATCATATTTTCTTTTGTAGTTAAGGAGAAGATGGCGAACATGGTATCTGAGAAAGCAAGGTTGGAGACCAATTAGAAGGAAAGGTAAGAACGACTGCAAGTAGAGGTTGCGATAAAAGAGAAGGTCACCAATTCAAAAGGTGGTAAGCCAACGCCATTGACTGAAGAAGCCAACGCTGCTATGTCTTTAAAAGTTGAGGCTAAATAATGTTTGCGAGGATGCTACACAGATATGAGTGGGGCTATGTAGAATAGGTAAATAAACTTTGTGGTAAGTTACTGGTTGATTATTGATAACCTTGAGAATTAGACTAATGGTTAGGTAGTTTAGTTGGTAACAGTAGGTTGTTAGTGGAATAAATGGTTAAGAATTCAAACGATCATAATCTTTGGAATCTGCTGGCCGAAGGTCCATCTTTTGGTAGGATAAAGAGGTTGATGAAAGGGAGATCGGAGCCAGACTGTGATAGTCATAAGCAAGGGGATGCTTGATGCTATCTCTTTTTTATTTCTTTGTTGTTGAGGAATAATGGATAGTTTCTGAATACTGAGAAGTTAAGATGGAGTGTCAGACTATTATAGTCATAAGTCAAGATATTGAATTTTGTGAGATGAATTGAGAAACTGAATACAATAGATAAGCTGGAGATTAGTAATTGAATATATATATAAATCACAAAGAGAGTATGTGGGAAATGAACAAATAAGAATATGGAAGTATTGTTGAATTGATAGTTGTAGAATGGATTATAGGTTGAATTAAGATGGAAGTAATAAGCCTTGGTGTTTTGTAGTTTGATAATTGATTTCAAATAGCTAGAGTACAGTCAATTATGATATAAACAGACCCAATTTATATAACCAGACTTTTCTCATGTTTGAATCGACTTCTATTAGTTCAATTGCTTTGATATATTGAAGCTTGAACACAACGAGAATAACAACATTTTTTTTATTTAATAAACTCTATAACTTTGAAAGAAACAAGTAAATTATCAAAAGTAGAATTAAAAGGAGTGTGATATAAAGAATGTTCAAATCCACCTTCAGCGCCTAATAAAGATTTACTCTTATTTCTACTTGTCTTGTATTTATTTGAGGATATGATTGCAAAAGTAACCACTATCAACTAACATAAGATATCATAAATAGTATACCATGCCATCTATAAGAGAACACTTATCATTGCTATTGAAAAAAATAAAAACACTAGCTTCATAGTTTTTATTTTTTCAAATGTCTACATTGATTTAGATTTTACATCCTTAGTTGCATAACTATTTTTCTGATATCTTCCATCATGGATAATATTACAATAAAAGTGGATGTTGGAACATTCATTTCTACTCCATCATCTTTTTACTAATATTATTATATAGATCTACAAATACTTGATCTTATATCCACTTATCTCAAAGAAAAATAGATCTCATCCTATATTTCTCTATACTTATATAATTACTATTTGATGCTCATATTATGTTAGTATCTTGATAAATTACAATTTTGTATTATGATTCTTTTGATTGAATTACTTCTTTATCTTACTCCTTATTTTTGAAGAAACTAATGATAAAATAACTTCAAAGATTAATTTACCAAATAAAAATAAGAAAACTAGAAAGTTGATAAAATCCATATTAATATCTTCTCAAAAGAATGAGTTTGAAAAAAGCCTTCTATTGATTATTATTACTTTTAGGACATCAAGGTAGAATCCTTTGCAATGAAAGCAACCATATACTTATTATATCAAATGAGTAAGAATTAAATACCTTACATTGATTTTAGCATATTATTATTCTTTGATCATCCAACAAAAATCTCAAATGAAATAATCAATAAACTTACCTTCATCAACCAAAGAATAGAATATAGTATATCCAAAAATTATCATAGGTGATACAAGATTGCTTTCATAAAGCTGTGCAATAACTTATATAAAGCATAAAATACAAAGAACATTCATCAATTTTGGAAAATTTGGATATATTTTTTTTATAATTCTTTGTCATTTCTTATCTTTGCCATGAAGAATTTTTTTTCATTAATTGATTCTAAAACACCAATAAGAAAAAAAAATAAAAATAAAAAAAATAAAAAAAAAACTTGTAAAATTGAAATCCCTACTTGTATCCCTCTATCGATCAAGTTGAAAGTAGATTTCTATTTTTTCATTCATTTTGTATATAGTAGGGATATAAACATGGTCATTTTGAGTGATATTTTACCTGTAATGATGAGATTTCTAAACATCCTCTCATATTTCAAAATATCACTTGATACTTCACCAAATCATCTACTTTACTACATAAGTGATTTTAAAATTGAAATATCAAAAGATAGCCATGTTGTTTGCTTCAGCTCTATGCTACACTCTCAAACATAATTTCTTGGCTTTAAAAAATTTTTGAGTAGTGATATTTTGGATTTGATATTTCAAGTGATCTTGGAAATATCAGATATTGAATCTCATTTATTTGATTTTATAAAACTCTCATCCATCGATAGTATTTCATATCAAAACAAGAAGACCATCTTATTATTTGGTTGTTGTTGAGGCCATAGTAACTTCTTTCAAATAAAATATTTAAAACACCGTCAGGAGTTGTTCTTGCCTCTAAAAAAATCACCAAATATTGGAAGTATCTTCCAAAGTTGTGATACCAAATATGTTGTATCTTGCTGTCTATTTGAAGAAAGTCATGTCATTTTTGAACTTCTTCATCTCAATTTTGTCATCTTGAAGGTTGTGACAATCACAATATCTTGCTTGGTGTGAAGGACATAAATCTCAAAGAAAGAAAATCCTCAATGCACTCTTGTGTCAGTGAAAAGAATTAGAAAGTCACTCAAAAATGATATATTATTGAACTAGAATGGCTATTGTCAAAGATAAGAAGACTAAAAAGTCTTAGAATAAGACTAAGGACTAAGAATGTGTTGACAAGAGTGAAGGAGGCTTCACTCTTGCCTCCATATATACTATCTAACTAAGAGCTACGTAGTAATGTCATATAGGACCTCCAACATGTGTTGACTTTGCTAGCCACATATCTTATCTTGTAAGGTAAATTATCTATGTCTATGCCACGTAGTTGGCTTGTTCTACAAGCTATTATACGGAAATAACTTATTCCACAAGCTACCAATACATGATTAGCTTATTGGCCAAGTTTCTAACCTACAAACACATCTAAAGTCAAAACCACGTCTATAAAGCATCTAGAAAGCATTTCATAAAGACTTTATGAAATTATTCTATATTTATTTACTTCTACTTAATCATATAAGTAACTATTGAGGTAAATATATATATATATATATATATATATATATATATCTGTGACACTTAATAAGTCTACAAATGAAAGCTCCTGAGTTGAATCTGCTAGTTGTTGGTTTTCTATCTCTTTAGTATTGTCATATTATATGGCGTTTAACTTGAGAATGTACTAAGCACCTAGTTATGGAAGATAAAAAATAAATTGTAACAACAAGTCCTAACAACTCTAATATATTTCTTAAATAAATTAAAATTAAAGATAAATAAATATAATCAAACATTGATCAAATTCAATAAAAATTTCAAAAGAATTGTATAAGAAATACAAAGTATTCTTAGAAATCCTTTAAAGAATCATAAAGAAATAATATAGAATTTAAAAAATATATTAAAATAGAAATCTTAATTAAATCTTAGTCAAAACTTAATCAAATCTTAAATAAATCTTAGTCAAATCCTAAACAAAATCTAACCAAATCCTAAACAAATCCTAACCAAATTTTAACCAAATCCTAAAAAAATCCTTATCAAATCCTAAATAAATCCTAAATAAATCCTAAATAAATTCTAGTCAAATCTTAACTAATTTTTAATCAAATCCTAAACAAATCTTAACCAAGTCCTAGTCAAATCCTAAATAAATCCTAATCAAATCCTAAAAAAGTCCTAATCAAATCCTAAATAAATCTTAATCAAATCCTAATAAAATCTTTATCAAATCTTAAATAAATCCTAGTCAAATCCTAAATAAATTCTAACCAAATCCTAAATAAATCCTAAATTTATCCTAAACAAATCCTAACCAAATCTTAAACAAATCTTAAATAAATCCTAAACAAATCCTAACCAAGTCTTAAATAAATCCTAAAAAAATCCTAAAAAAATCTTAAATAAATCCTAATCAAATCCTAAACAATCCTAACCAAATTCTAATCGATTCTTAAACATACCCTAATCAAATCCTAAATAATTCCAAGTAATTCTAACAATAGATTTAAACCTCAATAATTAATGAATGAACCATTGATTTTAACTCAAAGTTTTGTACACATCTTAAAAATTAAGTTGAAAACAAGCATAAAAGTTTTGAAGAAGATCGAACTCACCAAAAAGTAGATCAACCCTAATATTTGCTCAGATGTTGGCCAGCCTCCTTCTCCAATCTGAATGTTGAATTTTCAGGGCTAATATCTCCTAATTAAATTATTATATTGATCATAAATTTTTTTAATATGTAGTAGAATAAGTCTACTACCTACATATATAATTTTTACTCTAATCCATTTGATAGATTACAAGAAATCTTAAAAACTCTCACTGGACTTAAAACTCTACTTTCTCACACTTTGATCCACTTAAACCTCAATAACCCTCGATCCAATCCTTCAATCAAGCTCAAAATCATGGCATAAATTATATATATATAAATCCACAAAATTTTAAAATTTTACTTATGGATCTATTACCAAACTTACAAAATTCTCCAAAAAGTATCTCTCCTTTTATTTCACAAATCCAAAGTCACCCAAAACAAATCCTAACTTTGCAAAGCTCTTATAAAGTCAATACAAATCCAAATCACCTCAAAATAATGTTCATTAAAATTCTATCATTTCTTCTCTCTAATCCCACTCTTTGATCTACCAAACAATCCTAGAATCATCATCGGAGCTCAATTTTGTGTCTTGGGATCTGATTTTGAACTTGATTCATAATTGGCCCTCTTTGAGTATCAATATCTAATTTTTATATGTAAATTTTTCTAGAATTTATTCTTAACTTCTTTCTAAAGATGTCCATATCATTTATTTTTCCAATCTACTTTTTTTTGCTTTAATTATGGCCCTAAAAAATAAGTAGAAGTTACTTTTTTTAAAATGCAACATTACTACTAAAAGTTTTATTACCTTCCTATCTTTTATCTATATTTTTTTACTCTATCTTTTAACTTGGCTCTTTTATAATAAGATCCACATTATCATCTTTTACGATATAGTCATGTTACAATATGATAGTGTCACAAATATACAGAAGCTACAAAAGAAGATAGGAAGTAGAATGCAATCTTCTTTGGACCTTGTTGCTTTTATAGCAAAGACATACTATTTTTCATCTTGATTTGGATAGATATTGTTGATGAAAAGCCTCCATTGCCTTTGCTGCATTTATAAGATTCTTTACTCGCTCCCATGTGCATTCACTAATATCATATTTGTGCTAATGGATAAAGTATTCTAATTTATTTCGGTGCTGCCTTGAGTCTAAAACTTCTTCCACTTCAAACTCTTCATTATTGTCCACTTCTATACAAAGAAGTGGAACTTATCTTCTTCTTAATATATTTATAGTCTTGTATGGTTTAAGAAGAGACACATAGAAGACAAGATGGATCTTCTTTGCCTCTGGTAAATATAATCAATAAGCAATGGGATTGATTTGTCCACAAATAGGAAAAGGTCCAAGCTTCTCATAGTCCAACTTATCACAAGGACAAATAATCTTGATATTATGATAAAGCAACTATACCTTGTTACCTATATTGAATTATGGTCATTCCTTTTGATAGGCATCTGCATTGATCTTTTGATGTTCTTGAGCTTCTTTTAATTGCACCTTCATTGTTGTATGTAGCTCTAATAAACAATTTGCCAAACCTTTTGCCAAAAAATTATCATCTTTTAAAAATTCAAAAGTATCAAATCATAGATAATAATCATAATTAACAAAAAAAAGTATTTTTAATATAGAAGAATGTATTGTATTATTATAAATAAACTTTGCCAATGGCAAAAAGGTTCTCCAATCATTTTGTTGATAATTGATGGTACATGTAAGTCATCAGATTCACTCACTAGTTATTTTAGGATAAAAGAATGCATGTAGAGTGCCAAAATTAAAATTATTAGGTAAAGATGTGCTTAGAAGATATTAAAGAAAGAAGAATAGTATTAGTGGAGAAGAAATGGAGTCTTAGTAAGTCTTAGAGGCAATTATTTTAGTTGGTTTAGTATTTTTACTTATTATTGAGGAGTAAAAAGTAGTTATTAAAATTAATATTTATATAGATCTTATATCTATATGTATTATTTATACAAAAACTATAAATATTTGTTAGTAGTTAAAAGAAGCATGAAAAAGAACCTCATGTCTTTTTAGTTATTTATTTAGAAAGTAGAATTTATAATAGATTTAAGTTGATTCTATTACTATAAAAAATCAATAATATAGGAAATTATATCCTTAAATTACTATTAATATTATAAAAATATTATAGGAATTTTTAGAATTTATTTCAAAATTATTTAGAATTTTTAGTAGATTTTATAATAGGTAAATAAAATTTGTGATAAATTATCGGTTGGTTATTGAAAACTTTGAGAATTAGACTGATGGTTAGGCAGTTTAGTTGGTAACAGTAGGTTTTTAGTAGAATAAATGGTTAAGAATTCAAAGCGTTATAATCTTTGAAATCCGTTGGCTGACGGATCATCTTTTTGGTAGGATAAATAGGTTGAGGAAAGTAAGTCGAGAGCCAGACTGTGAGAGTCGTAAGCCGAGATAAGCTTAGTACTACCTCTTTATTTTCTTTATTATTTGCTTATGAAGAATTGAGATTGAGAGAAGTATTGTTGAATTGATAATCGTAGAATGGATTATGGGTTGAGTTAAGACGGAAGTAGTAAGCCTCGGTGTTTTGTAGTTTGATAATTGATTTCAGATAGCCAGAGTACAGTCAATTGTGACACTAACAGACCCAATTCATATAACCAATCTTTCTCCGTGTTTCAATCCACTTCTATTAGTTCAATTGCTTTGGTCTACTAAACCTTGAACGCAACAAGAGCAACATTTTGGCACCGCTGTTGAAGAAATGATAACAATATGAAATGTTAGAAATTGATTGTATGGGAGATGGATTTATATATTGAATGAAAACGTAAAAAGAACCAATTTTAGGATTACAAATATGTGAGTTATAATTCAAGGCAGTATTGATTTTGTAAAGAAGAATGAAAGATTATGAGTGATAATCATAAAAGAGAGGACTATCAAAGAGTTAATCAACAAGTGAAAGAAAGATAGAAGCAATTACGCATAAGAAATATCCTATGGAAACGACAAAAAAGAATTGCAGGTGCAAGAAAAATCAAAGGAAAAAAAATTCAAATTCAAATAGCAAAGAGACCAATGATAATACCAATGGCCACGGGAGTGCAAGAAGTACCAATTGCAGTACAAATGAGAGCAATAGGAGACCAAACTATAAGTGTGGCACCATTACCTACTTTTAGTGGTTGACTGCGCTTTGATTATGATTACTATATATCTCAATTCTTGACAACCTACATAGCTAATAATGGTAGAACTAAAGACATTTGGTTGAGATGATTGCTAGCAACTTTAAAACATATAGCTTTTGAATGATATATTTGACAACCAGTAGGTAGATTTTTCAATTGGAAGGCCTTGAAAAATGCCTTCCTAACCCATTTTAGACCAATTGGATTTGAAGATCAGCTTCGAGAAAGTTTTATGAATAGCAAGACGTTTGTGGAGGAATCCGTAGAGTCTTATTATGGTTGGATCGTGGATATACTTTGTAAATGGACAAATAATCAAATGCCAGATGCGTTTATATTGTCGATATTAACTAACCGTTTCCATCCACCAAAATTAAAAATATTTGTAAAAGAAGCTCGACCACCTACGGTAGAGGCATCATTGGTACAAGCAAAGGTATGGGAAGAATGTCATTATGACCAATTATTAACAATCGAGGCCACGATAATTCCAAGTTTCAAAAGCCAACAAATATAATCGGGAAATGTATCAATGGGTAATTATCCACAAATGGCTGCCTCCAATGTGAAGAATGTTATGTTGCAAAAATCAATTAATGTTACACTTTTCTAAGCAATAGCGCCAATAATGATGACACCTTATTATACATTGCCAACCTATCAATAACCAAAGTTGTTCACAAATATGACTGTTAAAGATCCAATGAAGCCTTGTTATTAAATCTAATAAAGAAGATAGAAGAATTGGCCATGAATTTGGCTAAAGACAAGGAGAAATGACATAAGTCTTCTAATACGAGACCTAATGTATGGTGTAATAATTATAAGGGATAAGATCATTTTGATATAGAATGTCCATTATCCAGATAAACGGGTGTTCAATGTACATTTTGCGGAGGAAAGTACCCTACCCAAAACTGCTGGCATTTACAAAGGCAACAACAATTTAGTAATTAGACCATGATCCCACTGACTCAATAGGAAGTCAATTACGTTCAAACGGGAAATATATATGGATGGAATGGAAATCGATCTAATCGATATAATCGAGCATTACATAACTTTCAAAGTTCCAATTTTAATCAGGAGTCTACATCAAAACCTTAGAACTACAAGAAAGAGCAGTAGAAATATCAGCAATATGTTCCACCGGCGTCATCAAATCAAGTACCCTCAATACAAATGGGACAACCAAGATCATTTTCTAACTCTATATAAAATAAGCTTAATAGGTATATACTGGTGGAGACATCCAATATGCCAGATGGAGGTGCAAGAAGACCACTTCGTTGTTTCTGTTGTAGATAGATTGGTCATTATGCCAGTGAATGTCCCAATCCCAGAGCCAGTGATGATTATGCGCCAGTATGTGCAAATTGTAAACTGTTGGGACATACTTATCAGCAATGTAATGCTCCGTTCAATTTCAATAATCGAGATCAGTAGATCCAAAGCCAAAAAACAATGGAGGAGATAAATCAAGGTCCTCGAGATTCACCAGTTCATTGGGTAGAAGTAGTCCAAGCTATCCTTTCAAAAAGTCAGTAAAAGGAGAAAGGACCAATTCAACATTTGGATGATCTTAAAATGAAGTGCCAATTGGACCCAATTATAAGGCCATCTAATTCAGGTCTTGATATGGGCCTCTTACTCAGTATAAGACCTGAATCGGTTGTGCACCTTAATGAGGTACCAATTACGGAGGCTTTGGTTTTGTGTCAAGCTATTTTGTTTTCTACACAGTTTTAGGAAACATCCTTTCCGTTGAAAGATCCTCTCAAAGGCGTGAATTTCAACGAACCAATATCAACCCAATTGGGAGAATAATCTTACCCATTGAAAGAACCAATTTTATAGACTCCGTCAAATTTAGTTCTAGTAATTTTATTAATTTCTAATATAGAAAAAAATAATTTATCTACATTGGTGTCTACGACTCGAAGAAGAAACGGACATTGAGAATTACCACTAATATAGAACCATATGATATTCTAAAAGATTTGGATACCATACAGCCTATGATCTCTATGAAGCAACTATTGGGGGTAGCACCTAAGTGCCAAACTATCTTGAATTTCTCATTAATTTGTCGCAAATTTTGAAATAAAAAATCTAAGAAGTAAGTTTGAATCTCAATCCGGATGCACCTATGATTGATGTCTCAATTGATGGAGTGTTATTATCGGGGGTATAAGTAGGTGGAGGATCTAGTGTAAATCTTATGAATGCCACTACAATGGAGGAACTGGGTTTGGATCATTTATTGCCTACTATAGTGGTTTTAAGAATGGCTGACTCCAGTTGAGTTAAACCTATGGGTATTTTACGAAGTATTGATATAGTAATTGTGGGGATTACCTACAAAATTGATTATATTATTGTTCGATCGTGAAGCTCTTTATTGTCATATCTAATTTTATTGGAGTGATCATAGTTGTATCAAGCTAAAGCTCAAAATGACTAGGGTCGTATTATATTGAAAATTGGAAAAAGTAATGATAAAATTCTGCTTCAAATGTACCCTGTCCAATATCACGGAGAAACTCAAGTTGTCAGTTCAGAATTCACATCGGATTGTGAAGATGAGTCTATAGAAGAAGAAATTGGTGCACCTGACCCAATTTATGTTGATATAAGGCAAGTTGTCGAACACACTAGAATAAACTACCAATGCATGGGACCAAGAGAGTACTTAGTTCCTCCAGATGTTATTGATGATTCTGATCATATGATTGCATATTGGATGAATAGAGAGGATGTTAATCATATTAGTGCTATTGAATTGGAGTTCGAAAGTTCTAATGTGTGAAATTTTATAAAAGATTCTGAAATTGAATAGAACATCAGTTCAAAGATACCTGAAATTCCACGATGTCAATCAATTAATTTAAGTACAGGGGAGGCTCTCCAAATCATTCAAATTTACGATGGTATAAAAGACAAGGATGGACTTTTGCAATGCTGTATTTATCAGACTGAAGTGCATACTATATTAAAAAGTTGTCACTTGGACAGTTATGGTGGACATTTTGCGGGGGATAGCATGACTCGTAAAGCTTTACAGGTTGGTTATTGGTGGCCAACAATGTTTGTAGATGCCCACCAATTCGTCTGTCATTGTGACCCATGTTAGAGAACGAGTCGACCTACTGGAACTTCAATATTGCCATTAATACCAATTCTGGCTCAAGCACCTTTTGAAAAATGGGAAATTGATTTTGTGGGACCAATTACAACAGCCTCGAGAAATGGACAAAAATGGTATATACTGATAGCAACGGATTACATAACAAAATAGACTAAAGCCGTAGCTACGAAAATTGATAGTGCAAGTACAGAAGCAACCTTTTATATGAAAATATTGTTACACGGTTCGGTTGTCCACAAGAATTGATTAGTGATCAAAGAACTCATTTTATAAATAGTTCAATCAAAGCACTTATGGCTAAATACGAGATAAAACATCGTAAGACTACACGGTATCATCCTAGAGCCAATAGACAAACAAAAAAGATTAATTAAATTTTATGTAAAATCTTAACAAAAATAATTTCAAGAGCGGGAACAGATTGGGATACTAAGTTGTCCTCAGCTTTATGGGCATACCGTACTATATATAAAGTTACTACCAATGCTATTCCTTTTCAATTGATTTATGGCCAGATAGTAATATTACCTATTGAATTGGAAGTCCAAAGTTTACGAATTGCTATAGATACTAGATTAGGAGATCAGGATTCATTACGGCACTATTTAGAAGAATTGGAAAAATTAGATGAAACTAGAGCCAATGCATTAATGATAATGGAAACTATACAAAAATTAAGGAAGACTTATTATGATAGTAAGCTTAGATCAAAGACTTTTATGCCAAATGATTTGGTACTTCTTCATGATAGTCGATTTAAAAGTTTTCCAGGAAAATTTCAAGTTCGATGGCATGGATCATATCAAGTTATTGAAGGATTTTCAAATGGTTTAGTACAATTGGAAGATTTTATGGATATTAAATTTACGACACGGATCAATGGCAATCGGCTTAAACTTTATTATATATAAACTTAGGATGGATTTTTTGTTACAAAAAGGGGAATCGATTTAATTGATTGGACCATAGTAAGAAGTAGGAGGGGAACTCTTGACAAGCATCATATTTTCTTTTGTAGTTAAGAAGAAGATGGCGAACATTGTATCTGAGAAAGCAAGATTGTAGACTAATTAGAAGGAACGGCAAGAACGGCTGCAGGTAGAGGTTGCGATGTTACAAACTAAACTAGTCGTATTAGCAAAGGAGGCCAATAATTTAGTGCAGACCATTACACCAGTTTTAACAACAACACCTTCGGAGATACCTTTGAAACTGACAAAAGAATGGCAGAAGATGTTGGAGGAGCATGACAACCAAATTGCCCGACGTGAGTCTTAGGTACAGGAATTGGATTTGTTGAATGAAGATCTGATAGCGTGTTTGGATGGAGAACCCCCGAACATTGAGGCACATGACGAAGATTTAAAGAAGAGAAGGTCACCAATTCAAAAGGTGGTAAGCCAACGCCATTGACTGAAGAAGCCAACGCTGCTACGTCTTTAAAAGTTGAGGCTAAATAATGTTTGCGAGGATGCTACACAGATATGAGTGGGGCTATGTAGAATAGGTAAATAAACTTTGTGGTAAGTTACTGGTTGATTATTGATAACCTTGAGAATTAGACTAATGGTTAGGTAGTTTAGTTGGTAACAGTAGGTTGTTAGTAGAATAAATGGTTTAGAATTCAAATGATCATAATCTTTGGAATCTGCTGGCCGACGGTCCATCTTCTGGTAGGATAAAGAGGTTGATGAAAGAGAGATTGAGAGCCAAAGTATGAGAGTCGTAAGCCGAGATAAGCTTCGTGCTACTTCTTTATTTTCTTTATTATTTTCTTATGAAGAATTATGATTGAGAGAAGTATTATTGAATTGATAATTGTAGAATGGATTATTTAGAATTTATTTAGAATTTTCTATGAATGCTTAGGTTAATTTTTAAGACCTTGGTAAAATTAAATTTTACCACGTGGAGAGCCATTATGGAGAAATGGAGCAAAGTTTGAAGGCCACACAATGTTTCTAGGCTAATTGGATATTTTTGAATACCATGGTGAAGTCAAAAATATAAAAATATTAAATCCACTAGTAGAAAATAAGAGGACCAGCAGCTAATATAGTCCTTATAAGAAGGAAGGTGCACAAGTCCCATATGGGTTGTAGCACCTTCGATGTAGGTAGGAAGATTAGACTAAGGCCACAAGGCCTCTTTAAGTAATCCATATACACTACATGTGAGCCTTGGTGAGGTTAGAACCTAGTTATTTTATTAACAAGTTATCCTTGAGGTAAAATATTTTTTATTTAACTTTCCATTTGTTACTTGTTATTTTTAATCCTTCATAACTTACTTATAGTAACTCGGATTTACATGTTTTTTATATCAATGAAAAGATAAAAAAATTAAATTTCTAAAAATATACTTTTTACTTTTATTTTTTACTTTTTATTGAATGAGAATCCAATAAACAGACTGTGACTCGTTTTGTAGTGTACAATTGCTTGATTGTATTTGTTTCACTTCTTTTGTGTTATTCTTCTTTAGTTCTTGTTGTTTGTTACTTCTACTTCACACCATCCATTACAAGTAACTCTTAATTGAAGCCATCTTATAATTTGGATTGAGAGTTGGAAATTTACACTCATAGTACACCTTGAGTATTGCTCCAAAATTTGATTTATGGGCTCTATCTGCCTACCAATTTGAGGATGAAAGGCCAAAGAAAGCTTTATGTCTATCTTTAAAATCTTAAAAAGAGTTCTCCAAAATCTTTATACAAATTGAATCCTCATATCTGATATAATAATTTTTGAAAATCCATGTTATGAATAGATATTACCAAGGAAAAGCTTGGTACTTTTTTTTTTATCAATAATAGATTTTATACATGGTACAAAATGTGCCATTTTGATAAAACAATCTGCTATCACAAATATAGAATCACATGACCTTGAGATTGGAAGATTCGTAATAAAATCTATAAAAATAAAAGACCATGGTTGTTCAAGAATAGGTAATGATTGAAGAAGTCCATATAATTGATGCCAAGGAGTTTTTAACCTTGAACAAATTTCACACAATTGAGCAAAGTCTTTTACAAGCTTCGACATTTGTGGCCACGAAAAATCTTTAGATATTAGATTGAGAGTCTTGTTGTATCTAAAATATCATGCTATTAAAAAATTATAATATTCTTGAAGAAGACATAAATGTGCTTCTTCTTCTAGCATATATAGGCATCCATCAAAAATAAATTAGATTGTTCTTAAACTCAAACTTAGAAGTATCACGAGACTTAAAAAAAATATTCTTGATATCATGAATAAGTAGATCAGCGAATATACTTGACTAAATTTTTTTAAAAAAAGTTGAATCAATAATCAATGTTGATTTCATTGCTCAAAGATGAAATTATTTTGGCTTCAATAAAAATATCCTTTGTTCATCAAAAGTTGTATTTCTTTCTTTAGGTACAAGATAAAGAAATCTAAAAAGGACATTAAATAAACCTTGTTGTTGTCATAGCCAATAAGTAATATTGAATTCAAAACTTGATAAAGACATGCTCCAACGAGCTTAGCAATAATTCAAAACATAAGTTGATATTGAATACTTGAAATTCTTGTGATCTATATATAGAGAGATTGGACTGGAAGGGCCTTTTAGATAATGATATTATTCTTAGTAAGAATCCACAATTTACATAAAGCTCTTTATCATGGATTTCATAGTTAATCTTGGTTACTGAAAATTTCTTAGAATAAAAAGCTATTAGATGAAGTTTATCATCTATTCTCATTTATGATAAAACAACATAAAAAGCAAAGTTTGATGCATCTTTTTTCATAAAGAATGCCATAGAGAAGTCAACATGATATAAGATTGGTATAAAAATAAAAGCTATTTTTAAAGCTTCAAATGTTACTTCCGCTTCTTGATACTATTGAAGTTTTTTTTTATAAGTCAAGCGAGTAAATGGAGCTGTAATTTGAGAGAAATCTTTAATAAAAATCCAATAGTAATTTATAATTTTCAAAAAATATTGGACATCTGAGGCCATTTTTGAAATCTTCCAATCTATAATAGTTTGAACTTTCTTAGGATCTATCGTAAGTCTATCATTTGAAATGATGTAATTTAAGAAGACAACTTGAATAGTGTGGAATATACACTTTTCTATCTTGGCATAGAGTCCCTTATTGCGTAATTTTTATAATACACAATAAACATGAAGTTCATATTTTTTTATTTTCTTAGAATAGATCAAGATCTTGTCTAGATAACAGATAATAAAATCGTCCAAAAACTCTCAAAAAATATCATTCAAAAGTTGTTGAAAAGCTGTTGGTATATTTGTAAGTCTAAAAAACATGATATTATATTCAAAATGTCTGTACCTAATTTGAAATATAGTCTTCCATTCATCTCTTTCTTTGATGTTTATCAAATTATATACTCTTTATAGATCTATTTCTGTATAGATCTTAACTTAATTCAACTGATCAAAAAATCCACATATTAAAAATAGTCAATATTTATTCTTGATGGTGATCTTGTTGAGTCTTCAATAATCAACATACATCCACAATGATCCATCTTTTTTCTTCATAAATAGAATTGAGGCTCTTATTGGAGATTTGAAATGCATATGAAGTTCTTAACTAGATTTTCTTCAATATACTCTTTGAATTTGGCCAACTCATTTTGTGATAAATTGTAGATTGGTCAAAATGGTGGTTGTGCTCTTTCTTGAAACTCAATTGAGTAGTCATGGGAATGATGTTTTGGAAGAGTATCCACATTTTTTTTTCAAATACATCTTATAAATCTTGATATTTGCTTGAAATATCACTTGAAATCTTGATAATATTACAAGCAAGTGTAATATAAATAATACAAGGTGATCCTTTTTTTGCAGCATATAAGAAAGCTCTTGCACCTACAAACATAGATTTAATTATACTAGACATGTGATTTTCTACTTGATTAACTACACTCTTAGTTATACTTTTACAAAAGCCAAGACTACGAGAAATCCAATCTACTCCAAGTTTTTATTTTTTTTAATCACAATAAAGCTAAAATAATTGGATTAGAGGAAGATCTAATGATATTAAATACCACAAAGCTATTATGACCATTAGTAATTACTTCTATGGGAAGGATTTTGTGAGTAATATCTCCAAAATATAACAAAAAACCAACTATGAGTTCTATGTAAATAAGTTTATTTTTCCTTACTAAAGATATGTTAAGTCTTTTAACAAATTCTTTATTTAAGAAACACATTGAGGCTCCTAAATCTAACAAGGCAGAGACTTTATAATATATAGGTCCTAAAATATTATTTAATGTAAAATAAGGAGAAGGTTTTGAAGAGAGAATATGACCTTCATTAGATACTATACAAGGTTCTAGCTATATGGTCCCTATTATAGCTGAAAAAATTCATTTCGTGATATATTGTCTTTTTTGACATTTGTACCTCTCAATTTATAATTGTGTTACTTCTCTGAATAATGTTGAGTTGTGTACTTAGGTTCTCCATATTATAAGAACAATCCTTCCTGATGACGATGATTTTTTTCTTGTTCAATAAGAGATTTGAAATATATCGCATTAATTTACATATCCTCTATTTTTGAATGTATGTGTTGAGAAGACATTGGTGTTGCCATTGAATTATAATAATATTGAGGCCTACTTGTCCAACTCATAGATTGAAATTCAAAAAGTTGATTTTCATACTTCATAGCAAAGTCAATTACTTGACTCAATATTTGAAGATTATAAAAGTTGAGCATCAATTTTTTTTACCTCATATTATAATCCATAAAAAAATTGGCTAATAAGTGCAACATCAATCCACTTCATATTAGTTGTAAGTTGTTAAAATTATGAAGCATATAATATTACAGATCGATTGTTTTGTTATAAATTATGGATCTTATTGATTGCAACACGAGTTGCATTATGTTCTCCATACATGAATTGAAATTCTACTAAAAAATCCTCCAAATTATCTAATATTGTATGACATCATTTAGAAAAAATAAAAGTCACAATAATATTGAACCTAAAAGAAGTGTACCAATGAATCTAACTTGTGAGTTTGGAATTAGATAGCTTTGGAATTGAAGTTCAATCACAAATTATACTTGATTGATAAATCCTCGAAATTTGGATCTTGTGTCATCAAACTTCTCAAACAAGGCAATTCTTAATTTTCTAGTACTGGAAGGATGTTCCAACATAGGAAAAGGGGCATGATTGGATGCAAATGTTGAAGCAACTCTAATCATATCTATATTTGTATTTCCTGCCATTCTTGTTGCTCCTTGTAGTGGTAAATTGAGTTGATGCATTGCAAGCATTAACTCCCTCAATTGCTCTTGTATTTATGCCATTGCACTTTTCATTTTAACAAGCTAGGGTATGATAATATTTAAAAAATAAATGTCTAATATCGCTCAAGATAAGCAAAAAGAGGGACTTGAGAATAAAGAAGATACTAAGAATAATATTAGTTTAGAAGAGGATAATTTGTAACTTCTAATATGCTTATGTCTTATCAAGAAAAAAGGGTAATCTATTCTTAATCAAGACAAGATAAAGCTCTAATATTGTAACTATAGTCTTATCAATCTGTCAAAGACATGAACTGCAAGAAAATGCATAAACCTAAAAAATTTGTATTAAAAGAAAAGTAAAAAAAATAGCAATAAAGTAATATGTATATTAAAAAAAAATTGAAGTATCTATTGTTAAAAGACAAAGAAACTAAAGTCTCTTAAATCTAGATTAGAAGCAAGAAAAGAATTGACAAGAGTGAAGAAGGTTTTATTCTTGCTTCTATATATACTATCTAATTAAATGTCAAGGACATATACTAGGAAGTTGTAGAAGATTCTAGAAGGTTCTAAAGAAGCTTTGTAGTTTGTAGAAGCTACTTGAGAAGTTTTTAAGCTCGTGAAAGTTACTTGAGAAGCTTCCTAATTTGTGGAAGCTACTTGAGAAGCTTCTTAGTTTGTAGTATATATAGGAGCCGAGACTGAAGGGATCCTTAGTCTTGACAATACACCTCTTAGAGCTCTAGCTCACTTGTCTAGTGTTGTTCTTGTACTCATCTGATTAATCTAGTTCTTACCGATTCTTCTTGAGCTTTTTGTTTAGATTTCAAGTCAGTATTCTAAATTCATGGCAGTTTGTCGAGACTATACTCATCTTTCATATCAGAGCTAGTTCTTTCTTATTAGAGTGTGGATTATCCCTCCGCTTGAAGGTGCTAGTATTTTAGAGATTGCGGATTACCATCTTCTAAATTGATATTTTTTTTATTATAATATTGGAGTCTTATCTATCTTGGAGAGAGTGGATTACTCCTATTCTTGAAGGTTTTAAGGCATTTTAGAAGTTGCAGAGTATCTTCCTCTAAACCAATACTACCTTCATATAGAGTCATTTCTTTCTTTCTTTTAGAATGGCCGGAGGTCAAGATATTAGTATAACTGAAAGTTTAGAGTCCAAGTTGGATGCTATTATGCATGCTATTGCTACGTTATTACAAAGAACTGTAGAGATTTTAGGAATCATTGCAAGACTTCATAATTATAGAGCATCCGGGATGGCACAATCAAGGATTCACCAACCTCAAGCTTCAGCACCAAGAGAAGCAGCTTTGCCTCTAGTTCAATAAGGACAATAGGTCTTACAATGAAAGGAGCCCCGAATTAGCCTTCTAAACAAGTTTGATGGTACGCGTTCCAAGTTTTGAGGTTTTCTCAATCAAATTAGATTGATAACAACTTTACAGCCTAAATGCTAATCGACGGAGGAGTCATGTTGCCGTATTGTAAATGCTTACAGTATGTAAAAATTAGCTAAAACATATTATATGTTGATAAATCTAGATGTGTGTTAGAGTGGCTAGTAGATTAAATTAAAAGAAGTTGATATAAGAAACTTTACTTTGTTTCTTTACTTCTTTTGATTTTGATATTAAAATATATATATATATATATATATAGGACCTAAATATTTAGTATGAAGCCTTGGGAGAAGGTGGAAACCTAAGGATGAAAATCTAAACTAGTAGGAGGCTAATTGAAAGGGATGAAAACAAAGCATGGTCGGATGAAGGCAAGGAATGGGAAACTTCATCCCTATTGGTCGAATACCATGCCCAATGGACTTTGAGGAGGCTGCCTACGACCTTAAGAAGGGTTTCGGCGACTTCAAAGAAGGCATTCGGAGATTACAAGCTAGGGTTGTAAAGTTTAGGATTTGGGGTAAAATTTGTGTGCAAAAATTAGAGGATTTGGAGTTAGGATGAAAAAGTTACAGCCGTTTGAAGCTAAGGTGTTTATTTAAGATATACTGTTACTCTATTGAGAGTACGAGATGTTTTACAGCAGCTTTTGAAGATCGGAAGGTGCGACTGGAATGGCGATTTTAAGGCCTACATCTTTCACAAAGGAATTATTGCTTTTGGAGTTCATATGAAGAAGTTGTCAGGAATTGAAGGTGGCGCTTCTAAATCAAAGGCAGTAAGTAAGCGGTTTTATTTGTAGTAATGGTTGGAGCCATAACTTGAGTATTCAGATGAATTTTTGGCTTAAAATTTTGGAAAATGTAAATTTTTGTATTAAGAAGCTATGCATACAAATTTTGTGGCATTTGAGCTTATATTTTGTGAGATATGAAGAAAATTGCACGTGGATGTATAAAGACAAGGGTTTGAAGCGGCTATTAGGATTTTCAAGATATCTCAAGATCTGCAATGAATTTGCGGTTGAAATTTGTTGTAGAAGTTAATAAGAATACATCAGTACCTCTTGTACAATTTGAGTTTGTTTGGACGGTCGGATTAGGAGATATGAAGTGTTGAAGTTTGGAAAAATCTCCACATAAGAATAAACAAGGTTTTAGAAGATTTTATCATATTTTGGAAGTTGTGGGTTACTTGAGGATTTTATATTTGGTGTAATTACTCAAAAGGAAAAATTATATATAAACTTAGGGCTTCCCTTATTTTCAAGCTTGATTGAATAATTAGTAATTTTATTGAAGCTTGAAGGAAAATATGAAGGATTTGTTATTATCTCTTCTCGATTTGTAAACGCTCAATGAAGCCATTAGCCAATCTATGAAGTGTGATAACAACCCATTTCAACATTGCCAAGACCAATGCTCAAGACAACATATGGCTCACCACGTTCCAATTATGTCAGCAAGCAACCTAAATTTACATTCAAAGATAGAAGACATGCAAATTGACATGGTATGTGTCAAATCCCTAAGTCTAGAAGAAAAAAAAAATGACGTTGTCGTATTACGTGCTTTCCTGCTCAAGAACGCGCCGGGCGTCTGGCTGTAGAAGGTAGTATGGAGATTCGTCGATAGTCACGCAGTCTATCAGTTTTTGACTGCTGGAATATAAAAGACTGCAACAATGTACAGTAAATCTATACGGGTGCTCTTTGACTGCTTGTCGAAGTCCTTTTTGCCCCAGCCGGTAGGTCTCTAGACGTTACAGAGAACCCCGTACAACCAAAATTGTTAATCTTCAATACTGCTTTGTACTTACGATCTTGTATCCACTGACTGTCTTGTTAGATTAACCCAATAAATTTCATTCACTCTGCATACTCAATCCTATAGACATCCTTTTAATCCTTCAATCACAGACGTAACTCTATTTCATAAAACAGTCAAGAGTATTCAAACCCACTTCATTTAAAAATCCCGATTCACCATTACAATACTGACTTCAGCAGCGAGTGCCTCAGTCTTCCCAAAACTCCATGAAGAAGAAAAATCCAAATTCTCTGTCTTTCCTTCCCCGACCCGAAGCATGAAGCTCCTCTCTCTAATTCCCTTGATCTTCAAAAAAACCTCCAATGAAAACCGAACTGGTAACCTTGCAGAAGCTTGAAAACTTGCTCCCCCCCCCGATTTCCCCCAAAAAAAACCACCCCCAAAACTATATCCCCCCTAACCTTATCCTCTGAATTTCTTCAATCTTCCGTCTTAGATCCGGAATTGGCTCCCACCTCAAGCTTGGATCCAAAATTGGCTCTCATCTCAACTTGGATTCGAAATTGGCTCTCGCCGCCAAGCTTTCTCCTCCGTTTTTACCTTTAAGAAATCCATTTACCGAAAACAACGTTCCCTGAGACGGCACAGAGAACAGGACAGCCTGAAACAGAATCGAACCCCGTAATCGGGACCACATTGAGTCGCCTGACCAATTCAGGTCCTATATTGGTAAAGATGCCCGTAGTAACCTGGATGTTCCCGTAATTGGGTCAAATTAGTCCTCGCATCAGATTGGCTAAGACCCGTAGTAAGACCTGGATTTTCCGTAACTAGACTGCACTAGGTTGACTGGCCAATTCAGGTCTCATATTGGGTAAGAGGACCCGGATTGGATTATCGAAATTGGATCCAATTGGCTCCTCGAACCCGTCGTGTGAATTGGTCCTTCTCTTCCTGCTGACTCTCGTTATTGGAATCGAACGGGGCATTTCAGTATGCCCCGGCTGACTGTAACGGAGTCACTGAACCTGACCACTCAGTATTTGTACTGGAGTTGGTCGATGCTCCCAATATTCGAGGTAACTGAATATTAATAAAATTCTCCTTTCTTTTTATTTTCACTGTATACTCGTGTTACAACACGACAACGTATAGAGGAAGGACTATGCTTGTATTGCAATAAAAAAAGCCACAAAGCTAGAAACTGCCCCAAGAAGCAAAATCGATGCATTGTCACGACCAGAGGCACATTTGTTCAGAAAAACGAAGATGCCCAGCTACAATAGGGACCGTATGGTTGAAAAATTCAATATCACAACAACAATCAGGTTCCTCTTTTTTCACTCAGCGTACCCATTGCTTTACCATTCTTCTATCTTTTTGCCCTTAGAAACTAAAAACCTTAGTATTATTAGATTTAGGAGCATCTGCGTGCTTTTTAGACAAAGAATTTGCTAAGCATCATGAGATTCGTCTAGTACAAAAACCTAAACCTGTTCACGTAGAAGTAATAGATGGACGACCTTTATTGTCTGGTAGTGTCATCCATGAATCAAAACTAATAGAGGTGACGTTTAAAGACCATAGTAGTTATATTATTTTTAATATTATTAGAACCTCATGAAACCGTGTTATTCTTTGTCTTTCTTGGTTAGAAATGCATAACCCATCCATAGATTGGAGGTTAGAAAGGATGACATTTTCTATAGAACATTCCGAGAATAAGCCTGTTAGAAGATCCCAAATCAAAAAACCCTTATTTATTGGAGCAAGAGTATTTGTAACATCATCTAAGGAAGGCACATCATTTATCATTTATGCGACTCGAATTAGCGGAGAGAAGATTTTGACAACAAATATACCAAAGCAATATAAAGATTTTGAAGACGTGTTTCAAAAGAAAAATGTCGACATGCTACCGGAGCATCGACCATATGATTGTACCATAGACTTAAAGGAAGGAGTACAACCACTTTTTGGTCCAATCTACAATTCTTCACAGACGGAGTTAGTGGAGTTGCAGAAGTACATTGATGAGAATCTAGCCAAGAACTTCATTCATTATTCAAAGTTGTCAACTGGGACACCAATCTTATTTGTGAAGAAAAAAGATGGCTTATTATAGATATACATAGATTATCGAGGATTCAACAAGGTGATAAAGAAGAATCGTTATCCATTATCCTTGATATCAGGTCTTCTAAAGTAACTTGGGCATGCAAAGATCTTTACAAAGATTGATCTAAGAGAAGCTTACAACCTCGTGCGAATGAAGAAAGGAGACAAATGGAAGACAACTTTCCGTATAAGGTATGGCTACTTTGAATATAATGTCATGCCTTTTGGTCTTACCAATTCTCCGGTGGTCTTTCAACACATTATGAATGACATCTTTTTGGAGCACCTTGATGATTTTGTTATCATCTATCTAGATGATATTTTGATATTTTCCAAGAACATAGAAGAGCATGAGAAAAATGTTCGTTTGGTCCTTGAAAAACTCCATGAGCAAGGACTTTATATCAAGTTAGAAAAGTACTTGTTTAATCAAACTGAGATAGAATTCTTGGAATTCATGGCAAGTACGGAAGGCTTGAAGATGGATCCTAAGAAGGTGGAAGCAATCGTATCATGGGAAGTTCCAAAGACGATTAGAGATGTACAATGCTTTCTTGGCTTTGCTAACTTCTATAAAATCTTCATTAAGAATTATTCTCAAGTTGCTACTTCCCTCACTCAGTTGACATGTAAAGACAAGCTCAAATGGGGACCTCTAGCAAAAAAAGCATTTTAAGATCTTAAGATGGCATTTAATACGATTCCAATCATGGTACATCCGGACTTTGCAAAGGCCTTCTATTTGGAGATCGATACTTCAAATTTTGCTATAGAAATTGTACTTTTGTCGATAGGCACAGATGAGAAACTTTATCTGATTGCGTTCTACTCTCAAAAGTTTTCAGCTGTCAAGATCAACTATGAGATTCACAATAAAGAACTTCTTATGATAGAGAATTTTCTTTCCAAGAGTAGCGTCACTTTCTTGAAGGAGCTATACATACTGTGACCGTATACACGGATCACAAGAATTTGGAGTACTTTATGTTGGCTCAGGTTTTGAATCATTGTCAAGCTCGATAGAATATGTTGCTATCCAAGTTTGACTTTGTTATTACTTATCGACCTAGGAAGCAACAAGGACTATTCGATGTATTATCAAGAAGATTGTATCTAGCGCCAAAGGCTGCAAAAGCAGCATTTGATCAATAGTGTACAATATTATTGAAGTCGAAATAATTCAGACTTTGTTCTCCTATAGTACCAATTGATGTTGACTTCCTCAATCAAGTATGTACTGCAACTATTGGAGATTCTGTAGCCCTTGATATCATGCAACATGTCAATAATGACAAGTTCAAGGTAGAAAGAGATCTTTTATACTTTGAAGAGTAGTTGTATATTTCAAAGGGACCAACATGACTCCGAGTTCTCCAATCTCAACATGACTTTCTAGCTACAAGCCATTTTGGATTCAATAAGACCTTGGAACTTGTTTCTTGAGATTTTTGGTGGCTCCAAATGTGGAAGGATGTCAAGGATTTTGTCTTTTCTTGTGAAATTTGTTCAGGATGAAAGAACCCTCAGCATCATCCTTATGGTCTTTTTAAGCCATTGCCTATTCTACGTCGGTCATGGTCTTCAGTTTCCATGGACCTTATTACAGACCTGCCGCCATCGAATTCATTTGATAACATCTTTGTTGTGGTAGATCGGCTTACAAAGATGGTATACTTTGTCCCTTGCAAAAAAATATTGTGAAGCAAAGATACTGCAAGGTTCTTCCTTGATGGTGTATATCAACATCATGGTTTATCAGATGATATCGTGTTGGATCGAGGAATCCAATTTATATCAAAGTTTTCAAGATCTCTCTTTGAAATATTGAAAGTAGATATCAAGCTTTCTTCGGCTTTCCATCCTCAAATTGACAGCCAAACGGAATGAATGAATCAAACTTTGGAATAGTATTTATGATGTAGTATCAACTATCAACAAGATGATTGGATTGCATATCTATTCTTAGCCAAGTTTGCATATAATAACATCCTTCATGTGTCAACTAAACAAACACCATTCTTTTCCAACTATGGGTATCATCCAAAGCTTGATTTATTGAATTTGACAACCAATAACAATCCGATAGGTAAAAGATTTGTGAAACAACTATCGAAGCTTCAAACTACATTGAAGCTTCAATTGCAAACTGCTCGAGAAGCTCACAAGTCGTCTACAGATAAATTTTGAAATGAGGCACCTACTTTCAAAATTGGAGATAAAGTATGGCTGCGTCGATGGAATATCAAAACCAAGCAACCATGTCATAAGTTAGACTACTGGAGATTGAGACTATTTGTCATTCAAAAGCAAATCAATCCAGTGGCATATCGTCTGGGATTACCAGCTACTATGAAGGTACATCCAGTCTTTCATGTTTCTTTGTTGGAGCCTTATCAAGAATCATCTTTTTTTGGAAGAGTGCAATGTCCGCTACCTAATATTGAAATTGAGAACCATGAGGAATACGAGGTGGAAAAGGTACTAGATTTATGACAGAAGTGGGAAAAATTGGAGTACTTAGTTTATTGGAGCGGCTATGATATCACTGAGTGCATATGAGAACTAACAAAAAATCTTATCAATGTATCGCAAAAGGTACAGGAGTTTCATGGACGCTATCCTCAGAAACCTAAGTCCTTTTGATGAAAGTTTTTTCAGTGAAGTCCCTTCTCCTTAAAGCCTCTTAATCCTCGGCCTTATAAAAAAAGAAGAGAAGGAACCTCTAAAAGACATAGTTAGAGAATATAAATCTATAATATGAGTCCATTCTTCCATGTTTAGTACTTGTTTTTTTGGTCTGATATGGATAGCTAAGAGATAGATATCATATTAGTCATGTCTTCTCAACCGAGTATCTCACAAAGATAACCTTGAGATGAAGAACTACCTATACCACGAAGACGACGAAGGATATCTAGTAATAGGTCACTAGTGATTGTGTTTGAGGTAGAACCTACCTATGGTGATCTTCTCGAAGGAGTGTTTGCAGGGCATTTTCACAATGAAGACACAGAAGTTCATGCCTGGTCGGAAATCAAAGATGTATGACACTATCGTTGGTTACAAGGACTAATAAACTACTTATCGTACAAACAACAATTGGAGTATATTGTCCACACTAAGCAAAAAAAATTTAACTTCTTACGTTGGTACTGACTCGCAATAGGAGTGCTTCTCTAAGACCTCGAAGCTAAAGGAGAGAGTGATGTCAAGGACATACACTAGGAAGTTGTAGAAGATTCTAGAAGGTTCTAGAGAAGCTTTGTAGTTTGTAGAAGCTACTTGAAAAGTTTTCAAGCTCGTAGATGCTGCTTGAAAAGCTTCCTAGCTTGTGGAAGCTGCTTGAGAAGCTTCCTAGTTTGTAGTATATATAGGAGCCAAGACTGAGGAGATCCTTAGTCTCGACAATACACCTCTTGGAGCTCTAGCTCACTTGTCTAGTGTTGTTCTTGTACTCCTCTTATTAATCTAGTTCTTGTCAATTCTTCTTGAGATTCTTATTTAGATTTCCACTTAGTATTCTAAATTCGTGATATTAGGAGTTACATGGTAATGTTCTATAGGATCTCTAATATATGTTGACTTTGTACGATACATGCTTTAGCTTACAAGGCAAGTTTTTTATGTATAAGCCACAAAATTAGCTTGTTCTTTAGGCTATCAATATGTATGGCACATGGCTAACTTGTTGACTATATTTCTAACCTAAAAAGTCAATTATAGATACCTATAAAATCAAAGTAGCATCTATGAAGCTTCTAAGAAGCTATTATATAGAATATTATAGAATTAACCTATTTTTATTTACTTTTATCTAAACATATAGATAATTATTGGTTTACATGTGTATGTCCATGACATGGTTTTTGTGATAGTTGTGGAATCTAAATTTACATTTCTTTTACATTGTCTCTAAAAAATATTGAGATTACTAGGCAAAAATATCATATAGAAACATGCACATGTCCTTATTATTTTACAATGGATTATGTACATGATGGCAATGAAGAAATAAATGCACCAAAGGCTATAATGAAGAAGATAGTATGAGATAACACATCATTTAAACATATTTTGGTTGTAGTATATATAATTATTAAATTATTTTTTCAAATTTAATAAATGAATTGCTCCTATGTAAAATTCTTGTGTCATTTTATTCTTAATACAAATAAAATAACATGAAATATTTGCATTCAAATATTACAAAATAATTTTAAAGACCATGTAGCAAAGGTTTTTTTTTTTCTCTCAAAATATATATATATATATATATATATATATTTATCTTCCAATATGAAATTTTTATTTTTGAGTTTTTTTTTAAGTAAAAACATAATCTGCCTTATTTATAAGCAACATAACTAATACAATAAATTATATTAGAAATTTGATATTCTGCTTCAGAATCCACGTTCTAATACCTACTGATTATAATTTTAATCTATCACATACACTATTACAGAAATCTTATTAATTATGTACATTTTTAGATACAATTATTTGAATAGTTACAATTATTAAATAAGTAATAATAATAATAATTTAAAAAAATTATAAGTCAAATAAATTATTGCAAAAGTTTCAGTACAATTGTGTCGGATAAAAGTAAAAGGCAACACCTAAATCTGAGAAGAAAAGTCAATTTTATTAATGAAGAATTGTGATTTTTGGGAGTATAATATGAGAATTTGTTCCTTATAATTCATGAATAGCATGTGTATGGCGATCTCAGACACAACCAAAATTCTGTGAAATTTTAAAGAACACTGTGAATACATTTATATCTAATTTATTTTAATCAAAACTTGTGAAATAAAAAATATGAATTTAGCTTTTTAAATCAAAACATAGAACATCTTTCAGAAAAAAAGTAATATTTTACACAAAAGATACAAAAAAATTGTATTTATAAACACCTGAATCAGTGAAGGTGTTTATAAATACAATCAGGTGTTTATAAATAAGAATTTTATCGTAAAGAAGTAAAAACATGGATCTAACTTTTAATAAAAGATTAAAAATTACGTGTTTCTATTCAAAAAAATTAATAAAAATTATATATATATACATATATATATACATACGTTTTTAGTTTATGTAAAAATTAAATTTCAATTTAATTTGAGTGTAAAGAGAGTTTAATATATTTTTGAAAAATATATTAAAAAAACCAATATCAATTAATTAATTAATAATATATCATTAATAAAAAAAATTGGTAAAAAAAACTCTAAATGATAGAAATAAAAACACCAATAACATATATTCAAATATCAAAATAATATTGTCACTATTAAAATCCATTAACTGCTTATGATAATAGATTCTATGTGTTTAATTAATTATTTTTCAAAAACTCTTAAATTGGATTAAACAAATGGAGTATTGTTTCTTACCAGCAAAATTTCATATTTTTTATAGTTTTTGAATCGTTAATAAAACATGACATTATCATCTCTGATAAAATTATAAAAAGTTTATGTATTTTTTATTATGCTATGTTTTCATTGGCTGCTGTTAAAATCTGTACTTCAATCCAATAAAATAACATAAATCATTTAAAGTTCTATGTATAATATCAAGCAGAATTTTTCTAAAAATTGTCATTTCATGTTTTACATACTTATAATTGTGCATTTTTATTTTGTTTTGTTTTTTCTAAATCCAGAAACATCATTTTTTTTTCCCTTAAAATTCACCTCACAAGTGAAACAAGCCTTATTTTTTATTGATATCTTCTCCATACCTCTGTTAATCAACTCAATTTATCAGTCTTCAAAACATTAAGTACCTTCACTTGAAATTCCAAATATCAATTCGTTTCTTTTGTCTATTGTTTACTCTTATTTTATCTCCACCTCAGAGATTTAAACAAAATACATCAGTGCCAAGTACTTATAACATAAGATGACCCCATACAACCCATAGATGATATATTGTAAGCACCCGGACCAGGACTAGGAACAAAGTTTTTATTTTGCTTGGGTTTGTGGCCACGAGAGGCCATAGAATAAGCGGGACCCACTTTGATATGGTAAGTGTCAATATTGTAAGAACCAGGGCCGGGAGTTTGACTCACTCGCGGAGGAGAGCGATATCCAAAACCACTTGTTCTTTTAACACGGTCATTGGAATTCACCACTTTAGATTTCATAGCATAAACTGGTCCATGGTTGTTCTTTTTCAAACATCCTTGAATGTTATATGCTCCAGGTCCCGGACTTGAAGCCACACAAGTATTGCTCTTATACTTTCCACCCATTGAAAACGATGGAGCCGAAGCTCTTGTGGACAATGCATTATCAATGTTGTATGATCCCGGACCAGGTATTGATAACATAGAGTGATGAGATTTGGGTGATAAAGTCCATTTTTTGTTGTGTGATTCAGCCATTGAGTAGGAATTCTACTGAGGGATTAAGCTAATGAATGAATAGCATTCATTACATTTCAATATTAATTCATGATATGAAGTTTCCTTTTGGATCATAAACCCACTGAATGCATCATTGTTGAAATCAATATTAATTATTCATATTTTTTTTCCAATTTTTAAAACAAATTTTGGGTAATGTGATTTGAAGCAATAGAAAAAGTGTTTTTCTTACTGTTAATAACATTTTTTAAAATAATAATAATGAATCAAAATTCTCAATTGAAATTCCGCATTGCAACAATAAAATGAATGAGTCTTTGTTATATTGCATGCATTTTTTAGGAATAGTTTCTAACATTAATTGCTATAATTTTAGTCCCATGCATGCATCAAGTCATTTATTAGATTCCTTTATATAATTTTGCTTGCTTCTTTCCTTTTGTTGAATTTGATCTTCTGATTCTTATTATACTTTTGATAAAGCTACAACTTCATTTTTTTGAAATTTTTCATTCAAAATTTGTGTACATATAATAGTGTACTCAAATAAGACATCACTTCAAGATAAGACAACAGCAATATTATCTTTTGTAATAATTTTGGAAAGTCAAAAACATCAATGATTTGTTGTTACTGTTTTAGCTTGTATCTAAATTCTGCATCAGAGTAGAAAATTTGCCACATATCAATACTAATTTGAGATCTTTAAACAAATAATATATATATATATATATATATATATATTTATTTATTTATTTTCAATATTATTTATTTGATATGTAAATGTATTTTCAAAATAGTTGAGTTGTTATAATTCTTCTGATTTCAATATTAGTTTGTAAGTTTATGCATACAAGACTTGTTTCAAAGGATAGACACAAAACAGGTCATGTCTTTTTGTTTCATTTTGTAAAAAATGTAAATTATTATCCTTATAAAAAATATTAAAATCATGGCATGTAAGTTATTATCAATTAGGTTTTGTTCTAAGCTCATTGTATTCATATGCTAAACTGTAATTTAACAAACCAAGAGTTTTATGCTTTTCAGATTTTTTTCAATAAGTAACTTGTTTTGATTCTAAATTTGTAAAATAGTAGTAGCACACAAACTAAATAAAAATTAACACATATTTTGGTATTTTTTGAAAAACGTTAAACATTTTCTTCTTAAACAGAATCAAACTGTCACCATCAACTCTTAAAATTTTGTGCATTAAGATGAATAACGTTATGAATTGCTTTTCTAACAAAAACTGATCAAGACAATATCAAGACAAAAACTTAAAATGATCAAGAAGTAATTTTTGTGAAAAAATATAAAATAAAATAAATTTATTTTTAAAGCTCTTAACGAAACCATGCTGTCTCCATATGTTGTATTTTGCACTAAAATTTTAAAAAATCATTGTCATTTGATTTGCATTTTCAAACAAGTTTTGTTTTATTTTATAAGGGTAATATTATTCACATCATTTTTAATATATATATATATATATATATATATATGTTCATGAATTCTTTTCTATTATTTTCTAAGAATAATAAACTAACAATATTTAAGTAGTGATTATTTTTCATTTAGTGATATTTTACAACCATCTTAAAGGGCTTCCTAATAACAATTTAACATGAACCTTTGAAATGATATCATTCTTAATTGGAACCTTGATTTTACTTCCAGATGGATAGCTTAAATTCCAATGATTATGACATACCCAGTTATTCAATTAAATAATAATTATCTCTTCACACGTTTTAGAATATTGAGCTACATAAAAATACAAAGTTATATGTTTTAAAATATTCTATGTAAGAAATCCTATCTAGAATTTAAAAACTAAAAAGAAAGAATTGTCATAACATATGTTGTTGATTTAAGTTTTTATATAATCAATTGCATTTTTTTATATTATTATTATATGCCTTCAGTAAGATAATATAAAATAAAAATAAAAAATAATATTAAAATATATTAAAATTACAAGAAGATAATTTTGGTTTTGTTTTTCTTAAATCTACAAATGTTTAAAGATACATATGTGTACATATTTAATCAACTCAAGTAAATCTTAAATCAACCCATCTTTGTTCTTATTGTCTTATATGACATCATATATTCTCCACCAATCCAAAGATCATCTTCTTTGACTTATTCCTTGATTGAGAAGATAGAATGTTGAAGTAGAGTGAATAAGTAAAGTGGACAGGACTAGATATAGGAAATCAAGAGTGAAGGAAGGTTGGTTTAAGATTTTCTTAAATCAATTTAATATTCTTCTTTATATATTTATAATTATCAAACACAAATAAAATATATAATATTATAATTACTTACAATAATTATTATGTTGAAACTATAAATAAGAAAATAAATATAGTATATGATATTAATAGTAGTTATCATAATTTATTGAAATATTAATTCTACAGATTAGAAAATTTAAAAAAAAATTAAAAATCAAGGCCAATAATTATTTTTTGTAATTTTATTTTATTATTTTAGCATTTATTTATTTTTTTTAAATTTTTTAAAATTAAATTTTTATTTATATTTTTATCTCTTAAATTATGATTATAAATCCTTATCTGTGCATGTGTAATTTTTTTTATTAATTTAACTATTTTTGAAATAGTAGTAATAAAATAATTTTATATATTTCATGACATTGTATTGTTTATGTTGAGATTTATTATTATATTATATTATTATAAATTTATAACTTTTTTTATTATATGTTAGTCTCAATGCAAAGACCTGCACTTCTATACATACATTCATATAACCTTAATGTAAAACACCAATATATTTGATCCTCAAAGTAAACAAAATATTTCTTAAATAGTTTTAATAACTTTAATTGGAACATATTTTATTTTTAATATATAACTTATTTTATATATATATATATATATATATATAGATTTATATACTTAATTACTAGAAAAAATCTATTTAGCTATTGAATTATTTGTTGCTATTAAAACAATGGTTTTAGATTTTTAAAATAAATTATTTGAGCAATGTTCGTATTGTAAGCTTAATATCTATATGAACAATGTTTGTATTGTAAGCACCAAGAATACAAAAAACATATAGAAAATTGGAAACATTGATTTAATATAATGTTTAGAATTGATTCTATACAATACCAATCACAGATTTTAATTGATGCTAACAACCTTAATTTATTAGAGATTTTTGTGGACAAATAATTAGATAAATACCATATTTTTATATAAGAATATATATATATATATATATATATAGTATTTATCCCATTAATTAATACAATCTATCATAAATATATATATATATATATATATATATATTAATCATCAAAGTTTATTAATTATTAGAAGTGGCATATTAAAAGCATGATCATCCTTGCCAAGGATATAAATCATCTTTTGTTTACTTCCTTTATAGCAACAATGTGGCTATGCCAATTTTACATACAACCACATGGTCTTTATTGATTATCTCTATTAATTGGTAAAAGTTAATAAAAACCAATTAGTTATTAAAAATTATTAATGCACCACAAAAGAGAATCAATTCTCAAAAAATTTATTAATTATTAAAAAATATTAATTTATAAAAATTAAGGATTGGAAGAATACTATATCTATTATATAAGGTACACACCATAGGTATATGATAAAGAGACAAAAATTGATTATGATTGACAATTGAGAGGAGACAAAAATTAGTTGTGATTGTTTGTTGAGAAGAAACTTTGATAACCCAAGGAATGCAAAGTGGTTGGGTAAATGCTTAACCAATAGAGATCACTATTAGGGTTTTGCTTGTGGTTGTATTGGCTTCTAAGGGCGTGGATTAAGGCTATTTATACAAAAGAAGTGATGGAAATTCTTATGCATTGTGGTAAAATATTGGATGTACATAGAGTAAGATTGTGGTTGTATTGGCTTCTAAGGGCATGAATTAAGGCTATCAATACAAAAGAAGTGATGGAAACTCTTATGCATTGCAGTGAAATATTGCATGTACATAGAGTAAGATTCAAGTGATTGGTTATTCTATTGAATTCTATTGATATTGTTATTGCATAGATGTTGATGTCCTAAAACAATTCAAATGCCATTTCATGTATTGTAGCTTTCTGTTAAATTAGACCACTTTATTATTCTTAGTTGTTATATAGTTACTTTGTAATTAATAGTCGTGTGTCCTATCTTTAAACATTACATCATCCTAAATACTTCAATTATTGGTGATTTTTAAGGTTACATGCAATTTAATTTGTTGTTTGCACTCCTATTGATTAGTGACATGTAATTTCCCATGTATAGGTTTTGAAGTGGACTATGTAGCAACGATGATACTGGAATGACTTCGATTTGAATACAAAATGGCCAACGTGCTGCTTACCAATGGAAACCTTTTACATGCCACATTGATTGAGGTTTCCTTACATGTGTAGAATTTGAGGCCATTGAGTTTTCTAATAGCTGCTTGATACATTTTGAAGCAGGGAAAAATAAACAAGGGCACCAAGATGGTGAAGCGTAGCAAAAATGAGGAGTTTATTTCCATTATTATGGTCTTTTGAGAATTTTTGCAAGAGATCTCATAGCCATGACAGACAGTAGCTAATTGATAGGATAGATAGGGTAGTCTAACTAATAAAAGTTTGGTAATAGAAAAGGGTATGCTCAAGTTTCTAGAATTCCTAACGTACTTCTTAATTTTTCCAAAATGTGTATGTCGGTAAATGAGTCACAATTTCAACAAGTTTCATAGTATTTGCATGCTTTATCAAGTATTGTGGATGTTGTTGTTGGAGGTATCTGCCGTGTTTGAATTACGTAGGATTTTGACATAAGTTTTTGTGGCAGGTTGCGAAGCGAAAAGCAGGACTGCTTGATGAGGAAGATGATGTTGAACTTGCTGAAGCTTTGAAAAAGGCTACTGACCTTGAAACAGAAAAGAAAGTAAAGAATCTTTCTCCGAACGGCGTCATTCTTTTGATACATTTGCTCCAATTGACGAAGTATATATGTAAATACACCAATGGCACGAAGTCTTTTCGAGAGAGAGTCGTAAATGTGTGTGTGCGTAAGCACAAGTGTATGTAAGCTTCTCTGTGGATCTGAAGGCTGGAATCGTTAAACTTTGTGCATTTGACGATGCTGGACAGGTCTCCAAAGTTGGTTGTTGAAGTTCTAATTCACTAGGATTGAATGGTGCTTACAGAAGAATTTTTAATAAATGTTCGCAAGAGCACTAATGTCTTCGGAGCAATTTTTTTTAAAAATCGAGCTGATTTAGGGTGGGTTTTCTTAGCTTTTTGTATGAGTTTTTCTATCGCTTGATTTTTAGTGTGAATTTGAAGTGATACAAATTTACTTCCCATACAGACGAAATTGATTATGTCGGGATCGAATGTTGTCTTTTTAGTACGGATGACATGACGAGGTTGTTTTTTTTTTACTGACTAGCAACACACATGTTTGCATGAAAAGGTGAAAGCCAAAGAGCAGCGTATTTTGCTAGCTTAGATGAGGGGGAATTCATAGAATTGTTCTAGGTCAGTGATGTAGGAGGCAATATACCCCGCAAGTGACATTGGGAGAACATAACGGTTGTGCTGTGCCGTTATAAGACTAGGGAAAGGCATCGCGGCTGTGGTGCATCACTGAAGCATCACTCCAACTAAACAACTTATTCTAGCCTTCGAGCTTTGAGCGCACAAGGGACAACGAGAGAGCAACAGAGAGACTAAGATTACAAGCATTTTCTCAAGAGCGACACCGATCCATTGCGAAGGCGGAGAGAGACAGAGCTTTTGTTACCGACATCGGGGTGGTTATGGCGTGAATTGATTTGAATTAATTCTTCACTGCAGTGGACTACAACGATGAGAATTCATGGAGCTTGGAGGTTTCATAAATTACAAGTGAGAAAAAATAAAATAAAAAATTCAGGAAAGGTACAGCATTTGGTGTTTGTTAGTTTCTTATTCATTCTTTTAGATATAAATTTATCGGACAGAGAACTTTTTCCACAAACATTTGATAAATTCTGTGCATTACATTACATTTAGCAGATTCTATTGTTGTTAAATTTATTATCATCATTTAATTTTTCAATATACATTATTTGTGTGTGTGCATGCATATTTTAACTATTTTTGCAAGTTATCAATAGATTCAAATTAAATAATTTCAAAAATAAATAAATGTTCAGTCATAATTTAGTGACTACAACTTCTGATAATATAATGGACTTTTATTTTTAATGTTTTATGTTTTTTTATTTTTTATTTTTAATGAGTACCTATATCATGTACATCTCAAACCAAAATATAAGTATTTAATGTAATTTATGTATCAGATTGTGTATCTTAAAATTATAATTATAATTTTAAATACTTTAATAAAAGTGTATCTTCTATTAATAAAATCCAAACATTCAGATTTTTTCGAATTAAAATTTAAAAATAAAATAAAATAAAATGATTGAAAGAAAATTTCAAAAAATAATTTGATTTTATTTGACTTCTAAATGACTTTTATAATATAAATTTATAGGTCAGAGCATGCTTATAACTACAAACTCATTTGTGCACTTTACACCTTAAACTCATTTGTGCACATTTTTAAGTTATTAAAAATAAAGATGATATAAGTTTATGATTTTATGTGTATACATATACATATACACAATAATTTTTAATTTTGTATTACAATTACATGATTAAGAAAGATCAAAAAAATTGACCACTGTATTTATGTGTTCAATTGTACAAACAGTCAATTTGCAAATAATATTTTGATTTTAAATAAATATTAAGAAGTATATGTTTATTTTATTTGATTTTTTATGAGTAATTTGTAGTTTAATATTATTATTTAAAAAAAAAATACATCAAGATTAATATTTTAAATTAAAATGAAATATGATATTTTAATCATCAAATTCACAATATGCTTTTTAAAGATTAACAACATGTATAATAGTTACATATAATATTAATTACTAGAATTATTTTAATATTCTATAAATTAAATATAATTTTTAATATGTATATATTCTTTTCTTAAATAATTAATTAAGATAATTTACATTGTAAAAGAATACATATACACATGATTTGGATTTTTGATAAAAAGTTTCAATACACATGTAAATTATTAATAATAGATTGAAATCAAGTAACAAATAATGAAGAATTTCCAACTTCTCTCACAATTTTCTATGAATTTTTCAAAGTAACAATCCAATCTTATTTGGCCCAATAATTAATTTTTTCATCTTGAATAATTAAGAATATTGCCTCTCAAGCTCCTTCAAAAGCTCCGTAGCTTGTAAATTCTTATTAAGCTACTCAATCCATTCCAAAAATAATTTATAGGTAACTCAATCAATCTTGATTTATTAGTAATCCAATCAATCTTGATTTATTGGTAATCCAATCAATATCATATAATTACTACTTATATCATATTACATGTTGTCTTATTAGAGAATGCACGAAGCTCCTAGCTCTAGAAGATGGAATTATATTTTATTAGTATTTAAGAAATCTTAATAGGTTTCATCTATATAAAAAGAATTCAATTCGAATTTCAATTCAAAAGTGCTTAAAGCCAATACAAAGTGCTCAAAAATACTCTTTTCAATAACCTCAACTATATACAAACTCTAATTATTTTATTACTTTCATAATTAGGTAATTTCAATTTCTCTTTGTAAGCCTTAATCCTAGTCACTAAACTTCAACAAGTTGTAACTCGTAATTTGACCATCCACTCAATGCAAATTTTTGCATACAAATGCCACTATAAGTCTTTTACATGCTTATGAAAAAATGTCCAAAAAACTGTACTAATGTCACTTGGCCATGAGCTCAAAAGTAGATATAGATGTTTCAATAGCAATTTCTCTTTCTCTAATTATTAACTTTAGTTCAAAATTAAAATGTAGCTTTATCATCAAGTCTTCTAAAACTACACCAAATTTTACCTTATTTTAACTAATAGATCTTCAAACATCATAGAAACCCTATTCAAGTCCAAACTGCCAACCTTTGATATTTTTTTATATCAAAAATCAAATATCTCCTAATCACATTGTTAAATTAATATCATATTTTATGCAAATTTAGTAAACATAATCAACCAAATACTACCAAATTTTGAATTATAGATATGATACTAATTTCAAAAACTAGCTAAGAGTGCTAGTCCTAATTATATTGCATAAATCCAAAGTCACCAATACAAACTTTGACTTTAAACAACAATTACAAAGTCATCTCAAATCCTATAAAAATATTAAGAATATGAATCTCAAAAAAAATTCTGAATATACTCTTGTGATACTAAAAAGAATTAGAAAATCATTCAAAGATTATATATTATTGAATTAGAATGGCTATTGTCAAAAACAAGAAAGCTAGAAAGTCTTGAAACAAAGGGGTTGACAAGAATGAAGAAGGATCCACTCTTACCTCTATATATACTCTTAACTAGGAGCTATGTGGTGATATCCTATAGGACCTAAAAAACATATTGACTTTATAAGACACGTATCTTAACTTGCAAGGCAAGTTTTTTTATATGTATGCCACAAAGTTAGCTTGTTCTATAAGCTATGTGATTAACTTATTAATCAAGTTTCTAACCTATCAATCAACTAGAAACACATGTTAAGTCAAAGTAGTGTGTATAAAGCTTCTAGGAAGCTTTTTTAGAAGATATTATGAAATTAACTTATTTTTATCTACTTTTAATTAATCATATAGGTATTTATTACAATATATATGTATATTTGTGACATTGCCTCCTTTCTAAGGATGAATTCTATAAGGAGTGGTCTTCATATGTTGAGAAAATCTAAGATGTGGCAAATTATATTTATCACATATTCTAATCTTTGTTCTCTTCAAAGATGGTTGATAGGTCTTCTTAGTCATTGATAGTATCCCATACTAAGGCAACAAGATCGCCATGTTATTTGATCATTATTAAGGCGTTTGTAACTTCTTTCAAATAAAATATTTGAAACACTATCAAAAGTTGTTTCTACCTCTAATAAAATCACAAAACATTGGAAGTCTCTTCCAAGGTTGTGATATCAAATATGTTGTATCTTGCCATCTATTTGAGGAAGGACATGTGAAATATGAGGAAGATTTTCATAGACTCCAATAGACATAATCAATAAGCAATAAGATTGACTTATTCACTAATAGATAAAGGTCTAAGCTTACAATAGTCCAACTTATCATAAGGACAAGTAGTTTGAATATTGCATTGAAGTAATCATACCTTGTCACCTACATTAAATTATACTTGTTCTTTACAATAAGCATCTGTATTACTCTTATGTTGTTCTTGATCTCCTTCTAATTATGCCTTCATTGTTGCATGTACCTTTGACAAATGATTTGCCAAAACTTTTGCCGCAAGATTATCAACTTTTGAAAAGTCAAAAATATCAAGTCATAGATGATAACCATAATTGGCAAAAAAATATGTTTGTTGAGTAGAAGAATGTACCAAATTAAAATATACAAATTCTACTAATAATAAAAGAGTTGTTCAATTATCTTGATAATAATTGATGATACACTTCAAGTATTGCTCTAAAACTTAATTCATCCATTCTATTTGTCCATCAATTTGAAGATGAAAAGTCAAAGAAAGTTTTATATCCACCTTTAAAATCTTGAAAAGAGTTCTCCAAAATCTTAATATAAATTGAGTCCTCCTATCGAATATAATACCTTTAGGCAATCTATGATAGCAATTGTAAACAAAAAGCTTAGCGTTTTCTTCACCTGTAATAGATTTTGTACATAATAAAAAATATGCTATTTTGATAAAACAATCTACTACTATGAATATACAGTGACAAACAAAACCGAGTACAAAATCTGAAGTGCCAACTTTCAAGAGCAATTACAGAAATTTTAATGATTGCTTTATAAATCTGAAAGTTACATGGAATAATACACACAATCTTGTACACATGTACAAAGTTACACATCAAATTGATAACTAAACATCCTTCTACAAAGTCAAATAAACAACTATGTCTTGTACTCAGTATTGTTCAAAGAAAATCTTCAAACTTCAATATTTAGTCCAATAATCTTTTGCTTCTAAAACAGCTGAAATCCTTCTTGGCATACTTTTGTATAGTTTATCACAATCTTTTGCATCAAAACTAGGATAAATACTACAAACATTCTCCCATAATTCTTGAACACCTCTTGGCCTTGGAGTGACTTGGCTTAAACGCTGTTTGAGAAGGGCCCAAAAATGTTCCATTGGATTCAAATTTGGAGATTGAGCTGGCCATCGAAGGAGCTGAAATGGCTGTGAAGAGAGCCAAAATTGAACACTTTTTGCCATATGTTTGGGATCATTATCATGTTGAAAAACCACCTTAGTAGGATCTAAGTTATAATTCTGTGTGGTACTTTACAAGTAGGTTTCTAAAATTTTTTTGTACAAGTGTTGCTCCATTCTACCTTCAATTTGATACCAAGCACCCGGTCCAAAAGCAGTCATACAATCCCAAATCATAATTGAACCACCACCATGTTTGACAGTTTGACTAACATGTTTAGGTCCAAGTCGTTCTCCTTCTCTCAACCAACACCAAGACCTACCATTTGAGTTGATTAGGTTAATCTTTGTCTCATCATTGAAAATAACTCGTCTCTAATCATCAACGGTCCAATTTTTGTATTTATGAGCAAAACTTAACCTTACAAAAACATGTCTTTTGGCAAGTAGAGGCTTCTTTTGTTGCATACAAGCACCCAAACCAGCTTCTCTCAAACCACGCTTTAAGGTGATGTCTGAGAAGTGTTTACCTGTTTTTTCTTGAAGTTATTTTGCAGCTGCACTTGTCATTTTGAGACAACGAGCAGTGACAAGGTGCACCCCAAGTCGCTTCTCTTGGTCTCCTAAAACCTTTGGACGTCTTCTTCTTTTCTTTTCTATTTCACCACTAATCTCCCTCCTCAGATGAACTACTAAAGACTAACTCATTCCAAGTGAGTCTGCAACTTTTCTTGTAGAAACACCACTCTTAAGCTGCACCAATGCTTGGCGCTTCAATGATTCACACAACCGAGGCATAGAGATACAATTGACAAATCAACTTTCACTATAGATAGTACACAACAAGAGCAACACAACAAACAAAAAAAGCCCTCAAATCTTGCAAAAAGGAGTGTATATTGAAATTTTGAAATTCAGCAAGAAGAAGCAACCACGTCTCTGTGCTTCTACAACACTTTTCTCATAAACCCTACCTCAAATGTCTCAAGGACAAAGACTCGATGAGGGAAAATATATACAAAAAGGCTATCTCGATATAATAAGTCAAAATATAAACAAGTAGGTATATTAAAAGGAAACTGGAATGGCTATTGCCACAAGATAAGAAACTAAAGACTCTTGAATCTGGACTAGAAGCAAGAAAGGAGTTGACAAGAGTGAAGAAGCCTTCACTCTTGTCTCTATATATACTATCTAACTAGGGGCTACGTGGCGACGTTCTATAGGACCTCCAATATGTGTTGACTTTGTAGGACACATGCCTTGACTTACAAGGCAAGTTTTTCTACGTGTGGGCCACATAATTAGCTTGATCTTCAAGCTAACAACATGTGTGGCACATGGCCAACTTGTTGACCACGTTTCTAATCCAAAAAGTCAATTAAAGACACCTATGAAATCAAAGCAGCGTCTAAAAAGTTTCTAGGAAGCTTCTATATTAAATATTATAGAATTAACTTACTTTTATCTACTTTTACTTACTTCTACCTATTTCTATATGTAATTATTAGCTTACATGATTATGGCCATGACAAAATGATAATGAGATTTTTCATCTATGTAGAGGACTGGATGAATACACACAATAAAAAAGTAATTCTATCAATTGACTTATGTGTCAGTTGGAAGGATCAATGAACTATGAGTGTTCAGATTTTGTACTTGGTTTCGTTTGTCACTGTAGATTCATATGAACTTGAGACTAAAAGATCCATCATAAAATACATAGAAACAAAAAACTCTAGTTGTTTTGGAATAGGTAATGGCTAAAGAAGTCTATAAGGTCAATGGCAAGGAGTTTTGGATCTTGAAAAATATCATATGATTCTACAAAGTTTCTAACTACCTTCCATATTTAAAGCCACCAAAAATTTCTTGATATTAGTTTCAAAGTTTTGTTGTATCTAAAATATCCAGCTATTCAAAATTTATGATAAGTTTGAAGAATATATAATTGTGTCACATTTTTGGAATATATAAACATCCCTCAAAATAGAATAGATTGTTCTTAAACTTGAATTCGGAAGTATCATGAGACTTATAAGAATTATTCTTAATATCATAGATAAGAGGATTAGAGGACATACTTCATTGAATTTGCTGAAGAAAGGTTGAATCAATAGTCAATGTTGATTTTATTACTCAAAGGTAAAAATATTTCAACTTTAAGAAAATTATTCTTTGTTGATCGAAAGATGCATTTCCTTCTTTTGATATAAGATAAGAATATTTAGAAAAGATATTCAATAAATATTGTTGTTTTTTGGATCAATAAGTGATCTTGAAATCAAATCTTGATAAAGACATGCTCCAACAAGTTTGGCGACAATTCAAAATATGTATCGATATGAAGTACTCGAGGTTCTTATGATCTATATATATGGTGACTAGACTCAAGGTGCCTTCTAAATATTAACGCCATTTTTAAAATGAATCCATGATTATAAAGTACTCTTTGTTGTGGATCTTATAATTAATCTTGGTTCCTAAAAACATTTTAGAATGAAAAGCTACTAGATAGAATTTATCATCTGCACCCATTTATGATAATACTACATCAAAGGCCAAGTTTGATGCATCTATTTCTATGAAAAATACCTTAGAGAAGTCAACACATTATAAGATTGGTGCAAAAATAAACTCCTTTTCTAAAGCATCAAACAATGCTTTAGTTTCTTTACTCCACTCAAGTTTATCTTTACAAGTCATACGTGTAAGTGGAGCTACAACTTTAAAAAAATTCTTGATGAAGATTCAATAGCAATTGGTAAAATTTAAAAAGCATTACATGTTCTTTATAATTCTTAAAATCTTTCAATCCATAATAGTTTGGACCTTCATTGGATCTATCATTAGTCCTTTGTTGGAAATGATATATTCTAGGAAGTCAACTTGAGTAGTGTGGAATATACACTTTTCTAACTTGGCATATAATCTTGCATCTCTAAGTTTTTGTAATACACAACAAACATGAATTTCATGCCCTTTTGTATTCTTAGAGAAGATTAAGATATTGTCCAAATAATAGATGAGAAAATTATCAAAAAATTCATAAAAGACATCATTCATTAGATGTTAAAAAGTAATTGGTGCATTCATGAGTCTAAAAGACATGATATTATATTCAAAATTCCCATACCTAATTCAAAATAATTTTTTATTCATTTTGTTATTTAGTGCATAGTAGATTATATGCACCTCTTAGATCTATTTTTATATAGATCTTTGCTTGATTCAATTAATCAAGAAGTCTTGAAATGAAGGGTAGAAGATTCATATTCTTCATAGTGATCTTATTGAATTTTTGATAGTCCACACACATCTGCAAAGATCTGTCTTTTCTCTTTACAAATGAGATAGGAGCCTCAACTAAAAATTTAGAATGATATATATAATTCTTAACTAAGTTCTCATCAATGTAATCCTTAAGTACATCCAACTTGTTTTGTAATGGCTATAGATTGGTCCAAATAGTGGTCAAGCTCCTTTGTAAAGATCGATGGAACAATCATAAAGACAATGTTTTATTTATATTTTCCTTATCAAAAACATCTTGGAAATCTTGATACTAGCTAGGAATATTACTTGAAGTCTTCTGACCATAAGTAATGGGTGTGGTATATAAAGATAACATTTTTTTTATGACATGCATAAAAGCTTTCGCACCTATTAGTAAAGATTTGGATGTATTAGACTTCTGTATTTCTACTTCACTAAGAAGATTTTAGGTTAAATTAACAAAAAAATTAAAGTTATGAAAAATCCAATTCATTTAAGGATTATACTTTTTTAATCAAGATAATCTTAAAATAATTGAATTGAAAAGAGATCTTATTACATTAAATATTACTATGCTATTATGATCTTTAATTGCTACATCTAAAGGAACAATCTCATATTTAACATCTTTAAAAGTTAGCAAACGACTATCTATGACTTCTATATATACAAGTTTATTTTTTTGACTAATATTATCTCTTATTTTTAAAAAAAACTTTCTCTATAAAACACGTTGAGATTCTTGAATCTAATAAAGCTAAGACTTTGTGATTTTTTGGTGCTAAATAAACTTCTATTGTAAAACAAGGTGAGGGAACTAAGGAGAGAATAAAACCTTTACAATGAGTTAATCAAGATTCCAGCTACATGGTCTCTATTGAAATTGAAAAAACTTATTTTTTGATGCATTGTCTTCTTTGGCAACCATGCTTTTTATTTTTTGGTGGCATTGTTTCTTTGGAAAATATTGAGCAATGTATTTAGCTTCTCCACAATATAAGCATAAGCCTTCTTCATGTTATCAAGTCTTTTTCTACTCGGTGAAGAGTTTAAAATATACCATATCAATTTACATTGGTTCTAATCTTAATGAATGTGTTTGTAAAAACTTAAGAGTTATTGTCATTATTTGATTTGTTCTTTTCAAGCCAAGTCTTTGTTCTAGATTTTTTTCAAATAATTGATTATCACATGCAATGGCTAAGGTAATAAATTATTTTAAAGATTCTACCTTTAGCATTGTCAAAAACAAATCTTTGGCATTATTCTTAAATCCATATGAAAATTTATTAATAAGGGCTTTGTTATACCACTCCACATCACAAGTTAGATTTTGGAATTTAGTAATATATATGATGGCTAAACATGATCTTTGCCATAAAGATAAGAGCTTCATGTCTACTATTTTTTTTTTTAGCACTTTCTCTGAATGTGGCTGTAAATACTTCTAAAAATGAATTCAATTTATAAAGCAGTCACAAATTCTTTTCTATTAAAGGTACAAATGAAGAAAGAGTACTTCTTGATAGAAGTGCACATATAAATCTGACTAGAGTAAATCCATCAAAGTATTAGAAGGAATGTAATCTTCAAAAGAACTTAATTTATTGTAAAAGTCTTCAAAATTTTGATCTTATTCTATCAAATTTCTCAAGTATAATAATCCTTGTCTTTGTCATACTTATAGAAGCAAAACTCCTTGGATTTAATTAAAAAGTGAATCAACTTGCTTCCTTCAACTACACAACTTCTTACCTCAAATTCTAAACTTCTTTCATAGGCATAGGAATAGTACGTCTATGATTTATGTTAGAAATATGTAAGATTTCTATTCTTAAAGTATTGATAAGCTTATGAAGATCTGAAATAGTTGCAAATCTATTCTCACTTCTATTGAGATTAGTTTCTACAATCTTTCTTTCTATAGAAAATTCATAAAAAATTAAAAAATTAAATTAGAGGAACATAATCTGCAATCTCTAATATCAAATAAAAATATCCACAAAGAAGGATAATCTACTTTATTTTTAAAAAAAATCAGTATTAAAAAACAATATTATTTTTTTAAAGATGGGTAGTTTGTAATATTCAAAATACAACAAAAGAAGTGGAATAATCCACTTACTTCTAATATAAGTTAGAAATAATAAGTTAACACTCTTGTCAAAATATTAAGGATATAAATCTTGAGAAAAAAAATCCTCAATATACTCTTATGAGATTGAAAAGAATCAAAAAGTCAGTCAAAGTTTATATGATATTAAACTAAAATGGCTATTGCCAAAATCAAAGAGATTAGAAAGTCTTGAAATAAGACTAAAGATTAGAAAGGCATTGATAAGAATGAAATAGGCTTCACTCCTACCTCCATATATACTCTTAACTAGGAGCTATGTAGTGATGTCCTATAAGACCTCCAAAATGTGTTGACTTTGCATGATATGTATCTTAACTTACAAGGCAAGTTTTTTATAATTATGCTACATAGTTAGCTTCTTCCTTAAGCTATCAACACGTGATTAACTTATTAACCAAGTTCCTAGCCTATTATCAAAGGCATACACATGTAATTCAATAATTACCTATATGATTTAAATAATAGTAAGTAAAATAGATTAATTCTATAATAACTTCTATAAAAGCTTTCTAGAAGCTTTTTAGACGCTGCTTTGACTTTATAGGTATCTTTAATTGATTTTTTAGGTTAAAAATATGATCAACAAGTTGGCCACGTACCACACATGTTGGATAGCTTGAAGAACAAGCTAATTATGTGGCCTACACATAGAAAACTTGCCTTTTAAACTAAGGTATGTATCTTGTAAAGTCAACACATATTAAAAGTCCTATAGAATATTATCACATAGCTCCTAATTAGATAATATATAAAGAGGCAAGAGTAAAGTCCTCTTTACTCTTATCAACTCATTCCTTGCTTCTAGTCTAGATTTAAGAGTGCTAGTTTCTTTGTCATTTAGCAATAGCCATTCTAGTTTCTTTTTAATACACATACTTCTTTATTTCTATTTTTTCACTTTTCTTTTGACACAAAATTTTTAAATTTATGTATCTTCTTTTAATTCATATCCTTGACACATTGACAAGAATATACTTACAATATTAGAGCTTTGTCTTCTCTTGATTGAAACTGAATTATCCTCTTTTTTTTATAAAACATAAGCATATTAGAAGTTGTGGATTACCCTCTTTTAAACTAATATTATTTTTAGTATCTTCTTTGTTCTCAAGTTCCCTCTTCTACTTATCTTGAGTAAAATTAGATATTTATTTTTTAAATATTATCATGATAAAGCTTCTTGAAATAAAAATTACAATGGCAAAAATACAAGAGTAATTGAAAGAGTTAATGCTTGCAATGTATTATCTCAGTTTACCACTACAAAGAGCAACAAGAATGGCAAGAAAAAATATATAGATATGATTAGAGTTGCTTCAACATCTACATCCAATCATATCTCTTTTCTTTTTGTGGAACATCCTTCCAATACTAGAGAACCAAAGAATTGTCTTGCCAAAGAAGTTTGATGGCACAAAATCCTACTTCAAGGATTTATCAATCAAGTACAACTTGTGATTGATTTTCAATTCTAAAGCTATCCAATTCTAAGTTTACAACTTAGATTCATAGATACACTTCTTTTAGGTTCAACATTATCATGGTTTTCATCTTTTCTTCAATGACAAGATCCAATACTAGATAATTTAGAAAAAAAATTAGCAAAATTTTGATCCATGTATAGAGAACATGATGCAACTTGTATTCCAACCAATAAGATCAGTATTTTATGATAAAGCAATCGATTCATAACATTATATGTGTCAAGGACAAGAACAAAATAAAAATAAATAAATAAGTGGGACTTTTTTTAAAAAAAGATGATAAAATAGAAATAATTTTATATATATATTAAGAAAGAAATTGGAATGGCTATTATCAAAAGTCAAGAAAACTAGAGATCCTTGAAACTATACTGAAAGCGAAAAAGAAATTGACAAGAGTGAAGAAGGCTTCACTCTTGTCTCTATATATACTATCTTACTAGAAGCTACGTGGCGACATTCTATAGGACCTCCAATATATGTTGACTTTGTAGGACACATGCCTTGACTTACAAGGTAAGTTTTTTAACATGTAGGTGATATAGTTAGCTTGGTCTTCAAGCTAACAATATGTGTGGCACATGGCCAACTTGTTGACCACGTTTCTAATCCCAAAAAGTCAATTAAAGACACCTATAAAGTCAAAGCAATGTCTATAAAGCTTCTAAGAAGCTTCCATATCAAATACTATAGAATTAACTTACTTTTGCCTACTTTTATTTACTTCTACCTATTTATACATGTAATTACTGACTTACATGCATATGTCTGAGACATTATCCTTCCTTCTAGGGACGAGTTCTACGAGGAGCGATAATCATATGTTGAAGAAATCTATGATGTGAAAAATTATATTTGCCACATGCTCTGATCTTTGTTTTCTTCAAAGATGATTGATAGGGCCTCTCAACCATCGATAGTGTCCCATACCAGGGCGAGAAGACCACCCACTTATTTGATCATTGTTGATGCCTTCATAACTTCCTTTGAATAAAATATTTGGAACACCATCAGGAGTTGTTCCTACCTCTAGTAAAACCACCAAATATTGGAAGTCTCTTCCGAGGTCGTGATACCAAATACGTTGTATCTCGCCATTAATTCGAAAAAGAACATGTCGTTCTTGAAGATCTTCATGTCGATTACGTCATCTTGAAGGTTGTGACAATTATAATGTCTCATTTGGCAGGTTAGCAAATGAAGGTTCTTGAGTCGAATTTGCTCGTTGTTGGTTCTCCATCTCCTAAGCCTTACAACTATAAAGAAGCTACAAACAAGAATTGAAAGTAGAATGTTATCTTGCCTAGATCTTGTTTCTTTTATAAAGAAGGTTTTCATCTTGATTTTGATTGATGTCGTCGATGAAAAACCTCCACTTCCTTTGTTGCATTTGTAAGATTCTTTACAGACTCCCATGTACATTCACTAATATCCTATCCGCGCCAATGGATAAGATATTCCAATTTATTTTTGCGCCGCCTTGTATCTAAGACTTCTTCCACTTCAAAATCTGTATTATTGTCTACTTCTATAAGAGGAGGTCGAGCTTGTCTTCTTCTTGATATGTCCACTGTCTTGTATAGTTCAAGAAGAATCACGTTGTTATACTATAAATGCTTACAGTATGTAAAAGTTAGCTAAAACATATTATATGTTGATAAATCTAGATGTGTATTAGAGTGGCTAGTAGATTAAATTAAAAGGATTTTGTATAAGAAAATTTACTTTGTTTCTTTACTTCTTTTGATTTGGATATTAAAATATATATATATATATATATATATATATAGGACCTAAATGTTTAGTATGAAGCCTTGGAGAAGGTGGAAACCTAAGGATGAAAATCTAAACTAGTAGGAGGCTTATTGAAAGGGATGAAAGCAAGGCATGGTCGGATGAAGGCAAGGAATGGAGAACTTCATCCCTATTGGTCGAATACCATGCCTAATAGGCTTCAAGGAGGCTGCCCGAGGCTTTATTAAGGATTAGGGTTCCTCTTTCGAGGGAATTCGGAGATTAGAAGCTAGGATTGTAAAGTTTAGGATTTGGAGAATAATTTGTGTACAAAAATTAGAGGATTTGGAGTTAGGATGAAAAAGTTATTACCGTTTGAAGTTAAGGTGTTTATTTAAGATATACTGTTACTCTTTTGAGAGTACGAGGAGTTTTACAGCAGCTTTTGAAGATCGGAAGGTGCGACTGGAACAGAGATTTCAAGGCCTACATCTTTCATGAAAGAATTATTGCTTTTGGAGTTCATATGAATGAGTTGTAAGGAGTTGAAGGCAATGCTTCCAAATCAAAGGCAGTAAGTAAGCGGTTTTGTTTGTAGTAATGGTTGGAGCCATAACTTGAGTATTCGGATGAATTTTTGGCTCAAACTTTGGGAGAATGTAAAATTTTGTGTTAAAAAGCTATACATACAAATTTCATGGCATTTGAGCTTATATTTTGTAAGATATGAAGAAAATTTCACGCGGGTATATAAAGACAAGGGTTTGAAGCTACTGTTAGGGTTTTCAAGATATCTCAAGATCCGCAATGAATTTGCAGTTGAAAATTGTTGAAGAAATTAATAAGAATACATCAGTATTTCATGTAAAATTTGAGTTTGTTTGGATGGTCGGATTAGGAGATATGAGGTGCTGAAGTTCGGAAAAATCTCTACATAAGAATAAACAAGGTTTTAGAAGATTTTATCATATTTTGGAAGTTGTAGATTACTTGAGGATTGTGTATTTGGTGTAATTATTCAAAAAGGGAAAAATTATATATAAACTTAGGGCTTCTCCTATTTTTAAGCATGATTGAATAGTTAGTAATAGCCAGAAGCCCATTGTTTTTTTGAGACAAACTCTCTCTACTCCGACAACATGGAATACTGGATGGATTTTCATTGACTCCAGTAGGTCTAAATGATATGCAACTGGATTGATTTGTATAGAAATAGAAAATGGTCCAAGTCTTTAATAGTCCAACTTGTCAAAAGGACGAGTAGTCTTGATATTGTGACGAAGTAATCATATCTTATCACCCATGTGGAATGGTGGTTGTTCCTTTCGATAGACATCCACATAGACCTTTTGTTGTTCTTTAGTTTCTTTTAACTGCACCTTTATTGTTGCATGTAACTCTGACAAATGAATTGTCAAATCTTTTGCATCAAGTTTATCAACTTTTGAAAAGTTAAAAGTATCAAGTCATGGATGATAACCATAATTGGTAAAAAAAGGTGTTTATTTTGTAGAAGAATGTATCGTGTTATTATAAGCAAACTCTGCCAATGGCAAAAGGGTTGTTCAATCATCTTGTTGGTAGTTAATGGTACATCTTAAATACTGCTCCAAAACTTAATTAATACGCTTTGTTTATCCATCAATGTGAGGATGGAATGCCAAAGATAGTTTTATATCCTTTTTTAGAATCTTGAAAAGAGTTTGCCAAAATCTTAATACAAATTGAGTTCTCCTATCTGTTATAATATCTTTGGATAATCCATGATAGCGATAGATAATATCAAGAAAGAGCTTAGTTGTTTCTTCACTTGTGATAGATTTTGTACATGGTACAAAATGTGCCATCTTGGTAAAACGATCTACTATCATGAATATAGAGTCATATAAACCTAAGATTAGAAGATCTGGGATAAAATCCATAGAAATAGAAGACCATGATTGTTCTGGAATGGGTAATGGCTGAAGAAGTCTGTAAGGTCAATGATAAGGAGTTTTTGATCTTGAGCAAACATCACAAGATTGTACAAAAACTTTGACTGCTTTCCACATTTGTGGCCACCAAAAATCATTGGATATTAGTTCCAAAGTTTTATTGTACCTAAAATGTCTTGTTATTGGAAAGTCATGACGAGCTTGAAGAATATGTAATCGAGCTTCACCTTTTGGAACATATAGGCATCCCTCAAAATATAGTAGATTCTTCTTGAATTCAAACTTGGAAGTATCATGAGACTTTGAAGGATTTCTCTTAATATCATGAACAAAAGGATCAGAAGACATACTTCACAGAACTTGTTTAATGAAAGTTCAATCAACAGTTAGTATTGATTTCATTACTCAAAGATGAAGATGCTCTGGCTTCAAGAGAATTGTTCGTTGTTGATCAAAAGCATCATCTCATTCCTTTGGTGCAAGATAAGATCATCTAGAGAGTGCATCTGACAAACCTTGTTGTTTTTCTCGTCGATAAGTGATCTTGAATTTGAATCTTGACAAAGACATACTTCAATGGACTTGGCAATGATTCAAAATATGTGCTGACATAAAATATTCAAGGTTCTTGTGATCCGTATACACTATGACTAGGCTAAAAGCACCTTCTAGATAATGGCGCTAATCTTGAAATGAATCCATGATTGCAAGAAGTTCTTTGTTGTAGATCTTGTAGTTGATCTCAACTGCTAAAAATTTTCTAGAATAAAAAGCTATTGGGTGAAGTTTATTATCTATTCCCATTTGTGACAATACACCATCCAAAGTAAAGTCTGATGCATTTGTTTCCATAAAAAATGGATTAAAAAAATCGATGCGATATAAGATTGGTGCACAAACAAAGGTTGTCTTCAAAGCTTCAAATGCTACTTTTGCTTCTTGATTCCATTCAAGTTTGTCTTTGCAAGTCAAACGTATAAGTAGAGCTACAACTTGAGAGAAGTATTTAATGAAGATCCAATAGTAGTTGACAAATCCCAAAAAGCATTAGACATCTCTTACCATTTTTGGGATCTTCCAATTCATAATAGTTTGAATTTTTTTAGGATCCATCATAAGTCCATCATTTAAAATGATGTATCTTAAGAAGTCGACTTGAGTAGTATGAAATACACACTTTTCTATCTTCGCATAGAGTCACGCATCTCTTAGTTTTTGTACTACTTGGCGAATATGAAGTTCATGTTCTTCTATATTCTTAGAATAGATTAAGATGTTGTCTAGGTAACAAACAACAAAATCATCTACAAACTCCTGAAAGACATCATTCATTAGATATTGGAATGCTGTTGGTGCATTTATAAGTCCAAAAGGCATGACATTGTACTCGAAATGTCCTTACCTTGTTCAAAACGCAGTCTTCCATTCATCTCTTTTTTTGATGCGTACCAAATTGTATGCTCCCCATAGATATATTTTTGTATAGATCTTAGCTTGATTCAATTGATAAAGAAGTTCAGATATCAAAAGTAGAGGGTACCTGTTTTTGAGAGTGATTTTATTGAGTCCTCGATAATCAACACCCATCTGCAATGATCCATCTTTTTTCTTCACAAATAAAATTAGAGCTCCTGTTAGAGATTTGGAATGGTGTATGAAGTTCTTGGCCAAATTTTCTTCAATATACTCCTTGAGTTCAGTCAACTCATTTTGAGATAAATTGTAGACTGGTCCAATTGGCGATTGTGCTCCTTCTTGAATGTCAATTGAGCAGTCATAGGAACGATGTTCTGGAAGCGTATCTACATTCTTTTTTCTCAAATACATCTTAAAAATCTTGATATTGGCTTGGAATGCCACTTGAATTCTTTCCACCAATAGAAATAGCTGTGGCATAAATGACACAAGGTGATCTTTTTTTGCAACATGCAAGAAAGTACTTGCACCTACAAATATAGGTTTAATTAGACTAGACTTATGACTTTCTACTTGATTAACTACGCTCTTAGTTATACTTTCAGAAAAGTCAAGACTACGAGAAGTCCAATCTATTTTAGAGTTATATTTTTCTAGCCATGATAAACCTAAAATGACTGGATTAGAAGGAGATCTAAGGATATTAAATATTACAAAGTTACTATGACCATTAGTTGTTATTTCTATAGGAAGGATTTCATGAGTAATATCTCTTGAAGACAACGGACGATCATCTTGTTAGGGACATAGTCCTTAGAAACCTTCTAGAGATAAGTTTTCAGAACCTTCTAGAAGCTTCTTAGTTGGTAGAAGATGTTAGGGACATAGTCCTTAGAACCTTCTAGAGACAAGTTTCTAGAATCTTCTAGAAGTAAGTCTTTGGAACCTTCTAGAAGTTTCTTAGTTGATAGAAGTTGCTTGAGAAGCTTCCTAAATAGGAGTATATATCAAAATCGAGGCTGAAGAGTTCTTCAGTCTCGACAACACATCTCTTAGAGCTCTAGCTTACCTCTCTGGTGTTGTGCTTGTATTCATCTGATTAATCTAGTTCTTGTCAGTTCTTCTTGAACTTCTTGTTAGATCTCGAGTCTGTATTTCTGTGTCCATGACAGTTTGTCGAGACTTCACTGACCTCAGATATCAGAGCTAGTTTCTTCGTCGTTAGAGTGTAGATTATCCCTCTGCTTGGAAGTATACTAGTATTTTAGAGGTTGCAGATTCTGTCTTCTAAACTAATAGTTCTTCTGTTACAATATTGGAGTTTTATTCTTCTTGGAGAGAGTGGATTACCCCTTTTCTTGAAGTTCTTAAGGCATTTTAGAGGTTGTAGAGTACCCTCCTCTAAACCAATATTGTCTTCTTGTAGAGTCATTTCTGTCCTTGTCTTAGAATAGCCGGGAGCCAAGACATTAGTATGACAGAAAGTTCGGAGTCCAAGTTTGATGCTATCATGAATGCCCTCACTATGTAATTGCAAAGAACTGCAGAGATTGAAGGAGTCATGGCAAGGCTTCATAATAATGGAGCATTTGGAATGGCACAATCTAGGTTGCACCAGCCTCGAACTTCTGCACTTGGAGAAGCAACTTTGTCTGAGGTTCGACAAGCACCATGGGTTCTACAACATAAAGAACCCCGAGTTAGCCTTCCGGATAAGTTCGATGGTATGCAATGTCGTGTTGTAACACGAGTATACCGTGAAAATATAAAGAAATGGAGCTTTTATTAATGTTTAATTACCTCGAATATTGGGAGCAACGACCGATTCCAGTGCCAATATTCAGGGGCCAATTCAGACACCCCGTCACAATCGGTCAGGGCATACTTACCAGTAACAAAATGCTCCATTCGAGTCCAATAGTGGGAGTCAACAAAATCGAAAGGACTAAATCGATGACTGAGCGAGCCTAATACGAAGGACCAATTTGACCCAATTACAGGAACATCCAAATCTTACTACGGGCCTCTTAGCCAATATGAGACCTGATTTGGTCGGGCGACTCAATGTAGTCCCGATTACGGGGGTTTTGATTCTGTTTCAGGCTGTCTTGTTCTCTGTGCCATTTCAGGGAATGTTATTTCAAGAAAAAGAACCTTTTAAAAGGCAAAAAATAGAGGAAAAAGCTCTGACGATGGAGCCAATTCGGGATCCAAGATGAAAGATTGAAGAAATTCAGAGGCTAGGGTTTGAGAGGGGAGAGAAAAAAAACATTCAAAAATGGTTAGGGTAGAGGAGAGGATTCAGAGATTTGGGAATTAAGGAGGTTAAGAAAAAGGGAAGATACAAGGTTTTTGGGTAGAGGTCAGAAAAGGGACTTCTGGCGATCAATGCTGAAAAGGTCGATGTGTTATACTAGTGAATCGAGATTTTAATGAAGTGGGTGTGATTACTCTTGATTGTTTTATGAAATCAAAGTTACGTCTGTGATTGAAGAATTAAAAGGGTGTCTATAAGATTGAATATGCGGAGTGAATGAAAAATTTTGGGTTAATCTAACAAGACAGTCAATGGATACAAGGTTGTGAATATAAAGCGGTATCGGAGATTAGCAGATTGGATTGTTTGGGGTTCTCTGTAACATCTAGAGACCGACCGGCTGGGGTAAAAAGGATTTCGATAAGCAGTCGAATGACATCCGTATAGATTTATGGTATATTCTTATAATCATCTATATTCCAACAGTCAAAAATCGATAGACTGCTTGAATATTAGCGAATCTCCATACTACTACCTACAGCCAGATGCCCGGTGCGTTCTCGAGCAGGAAAGCACGTAATACGACATAAGTGGTGAACCCGACGTGAAAGCTTGAAGTGGAAGGTATTGGATTTTTTTTGATTTTATTTTTATTTTTATGGAGAACGAAATTAAAAATTTTGAAGGATCTTTAGGAAGAGTTTCTGGTGGGGGTTCTTCTAAAGGACAAGGTATGTACATGGATTTGTCTATTGCTAGTATGTTTCAAGCCTTCTCATTATCAATGTAGCAATAGCAAAGTAATGATCGAAAGAAAGCTTTAGCAACCAAAGCATTGCAAGTAGTGGTCAATAAAATTGATCAATTTGATGGAAGGAATATTTCAAGGTATTTAAGATATTATGATCATGAAATGGAATTAAATCGGGTTTCTGAGAAGAAAATGGTTGAATTATTTGGACTTGCCACAATACCAAAGATAAGAGACCATATTACATTGATTACGGATTATTATGGGAATTCATGGGAGGTTTTTTCACATGCATTGAAAGATGAATATTTCTTGGAAGATGTTGATTGCGTTACTAAGAAGCTATTTCTGGAATGGATTGAACGGCCTAATAAGAATTTACAAGCGACAGAGCTACTAAGAGAATTTGAGAGGCAATACTCTCAATTATCGAAGGTAGAAAAATTGACATTGGAGCCAAACAAAGTTGATCTATTTCTTCAAGCTGCTGATAGAGAATTGCAAGGGAAATTAGAACTCCTTCTTGAAGACAAAGAAGAAGATGAAGGATTGACAACAAAGTGGAAGAATGTTGAAGATGCGGTGGGGTTGCTTACAAAAAGAGAAAGTAGGAAGGATAGGAGCAATATTCCGAAAACAGTACAAGCACCCAAAGCTCCAGTACGTACAACACCACCAACAATGCCTACAGTTCAACCTTCGACATCCTTATCAAAGAAAGCAGATATGGGAATCTAAGAAATTATACGAGGAATGCAAGATCTTCAAATCAAATTGGCAAGACTTAAAGAAAATAATTCTACAAACAATTTGAAGAATGTTTCGAAATAAGGATATGTACAAAGATGCATTTGGTGTGATGATGCTTCACACCGTAGAAATGATTGCAATGAATTTAATAATATGATACGGCAAGGAATTATTTGCTGGAAAGATGGGAAGATAGCATTAAAAGATAGCGAGGATCTTCTTCAAACCAATTTTGACAAGAGAAGATTGAGATCATTGGTTCAAGATTACTTAAAAGAGCATGAAATAGCAGCACGAGAAAGTGCAAGTTATGGTGCTAGAGTAGATGATGACCTTGGTAGAAGTACGAAAACTAGTGAGTTTTGAGATTCTGCCATTTCTACAATGCAAGAAGGGAAATTACCTCGAGAAGTGTTATCGAGGACTGCAGCTACAATACGAGGTGCAACAGGTTGGGAGGATCCTATTGAGTCTCTTTCAGTTCATGCTTATATTACTAAGAGCCAACATGAAGCTTTGATGGAAGAAAAGAGACAAGGAAATTTTGATGATATGAGAGAAGGAAATTCTTCTAAGAGGCAAACTCGAGGAGACAAGGCTCGGGAGGCAGCTTCACAAGAATTACCTATAAAGGATATCTCAGCATCATTCAAAGAAAAAACAAGGGAGACAAAAGATAAGGGCAAATCAATTGCTTATAAGCTACTTTCTGACATTGAAGCGGCAACAAATTTGAAAGGGGTGTTGGAAGAACGTATATTAAACGCTAAGGTGGAATTTACATTGAAAGAAGTTTTGGAAATTGCAAAGAAGGAGTTTCATGATGTTATCATTGACAGCATTAAGCGAAAGAGGCAATTAATCGGCGAAACTGGAATGAGTCATGCTATTGATGCAAGAATATATAAAGATGAAGAAGAGGTTGATATTGGTTACAAGCAATCAACAAATGAAAAGAATGGGTATAATCAACAAGTACGTTTCGAAGATTATAGTGATAAGGAAATGGAAACTTTGAGCCATTATACTCGAAAGCATTGGGCAAGGGCAACTCTTGAGGTATTGGTGAAAGTAGGAGATATAGAAGAACCAATTGTTGCTTTAGTCGACCATGGTTCTAAAATAAATCTTAAGTCTAAAGATCTTTATAAGAAGCAAAAATGGCCAATTAATATGGAACATGGATAGGCAATACGAGCAACTAATAACACACAGGGCGAATTATATGGAGCTTGTCTAGATGTCAAAATTTGGATTGGAGATGTTACGACGGAGCAACATTTCTTTCTTCAAGATACAACGCCTTATCCGTTGATTTTAGGACAACCTTATATCATGGCAACACGGATGGAAATAAAAATACTTGATGATGGTTCTATTTATGCAAGGGTACGTAGTAAAGATGGGAGGAAAGCTATACAATTTCTAACAGTACCTCCTAACCATGAACGAAATTGAGATAGGTTGAGGGAGAAACCATTGCCAAAGATTGTTGAAGGATTTAATGATTTTGGGGAGGTACCACTGTAAAGCGAGATTATGGAGGTACAAAAAAGGGGGTACTCTTGCGAGATGAAGGTATCTTTGATGTGAGTTTTATTGATATTTTGGAGAATGGAAATATTATGTATAAGAAAATTGATGATTTTAAAAGAAAAGAAAAAAAAAGATTATATAATATTGAAGGAGAATTATGCAAGTTAGGTACATTGCAAGATGATGAGAGGATTTTAAGTGTTTATGAAGAAAATGGACTGAAAGATTCATTGGAATTGATTACATCTATTGAATTAGGGGATAATGATAAGATTGTTGAGATTCATTCAAGAGAGATTTATACCATACTTGAATCTTTTCTAGCACCAGAAGTCACTATAGAGACGAGATATAAAATGGCAGATAAGAAGGTAAAGCCTCTTGCCAGACCATTACTAGAAGATTCTAAAGAATAAATGGGAGAAGCATCAAAAGAAGCAAGTTTAAGAGATCCAATGAGAATTGGACATCAATTTACTAAAGAAACTTTTGAAGAATTGAAGATTGGTTCTAATGGTTCTTTATTACCGGAGGAAATTACTTGCTTCAAAAAGATGTTGGCTAAACAAGGTAGATCGTTTGCCTTCGAATCTTATGAAATTGGGTGTGTGGATCCAAATATTATAACATCTATGGTTATCTTCACTGTACCGCATGTACCTTGGAATCTAAGACTGATTCCAATACCGAGGATACATTTACCTAAATTAGTGGAACTATTAAAAGAAAAGATAAAGATGAAAATATTGGAACCCTCATTTGTACCGTATTCTAGTCGATGGTTTACGATACCTAAGAAGAATGGATCACTACGATTTATTCAAGATATGCAACCGATGAATGCAATAATTGTCAAGAATGCAGAAATTGGATCTATTGTGGATGAATTTGTTGAGGCGTTTGCAAGAAGGGCGATCTATTCAATGGCTGACTTGTATTCAGGTTATGATCAATTTTAATTTGCCGAAGGAAGTAGAGATATGACAACGACGAGGAGACCACTTAGATTGGTTAGAATGTGCACTCTTTCTCAAGGCATAACCAACTCAGTTACGCATATGATGAATGGGATGAATAAGATATTGAGAGATTTTATTCCGAAGAAGACTATGCCTTTTCTGGATGATGTTCTTATAAAAAGGTGCAGAGAAGGAGACAAGGGTGAAACTTTAGATAAGAGGGGGTGTCGCAAATATGTTGTTGATCATATATAAGATTGTAAAAAGATTTTAACTCGGCTTGGAGAAGTTCATCTTACATTATCGGGTATGAAGTCTGTATTTGGAGTACAAGCGGTTGTAATTGTTGGACATTTATGTGGATCTTACGAAAGAAAACCAGATCAATCTAAAGTTGATGCAATTGGAAGGATGAAAGAGGATTGTGATTCTTTAATAGAGGTTCGCAGGTTTTTAGGTGCATGTGTATTTTATCGAATCTGGATCCTTCATTATGCTCACATAGTGAATCCATTATATGAACTGTTACGCAAGGGCTACTGATTTAAATGGGAAGAAAGGCATATTTAGGCAATGCAAAGATTGAAGAAATTATTGATGTCACCTCCAATATTGAGAAAGGTTGATTATAAGTGCAATAGACCAGTGATTCTTATTGTGGACACTAGTCCAATTGCCATTGGATGGGCTGTGGATCAAGATGATTCAAGTGAGAATAGATTTGCACTTTGATTTGGAGCTAAAGTTTTAAGTATTTGTCAACGTGCGTATTCGCAAGTCAAAAGAGAACTTTGGGGAATTATTTCGGCTATGAAAGCTAAAAAGGACTATTTGATTAAGACTGTAGTAATTGAAATAGATTGCTTGCCATTGCTCAGAATGATTACTAACTGTTCAATGCCAGATATTACAATGTTGAGATGGATTGCTTATATTAAGTCACTAAATCCGGAATTTAAGCATGTTACTGGGAAGGACAATTTAGTAGCAGATATGCTAACTTGAGTAAGATACGAGGGGGAGGACGAAATGGTTGAAGACATTGATGACGTCGGATTGAAATTCTATTCAATATCAAATCTCAACAAAGAAGACAAGCTATTTCTTGAAGAATCTTATGAAGGAAAATTATTGGATATTGGTCATTACTTGAATACCTTGACTAAGCAAGAGAATTGGTCTACAGAAAAATTCAAACAAATAAGAAAAAAAGCATATGGATTTTCGCTTCAAGATGGATTCTTATGGAAGAGACCGAAGAAAGGAATTGGGATGCCACAACGAGTGATAGGCAAAAAGGAAGAAAAACTAAAATTATTAAAGGAGTTTCATGATAGTTTATGGGTAGGGCATAGAGGAATGTAGGCTACTTTTGCTAAACTCAAGGAACGATATTGGTCGAAAAATATATATCGAGATGTGCTCTTATTAGTAGAATCATGTGAAATCTGTCAATCGTATTTTAATATCTGACATTGAGACGGTCTTCATCCTATGTATCCTCTGCCTATTCATTTTAAATGGGTTGTTGATTTGGTTATTATGCCAGTTGGGTCATGGCAGATGAGATATTTGGTCTTAGCTCGTGAAGATTTATCAAATCAAGAAGAAGGAAGAGCATTGAGGACAAAATCTACAAAGGAGATTTGTAAGTTTTTGCTTGAAAATGTCATTTGCCACTATGGATGCATAGGAAAAATCACTGCAAATCATGGAGAATTAAATGCACAAGAAGCTCGTAAGTTCTTTGAAAGATGTGGAATTAAACTATCTCTGACTATTGCTTATAATCCGGAAGGGAATGCAAAAAGTGAACGTGGTCATCCACCGATTGTGAAAGCATTAGTTAAAGCTTGTAATGGGAAAGTTAGAGAGTGGCCACGGCTTTTGTCATTTGCATTATGGGCTAATCGAACAACACATAGTTCGGTAACAGGATATATGCCACTAGAACTTATGATAGGTCGAAAATCAATTATGCCGATTGAAGAAAGGGTACTTACTTGGAGTATGCTATCATGAGAAGTTGGATTAACAAGAGAAGAACTTCTAGCTATTAGGATTCGACAATTGGAACAAAGATCGAAAGATGTGCAAATAGCATTGGAAAGGTTAAAAAGAGCAAGGTTACAAAACAAGGCACGATTTGATAAGCAACATTGATTGAAACCTAAAGCAATCGAGGAAGGTGACTGGATACTTGTTTATGACAATAGTCTGAATAATCAATATAGTACTTTGCGGAAATTTTTAAAACGTTGGTTTGGACCATATGTAGTAACAACTGTTCATGATAATGAAACTTACTCATTATGGAAGTTAGATGGTACAAAATTGAAAATACCAATTGCAGGGAAGCGAGTAAAAATATTTAAACGAAGACACGCGGAGATGAATATAAAAGACCTTAATGAAGGTATAGAGATTTTGTAGCAAGAAGATGAAAGTGATTTGAATAATGAAGGTGACGAAGACGAACTGGACAAAGACGTAGAGAATATATTATAAATCAAACAGCAATTGGATAAATTGGTGCATATCGGACGATGCACAGGTTCAGAGGGGGTGGATGTCGTGTTGTAACACGAGTATATCGTGAAAATATAAAAAAAAAGGACTTTTATTAATGTTCAGTTACCTCAAATATTGGGAGCAATGACCGATTCCAGTGCCAATATTCAGGGGTCAATTCAGACACCCCGTCACAATCGGTCAGGGCATACTTACCAGTAACAAAATGCTCCGTTCGAGTCCAACAGTGGGAGTCAACATAATCGAAAGGACTAAATCGATGACTGAGCGAGCGTAACGTGAAAGACCAATTTGACCCAATGACGGAAACATCCAAATCTTACTACGGGCCTCTTAGCCAATATGAGACCTGATTTGGTTGGGCAACTCAATGTGGTCCCGATTACGGAGGTTTCAATTCCGTTTCAGGTTGTCCTGTTCTGTGAGTCGTTTTAGGGAACGTTGTTTCCGAAAAAAGAACCTTTTAAAAGGCAAAAAATGGAGGAAAAAGCTCTGACGGTGGAGCCAATTCCAGATCCAAGACAAAAGATTGAAGAAATTCAGAGGCTAGGATTTGAGAGGGAAGAGAAAAAAACATTCAAAAATGGTTAGGGTGGAGGAGAGGATTCGGAGATTCGGAAATTAGGGAGGTTAAGAAAAAGAGAAGATACAAGGTTTTTGGGTAGGAGTCAGAAAAGGGACTTTTGGTGATCAATGTTGAAAAGCTCGATGTATTGTACTGGTGAATCGGGGTTTTAATGAAGTGGGTGTGATTACTCTTGACTGTTTTGTGAAATCGAAGTTATGTCTGTGATTGAAGAATTAGAAGGGTGTCTATAAGATTGAATATGCGGAGTGAATGAAAAATTTTGGATTAATCTAACAAGACAGTCAGTAGATACAAGGTCGTAAGTATAAAGCGGTATCGGAGATTAGCAGATTGGATTGTTCGGGGTTCTCTGTAACATCTAGAGACCTACCGACTAGGGCAAAAAGGATTTTGGCCAGTAGTCGAATGACATCCGTATAGATTTACGGTATATTTTTGCAATCGTCTATATTCCAATAGTCAAAAATTGATAGACTGCTTGAATATTAGTGAATCTCCATACTACCTCCCATAACCAGACGTCCGGTGCATTCTCGAGCAGGAAAGCACGTAATATGAGAGCGTTCCAAGTTTCAAGGATTTGTCAATCAAATCAGGTTGATAACAACTTTACAGCTCGAACGCTATCCAATGGAAGAGTCGTGTGTTGAGCTTGTTGGAACCTTACTTACAGGGCAAGCTCTATCATGGTTTGTTCCTTTGTTTGAGAAACGATCGTCCATACTAAACAACTTTGAAACCTTTTTGAACGCATTTGTGGAAGCATTTAGTGAATACGACAAGGTTCAATGGGCTACAAAAAAAATCTGATTACTACAACCAGGGATGTGCTCTACATCAGTCTATGCATCAAACCTTGGACAATTAACATGCGACATCAATTGGAATGAAGAAGCGTTGATGAGTCAATTCTATTGGGATTTAAGAGACGATCTGAATGATTTACTGTTAACTCTTCTTGATCTGCAAATGCTCAACAAAGCTATTAGCTAAGCTGTGAAGTGCGATAACTGCCTATTCCAACGTTGCTAAGACCAACGTTTAAGACAACATACGGTTTGCCATGCCCCAACCATATCGGCAAGCAGTGTGAATTCACATTCAGAGGTAGAAGACATGCAAATTGATGCGGTACATGTCAAATTTCTTACTCTAGAAGAAAAAAAGCGGCGTATGGAGGAAGTTCTATGCTTATATTGCGGTGAAGAAGGCTACAAAGTTCGAAACTGCCCCAAGAAGCAAAATCGACATATTGTCAGAACTAGGAGCGCATTTGTTCAGGAAAACGAGGATGCCCAGCTACAATAGGAACCATGCGGTTGGACAGTGAAATATCGCAACAATAATTTCCGCTCAACCTATCCTTTGCTTTACAATCTCTTTGCTTATTGGTCCTCAGAAACTGAGAACCTTAGCATTATTAGATTCAGGAGCATCTGCTTGTTTCTTAGACAAAGAACTTGCGAAGCGTCATAAAATCCCTTTAGTACAAAAATCCAAACATGTTCACGTTGAGGTCATAGATGGACGACCTTTATTGTCTGGTAGTGTCACCCATGAATCAAAACCTATAGAAGTGACATTTAAGGGCCATAGTAGTCATATTATTTTCAATATTATTAGAACCCCATCAAATCCTATTATTCTAGATCTTTCCTAGTTGGAAAAGCATAACCCATCCATAGATTGGAAGTTGCGGAAGATGACCCTTCCCACAAAACCATCCAAGAGCAAGCCTAATAGAAAATCCCGAATAGAGAAATCCTTATTCATAGGAGCAAGAACGTTTATAAGATCGTTTAAGGAAGGCACACCATTTGTGATTTATGCGACTCCAACTACATGAGAGAAGATCTCGACAGCAAGTATACCGAAGCAATATAAGGATTTTAAAGACGTGTTTCAAAAGAAGAATGCCGACATGTTACCGGAACACCGACCATATGATTGTGCCATAGACTTATTGAAAGGAGCACAACCACCTTTTGGCCCAATCTACAGTCTATCGCAGGTAGAATTGGCAGAATTACGAAAGTACATCGACGAGAATCTAGCCAAGAACTTCATTTGTCATTCAAAATCGTCAGCTGGAGCACCCATCTTATTTGTGAAGAAGAAAGATGGCTTGTTGCGGATGTGCGTGGACTATCGAGGCCTCAACAAGGTAATAAAGAAGAATCGTTATCTGTTACCCTTGATTTTTGATCTCTTAGAACAACTTGGACGTGCAAGGATCTTTACAAAAATTGATCTAAGGGGAGCTTACAACCTCGTACGAATCAAGGAAGGAGATGATTGGAAGACAGCATTCCGTACAAGATATGGCCATTTTGAGTATAATATCATGCGTTTTGGTCTTACCAATGCTCGAGCAGTCTTTCAACATATGATGAATGACATTTTCCGAGAGTACCTTGATGATTTTGTTGTCATCTACTTAAATGATATTCTGATATTCTCCAAAAATGAGGAAGAGCATAAAAAGTACGTTCGTTTGGTCTTAGAGAAACTACGTGAGCGAGGACTATATGCCAAGTTAGAAAAGTGTTTATTTGACCAAATAGAGATGGAGTTTTTGAAGTTCGTTGCAACTACGAAAGGCTTGAAGATGGATCCCAAGAAGGTGGGAGCAATTGTGTCCTGGGAGGTTCCGAAGACGGTTAGAGACGTACAATGCTTTCTTGGTTTTGTCAACTTCTATCGGATCTTCATCAAGAATTACTCTCAAGTTACTGCTCCTCTCACTCAATTGACATGCAAGGATAAGCTGGAATGGGGACTTCTAGCGAAGAAGGCGTTTCAAGTCCTGAAGACCGCATTTATTACGGCTCCAATCTTGGTACATCTAGACTTTATAAAGGCCTTTATTTAGAAACTAATGCTTTGGATTTTGCTTTAGGAGCTGTACTTTCACAAATGAGAGAAGACAAGAAGCTTCATCCAATTGCATTCTATTCTCGAAAGTTCTCTGCTGTTGAAATCAATTATGAGATCCATGATAAGGAACTTCTTGCTATAGTGGATTCTTTCCAAGAATGGCATCACTTTCTTGAAGGACCTGCACACCTAGTGATCGTATACACATATCACAAGAATAAGGAGTATTTTATATCGGCTCGAGTTCTAAATCGACATCAAGCTCGGTGGAGTATATCGCTATCTAGGTTCGATTTTGTTATCACTTATCGATCTGGAAAGCAGCAAGGACTATCTGATGCCTTATCGAGGAGATCGTATCTTGTACTAAAGGCAGGAGAAGCAATGTTTGATGAACAATGCACGACGTTGTTGAAGCCAGAGCAATTCGGCTTAGCGCTACTATTGTGCCAATTGATGCTGACTTCCTGAATCAGGTACGTGCCATGACCATTGAAGATTCAGTAGCCATTCATATCAAGTAGCATGCCAATGACAACAAGTTCAAGGTGGAAGGCGATCTTTTATACTTTGAAGAGTGGTTGTATATTCCAAAACGACCAACACAACTCCGAGTTCTTCAATCTCACCACGATTTTCCAACTGCGGGATATTTTGGATTCAACAAGACCTTGGAGCTTATTTCTCGAGATTTTTGGTGGCCCCAAATGTAGAAGGATGTAAAAGATTTTGTCCTCTCTTGCGATATTTGTTCAAGATCCAAAAATCCTCGGCATCACCCTTACGGACTCCTACAGCCATTGCTAATTCCATGTCGACCATGGTCTTCAATTTCCATGGACTTCATCACGGACCTGCCATCATCGATTTCATTTGATAGCATCTTTGTCATGGTAGATCGGCTTACAAAGATGGTACACTTTGTCCCTTGCAAAAAGACATCATCTAGTGAAGTCACAGCAAGGTTTTTTTTCGATAATGTGTATCGATATCAAGGACTACCAGATGATATCATATCAGATCAAGGAACCCAGTTCGTATCAAAGTTTTGGAGTTCTCTCTTTGAGATACTAAAGGTGGATATCAAGCTTTCTTCGGCTTTTCATCCTCAAATTAACGGCCAAACGAAATGGATGAACCAAAGTCTTGAAACAATACTTACAATGCAGCATCAACTATCAACAAGACGATTGGACTGCATATCTATCACTAGCGAAGTTTGCATATAACAACACCCTCTATGCATCGACTCAATACACACCATTCTTTTCCAACTATGGATATCATCCGAAGCTTGATTTATTGAGTCCGTCAACAAATAACAATCCGACAGCTGAAGGATTTGTGAAACAACTATCATAGCTTCAAAATACGTTGAAGCTTCAATTACAATCTGCTCAAGAATCCTACAAGGCGTCTATAGATAGATTTCGAAATCAAGCACCTACTTTTAAAATTGGAGATAAAGCATGGCTTCTTCGACAGAATATCAAGACCAAGCGACCATGTGATAACTTCGACTATCGAAGATTGTGACCATTTATCATCCAAAAGCAAATCAAACTAGTGGCGTACCGTCTGGAATTATCGGCTTCTATGAAGGTACATCCAGTCTTTCATGTTACTTTGTTGGAGCCTTATCGAGAGTCGTCTTTTCCTAGAAGAGTGCAATGTCCGCCACCTAGTATTGAATCGAGAACCACGAGGAATACGAGGTTGAAAAGGTGTTGGATTCACGATGAAGGTGGGGCAAGTTGGAGTATCTTGTTCATTGATGCGGCTACGACATTAATGAGTGAACATGGGAGCCAGCTAAAAATCTCGCCAATGCGCCACAAAAGGTACAGGAGTTTCATCAACAACATCTTCATAAACCTAAGCTGGTTCGATGATAGCTTCCTTCTGAAGCTTGTTCACCCAAGAATATAAGAAAAGAAGAGAGCACCACCAAAATTCGTAGTTGATGTAGTTATTTTTTCTAAGATAAAATAGAATTTTTTCAGTAGCCATAGTTTGGTCTTCTGATATGGATAGCCAAGAGATAGATACTATGCCAGTCAGATTATCTCAACCAACTAGCTCACGAAGGCTACTCCGAGATGAAGAACTGCCTACACCACGACGACGACGGAGGATACCGAGTAACCGATCATTGGTGATTGTATTTGAGTTCGAGCCTACTTATGATGGTCAACCAGAAGGTGTGTTTGCAGGACAATTTCACAATGAAGACACGAAAGTTCATGCTTGGTCAGTAGTCGAAAGCGTGGGCCACTACCGTTGGCTTCAAGGGCCAATGAACCACTTGCCTTGTGAACAACAGTTGGAGTTCATAGCACACGTTATGTGACAGATCTTCATTTTCTTGCGTTGGTACTGATTAACAACAACATTGCTTCTCAGAGACCTCGAAGCTAAAGAAGGGGGTGATGTTAGGGACATAGTCCTTAGAACCTTCTAGAAACAAGTTTCTAGAACCTTCTAGAAACAAGTCTCTGGAACCTTCTAGAAGCTTCTTAGTTGATAGAAGTTGCTAGAGAAGCTTCCCAAATAGGAGTATATATTGGAATCGAGGCTGAAGAGTTCTTCAGTCTCGACAACACGTCTCTTGGAGCTCTAGTTCACCTCTCTGGTGTTGTTCTTGTATTCATCTGATCAATCTAGTTCTTGCCAGTTCTTCTTGAACTTCTTGTTAGATCTCGAGTTTGTATTTCTGTGTCCGTTGTCGGGATAGAGAGGTTTTGCCTCAAGAAAGCGCTGGGCTTATGGCTGTCACTAATTGCTCAATCAAGCTTAAAATAAGGAAACCCTAATTTTATATATATAAGTTCTCTTTTTGGGATAATTACACCAAATACTTAAGTCTTAAATAACCAACAACATCCAAAATATGGTAGAAGTACTCTAAAACCTTGTATATCCTTGTGTGGAAATTCTCCCGAATCTCAACACCTCATAACTCTTGATCCAACCGTCCAAACAAGATCAAAGTTTACATGAAGTACTAATATGTTGTTATCAATTTGTACAACAAATTTCAACCGTAAATTCGTTGCGGATCTTGAGATATCTTCAAAACCCTAACAGTCGCTTCAAACCCTAATCTGTATATACCCGCGCGCAATTTTCTTCATATCTTACAAAGTATAAGTCTAAATGCCACGAAACTTGTATATATAGCTTCTTAACACAAATTTTTATATTTTTCTAAAGTTTGAGTCAAAATTTCGTTCGAAAACTCAAGTTATGGCTCCTAACACTATTTTGAACAAAACCGTTCACTTACTGCCTTTGATTTGAATGCGCTGTCTTTAACTCCCTATAACTCCTTTATATAAACTCCAAATGCAAAATTTCCTTCACAAAAGATATATGTCTTGAAGTTGCCCTTCCAGCCGCACCTTCCGATCTCCAAAAGCTTTCGTAAGACTCCTCTTAAACTCAAAAGAGTAACAGTAGGTCTCAAATTGACACCTTAACTTCAAACGGTTATAACTTATTCACCCTAACTCCAAACCCTATAAAATTTGCACAAAAATTATAGCCAAAATTCTAAACTTTACAATTCATGCCTCTTATTTCCTAATGGCCTCTTTGAAGTCGCCGCAACCCTTATGAAGGTCGCCGGCAGCCTCCTAAAAGCCCATTGGGCATGGATTTCGACCAATGGGGATGAAGATCCTTATTTCTACCTTCATCCAACCATGCCTTGGTTTCATCCCTCCCAATTAACCTCCTATTAGTTTAAATTTTCATCTTTAGGCTTCTACCTTCTCCCAAGGCTTCATACTAAACATTTAGGTTGTATATATATATATATATATATATATATATACTTAATGTCAAAATCAAAAGAAATAAAGAAACAAAGTAAAGTTTCTTATACCAACTCTTTTTAATTTAATCTACTAGCCACTCTAACATTCATCTAGATTTATCAACATATAATATGTTTTAACTAATTTTTACATACTGTAAGCATTTACAATACGACACCATGACATATCTATGACTTCTATATGAACAAGTTTAGTTTTCTTTACTAAAAATATGCTATGTCTTTTAGCAAATTTTTCATCTAAGAAACATGTTGAGGCTCCTGAATCTAGTAAGGCAGAGGCTTTGAGATGTTTATGTCTTAGAATAACATTTATCGTAAAACATGGAGAGGGTTTTGAGGAGAGGATATGACCTTCACTAGGCGTTGTACGAGGTTTTAGCCACATGGTCCCTATTCTAGCTCGATAAATTTGTTTTCCAACATGCTATCTCTTTTGATCGCCGTACTTTTTATTTTATGGTTGCGTCGCTTCTTTAGACAATGTTTAACAATATGGTTAGGTTCTCTATAATATAAGCACAATCCTTCATAATGATGACGAGTCTTTTCTTGCTCAATAAGAGATTTGAAACGTACTGCATCAATTTACATATCCTCTACTTTCGAATGTATGTGTTGAAGAGATGTTGGTGTTGCTATTGAATTATAGTAACGTTGAAGTTCACTTGTATGATTCTCAAATTGAAATTCAAAAAGGTCATTGTCGCACTTCATAGCAAAGTCAATTGCTTCACTCATTGTTTGAGGATCAGGTAAGTTGAGCATTAATATTTTTACCTCATATTGTAATCCATAGAAAAATTGGCTAATAAGTGCAATATCATCCCACTTGATATCAATTACAAGTTGTCAAAATTGTGAAGCATACAACGTTATTGATCAATTATCTTGTTATAAAATATGGATCTTATTGGTTGCAACATGAATTACATCATGTTCTCCATACATGGATCGAAATTCTACCAAAAAAGCCTCTAGATTATCCAATATTGGATCTCGTTGTTCAAGAAAAGATGAACACCATGATAATGTTGAACCTGAAAGAAGCGTACGAATGAATCTAACTTGCGATCCTGGAATTAAATAGCTTTGGGATTGAAGTTCAATCACAAGTTGTACTTGATTGATAAATCCTCTAAACTTTGATCTGGTGCCATCAAACTTCTCGAATAAGATAATTCTTGGTTCTCTAACACTGAAAGGGCGTTCCACCATAGGAGAAGGGACATGATTTAGTGCAGATGTTGAAGCAACTCAAATCATTTCTATATCTTTACTTCCTGCCAATCTTGTTGCTCCTTGTGGTGGTAAATTGAATTGATGCATCACAAGCATTAACACCCTCAATTGCTCTTGCATTTGTGCCATTGCACTCTTCATTTCAGCAAGTTCTACCATGATAACACTTAGAAAAGAAAAGATGTCTAATATCGCTCAAGACAAATAGAAGAGAGCGCTTGAAAACAAAGAAAATACTAAAGACAATATCAATTTAGAAGAGGGTAATTCGTAACTTCTAATATGCTTATGTCTTATCAAGAAAAAAGAATAATCTACTCTTAATCAAGATTAGACAAAGCTCTGATATTGTAAGTGTACTCTTGTCAATCTGTCAAGGACAAAAACATGATAAAGATAAATAAATAAGTGAAACTTCTTTCAAAAAAAGATGACAAAATAGAAATAACTTGATATATATATATTAAGAAAGAAATTGGAATGGCTATTGCCAAAAGTCAAGAAAACTAAAGACCCTTGAAACTAGACTTGAAACAAGAAAGGAGTTGACAAGAGTGAAGAAGGCTTCACTCTTGTCTCCATATATACTATCTTACTAAGAGCTACGTGGCAACATTCTATAGGACCTCCAATATGTGTTGACTTTGTAGAACACATGCCTTGACTTACAAGGTAAGTTTTTTAAAGTGTGTGCAACATAATTAGCTTGATCTTCAAGCTAATAATATGTGTGGCACATGGCCAACTTGTTGACCACGTTTCTAATCCCAAAAAGTCAATTAAAGACACCTATAAAGTCAAAGCAACATCTATAAAGCTTCTAGAAAGCTTCCATACCAAATACTATAGATTTAACTTATTTTTATCTACTTTTACTTACTTCTACCTATTTATAGATATAATTACTAGCTTACATGCGTATGTCCATGACAATATGCTTCACAATTTCAACAATTTGCAACTGATATCAAGTAGGATGATGCTACACTTATTAGTCAATTTTTTTATAGATTATAATATGAAGTAAATAATTTGATACTCAACTTACATGATCCTCAAACATTGAATCAAGCACTTGATTTTGTTATGAAGTGTGATAATTGACTTTTTGAATTTCAATTTGAGAATTAGATAAGTAGGCCTCAATATTTTTATAATTCAATGGCAACACCAATGCCTCTTCAATATACATATTTAAAAGTAGATAATATGTAAATTGATAGAATACATTTTAGATCTCTTACTGAACAAGAAAAGATTCATCATCGTCAAAAAGGATTGTGCTTATATTATGGAGAATCTAATCACACTACTCAATATTATCTAAAGAAGTGATGTAATTGTAAAATAAAGAGTACAAATGTGAAAGAAGATAATATATTAGAAAATAAATTTGTTCAGCTACAATAGGGACTATGTGATTGGAACCTTATACAATACCTTATAAAGGTCCTATTCTCTCCTCAGAATCCTCTCCTTATTTTATATTAATCAATATTTTAAGACCTATACATTACAAAGCTTTTGCCTTATTAGATCAAGGACCCTCAGCGTGTTTCTTAGATGAAGTATTAACTTAAAGACTTAACATATCTTTAGTAAAGAAAACTAAACATATTCACGTAGAAGTCATAGATGATTACTCTTTGTCTTTTGAAGATGTTACTTATGAAATCCTTGCTATAAAAGTAATAACTAATGGTCATAATAGCTTTGTTGTATTTAATATCATTAAATCTCTATTTAATCAAATCATTTTAGATTTATTGTAGTTAAAAAAATACAACCCCTAAGTAGATTAGATTTATTGTAGTTCGAAAAATACAACAACTGAGTAGATTAGATTTCTTATATTCTTAATTTTTCTAAAAGTATAAATAAGAGTGTAGTTAATGAAGTAAAAAATCACAAGTCTACTACAATTAAACCTATATTTGTAGAAGCAAGATCTTTCTTGCATGCTACAAAAAAACAAAATCACCTTGAGTCATTTATGCCACATGCATTTTTAATAGTACAAATACTTCAAGTGGTATTCCAAGCAAATATCAAGATTTTTAAGATGTATTTGAGAAAAAAAAAATATGAATACTCTTATAGAACATTGTTCTTATGACTGTTCAATTGACCTTTAAGAAGGAGCACAACCGCCATTTGGACCAATCTATAATTTATCACAAAATGAATTGGCCTAAGTCAAAGAATATATTGAAGAGAATCTTGCTAAGAACTTCATATGCCATTCTAATCTTTGGCAGGAGTCCTAATTTTATTTGTAAAGAAAAAAGATGGATCATTGCAAATATATATTGATTATCGAGGACTCAACAAGATCACTATCAACAATAGGTATTCACTAATATCTAGATTTCTTGATCAATTGAATCAAACTAAGATCTATATAAAAATAGATCTATGGAGAGCATATAATCTGGTACACATCAAAGAAGGAGATGAATGGAAGATTGGATTTTAAACCAAGTATGGACATTTTGAATATATTGTCATGTCTTTTGGACTTGTAAATGTACCAACATCTTTTCAATATATTATAAATGATTTTTTTTTAGAGTTTTTGGATGATTTTGTTGTCTGTTATCTAGACGATATCTTGCTCTATTCTAAGAACACAAAAGAACATGAACTTCATGTTCATGGTGTCTTACAAAAATTAAGAGATGCGAGACTCTATACTAAGATAGAAGAGTATGTATTCCATACTACTCAAGTTGGTTTCTTAGATTACATCATTTCAAATGATGGACTTTTGATGGATCCTAAGAAAATTCAAACTATTATAGATAGAAAGTTTCGAAAGATAATTTGAGATGTCTAATATTTTTTGAGATTTGCCAATTACTATTGGATCTTCATCAAAGACTTCTCTTGAATTGCACTCTACTTATATGTTTGACTTGTAGAGACAAACTTCAATGGAATCAAGAAACAGAAGCAGCATTTGAAGCTTTAAAGACAACCTTTGTTTCTGTACTAATCTTGTATCACATTGACTTTTTTAAGGCATTCTTCATAGAAACAGATGCATCAGACTTTGCTTTGGATGCTGTATTATCACAAATAGAAATATATAATAAACTTCACCTAGTAGCTTTTTATTTCAAGAAATTTTTAGTAGCCAAGCTTAATTATGAGATCTATAACAAAGAGCTTCTTACAATTGTGGATTCTTTTCAAGAATGGTGTCATTATCTAGAAGGCACTTTTAGTCCACTCATTATGTATACAAATTACAAGAACCTTAAGTATTTCATGTCAACCCATGTTTTGAATTGTCGCTAGGCTCGTTGGAGTATGTCTTTGTCTAGATTTGAGTTCAATATCTTTTATTGGCCAAGAAAATAATAAGATTTATTTGATACCTTTTTCAAACATTCTTATCTTGCACCTAAAGAAGGAGATACAGCTTTTGATCAATAAAGGACAATTTTATTAAAGCCAAAATAATTTCAACTTTGAGTAATGAAATCAACATTGACTATTGATTCAACTTTTTTTAAATAAATTCAATCAAGTATGTCCTTTGATCCTCTTGTTAATGATATCAAGAGTACTTCTTCTAAGTCTTGTGATATTTCTAAGTTTGATTTCAAGAACAACCTACTTTATTTCAAAGGATGCCTATATATACTAGAAAGAAAAGCATGTTTACATATTATTTCAGCAACATGGCATTTTAGACATAAGAAGACTTTTAAGCTAATATCTAAAATTTTTGGTTGCCACAAATATAGAAGGCTGTAAAAGACTTTGTTCAATCATATGACATTTGTTCAAAGTCAAAAAAAATTTGGCATTGACCATTTAAAGGAAGTTCAAGAATGACAAAAGTTCAATGCGGATGCTTATCAAAAGGAACAACCATAATTTAATGTAGGTGACAAGGTATGATTACTTTATTATAATATCAAGACTACTCATCCTTATAATAAGTTAGACTACCAAAGGCTTGGACCTTTTCTTATTTGTGGACAAATCAATCCAATTGCTTATAGATTATATTTATTGGAGGCAATGAAGATCTATCTTGTCTTCCACAAATTTCTTCTTAAATCATATAAGACTATGAACATACCAAGAAGAAGACAAGTTCTACATCCTCCTATAGAAATGGACAATAATGAAGAATTCAAAATAGAAGAAGTTCTAGACTCAAGGTGTTGCCAAAATAAATTAGAATATCTTGTCTATTGGCACAAATATCATATTAGTAAATGCATATGGGAGCCACTAAAGAATCTTACAAATACAACAAAGGCGGTGGAGGCTTTTCATCAACGACATCCATCTAAATCAAGATAAAGAATATTAAATCTTTGCTATACAAGAAACAAGGTCTAAAGAAGATTGCATTCTACCTTCTATCTTTCTTTGAAGCTTTTGTATATTTGTGATGCTAAGGAGATGGAGAATCAACAACCAATAGTTTCTACTCAAGAGCTTTCATTTACAGACTTACCAAATGAGACATTGTGATTGTTTCGACCTTCTAAACAACAAAATTGATATGAAGATCTTCAAGAATGATATGTCCTACGTCAAATAAATAGCAAGATACAATGTCTTTGATATCACGACCTTAGAAGAGACTCTCAATGTTTGGTGATTTTATTAGATGTATTAACAATTCTTGATAATATTTTAAATATTTTTTTTTAAGGAAGTTATGAAAGCCTCAACAATGATCAAATAATAAGGTGGTCTTTTTGCTCTGATATAGGACTTTATCAATGGTTGAGAGAACGTATCAACTATCTTTGAAGAGAACAAAGATCAAAGTATGTGGCAAATATAATTCATTATATTTTGGATTTTTTCAACATATGAAAACTGCTCCTCATGGAACTCGTCCCTAGAAGAGAAGATAATGTCATCGATATACACATGTAAACTAAAAATTACCTATATAATTTAGATAATACTAGGTAAAAGTATGTTAATTCCATAATATCTTCTATAAAAGCTTCTTGGAGGTTGCTTTGATTTTATAGGTATCTATAATTATTTTTTTAGATTAGAAACCTGGTCAAAAAGTTGGCCATGTGCCACATATGTTGATAGCTTAAATAACAATCTAACTATGTGGTCCATACATAGAAAACTTACCTTCTAAGCTAAGGCATGTGTCCTGCAAAGTCAACACATATTAAAGGTCTTATAGAACATCGCCACATAGCTCCTAATTAGATAGTATATGTAGAAGTAAGAATAAAGCCCTCTTCACTCATATCAACTCTTTTTTTACTTCTAATCTAGATTTAAGAGTCTCTAGTTTCTTTGTCATTTAACAATAGTCATTTCAATTTCTTTTTAATATACATACTTCTTTATTTTTATTTTTCTAGTTTTTTTTTAACATAGATTTTCTAAATTTATATATTTTCTTCCAGTTCATGTCCTTGATACCTATCAATCAACTATAAATATATGTTAAGTCAAAATAATATCTATGTAGCTTCTAATAAGCTTGTTTAGAAGATGTTATAAAATTAATCTACTTTTATCTACTTTTACATAATCATATAGGTATTTATTAGAATACACATGTGTATCTATGAAAAAAAATAAGCCTTATGACTTTAAATTAATCTTGAAATTAAATCTCTAATCTCCATTTTCAATCTCCAAATTTTTCTATATTTTATCCTGAGTAGCCAATTTAGTGACTAAAGGTTTGATTTTGACCTTGTTTCACAAATGGTCGATCCTTGGGTATCAATTCAACCTATTTTAGGTGATCTATTATTATTTGAGGCAATTATTACTTATATGGTTCATAGTCCATGGTCCATATAGACCTTAAAATATGCAAGCTCTATGCATAAAAGATAAAATATGCCAAAAGATTATCAAAAAGTAATATCAATAGGTAGTAATGGATATCATCAATATCAAGAAAATATAATAGAAGAACTTTCAAAATTGAAAATCATATTATAAATAATTGAAATGTTGTTCCATATAATTCTATTATTAATAAAAAAATATAACTATTAAGATAAATATTATGATGTGGATTATTGATTTGTTGTAATGATGTGGATTATTGATTAATTCAAAATTATGGAATTGAAAGGCCAATGCAAATACATATATAATATTATGGACTATTTCTTCTTGATGAAATTCTTTAAGAATCAAACAAAACACTTGTTGATTTTCTATTAATGCCTTTATAGAAAAGGAAATAGAACAAAAATACTAAAATCAAATGTTTATAGAGCATATAGCATGAGATTTATCTTTGCTTTAATGGATAATAATCTTCAAAAGATATATTTTTTGGAAGGACCAGTAAGAATTAAAAAAATATTTGTCTACAATATAGCAACAATAAAGTTCTAAAGTGATGGATTTTTTTTTGTGTGTGTATTGCTTCTTTTAGAATTGCAGCACAATTTTTAAGTAAAAGATGGACTACACACCCTATGTTTAAAATTTTGCTCAATCTTCATGAAGATTCGTTTTGGAGTATTGCAAAGAATTCACCATATGCAAATGTGCTAAGAAAGGCAATTCTTATTATTTGGAATGGGGTACTAATGCAACATCACTTTTGTACTAAAGCTATTGATAGAATTCTTTGAGACATAAATGATACATAAGTTATTTGGCAAAATTACTATAGACTTTAATGGAGATTTTTGGAAAATTCTTCCTTATGTTGTAAAAGACTCAAGAAAAGAGATTATTGATGCTTCTTTGCAATGATCAAATATCTAGTCTAATATTAAAATATGCAAGTTAATCAAAAATATTCATTTAGAAGGTATTTCTAATAAAAATCAATTATTTGCTAAAAAACTTTTGTAGATATGTATTATATAAGATTGTTACTTTTAAAAGTTTTTTTGATGGTATAATGTTTATTTTTAAAATATCTAATATTATTTTTTATTTTTTAGATTGAAAATGGATCAACAATTGTAGATCCATTAAAAAGTATCATGATTCTTCTAGAATATATAAAAATAGGTCCAACATCAACTAATTTGATTAAATTTGTTTATTTGAGATTAGATGATAATGGGACACTTGGAGATGATTATTTCACTAACAAGCCTATTTTATCTACTCAAAATTATGATCTTGATGATTTAAACAAGCATGCTATGCAATGACTTCTTAGTGCATACATAGCAATTATGGATGATAGTATTGATAATGGTAATTATCATCCAACCGAGTATTTGAGTAGTCTAAATCCATCTGTATTGTGACCATTTAGCTTAGAACTCAACATTGGATGTCCTATTATACTATTACAAAACATTGCTGAATGTCAAGGACTTTGCAATGGATTACAATTGATCATTACATAATTGACTAATCAAATTATAGAGCCAAGATTTTTATCTAGAAACTACAAAAGACAATTGGCATTTCTTCCAAAGATCATATTATATCTATTATTTGAAGAGATTCTATTCAAATTGCAATGAGGGCAATTTTCAATAAGGGTGGGATTTGCAATGACCATTAACAAATCTCAAAGACAATCATTGAAGAATATAGGAATAGATCTTAGAGTCTCCGAATTTGCACATATACAATTATATATTGCCCTATCATGATGCACTTCTCTGAATATGATGAAGATCTTATATCCAAAAATAATGAAGACAAAAATACTACTATAAATGTAATTTATTTGGAAGTTCTTTTAATTTATTTATTTTAGCTATTGTTTATATGAAATTTGAAAATTTACATTTGTAAATTTAAATGAAGAAACATTAATTGTTCTATTCTAATTCATATATTCTTTTTCTTATATTTTTTTAAGAGTAGTCACTTTTTGACTTGAAAACCACAAATTAAGATTTTACAACTTTTTTGTGGCCAGCAGCATGGATTTCAACTAATAAAAAAATCTAATAAATTTCTAATAATTAATAAATTAAAAAATTACAATCTTTTAAGAATTATGATCTTCACTTCTATGACTTCTTGATACTATATTGCACTTGAGGGTTTGTACCTTTACAAATTGACCCATTTGTAAGTGAACTTAGTACTAATGTATAGATTTTATTTACTTATTGTCTATACAATATTGTCTTATGCATTTTATTTTGGAACTTTTTCGTGGCCAGCTGCACTGGTTTCCACTAGTATATATATATATATATATATATATACATATATAGTCACAGACATGACTAATACGTATCAAGCCTACGGCGACCGTCGCCACGCGCGCCGGAAGCGCGTGCGAGGCATGGCATGGCTTCAGCCTACTACGAGTTCCACTCCGCGGCGCCGATACTCACGCCGCTGCGACATCGTCACAAGAGCCCGTAGAACCAGAAGCAGTTGAGCTTTGTAGGCGGGGTGGGTTTTTCGCAAGGATCGCGCGAAGTAGGTGGGAAGCCCCCTCGGGGTTTGGTGACGGGACAGGGCGTTCTCGAGGCGGGACCCGACGAGAGTTTCCAGTGACGAGTCACCAACGCCGGTGTCACCAGCTTAAGCTTTTCCCCTGGAGTAGCTCGAGCTCCCTGCGGAGCTGGATTGAGCTCCAACTGGAACTCCATGGTTGGGGACTTTCGTGGCATCCAGATCATTGTTCGACGATGGGCTTTGACATTTTCGATTCGAAGGAACCTTCCTGGGCTTGATTCTCTCCCTTTGTTGCTCACTTCAGTGCGTCGTGAGAGGCGAGGGAGGAGACCGTCGTTTGCAAATTGCATTCCAGAGTGTGAATTTCGTGCGCTTCAGCTCTTGCTGGGTAGGAGATTTTTCATATTTATTTTTTGAACTTTTCTATTTGTTTGAGTTCGTTGTGGTAGTTTTATAAATTGGACGGAGGGGTTTGTCGGTGCGGAGCTGACCAGGAAAAGCTGGGAGTGATTTTCTGGGACGAGATGGTGATGGAAGAGCAAACCGCCTTCCGGATGTAGCCGGCGAATTTTGACTTCGGGACAAGATCGACGTCGGTGAAGTGCGCACTTGTAAGCCCTGAACTGCGATTGGACTATTCGTGCCATGGTTTGGAATTGGCAAGGTATTCGAGGGTCTTTTTTTGAAAATATCAGGTTTCTCCTTTGCATTCCAGTACTTGAATTTTAGAATTGTCGGCCAATCACTCTCTAACCGATGCCTTAGAAGCAGAGTTTAGCTTTACGAGGAGATGTACTCCCCATGATGTTTCAGAATTGTCTCGATCCTGATCCAATATTGGGTTCTGCTGAGTAGTTGTTATGAAGTAATAAAACATCATGTAGACCAAGCTCTTTGTTAAGGCAGTTGCAGTACGATAGTTTCTTACTTTCAAGAGATTGTAAAATGTGTGTTAGGCCAACCATTCCGTGGCCAAATGAATACTTTCATATTGTATCGATATTTCATCTCTTTCGTTCCAGTTATGACTTCAGGTACCCAACCCTGATACTACCAAGGCGGAAGGGCCTACGACAGCGTCGCTTCGGTGCTATCTTAATGAAGCCGGAAGTTCACCCCGCCATTTGACACAAATGAGTGGAATCAGACACGAATTCGAATTCGAATTTTTCGACACTGAGGCCAGGACGGTGATCAGGACAAAGAACGGCTATAATGACTTGTAAATTAAAGATGATGAGCGTGCGAGATGTTGGATTGCTCTTTGCTGTGACAATCTTTGCTTACGTGTTGGGAGTTCTCACAGCCCCATCATTCCTTTTTCTGTCTGCAACCAAAACTTCGCCGTATGATGTTTCGAAAACGCAAAATGATTCATCTCCTGTCTCACAACCGCCACTCCTAAGCTCTTTGCAAACATCTCCACTCCATCAGCTACAACAAGGGAGACAGAACAATAAGGACTGCAGGAATCAGCCATTGCCTGGGTACAGGATGCTCCCCACGGACCTCATCACGTTTAACCACGAGTGCAAGGCGGAGGCGATGCCTGCAGATATGATCCGAAGCTTTCTAATCAAGGAGCTCTTTGACGGCGTGTCCCCATACGAACATTTTCCACCGAAACATGTGGCAGCTCTTCTCCAGAAGGAACGGATCAGAGGATGGGGCTCCACAACGACTGTGTTTCGTCGTCTTATGGAGGAAGTAAAGCCTAAGGTTGTGATAGAGTTGGGGAGTTTTCTCGGCGCTTCGGCAACACATTTAGGCGCCATAGCAAAGGAATTAGGGCTCCAGACTGACATCTTCTGCTTCGACGATTTCCGTGGGTGGCCTGGGTTCCGCAGCGGCCCATTCGCCGACATCAAGCAGCAGAATGGAAATGCAATGCTCATGAATCAGTTCATACAAAATGTGATCTATACAAACTTGACGGAATCTATTCTGCCGGTCCCGTTTGCGACCGTGGCGTCGCTGTCAAGCTTCTGCAAGTGGGGACTTTATGCGGATTTGATAGAAGTGGATGCATCCCATGATTTTCATTCGGCGTGGTCGGATATCAACATTGCCTACAGGTTGCTACGGCCAGGCGGGGTGATGTTCGGACACGACTATTTCACCGCAGCGGATAAACGAGGAGTTCGGCGAGCTGTGAACTTGTTTGCGAGCATGAACAATCTGCGAGTGGAGCCAGACGGACAGCATTGGATTTACAGAAGACTAAAAGAAGTGTAGAAACTGATCAATTCCAAACTCAACTGTTACGTGTGCAGCTCAATTAAGCAAATCAATATGAAAAGTCTTGAACAGATCATCGACATGAATTCCCAGTCGGAGTGTGTACACGAGATCGTTCACCTGACGTTGCATTGTGCGCATTTAACTCATCTCATGCTGTTCAATGGTTTGCCAATCCTTAGCTTGCTAGTCCACCCACGAAGCCACGTCTGACTGAAATTGAAGCAAAACCTTCAGATAAAAGCTAATGTTTCCATGCAAAACATAAACCCTGAAAAATAGATCATGCGACAAAAACGAGGACAGATTTTACAAAAGTCAAACCTTTGGCCACTCAGCTAATGTCTCGGCACCGTCCAACGCTTCCTGAAGGAATCCGGCTCGTTTCCTTCAATTCTGGACGTGCATTCGGTGGCCCTGCTCGTGGGCCATCGTGACGTGGCGCCAGCCGCCACAAACGCAAAGTGCACCCACAATGGGCGACTCAAAACATGCTTATAAAAATGGGTGTTGATATCATTGACCCATAACACAAACTTTCTGCACAAGACATACTTATTAAATGGGCAGTGATATCATCAATACACACACATGCAATCTTCTTAGAAACATACTTATAAATTAAAAATTAGATGTTGATACCAATCTGACTGCAGAGGTGGTGGTTATTACTTTAGTATTTATGTTTTATGATTTTATAATAACTTGTTCCTTTTGATTAGTTGATGATGATGTTCTTTTTAATATAATGTTCTGTTGTGGTAGTTTTATGGATTTATGAGAAACTTCAATAGGAAATTGAGATTAGATGATGACTGAATTTTTATATAATTTATATAAATATACTATCAAAATATTCAGTGTTAGTTTAAGTGTTATGTATTTCTACTAAAACATTCTAAATTCTAAATCATAATTTAAATAGGCAATATATAAATTAATGTGATTTTAACAAGGTATATTTAATTTGCAATTAATAAATAAAGTGCAGAATTTACTCACTGTGTCCACTCAAAATCTTGTGAGAAATACTCTCAATGAATAATTAATATTTATAGATGCATTTAATTTATTCATATTCTTATTCAATTTTGTTTTTGTATTATTATATTCTTTTGAGAGAAGTATAATCTTTGATGATGCACACGAAATATGTGAACACATGTCACAAGACAAAGATATAAGCATAAAAGAATTCAATCAACTAAAACAGATGTTTTCAAAGTTAAAGTTTATTATTATTTTACTGAATAGCGTCTGCAAACTGATGAGATTTTACTACAAAACATGCTGTTGGTATATTGCTTACTAATTTACATAATTTGTACTTAAATACAGTCTATTAAAACATTGGAATTCTTTCCTACATCTGAATCGTTCACAAGATATTTTGAAACACAATCTGAAATAATCCAAAACTATTTTTGAAATTCATTCCTAGAAAGCAGTGCAAATTATCATTGAACCAAAAAATGTAAAAAAGCTTCTAATCCTAATTCATTCTAGACAATTTATCTACCAAGGGTTATAAATAAGGACCCAAGAATACATCACTCATCAAATTCCAAATTCTGAATGGCACAAAACCAGCATAAAACAAAAACATTTCTCATGCAAAAAAAGTACTATTCTGGCAAAAGCATTCAGTTTTTTTCAGCAACAAAGATCCAACATGAAATAAGGAATTGAATAAAAATAAAAATAGCCTGGTCATGATTCCATTAATTCTGTTAAACCAAAGAGTTATATCATCATATTATTTTCTCTGGATATATTCATAACAAATATGAGTTGGAACTTCATGCCAAAGTTGAGGCTTTTCAATAGGGTTTTGAAGATTTGGGATATGGTATGATATTGTCTTCACAAAGGGTCCAATTTGAAGCCAAATTGGGGTGAGTGGGCAGGTGGGTTTTGACACCTTGCCTCTAAATTTGTCTCCATATCCATCATAGTTGCAATCTTGAATCCAAGGCCCTGCAATATCAACACCATGCCACTACACTATTGTAGTGGCCCCAATTGGTGCCATGTTCTCTCTCTCACTCACATGTGTTCTCTTGTTCCCTTGCTCTAGTTCCCTTGTTCTATTTGAGAGTGAGAGTGAGTGTGAATGTGTGTGACAAGGGGAGCTCAAGCTGGAAATGTGCCACTTGGCTCCAATGGGGGTGCAAGCACAATAGCCTCCACTTCCCTTTCTTATTTAGGACTTAGCACTAAAATCATGCACAATTGGTCAAACTCATGTGGATCAAACATGTTATTTGGAGGTGCCCATGCTGCTGCCCAGAACAAACAAAAGAATATCATAAAATCACTTTTCATAACATTTTTACTACTTCTACCAGTTTTATGTCTCAAGGATGTCATGTGAGACTCATTTGGTTTAGGGTGAATTGTTGAGGTTGGGCTTAAGTCCTCAAATGTGTATATGTATATATATATATATATAAATATCTATTTCCTCCCACTCCAAAACAAGTGTCAATTAGAATGAAAATGGCCGAGAGATAAAAATAAGTAAATCAACACTGTACAATCATTTTCCGGATATTCTCATCAATCACCTTGGTGACAGTGGCAAAATGCAATATAATACTACAAAACAAATGAGAAAAAAATAAATTAATGGCAATCTCGTGTTGAATTGTATTATTATAAGTGGAGTTCAAACAGAATCATTGCTTGATTGCAGAAGCCTCACATTTGTTGTCAGAGCTGTGTTTCAATTAATGTGGTCTCAAGGTCACAGTCATATTGCAATAGTAAGGGGGTTCATGCAATTACATAACGAAGGTTTATATTAAATCAAGAGCCTCTATGTACTCAGTTGAGAATCTTTTGCACAGAGGATTCCAAAAATGAAAAAAGGATTAAAAATCAAAATGAAGTCAACACACAAGCACCTCAACGAAGAAAAAGTCAAGGCAAAACTCTCCACTTTGAGGAAAACTATTACAATACTGGAAAAGAAAACAACCTAGTGTAGCTATACCACTCTACAATCTCCAAAAACTATGTAAAATTGTTAAAGACATTCTCCATTTCCACATTTTTTTCACACAATCTTTTAACTTATTTTCCCCCTCCTTTATAGCTGATTTAACATGATCCAAAACTACCAAAAAACGACACATAGTTGCACCAAATGAGTTGGTGGTCCAAATTACAGACAAATAACCTCAACCATGCATGCTAAAAAAAAAAAAAAAAAAAAAAAAAAACAACCACACCCTTATTATTTCTAATATACAAAAAACCATATATATATATATATACATATAACTGAAGAATTGTATATGTTGATATATATAAGCTCCAACAACCAAAGAAAAAAGTGACAAAAGTTTAAAACGAACTTAACCTACCAAAGAACAGAAGGTTGCACTGAAAAGACGCAAAACAGCATCAGTGAGTTGAATCCCAGCTGTAAAATCTTAACCAAGGCCGATTACCCATAGCACAAGTTCACTCCCTGCTATCTCCAAAGCATCGAAACATGAAGCAAAAAAAATAAAATAACAGGGGGAGTGAAGTGGAACCACGGCCACTAGGGCATTGCACCTCGTGGTGCATGCGGGACCAGCTCCGCCCTCCCCCCGCCCCCAGCCCAGGCAGGCGCCACGGCGTCTTCTAACCCTAGCTTGCTATTCCCCTCTGGCTCCGCACTCCGCCTGGGCGACCATTGCAGTGGTGCCCACTTGCAATGATCTCCCCGTCCGCACCCACTTGAACTGTCAGCTTCAGCGAGAGAGCATTTTTCCGCTCTGTTCGTATGCCCAGCGCTGGAAAGCCTGCCTGCGCGACGCCTGAACCAGGAGACGATGCTTTATGCATATAAGGACCATACCATTCATTCCCATGTAGGGAGCGTCATCTGAGTTGTGGTTCGATCAAGTAAGTCCTTGTGGTGGTTCAATTTGCGAAGGGTCGGGAGAGTCGACGTGAAAGTGCAGGTGGTTGCGTGGAATCGGATTGCTTGCGCAGGTCTGGCTAGGAACTGGTGTCTGATTGACAGGGGCGGTGCAGAATTTTTTGTGTGTCGCAAAGGCCTGTTGTGGCGTGGGTTCGGAATGTGGTTTGGTGATCGGCGGCGGAGCGGGTGTGGGTTCAGCGGTTCTGTTTTTGTAGCGTAGGATTGCGCATTCGCTGGCATTTGAAGAGCGTGCTGGAACAGGTGGTGTTGTGATAGACGGTTACTCTGACTTCTAGTTTGTAGCCTAGACAGCCCTCCGTCGCTTTGAGAGAATTTGCGAAAAGAAACTTGCCGACCCGTGGTGGTGCCTGCCACGGACATCTCCTCTATCTGCGACAGAATCTTAGTTCGACTGCGAGAATTGGAGTCGTCCCGTTCCGTTGTTCCAAGGAAAGTAGTGGGGAGCCGCTCCTGCACTAGTACCCAGAGAGAAATAGAATTGAAATAGGCGCTGTTCTCGTGCACAATGTCATCGGACTCATCTCTGCTGACCACAGCAGCGAGTGATACATCCAGCTCCGCCGATAGCCGCTACGTCAGTAGTGGTGCACATTACAGTAGCGCTCGTCGAGGATACATCATCGACACTGCTCGGGAAGTGTCGACATCCTTCCCTGCAGTGCAATGGTCCTCTCCTCCGCTGCAATCCTGCCCAGCCCGATCCTCCCGGCGGCGATCGTACAACCTAAAGGCGCGTGGGGTGGTCATCGCCAAGGACACCTCAAGCGGTGGCAACCAGAAGGTTTTTTGCGTGTGCAAGGGCTGCAAAGGCCAGAGAATTGTCAGCAAGTCGACCTGCTACCGGCACCTGAGACTCGAAGCCGAGGTGGAAGGTGAAGATGTCAATTGGGACGCGCAATGGGGCACCCACCACGTTGATGGCTTGTCGCATGAGGAGGCTCTTCGTATGCACGAGTTCATCCACTCAACCGGTTTACGTCTCGGTTTTTGAGCTTCCTCTGAAACCATTGTCGCAATTGAGATGCCAAGAAGTTGAGAATCGATCATCTCCTCGTCGAGCACGCGTAGACTCTAATTTTGTCTTCCAGTAAGTCATCGATCTACTTCACTGGCACAAGTTCGTGCCCCAGTAGAAGCATGGCAACATTTTTGGAGTCGATACGAGACTTTTAGCAAGAGTGTAGAAATTCCACATAGTTTACTGGACGGAAACCCGTTTTTTTTTTTTTTTTTTTTTTTTTTTTTTCTTCTTCTGTTGCGATTATTCAGAGATAGAAGATCGTGTGCATTTACGGCAACAACCAATCTCAGGATCCAATCATCTCTGGCTCTGAAAATTTCCTTGCAACCAGTTCATGTTCTCGTCGAGGTTATGGCAAAGCTCTACTCCTGTGGCAAGAAACGACTCTTTATTTAGACAGATTTTTGACAGAGATCATCGCATCATCCAGCATACATTTGTCACATGTAAATTCTGCACTTTATAACAATAGGAATCGGATATGTCTACTGCTGCATGTGGTTCTTCCTGCGTGTATTCTCAATGGGTGACTTGCCTTGTTCATACAGTAAACCCAAACTTTGATCATGCAAGAGGATTTGATCATCAAAAGGTATTGTACAATGAAGGGTACTTGAGTTCGACCTCGCCGTCATCTAACTTCTGCTCCACTTTCTTCTCTTAATAGTTTCAAATACCACTTGGTAGGCAAAAGCAACACCTCACACACTTAAAACCCCGTTTAAATCCTTCTGAAGCCAGAGCCAAACAAGTGCGCACAACGCAAAGTACTCAAAATACACAGGCCAACCCTTGAGATAAAGTTTGGGACTAGGGCGAGGGCTAAGAGTGCGGAGAGTTAAACATTCCATCAAGACAAGTGTCCTCTGTAGAATAATATGTGACATAGCTAGCAGCGATTGAATACGCACATGTACCAGTGTACTGAACGATCGGCATGGTGGAATTAATGCAAATGTGTAGAGGTGTTGTGCCACCGGTAGAGGCCACCCTTGCAGATCACGCCGTCTTCGATTTTAATCGAAATGGAGAGAAGGCCACGCCCCTTGTTCGAGATTGCTGATCTCGCACAGCCACTTTGCTCTTCAATTTTTCACTCCCCCCCCCCCCCCCCAACCCAATTTACACCGAAGTGAATGTGTTGCGTGACCGCCATCCGCACAGTGAAAACACGGAGCGCATGTCGTGTCTACTACTTGCAAGCAACGCCATGATTCTCCCATTCAACTGCTTGCGAAGGCTTTTCAAAAATTTATTCTGTGAGCCTACAATGACTTTAATTACCACAGGATGACAGGTTGGTATCAACAGGGTTGTGGGTTAAATTTTAGGTGTAAAATCTTTAACAGTGATTTTACATAATAATAATAACGATAATAATAATTAAAACCAAGTTTGTATCAATAGGGTTATGGTTGAGCTTGTTTTTAGCTTATTAATTGAAAGATGTAAAATTTTTGAGTCAAAATCTGTGGTTACATTATCAATTATTGAGGTTTCAATCTTCTTTATATGGTTAATTAAGAGTTTGTTTAGGGTTTAAGATTTGATTAGGATTTGGTTGAGGGTTTAGGATTTTACTAGGGTTTGGTTAAGGTTTCATTGGTTTGTTTAGGGTTATATTGAGGTTTGATTAAGGTTTATTTAAGATTTTTATTTTTAATATTTCTTTAATATTTTTTGAAGGTTTTTATTTTATTATTTTTTAGTATTATTTTATTATTTTTTATGATTTTTTTAGATATATATTTTTAAAGATTAATTTGTGATTTCTTTATATTTTTTTGTAATTTCTTCAAGACTTCTTATGGATTTGATTAAAATTTGATTAATATTATTAAGATTTAATAGGAATTTGTTTAGAATTTCATTAGAGTTGTTAGGACCTTATTGTTGCAATTTTTATTTTTACCTTCTACAACTAGGTGCCTAATATATTCTCATGCAAACTTCATAGAATACAAATATGTTTTGGCCAACTAGGAGTTGCTATGTAAGCATAGAGGAATCCACTTGTTTGGTCCTCTTATTCAAACCAAGGCCATATAAACAAACCAATGTGCTTGAAGAAGAAGACTAGTATTGAGTTTGGATTCTACTATTGCAATAACAAAAAAAAAAAAAAAAAAAAAAAAAACATTGATAATTGGATTTTTTTTTAGTATTGGCTTAAATATAACAGCTCCAAAACAAAAGTTGCCAACTATGATATTCTTCTCATTTTTTACAACCCATTGCCACACATACTCAAGAATGTTGCCCTTATAAATATTAAAATTTTATTCTTGCCTCCATACACCACCTAAAAAAATATAGCCTATGGATGCTGGAATTATTGCTAGCTTAAAATGGTGCAACACAAGCTTCCACCTTCAATGTTGTCTTAACTATAAAGAAAATAAGTCATACACCAACATCTAAAAAGTGCACCAACTTTAAGCAATAAGATGGATTAGAATAGTATAGAATGATATTTCTTTTAATACAATCTCTAATCACTAGAAATACACAAATATCTTGTCACCTTGCAAAATATAAAGACTACCAACCTATTGTAGAAGACATCTCACATGATGTATCCTAAAATGAAGACAAGCCATCTGATTTTAATGTATCCGAGAAGGAACTTGTATTGGAAGAAGAATTTATTTGCCAAATGATTACTTTTAGAGTGAGGAACCTCATGTCTATTGACACTTTTTTGAACCTAGAAGGTTGGAAAGAGATTTATCATGAGCTCACGACGAAGAGCTTCTTGAATCGACTATTGTTATTAAAGTGGAAATGCTGGAAGAAGGAGAAGAAATAGAAGCACAAAGACCCCAACTTAGCTTGGATGTCTAGTCTTCGGTGTTGAGAGATACTATCAAAATGTGAAAATGATACAAAGTTAGGTCTCTAAAGAAACAAATGTTGAGGAGCAGGGTTGCTTGATTTAGAGGTCTTTAGGCAACTTCTTCTTTCCGTGCTGGCCTTAAGTTTTGTAACAAATCAATGTGGAAAGTTCAATTTTTTGTAGGAATGAGAAAACTTAGTAATTTTGCACTTTAAAAATCCAATTTTTTCTAATGCATTTATTAAACATCAAGTATTAGAGATCATTGGTTGTTAATCAGGAAATCAAGTTAGTAGATTGAAATTGTACCAACTATTGCAGCATATCAGATATAACAACTCCCGATTTGACTGTACATTTAGAAGTGCTATGACAAAAAAAAAAAAAAAAAAAAAAAAAAAAAACAAACCCTTAGAAGCACTCTATTTAAATTTGATGAGATTCATTACAAAATTATAATATAATTATAATATCACAATAAAACATGTAATTACTAGACATATATTTTTGAACACCATACTTAATGTTTAATTAGATTAAATCACAATGACTTAAAAATACACAAACAATAGCCTTTTTCATTGAACAACTACGCACTAGAATGCTGAATCCATTTTTGGTAACAAACCTAAATTTATTCTGTTCAGAATTTATTCAATTTTTACAAATCCAATCAAATTGTAAGATCATGGTATCAAAAAATATAAAAAACATAACAAAACAGTAATCTGCTTCAAATATTATGCAATTAAAGCTTGCAGTGACAAACCACCTAACAAAGTGGTCTGCAAAAGGAACCGTCATGTAAATAAACAAACAAAAAAATATGTATTTTTAGAAAATCCACGTTGTTCATTCTAAGCCTTCAAAATCCTCTACAAAGGGAGTATGGAAATTTCAAAAACCTAGAGACGCTGCCTCGTGATCTCCGTCAGCGCACAAGTTTCGAAGCTTACGTGGGATTCCCTCGCTGCCGCCGCTGCTCTCGGCGACTCGCCGGCCATGCAAAAATTTCCCTGCCTCAATGGAACGCATCGGAGCTGCTTCGCTCCGAAACATGAAATGCTCGCGGATCGCGGACGATGTGTGTATGCCCTGAATCTCATGCATCATCGAAGAGGAAAAGAGGCGATGAAGGTCGGCAATGGAGGCTTGAAGCTAGTAGGTCGATGAGGGTTCGTTTCCCCTGTTTGAGATGGGCGCCCACGAACTCGCATCTCATCACCGTTCTACCCTGTGCACCACCCTTCGCACCGAACTGTGTTGCAAGTCATCAAATCCGGAGCGAGACCCAATGCCGCAGCGCTGCGCCAAATTTAGAAGTAGAATATTGTAGTGGGTCCCAAAACCCTTAGCCAGAAAAGCAAACCAGAATGCGAACCAGGGCTGTGTGTAGGGGAGTCACTAGAGAAGCGTGACAACCAGTGAAGCAAGCATTCACGCGAGGGGAGTAGAGAGAGTATTGTGGCGGGAGGGAGGCTCGTGTACTCTTCTCCTCGCCTTACCTGATACCACTCTGCCCTTTTTGATTGTGTGTCGTCGGGTGGCAAGAGGCTTCGGACCGAGGAATTGGAGATCCTGTGAGCCATTTGCAGGAATTTTGTAGGTTGTATATCGTCGTCATGACTACTCCGCTGCACATCACATGCCACTATGATCTCAAGTAAGCGTGAGCAGATTTGATTAGTGGCTTGGATATGGTTGGAACGGTATTACTGTGCTGAGTAGCGATTGTTGTCATAGGGAATTTTGGGTTTGTTGGTTGATGGTCGATTGTTTGATGGCCAAGGTTTTGGTGAGCTAAGTGGTGGTGGTTGTAGGGAGGGGGAGGGAGGTTTCGTCGTCAAATTGACCTGAGTGCGTTGCCTGATTAACAATTTTTGGTTTAGAAATCGCGTGAGGTGCTTGTTTGTTTTGTTTTGTTTTTTTGTTTTTTTTCCCTCCCTCTCTCTTCTTTTGGGTACAGTAAGTTCCCTTTGTGCGTAATTGGAGAGTTTGGCAGTAGATTTTCGAGCGTTGGGTTCAGAAACTTGGAGCAGATTCTTCTTTATGTGTCAGTATTCTTGTCTGATTATCGTGCGGGTGGTGGAACCCTGTAAGGCTTTTGTTGTTTGAGCTGAAGACCTCACGAGCTAGTTTTAGGGCTTAGTTTATTGGACGAGGATGAAACTCTTGGTCATCGTGTCTTGAATCCATCCGCTTGTTTGTCGATGCTTGCGGCCGTTGAATATGGCAGTGGTGTCCCTACCTTACGATCGGTTGCCTTTAAATCTCAGGTGCTAAGAGATTTATTCATGAAGTTTTGTATCTTGAACGCCTTTTACGAGCTCCACTAGACCTGAAATATCATCCGCTTTTAAAATGTTTGAAGAGCAGCAGCGGCTCTTGCAAGGATATGAGAGCATTTTGCGCTCCCTTCTTTGTGTTCATAGAGGTGAAGTTGTTCTCTAGTTGAGGTCGCTGGAATTCATAGCTTGCTCTCATCCCACTACACTTCGAATAAATTTTATTACATGTATTTGTGGAGGGCTGGGAATCTAATGATCATCATCTCGGCCAGTTGGATTTAAGTACTCTGTACATCAGCAGTTTTCTCTTGACTTAGTAGAAGGGAAACCAAGGTTTTCATAATTAATTAAGTCTCAGCTGTTAAATAAACTCTCCGTATTTAACAATTTATCAAAGGAATAGTAGTAGGGGTTAATTCACGTATGCTGTTTGTTGAAAATGAGAAATGGCGGAACGCTTTGTAGTTTGCTAGTCTGGTAATGTTCATCGAAGGTGGTCTGACTTCCCCACATTTGTGCATGCCGTCCTCAGGGCATGGGTCAAGAAATATAGGCGATCGCTGCTGATTGCAGCTGGACTGGTGGGAGGAGGGACAGCAATTTATTATGGAGTCCAATATTTAGGGTTGGATTCACAATCACGAAAAGAAAGAGATGCCGCACGAGTTGCACTAGTGCAGAAGGAAGCGGAAGAACGTGCCGAAGTGCAGTACGCTCACTGAACTGTATCTGGATGCCCTTATATGTTTCTGTTGCATTTCTTGTGTGGCAAACATCGAAACATGTAGATATTTGACAAAAATGGTACAACCGGACTTTATCGGTTGTCAGGCGCCCGTAATAACTTAAGGATTAGGACGATTGTTTGGTGGCTGCATACTACAGGCACGTAATTTAAATTTGTCTTTGCTATGTACATAGAATTGTAGCACTGAACTTGATTGGTTCCAGGTTGCAGAGTCATTTTGAGGGCATTCAGAGGATATCAGATTCTACAACATTACCTTCAGTGTTACCACACCTGAAAGCTAGCCTGTACTCTAAGGTTGACCTGGAAGGATTAACTGACAAACTGATGTTATGCAAAGTGGATCCGCAATTGTTGAGTCACAGGGATAAGATGCAGCTGTGGCAAGAACTGAAGACTCGAAGTGAGTTTTAATTCCCACATTATGTTGTGCCTCCTATGAGCCTTTCAATGGTTGTGTTTGCATTTTTACAAATAAGCAAGGGTGGGAGCCCTAGCACTAAACTTTAGCACTAAACTTATCTGGGAACCACGGTTTAGTTTTCCAGCTTACGTCAAGAGGTTAATTACTTTCCTAGTATCGTTTCGGTTTTTGCAGGTAATTAAGTTTTCTTTTTCTTCTTGGAATGACTATTGCGGACACTGTATCTTTCTACAAACTTTCGACTTACGCCATATGCTCATCAAATGCATGCATGATGTTAGGTTTTGCTCGCACAGTTTGTGCAATGACAGCAGTTAGTCTGCTTGATCTCTTCATCCGCATTCAACTGAATATCCTTGGAAGGCGTGTGTATTTTGACACCGCCAGAAATATGATGAATTCCGAGGTGGGGAATTTTGAGCATGTTATTTTGCAAGCGTAGCATTTTGTTTGTAACGTTAGTGCCGCCATTTATTTCAGGCAGATATCGTATGTCTTTACGAGGATATTGATGTTCATTGCTCCTCCATTCTCTTCTTATGTTTCTTATCATGTTAGACATCCCTAACCATGAGTGTGCAACACTCATGGATAAAGGAGTGTTAGCAGAGTATAGTTTGCACTAACCCCACATGTTACATGCTTTTTCAGGATTCGCATGTGCCTTTATCCATGAGTGTGCAACACAAGTTCATAGCTTTCGCTGGATACTTGCATCACAAAGGTCTAGCGACTCTTGTTGCAGACACTTACAAGGTGGTGGAAATTGTACTAAGAGGGTACGTGTTAATCAATTTTGGTTACTTCCTTCTTGGCGTTTTGTGACTATTGGATTGCAGGTGTTATGGACTGAATTAGCTCTAGGTGCACAGTGTTTGAACTATAGCAATCATGCCTAGTTTGGAGGTGCAATTGATGTTAACAAGAATCCACTTTTTCATTCAATTGAATGTTTTCAGCTAGATGCTACTTTAGGTGTTGTTCTGAACAACGTGTCGTTATTTTTTTTGAGATGCATGGAACCACCAAGATCGAATTCTACATAATAAATTCACCGTTAGTCAACGTGGGATTTTCCAGGAAACAACTTAAGGAGCCTTATACAATTGACGAACTTAGGGATGTTTTTATGAAAATTCGAGCAAGCTTGGATAGCAGGAGATCACCCTGGGTTCAATACGTTCTTCCACCAGAGAATGTATTGCCGGATGAGTTTGTAGCCACCTCTTCAGCTGCAGATGCAGCCGCCTCAGTTTCAGATATGACACATGAAGATGACGTGCTTGCCCAGCTCATGAATGAAACTAGGGCAGTTGTGTCGAGGTAATGACTCACATGCTTGTAAAGTACCATCTACGTGTCTCTTTTTCACTATTTTTGACTTCCTCCTGGGTCAGAAAGATCTCTTACCTCTCTTGAGCCTACTCTGGAGCTCTGACAAGTTCTATGCAATCTCATGAATTTTGAGTAAACCTCATTGAAGCTGTTTAGAGATCATACAGTTCATCGTGCTAGCTTTGTGAAAGCTCTCTACTGGTATTGGTTGGCCCCGAGACATGGTCTTAGCTTCTACACGCACTGGTGTTTACTACATTGCTTACTTTGGGCCGATTATGTCACAGTAATTTGGACACTACAATTGCAGTAGAAGGCGAAAACTTTGTTCTTCAAGCCACTTCTGACTTCAGTTTTTGACCGTTTTGTGCAGCGATGAATTTAATGAAGTTCTGGCTGTTTGTCTGGATGCTATATTGGATGGAGTCATGGAGGAGCTTTATACCATTTACAGAGGATCTCCGGATAATAGCATTCCTCTGGCCAGGATGCTTCCTCCTGTAGCAGGAGCTGGGTCCACACTTTTGGAACATCCCGATGAAAACCGTTTTATAAGTATATTGGCAAACTTGCCGCAAGTGCATGCATTTTGTGCCTTGGTGTACACTAATTCAAGTGAGGAGGTAGTGGCATCGGGTGAGTTTTAGGGTATCAATCTCCTTCATTAGGATGTGCCTCGGGTGCCACAAAGTTGCTTGCGTTTTGAGTTCCTACGAGTCGCACTGTTGTGGTCTTTAAGGGTTATCTATGCAGCTGGTTAAATGAGCTATCGATTAATGACCAAGTTGTGCATTTAATAATTGTCTAGCCAATGTGTGCCAACTCACTTTCACAAGAAGATAATCGGAATTTTTCTACTTGTCTGGTTTTCATTCTGGTAATTGTAGATAACCTAGACAGTATTAACCTGCTTATTTCCTTTGAAAGCATGTGAAGCTTGATAATCTTTGACAACAAGACCATGTTATGTGGTTGCTGATTTATTTTCTGACAAGATGGTTTGTGGATGAACAGCTAGCACAGTAGAAGTCGTTTGAAGATGCGTACGATAAATGTTAGGATAGTTCTTGACACGAACTAACACAGATTGGAGGAAGTTAAAATTGGGCTTACTCCCTTTCTTGAGAGTCTGCCTGCAGCGTACATATCGGAACTTTTTTCGGCAGCTATCTGAAGGTGATTTTTGGCCTTGATGTCTGATCCTTTTCTTGAAATGGTGAGCCTTTCAGCTCATCACAAGCGAAATACCATCTTAGACGTTGAAATAATTTTATATTCATCCACAATCTAGTTTCATTCTCGTCAGCTGACTTCTTCACTTAAGTTGCAGTTTTGTTTAGAAGCGCAGCTGAAGCTTAACTGAACAGGTATTGAAGCATCCCGCGGAGGTCTAGTTCTCTGGCCGATTTTGAAGGAGCGGTCTTGAAATTCCTTTAGAATGTTTCGAAAGACTTGTAGAAAACCGAAATGAAAATAAACTTGAATTTAGATTCTTTGCACTTCATGAGCAGTGTAAGAATCAGTGGAAATTGATGCGAAGGAAAAAGTTTTAACTATGCGTCTTTTTTACTGTGTATGAACTTGTCACCTCATATTGTTCCAAGTTTACGGTCATTATTTGTATCTACTCGACATCCCTCAGCATGTGCTGCTATTGAGCTACCCTAGCTGTCATGATCGCTGCTGTGTGCAGTTTTTCAATATAACAGAGTTTGTTGGTGCTTGAAATAAAATCATAAAATTTGTAAATGAATTTGCACCAAATTTTGAGTTGTAATTGTTTAGAAATGAAATTTTAGCTTTTTTTATATGATTAGGTGATGCATTGAAGAATTGGTTTTTGAATATTTCTAACGGTAATTCTAAGGTTAGGATTTCATCTTGAAAAATAAGTAGTGTATTTTCAAAATTTAAATTTTGGGGAAATTTTGTTTTTGGTGTACAAAAATTATCTTATTTATCAACATGGAAAATTTAAAATTCTGTTAATGTTCATGTCTACTGCAATTGACATTTGTTACTTTCCCAACAAAATATGTTTGTTTATTTCTACAATTATAATATAAAAATATTTTTAATTTCAAAAAATGTGTAATATTTGGGTAGTGTCAAAAGATACAACAATATTGTAGGCATGTGCTCTTAGCCTACTATAGTGGCAATATATTTGCTTAATGCATTAGAAGTTATCACTTGGTCACTTAAGATGGATCTTTTTATTATCATTTGTACAAAAGAAAAGAAAATAATATATATATATATATATATATATATATATGTGCATATATTTTTTGTTAATGTTTATTTATTTCCAGTAAAATTATAATAATGCTTGTTTGGCTAAAAATCTCAAGTAATAAATGCAAATTCCAAGCAAGTAAATTTGTTAAAGATTATATTATGTTGACTTTAATTGATGCATTTTTTGCCTAATTATAATAGATGGAAGAATAATCTATATTGATCAATAAACATCTTCAGTAAGCTATTTAATGTGTAGCAAGTATTATATGATTGCTAAGAAACTAGAGCATCTTAGAGCATCTTAAGTGACAATATATAATATTATAAGATAGTTGCTATCTATAATCATATAATTTAAAGAAGTCAACAAAAACTCAAATACTACTATTATTTCATGGATACAACTTTTAAATAATAATATTTATTAGTATACTATTTGACAAAAATAAATTTGTAAATGATATTTTGTATGTAAGTAGTAGATTCTTTGGCAGGTTTCTAATAATTTACAAAAGCTTATATATATATATATATATATATATATATGACTTAAATACAATTAAATATAATATTTTAATAGTGTTTTTGCAATATACATAAAATCAATTTTAGAACCATATAATATATTACATTTGTTAGAAGATAATACACTAAAAAAGAAAATTTCTTAGAATGTTAGTAGTTTTTTAAGTATATTAATTTTTTTAAAACTTACACCAAAAAAACCCCTTAAGAACAAAAATCTCCACTAAACTTAAGTTGTTTGGTATTTGTATTAAATTTGAGCAATTTCTTTTATATAAATAATATCAAATATATCCCCTTTCTTTTTTTATTTATTTATTATTTTAAATATGTTTCTTATCAAATCGTTAATATTAATTATATTTTGATTATTAAATATTAATTGAATTTTATCTTAAATTTTATTTTAAAAATAATTTATTTTATTCTATTTTGATGAATTTATTAGTAGATTTTTAATAATAATTTATTTTTTATAAAATAAAATTTCTCAAAATATATTAAATACACCTTTTAATGCATAGCATGTCATTTCTTCAATATAAAAATAATTATTGGACTAATATTTTCTAAAAGATATGATGTTTTTTTCTGCTAGATTGTGTCTTGTTTAGTGTATGTTGTCACCTGGGAACAAACCTTCTTTGAAGCCACTTTTGAAGCCACTATTGCTTTTAGCAAGCAGCATGATGGAACATTGTAATGGGTACACACGAAAAAGTCACTTACACTTGCACAAGTTTGTAGAAAGAAGTTTGATCTTTTCAGACAGGTATTCCACTATTTCCATTCTTTAGTTGCCTGGGAGAAATGAGATGTAATGTTACCTCCCTCTATTGCTAGATATACATTCTGTTTGATGCATGATCAAAGTACTCAAATATTGGCATTTATATCCGAGGAAAAGTCTGAGGATGATGTTGAACAGCCATGTAAAGCGTGTGGGTTCTGTCAGTTCATATCCCTCAATGTCATTTATTTATTAATAAAAGTGTTCGTTGACTTGGAAACACCAGGTTATAAATCGTTGGAGGATGCAAGTAAATGAAATGGTGACATGATTTACTGAAGATTTAAAAGTGCAGACAGACGCAACGAATACATGAGATGAATTGATCAGGGGAGAACTGAGAGAGAAGAGTTTGTCAGATGCACATAAGCTTTTGACCCAGGAAGGATTTTCAGAAGAGATGTCACGATGCCTGATGTGTGTAAGTGGCACTGTGCATAGCATATATTACAGAGGGCCAGAAGTGGAGGAAGGAATCCTCGGGATTTAGGGCTCTTAGGAATTTTCTGTGTGTGCAAACAACTTCATCTAGGACTCAATATACTGATACTACTACCATTTTGTGTGGAGCTGGGTATTCTAGAGTGGAAAGATGAATGAGATTGGCCACATGATAGCGAGCCTTGCCTGGAGGGCGGCAACAGACTGGAGGAAAACATCCGTATACTCGGTTTGGTGGCGTTGCTCGTCTTCACTTCAGATTCGCCTATTAGCATGGAGACAACGTGCGACATGGAGGGCCTCATGGACGCCAGTGATTGAGTACACAACAAAGCTATCTCGGTGACTCGTTTCACCTCCTCTTCTGGGTATGGCTCGTCCATCAACAAGGGATCCAGCACAGCCAAGATGTTGCCTCCATCGTGCAACGTCCATGTCTGCATTCGACAGCATAATTGGAACTCAAGTATTAAGAGTCGCAAATAAGCTACAGTTCTCTGCAGCCTAAATTCTTGTACACGTGTGTCAGGACGAAGAGAAGCTATTTCATAAAGGTTACAGAAATTTACAGAAATGAAAGTCGAATAGAAGACCATGTAGCGACCAAAAACAACAATCCGGAACTATTGGCATAAATATCTACAAGAGTAAAATCTGAAGGTCAGACGGTTAGAAGATCAAAACGATAAAACTGCAGGGATCCTTATGGTCCGTGTACAAGGGACGGTAAACAATAGCAACAGTTGCTGGGAAACATGGAAACATCGGCACTAGTACTTTGTGGAAATGATTCAAACTAGTCCACATGATTGCATATAGAGAATATGCCTTGCGTACTTTTATGTCCATGCCTGTATATTCAATCAGTTCATTTTTTTTTAATTTTTGAGGAATTTAGCAACTTAGATTTTTAGGTGCACTCATGAAACTATCTAGATCAGTCATCACAAAATAGCCTTCAGTTCTTCGTGAAGACACAACACTAGTTTGAAACTGAAACGTCTCAATCTAAAATATGTGGCCATTAAATTCCTTTGTTAAGGGAAGTGTGATGTTTAGTGGAAAGGATGTAGAGGAATACATTTTAGAGGGAAACTACTGAATATAGAAACAAGAACACATAACAGTTATGACAAAGGAAATTCCAATCATGCTCTGATCACTCCAAATGGTTCTCTGAAGCATTGTAGCAGCATGCTAAGAAATTTCGATTTTAGTCACAAGAATTGTAGAAAGCAAGCATCAAGCTCCAATCGTTAGTCGTGACAGCCTCGTGCTGGCAGACAAAATGGTTTACACTGAGAGAATTGAAAGAGAACTTGCCCAATCCAGAAGGTAGGTCTCCTCTACTGGCAAACGAGCATTGAAGTTTTTCCGGCCGCTGACTACTTCCAACGTCATAATACCAAAGCTGAAAACATCAGCCTTTTCTGTCAGCTGCCCTCGCATTGCATACTCTGGAGCCAGGTAACCACTGCAGGTCACCACCACTAAGTTTGTTACATATAAAGTTTAAGATAGCTTGCATGCGAAACCCAGAAAATGAATCAATCTCTCGTGTTAGATTTCTTGCGTCTGGCCATAATGGTCAGCGTACTTGACATCGTATCGATAGTAAATTCCAGTGTGGGTTCCATGGTTCCCTTAGATTCTTACAGAGTTCCAGCGACGCGTGTGCTGACATGACTCTCATCGTCGGTGAACAAGCGGGCTAATCCGAAATCAGCAATCTTCGGGTTGAGTTCCTTGTCCAGAAGGATGTTGCTGCTCTTGATGTCACGATGGACAATGCGTGCCTGGCAACCCTCATGTAAGTACGCCAAGCCACGTGCAGTGCCCACCAGAATCTTCACCCTTGTCCTCCAATTTAAATGCAGTCTTTTCCCAGGGTCTACATTCAACATGACAATTTGCTAGTACAGATTAAGTTAATATAACTGTAGCGACCATCAAAGTACATCGAATGGGGTTGGAGGTTACCGAATAAAGCTTGGTATAAGCTCTTGTTCTCCAGATACTCGTACACAAGCAACCGTTCGCGTCCCTTGAGGCAGCAGCCACGAAGCTTGACGAGGTTGCGGTGCTGCACTCCCGTGATAAGCGTGACTTCGTTCAGAAACTCCTCGTTACCTTGCCTTGATTTTGTAGACAGCTGCTTTACGGCCACCTCTGACCCGTCGTACAGAATGCCCTGGACAGACGTATCATAGAATTTTTTTATGGATGAGTTCATTAGGAGAGGAATTGTCATGTCAGGATAAGATATTTTATGGATGATTCTCCCATCCTTGAATCATAAAAATACCTTGTAGACTATGCCAAACCCGCCCTCGCCAAGCTTACTGTCAATGTGGAAGTTTTTGGTGGCGTCCTTCAGCTCTTTGTAAGAAAATAGAGTTGGTCGTCCTTCGATTTTCATTATCTCTGGTGAAGCCAGAATATCCAATTAGACCCACAGTAGACTGATCGAATGTCACTGCCAACTAATCTTCAATTAAAGCACGGGCACAATCACCTTGAGGGTCGTGACTAATGCTACAGACAGTGTCCTATAATCAACAAAATGGAGTGTTTCCTATCCATACACACCCAGGGATGATTGGATGCAGAATGACTCAAGCTAGGCGAAATATTCATTGAAGAAGGCTAAGGAATTGAAGTACCATCGCGATCTGCAATCAGCGGTAGAGACCGTGAACGCACTCTTCTCCTCCAAACAAGCAACGAGAGCGCTACTGCTGCAAAAACGATCAGGCTAACCGAGATGCCAAGTACAAGTGGCAGATTCCTTTTAGAATCTGCATACCAGTTTACCCTACATACAATTAATCTTACCATCATCCACGCACAAAGCATTCAAAATCATTCGCTCTATCACAGAAGAAAACAAGCATTGAAGGCGAGGGGGGAGAGAGTGCCTGATAGTAGTCCAAGCATTGTGGGGCACTGGCCGCACAACTCCGCTGTCAGATTACATAAGACGGGCAGGTTGTGATCTCTATAGGAACCGTTTTTGTTGCTGCCCGGAGGATAGAATGTAATCCTGCAGAGACAAGCTGGGGAAATCTTCCACGCGCTGGCAGCCTCTGCGCAGCAACCATTTGTGGGTTGCGGCACTTGTTCCAGCATGAATGTTAAACACTGCACCAAACCACCTAACACTGGGCGGCAATCACCAACGTCTATTGACGGTCTGTGATGTTCAAACGGAAAATCACATGTCGAGTTAGGAGTTGCATCCAATACCTCGATGTCGGTAATGAAACTGACGAGGAAAACTATCGTCAGCATCTTCATAGTAACCATTCTCACTATGCTTGTAGCTCATGCGAGCTAAATCAAGAAAACTTCAGAGCTTTTCCTGAAGATTTAAAACCCTGCTAGAATGACGAACCCTGATTAAGAGAAAGTATCAGGCTGTCGGTTTAGAGTGACAGTCCGTCGGCACTATTCGTAGAAACATAACAGGATTTTCTCCTGCATGGAACTAATGCTGTGAGTTTCATGAGGTCTATCACCCCTAATATGGCAGCATTGGCAACCCACTGATGCCTGTAGAACTCACTGCCTGTTTCTTCTTAGTGTAAAGTGCAGTCCCAACAACTGCATTATCTTGCATGTTCAAGCACCCTGCACCACAGCAGCGTTTCTTCATTACTACCAATTTCCTTCCTCCAACTGCTTGAAATAACAACGTCTCTCGCAACTCTGGTTTTTAAATCACACAATCTGTACAGCAGCCTTGACCCGAAGGTGGCAGAGAGACCAAATGCCAGCACGTGAAGGAATTGCAGAAGATCTTGACAAGAGAGTCTAGTTCTACCACCTCACCAAAAATATTAACCACAAATCTGTTCGTACAAAAAGAAAACGACCATACGAAGCCAGAAGACAGACAATTGGCTATGGGTCACCCAATGTCGCAATCAGACTCCATCATGGACACAAACAGCCACAAGTACTTCAGTGAATTAGTGAAAGAATAGACATTGAATGGACATCTGAATCGACACAACATGATGTAACCTTGAGGATCTCGAAAGCCACTGCTCATCCTGCAGCTACAACATGCATTCATGAACCATTACCGTAAGACAAGACCTTTCTTCAAATCACCTCAAGTCCCATCATGCTGCTTAGTGCTTCTGCTGCATCTGCTTTGTCATTTTCATTTTTCTTTCTACTTTTCTGACACCCCATCAAATTCTCTCTCTCTCTCTCTATACATTAGGAAAGTTCGATTCTCTTGACGAATACTTTTCCACTTCTTTGTCCATTCTGTTGATGCAGCCATGGCTGCTAATGCTGAACACGGGGGCAGGTGGGAATACAAGTGCCATATCCAAGGCTCTGCAAAACACTGTGATAGAATTTGACAAGCAAACAAATGGAGGATGAAGTGACAAGAAAAGTGTGTTTTTTTTTTTTTTTTTTTTTTTCTTTGTTGTGGAAAACCAACAGTTCTGAGGGTGACAATCAGTTCTGAGGTTAAACTAGAGGGGTTGTGAATTTGAAGGGAGCTGCAGAGCAATGTCATGGAATGGCAGGCTGACGAATGGGGCCTTGGGCATGGTGAGTTGGGTATTGAGGTGCAGCAGCTTTTATTTATGTCTTTATGTTCTCTTCTTGTTCTTGTTCCCTTTTACTTTTCTTTTTTTTTCAAAGTGGGTACTTAGTTGTACTGTAAGATAGATGTGAAAGCACAAGGCATAATCTTGTCATTCATGAATGTGTAGCTCCACTATAAATTGGTCTTGGAGACAGTATGAAGAGTCCTCTAGATAGAAGATATATATATGTATAGAATCCTGAATCAATGAAATTTTAGCAAAGTATTTTGAAAAATTGTAAATAATTATGTTGATGTTTTTTTTGCAATCTTTACAGTGAAAGTTTATTTATGAAGAAACAGAAGTTGTAATAAATTATCCTGAAACAAGAAATTCAATTTACAATAAAGATTATATTTGATCAAAAAAATATTTATTATGAATAATTTTTTTTATCAAAAATGCATTATACCATTAAGTGATTTGCTGCTTTGTACATTTTGTTGCACCCACTCAATGCCTTTCTACGCTTTAAATATTCTTCACAAGATGTATATACCTAGAGTGCATTTTGATATACCTAGAGTGCATTCAAATTGAACCATTTCATTACAACAAAGCATAGTTGTTTTTATTTTTATTTTTTATTTTTATATTTTTGGTCAATAAAACTAACTGTTAAAGTATTTTCATTGGATGTACAAGTTTAAATCTTAATTAGTTCGTTTTCAATCATTACTTGAATTAAAATTCATAAATTGTGTGCATGCATGGGACTTTACTAACATTGTTAACAAAAATTTAAGTTCTTAAGTTAAATTGTTTTAAAGATCTCCCTCATCAAATAAATTTCCAATCAATTATCTTCACTAAATCAGTTTCATTTAGCAGCTTGACTATGTCACTAAAAAATCATGTGAATGTGACCATAAAATGTAGAAAGTCAAGCTTTAAAAACACAATGTTTTTTGGCATTTCAGCTGATCAACATTTTTACAAAAGTAAATAAATAAATAATCCACACAGTTGTTTTAACGCCAACACCCCAATTTCGTTTCCATGCATATATTTATTTATTTTTAAATACCCTGGAACCTAGAAGTTAACCTATTGGAGTCTTAAAGTAGCAAGGTAGGTTTTGAACAGTAAATGGTACAAGACAATTCTACAATCTACAATCAAGGAGTAATTTCAAAATGCTTCATTGAAGTTCTGAAAGTTCAAACAAAGCAGCAATGAAATTGTCTGTAAGTAGCATTTAAGAGACCATACCATCTTCAAATGTACTAATGAAACATAATGATCATGTTTGCATCAAACAGGCATTTCTTAATGAATTGAGAAAGCGACAACTTTAGTTATCCTTGATAAGAGTCAGTCAAAACCCCGGACATATACGGCCAGTCAGTGAATCTCACACTGTACTACCGACAGACATGCTGCTAGAAACAAAATTAATGTACAACTCTGACAAACTATTAAGTAGAAAGCAAACTTTCTACAGTCTTTCTCCAGCTGTGCCCCGTTTGACGCACCCAACTGCTACATGCCTGATGTTGCTTCCTGAAGGCTTAGGAAGCATGTCTGACTTCATGGATTCCTGACAAGGCATAACAGTGTGAGTGACGCCCAATCCATTCTTAAGTGTCTATGGCCATGCTCAAAGCTTTTCACAGTCTCACAATGTAGAGTTGAGACTGTATTCAAAACTTCAGAATCCCAAAACACCGAAAAAGTCATAACTTCACCAATGTTGTATTGTCTACTTTATCTGCACTAAACACTACCTGCAAAGAGCCATCTGTCCAAGGTGCAACCTGAATGAAACAAAAAGTAATGTCTGCAGAAGGTTCCCTACGTAAGTCAGTTAATATCTGAATCTCAACTATAGTTACAAAACGTTCTAAAAAGTTGACTCTCTCTATAGATATGTCTCAAGCCATGGAAATGTTTTAGCAAACATACCCACTTCTCCAACCTGTGCGATCGACAACTAAATAATATAAACATACAGCCTCCATGACCCCTCATACTACAAGTAATGAATTAATGTAACCAGTGATGATAGAGCACCACAATAAATGGAGCTGCGGTCTCTTTGTACCTTTCCCCAAAGCGCTAAAACTAAACCAGCAGACATTGTATTTATGACGCACCTTCTCCCCGTTTCATCATCGGTTCATCCAACTACAGACTCATTTTTTGCGCTATTCTCCCGACAAGGGGTGCGCAGCTACAAGTATCGACTTAAATAAGATTGAACTAGATGAGCAGAAGCTCTTGGAAATCAATAAATACAATTCTCCTTCGTACCTAGGTGTTGTGTATCCATCTGGGCCGTAGAAGGCGATCAAAGTGGAAAAGATGACCTCGGACACGGTAAACGTGCATTGAGTAAAGCAAGGCAGATGTCAAAACAGCTCCGTATGACATGCAAATGGTGATGCCAAAGTCCTGTATATAAACATTAAGAGATTAGGATAGGCGCGTCAGCTCTTTACTATTATCCCAATTCGTGAATTAAACATCGTGATAGTTGTTTGCATACTCCAACTAAAACGGTCTGACGAATAAATGCATTTCCAAAATCTCACTAAATTGAGCTCGAGTACCAGGTGAATCCTTAAGAACAGCAACTTCAATACTAACGTGGTTACAACAGCCGAGTCTGATATATCCGTCTGAGTTTAGGCTCGCTCGTTAAGCGTATCTACACTTAATCATAAAACTTTCAACTACTTTGGGATAACTTGCCTGTGGACGAACAATCACCATGCCAACAGCGTAAGTTAACATGTCCATTAGGGATTGCAAGGACCTCTGCACGCCACCAACCACTCCTCTTTCTGCCACTGGCACAGACTCCTGCCGAAATCAAGGGAAAAATCAATGACGAAATAAAAATCAATTTCTGTGAAATCACCGCATAATACCTTGAATGAGTAATGAGGAGGGAACCATAGAGCGGGGTTTTAAATACGAATGATTCAAAAAAATTGGTTCGCTTCTCATCTCAGTTTCTAAATTCCCGAGCCTGAAGCACTGGGAGTTGGACACAAAGAAGATGGATCCCAAAAGAAAGTGCTGTGGGGTGGGTCGAGTGTTGACCTGCATGAGCTGAGTCACTGATAGATCAAACAACCACAGACCAAGACGTGACGCTGCCACGCCACTAATCAGCAGAAGTGAGGCCACTTTTGAGTTGTGGATCCATACGGAAACAACGCATACTGACAGCAACGACCACTGTTCAAAAGCCACGTTTGCGAAGTCACGTTAAAAGAAATTCCTTACACCTATACTGACATGTTTGACAAGATGCAGATGCAAGAACAAAGTGCGTCTCAATAGGTCAATCCTCTTTTCTTGTAAGAACAAGGAACTATGACTTGGAACTAGATGTTCGGCTTCCTGTAACTTGAATGCAAGCTGTTTAAGAAGCAAAGAAACGATTACTGACGTTAAAATACCTCGAAGTTACATCCACTATTGTCAATTTCTTCACAGGGGACTGAGATCTCACCTGGATCCAAATGGACCAGTTGCCCGTGCGAACAGTTTGAAGGCGAGCATGTACAATTGGGAAGATGAATGTGGCTAAAATTCCCATCATTGCTGCTACACCACGAGCAAGTCCTAACACATAAGGAGGAATGCCTCTCCAACTCAGAAATGCCGACATCAATGATCCAAAGCTGCACCGCCCACGCCCACGTAATCCTTGGATTGAGATAACCAACATAATGCACCAGCATATCGCAATTATCAGGTTGACATATTGAATTCGAGCCAGTAACATGGAAAGCTTTCATTCCTTCATTAAAATAAATTGATAGACTATGAACGATATCACTTCAAGATGTGACGTAGACAAAATCCTCTCGAAAATACACTCAACGCCACAGCCTTGAATTTGAATACCTTAACTTCAGAGATACAGCGAGAAACGTACCTCAATACAGTAAAGTAGAGAACTGCAAGAGCCAGTCCTGCTAGCACGGCTTCCTGGTGCATGTAAGTGACCCAACCTTCAATCACCGGTAGCTTCTTCAGCTTATTGAGAAAGGTAGACTGTCGGGATGTGGTCTGTTGGCCTGTATTTTTCAGTAGGCTTACTTCTTCGTGGCCCTCCATCTTTTGATAATAAATAGTACAAAACGATTAGTACTATCAAGGCTGATGCAAAAAGTACCTAACTTAAAAACTCAAAACAGATATTCGCTGATGTGTCCTCAAGCACAAGAGTCTCAAGACCATAGCAGTTAAGAACAGTTTCGGACTGAGGCCTGCAATTGAAAAGATAAAGAAGGGAAAGATTCAAATACCTGAGACATATTGTCTCTCTCAAAGACGCTCAATTCCACTTCTTCAGCGTTTGACTCTGCAAACTGGCTTGAGGCTTGGTAAGCTTGGTGTGCGGTGCTCTTCTGTTGCAAGGCGGGCATGGAAACGTACACATGATGGAGAAGCCAGTATTCAATCCCGACCGAAATAATGTTCCATACCGCGATCAAAACAGGACTTGCGAGCACCGACACGGAACTCATCATGAAACCAACGACTATTGGAGCTAGGAGTTTGCAACTGAGATCTATACGGCGCATGACTGAATTAATTTTTGTCAATGATCCTGGTGCTTGCTTCTCCGCAATCAAAACTACCCTGCGCCAAAAATCAATAAGAGTGAGCATGATCACTTCATGAAAACTCACCACACGAGAAAGGAATAATGTAAAAATCATTAAATTGATTCTGGCATTGGAGTCTGTGATAGCAAGAGTTGGATTAATTTAGGTACCACTGTTAGAAAATGAGGCTACACCGCAGGGTAATCAAGAACCTAATAATTAATATTCAACTGAAATATACGAGACTTAAGAGCTGTACCAGTCGCGCTCCACCACTACATCCATAGCCATTCCTGCAAGTGCGCTGATTGCACCGAATACATTCACAATAACAACCAGCATCACAAAGACACTGAATCCTCCTGGGGTAGCCCATGGATGGAGCAAGAGCATGACGACAGCCAAACCAGCTGCTACAACAGATCCATTTTGTATACCCAATGAAAACTGCACCATCTGGACTCCAACGCCAACATCTTCAAATCATACGCACCTAAAAGCAGAAAGAAAAATGCAACCAACACTTCGACTTGGACACAACTATAAAGAGAAATACAAAGTGAATCTTCAACTTCTATGGCCTCGAATTCTTGCATGCTCTGACACAATCTACTTCATTCCTTGGACCAAGACTGTTATGCGAATTCTAGCATTTATGAGTTCTTAAGATATCCTTCCTCTAGAGAATCCACCAAAGGAGTTGTGCAGAAGCCGTACCCTCAGCCGGGGACATTTATCCACCAGATTCCCAACAAGAACACCAAGAGTAGCTACAGAAGCAGTTTCCACAAGACCATAGATAGCAACGAGTAGTAGTGAATTGGGCCACACTTGAATCATAAATAAGCCCACCGCAAACTCCCACATCCTGCGTGGTCATTCAGCCAAAACTCAAATTAAAGATTGATTTAGAGTTTATTGCCCACACAAAAACAAGGCACATTGGCATAACTGCGGACATAACGTGATAATTAGCACAACCCTAGGCTGAAGACAGAATTTTCCTCAGGCAGGCTGTGAAATCGAACTCACGACCGAAGGAGTGACCTATACCTGTCTCCCCAGCGGGAAAGAAAATGGCTCCAATACAGACAGTGAACGAGCCTACTCCAATTCTCCATCTCTCCATCTCTGGCTTCAACCCGGAAATGCGATTTGCCTCCAACCTCGGCAAAATCATGACTCAAAGCAAACCTCCTCGGCATTTCCTGTTCAATACCTCCAACATCCGAGTGCCGTCCAGGCAATAATCTCTCAATCTCGGATTCCATCTCTTCAGCAGCGACCTTCGCCATGGGACGGGAAGAATGGGCAGATTCAATCTCCATGACAGTATTGCAACTCAAGGTTCTCAACAAAGGAATATCACCCACCAGACGGGTTCAAGCTTTCGCCTCAGAAAGGACCCGTCACTGGGGAACCAGCTACATTACACCCCACAAACTGCCATACTTTCGAGAGAAACCTCACGTACGTCTTGAGCGAGTACATGGTGGCATAGAAAACAGACTGAAAGGCATGGCCGAACCCCGAGAAATTCTACTGCAACTCGGCAACCTCAACAATCCCAACCCCCCAACATCCGTATCTTCTCCATCAGAGCAAATTCAGCACCAGGACAGACCCCCACCCACTGAAATCCTTTCGAGGATACCGGAAGAATCAAGACAGATCCACCTGAATCCTCGAACGGCTAATCTTCACTTGCAATAACTGCATTCTTTTCACTCAAATTCATCGCGGCCAGCACGCACACACAAACACACAGCTTCCAAGAGCCTCATGGTGGTGGAGCCACTATCTTCATGGTCGTTTTGTGGGCTTTGGCAACTTTGTGATCATGGAAAGGTCACAGTTTTAGTTTAGTTTTATTGAATTTTCTTTTTGTGTTCTTTTATGGAAAGACAGTGAAGTTAGTCTTCAGTTCTCTTTTTTTTCTTTTCATCAAAAATAAAAATAAAAATAGTTGGAATTTTACAACTGTGATGTGAACGACTTATCCGTTTGGGATAAATGTTTGGTAAAAACGTTTGCAACTGTTTGCTAGTTTGAAGTTATTACAGATTTACATTGCTTTCAGAATATAAAACACTTCGTGAAGTATCATGTGTGTTCTTAATGAAGCACTTGTGAAATTCATCTCAGATTCAATATGACATTTTTAATGTATAGGATTTAATTGAAGGAAATCCCAAAATAAAATAAAATAAAATAAAAAATCATTCATGGTATGTACATTTACTGCTCTCTTACTATGCTATAAAAATTATTAATAAGTTAAGATATTAAAAGTAATTTTATTTATTTTTACTTATTTTTTAAATAACAGTTGTTGTGAATGTATTATTACTAATTCAACCAAATTGAGTGTTGATTTAAGTATTTCTTTAATGAAATATTTTCATGGAAAAAAAAAGTGGATTTTTTTGTTTTAGTTATGGTTCTAACTGTAATTAAATATAGAATAAAGTCAATTTACAGAAAGGCACATTGTAATTTATTGGTCTTTTTGCCATGTTTTGTAAGACTGTAATAGAAACTATAATCTTTAAAGCTAACAAATGAAACAACATTGAATGAAGAAAATAGTGCGTAAAGATTTAATTACATAATTCATATACTTGCTTGTGTTATTCGTAAAATTGAATCTAAAAAAAAAATTACATATCTTCAACAAAAAATTAAAATCTTAGCTAATTAAAAATATATCTTAATTGTAAAATAGTAAGAATACAACAATGTTTACAAATAATCATATATAAATAGATAAAATCATAGCAATTTTTTAAAAACATGATAAAAAAACTTATAAATAATATTTTTTTTAGGAAAATGTCAAAATGATCTAGGTTTCAAACGATATTTTGATTATATATATATATATATTAGAAATATATATAAATTATTAATAATATCTTGTTTATATATATATATAAAGGGATTTTTAAATAATTTATGTAATATTTTTACAATGAGTTAATAAATTTAAAACAAACAAATAAATTAATACTTATGTTTTCAAATGCTCATTTTCTACTTTTTTCAATTTTAAATATCATGTTACTACTATTACAAAAGTTTTTAAATTTTGAATTATTAGATGTAAAATTTAAACCATTTTTGAGGTGTATGAAAATTAAATTCAAATAATATTCATTTACAGCACTAAGAACTTCATTTATGGCACTAAGAATGTAAAAATATAACATATAAGGAATAAATTAATGGTGAAAAATTAAAATAAAGTTTTAGAATAAAAAGTGTTTTACAATCTGAAACTAGTGATTGAAAAACAAGTGAAATTTATAATTAATCTTTAATTGGCATATGTAATAAGTTTTATTTATTTATTTATTATTTTTTTTCCCTTGTGTTGTTTCAAACATTTTCTAGTAACATAATTGAAACCCTTGAAAAATCATCAATTTTTCAATTCAATTTTTTTTCATAAAAAATTATATACATACATACATACATACCCACATACAAGTAAAAACCCATGTCATTGGGCCCTGCAATCTTTGGCACATCCACCCATTTCCTTGTTTCTATGTTCCCACGTTCCCTTATTCCATGAGTTCCCTTCTTTACAGCCAATCGTAAGACTTCTTTGTCTAACATGTATTATACCCCAGTTGTCTTATATGAAAGATATATGTTGTGACTTAAAAAAAGAAATATATAGTACAGGATCATAATAATTTCATGTTCTAAACTAATCAAAAAATAAAATAGTTCAAATTTTCTATACACAAAAAAAGTAACTATTCAACTTCATCTTCTCCAAAAAAAATCCTCCAATATATCTGATCATATATATATATATATATATATCTATATATCTATATATTTCTCAGTTAAATATATACATAAGAAAACCGTTAACTAATGCAGTCGGCAGTGCCACAGTTCGTTGGTTCAAACCCGCACGGAAATAGGGGATACGCGGTCACGGAGAGGGGGGTCACACGAGGGGCGAGTGAGTGAGAGGGGCGTGGGCATGGGGGGTCATGCTGCGTACTGTCGACAGGGTCGGGTCATGAATGTGAAACCAGACATGGGAGAGAAGGCGACGGGTACGGTAGGGGGGAGGGTCTCCCTCGGGGACAGGGCCAATAAAGATTCGACAACCAGGGATATGTCGGAACTGCACCTCCCATAAGTGCCGTATAGCACCAGCACCAGTTAGAAAGTATGTAACAGCAGCAGCAGGACCCTCGCCCCTTTGAAAAACTAAGAAGAAGACAGACAGGCTCTCTCTCACACACTCATACACAACACACACAGCCTCACAGACTCACAGACTCACTGAACCAGCGAGAGAGTACAACAGAAACAGAAAAGAAGAGAAAGAAGAGTAAGGAAGGGAGGGAGGGACTCTGATTCATCCCGCCACCATTTTGTTGGTTTAAGGTCGGCGGGGCTGACTGACCACGACGCCCAATTTTGCAGTGCCGCTCGCTGTTACTACTCCATTACGGCGCCCATCCCGCTCGTCGTCGTCGTCGTCCTAGCCAGCCGTATGATCATCGCACCCCGTCTCTGTTAGAAATGCCGTCTGCCTGACCTTTCCGACCTGGCGTTACACCCCCCCGTTAGAGACCCCGATCAGAGAGAGAGAGAGCATCCATACTGCGGCGGGCGGTCCAGTAGGGTGGTTAATTGATGAGGCAAGGGAGACGTGACTTCACTATCCTCGCTGTTGCTGCCGCTCTTTTCATTCCATTCTAACCCTAAGTAGGAGGGAATTGGTTTGCTGTGCTCGCATTAGCCTGTGTGTGCAATGCGTTAACGGTCCAGAATAATTCCGTTTGGTCGGGGGTTGTGAATGGGGGAAAAGGGAGTGCGTTTGTGGCGAGGAAGGTTTTGAGCTCGTGGTCGCTTTGTTCATGTTCTTTTATTTTTATTTTTATTTTTACATCGAGCGTAGAAAGGGCTTGCCCAAGCTATGCGATTTTGGAACTAGTGCTGGAACTTTGGATGTGTTCCATGGGTTATGGTTTTCATCTCTTAGTTTTTCGCTGCGGGAGGTGTTTGAGCTGGTCTTGTACTACTGCAGACGTCCGAAGGGGATCGGAGCTTGATACGAAATCGCTCATTACTTTATACTTTTTTAGTTTCGAATATTTTTCATGCGGTCTGGTTTGAACTTCAGAGGTTGACTCCGTCCAGATGTTCCCGAGGCACGTTGATCGTAGTTACCAAATTTAGACGTTAGAGAGGAATCTTTGCGCTTTAGGAATAAGTTTTCCGTGTTCTCCCAGTGCTTGTTTGTGTGCAATGTCTAGGTATTGTGTCATGGAGGACGCTTCACATTCGAGGAACGCCAGCGTCTGCAGCTTGCGTCGCTCTCTTACAGCTTCTTTCGTCATCCCCTTTTCGCTTCCCACAGCTTCGTAGTCGTTGCAGTGATAGAATGAATGAATGTGGGAAACTTTGAGACCAGTACAATTGGCCTGTAGCACGTGGACACAACTGCAGTATTCATGTTTATGTAGCTGCAGCACAAGAGGGAAACTAAGATTGTAGGTAAGAGCAGGTGGTTCTTGAGATAGAACCCCATAGTCTCGCTTTCGAAGTTTGTAAACACCGATTCAGCGTTGGCAAAAGCACTTGTGAGGCTGCCTCAGATGGGTTTGTCGAAGGAGCTAAATATCGGGGTCAGATCGGACGGTAAAGCATGAATGACGAAAGTGGGCCTGGTTGGGTGAGCGTGATTTGCAACTGTTCAAAGCTAGGATGCTTTGCTCCAGGGATCAGCGCGAGTTCTATTCGAAAATCAGCTCTTCGTGTAGGACCGATAAGAGGGTCGGGGTTTGATTAGAGCTTATTAGGTGATCAGGATTTTAATTACTATTATTATTTTGATATCCTTAAAGTCCTAGTTCCCCTCTTTTAACTTTAATATTACAAAGGTGAAAAACAAGTCATTATTAAGGTGGCGGTAAGGTCTTATCATGGGAAAAGGGACAATTGATAGGAGAAGACCTGATGGAGAACTCACAGTAGTTCGAAGGCTCATCGATCCTAGTGAATCTGAAATTGCTGCTACTCCTACAATACCCGAGGACGCAAGTTTACGACAGGCACGAGAGTATGACAAGGGATGGGATGGGTCATTACGCGGCCTCGATGGAGGTGCTTCATCCTACGATACTGTTGGGGTTCCAGATAATATTTCCGACGTCGGAAGGGAAGAGCCCAGTATAGCATTCATTGCTTCAGGAGAAAATAACAATGTGGAATCTTCTTTGGTCTCGAGGCGTGTTTCACAAAACACAGAAATGGGAAGACTCAGACAGCTAAATTCTGAGAGAGATCTTGAAGAAGCTTCCAGTTTATTATTCAATAATCCAATGAAATTGCAGCTGAAAGCTCAAATTCTGGTGTTGGGAGATCTGTTGTAAGTGGTGTTGCTTAGGAACATGTCATACTTTCGATATGTTATTTTATGACTATCAAAAATTCTTGGAATCAAAGTTTGTAAGTGCATTAGTAATGCTTCATGTTTCTAAAGAGTCCGGCATTCGTGTGGCTTTGCATAAACTAGCTGTTAAGTCCTTGAGAGCACATTTCTCCTCATATTCAATTATGTACATATCTGTGTGTTTATATCAAGTTTACTACCAATAGCTGATTTGCCAATCTGCTTCTCACCGATTTACACGTCCTTGTAATGAATTACTCACTTGCGGTTTTGCCTTCCTCCTTCCCTCTCTCCCTTTTCCCTTCTCTCCTCCCCTTTTTTCGCATCATGTTCTCCAGGAAGGGTGTAGTACCGAGCTCGGATTTACTGAAGGAGGCTTGTTCGAAACTTGTTGAAGGTGTGTTTCAGTTCACATATGTTTTTGGCAATTCGGGGGTAGTAATGGTTCGTCTTACTTTGAGATGGATTTTTCGAGATGATCAGCTGTCTGTATGTTGCGTGTCTCTTTCTTGTATTTTGGGTTGACGAAGATGTCAGATGAAGATGTGTGATGTTTCTGGAGTATAAAAGTTAGAAGACTGTCTTCTCAGTTGCATCTTTCTTGGTCTTGCCTGATTCATGCTGAACTTGATGCTTCAAACTGTAAAAGTCCATAAAAGTATGGAGTGGAGTATTTTAGCTTCTAAACAGGATTCAATAAGATACGACATTTGTGGCAAGCAACCTTAAAAGTCTTCAGTGCTATCGATGCTTAAATTTGCTGCAATCTCGAATCTATGTCATTTTATAATTTTCTTGTGAAATACACTAAAGAAAAACACATTATCAATGTGTTGTACGCACAATTGCTTCTGGTACTGCAGGAATAGTCTAATTTTTGAACTAGTCAAAACATTGTAGTTTTTAATGTCGTTGCATGAAGTTTTCTAACTATTTCCATCGCTGTGGTGCCTTTATTGATATTGTTTGAATATTTCAGGAGTTGAAACTAAGTTTTTCGAGCCTGTTGTTACCCAACGTGGTGTTCAAGACCTACAATGCAAGATGACAAAGATTCCCAATGTCCCCGGAGAATTTAATTTTCGGAATATAGAAGATGAGTTATGTGTTCCAGGAAGACCGTTAACTTCAGAGGAGCCCCCATCAGATGAAAAAGAATTTCTCTCTAGTGACGATGGTTTAGCACGAGAGAGAGATCTTGCAACTTCAGGGCATTTGATGATCACACAAAACAACATAATGACAGCCAGGTCAAATTCAAATGTGGGAGAAGAGAAATCCCAGGCTGCCGGGATTAGTGGTCAAGACGATGATAAGCATCTTAATTTGGCGCAGGCCAGTGCGCAGGATGCGTTAACAACTGCTACATCTGCTCTTGCTCAGAGTCACATGGTGTGGGCTCGCCTTCATTCTCACGATCATTCGGAAGAAGGAGCAACTAGAGACGCTCGAATTGCGTCTGTTGCTGCTACTGTTGCGGCCGCTGCTTCAGTTGCGAAAGCTGCAGTTGAGGCTGCCCGAGCGATTGCAGAAGTATCAATGAATGCTTTTATTCAAACTGGCGCCTGCCACGCTGTTAAAACTGGAGCAAGCATACCTGAGTTTGGATCTAAGAATTTCTCACAATCACTGCAGGTATTATAATGAACCTGTGATATTACACCGAGCTAGTTTACAGCGGTAGTAAGTTCAATACAATGCTCCGAATAATCTTTCCCATATTGCCTCTAGGTCATAGGAGGAAGCATGCATACAGCACGCTGCTTTGTGAGCGTTAGGAAGCGATTCGTTATTAACTAGCCTTGAAAGTGAGTTGTAAAATCCTATTGAGAATACACAGAAGAGGAATGAATTTCTGTTAAAGGAATGTATATTGTACGAGAAAGTATTTTCGTGAAAACTATAGAAGATAAAATAGTCAGCTGGTTATATTGTAAGTGAAGCCAGCTGATCGTGAAGCAATTGCAGGTCACTAGTTGGGATCAGACTCATCATAGCATCAGGGAGAACGCCACTACAGCATCGCATCCAAAGACTGACATAGTGGAATCTGTTGTTCAAGCCGCTGGACGAGCAGCAGAAGCTGCCTCCCAGGCAGGAACAGTTTTAGTGAATACAAATCCACTGATCACAGCGAGTTGTTGGGGTGGCTTTTGGTCGCGGAAACAAACTGAGGTGGATGGAGAGCATGAGCGGAGCGAATATGGTGGAATGAACGAAGCCAATGAGATGCATGCAGTTTATGGAGTGGATGAAGTTGATGGAAGACATAAAGTGGGTGCGTTGAATCTGACGGATGCTGTGAATGGAGCGAACGACTTAGCCCGAGCGGGCGAAAAGTATGTGGCGCTGGAGCCGGAAGCTATGCATGCAGAGAACTACGTATTTCAGAAAGAACTGAATGCGGCGATGGATACCAACGTCCATGAAGATTATAAAGTGTATCAAAATGTAGTGAACCACGAGATCTCTAATGATGTGGCTGCAGCTAATGAAGAAGCGTCCGCGGAAAATGAAAACGAGGACGATCGCGAAGTGGCTGCGGCGTGTGAAGGCCAAGGTGAAGTGGGTTTGGTAAATGTTTATGACGACAAAGCGATTGTAGAACAGGAATGCGAGGTGAATCTGGTGAATGAAGACCAAGACCCAATGGCTGGTGCGATTGATGGCAAGTTAACTGCTACAAACAAAGGTGAAGTGGGTTTTGCAAATGAAGACCAAGACGACGTGTGTGAACCAAATAAAGTTTCTGTTGTGAAAGAAGTTGATTTACATGAGTTGGCTGTAATGGATATAGTGGATGTACCGAATGAGATTGCTGCAGTGAATGAAGTGGATGTGTCAAATGAAACGATGGAACCAATAGAAGAGGGACAACGTATCAATTCAAGTCTAGAGAAATTCAAAAGAGAGAGAGGAAGATGTTTTGAAGTACCAAGCAGAGCCAAGAGTTTCAAGGAATTAGCTGGAATTTCCTCCACTACAGCTCCGATCCAGACTGTAGAGAATGCAAAACAAATGCAGCTTTATTCACCTACAGGTCGAAGCAAGGATCGAGATGAAAACGTAGGAGGGGGAAAACGGAGTGCAAGGCATATTGAATCAGCACCTACGAGCTCTTCTGAGAAGGATGCAACCATGCGGGTTTCAGTAGATCCTGGCGACGAAAGTATCACACGAGAGCCGTCAGAGAAAATTTTGGATGCGTCTGTTGTAGAGGTGTGTGAAAACTAGTTCAGAGTCAAATCCAATAGATTTCAATTACAGAAGTCTTAGTGACTGAACTTATATCACCGTCCTTGTTAGAATGTGACCTCTTTGATTCATTCTCTTCTTTTACAGTTGAAAACGTGCTAATTTAATTCTTTATTCTTTCAGGTCATGATTGACGAAGTAGGATTGAGAGGTGCCTGGTTCTTAGGCAAAGTCATCAGAATGACTCCGAATGAAGCCTTTGTAGAACTAGATGACCTTCTGACTGAAAATGGTCAGTACTCAAAATCTTGTCAATTTTACATGTACATAAGCCGCCTCTCTAGGCTTCCCGTTGATTTTGTTTTCCAATACCTATTGAAGCGTGTACGAAAGTCAGCATGACACCTGTTGTAAGGTGATTCTAACTGAAAGATTAAAGTTTTGATCTTTGAAGGGCTTTCTAAAGAGAAAAATGTGCCTTCTCTAGAAATATCTATTCTCTGGCATGTGCAGTTATACATAGATAGAGTGATTCGATTTTAAAGAATGACTTTCACAGAGATGTTTTCCGGTGTCATTTTTCTAATTTCTACGCATTGATTATGATTAAGTATGTAGCTTTTATCTTCTGCAAGCTGAGCAGTTGATTAGATGAAATATGTATAGCACATATTTTTCTCAAGTTTTGATGCCTCTTTCTCTCCCCTCCTCTCTCCCTCTCTCTTTCCCTCTCCCATTCTTTCTTTCTTCCTTAAGTCTTGATCAACTCATGAACTGAATGCTACAGTATCACTTCCACCTCTTAGCTTACTTTGTCGTTTTCAAATTATATAATCCAGTGTGTTTCATGAGTTACTTTTGTTCACAGTGAACCTGAGAGGATATGCTTATTTAAAATTAGCTGTTGATACGAATCAAATAATGTTCATGAATGCAGGCAAGGTGAAGGCTAGAGAGTGGTTTCCTCTTGTACAAGGGAATACTCCGAATCCTTCACGACGACACGTCCGGCCTGTGCACCCGTTCAGCATTGTTGGTGAAGCAGGTGTAAGAAAGCAACGGCGTGTATCATTAGTATCCCAAACTTGGAACATAAGCGATCACGTGGATGCTTTTGTTCATAACGCGTGAGTTTACTGTACTTTTTGCAAGTAGTGTGTATAATTTGTGATTGTCGTATCCAATGTAAGCTTCGTATGGATCTTTGTCGCATCGAAAATTAGACGATTAGTTATTTTCGAAATTAGGAATAATTGAGATAGCTGGAGAAGGCTGCTACATCTGGAAAATTTGCACCGTCTGGTTTTGTTGTCTTCTGAGAGCTCTAGATATAGATAACATTCCTTGCTATATGGTCGTGAGTAAAAATAATGGTTTAAATATGTATTCTTAGGCTGTTTGTAAGTTTATCTAGTTTAGGAATAGATTTGGTCGTTTGCAACTATTTCAAGTTATTAACACCAGCAGGGGCCTGATTATTCCTATTCTTGTGTGTGAAAAGTAGTTTGCTGAGTGTTTATGTGGAGCTTTTCTTTGTGTGCAAGTGCGTGACATTAAGAATGTTGTTTATGACAACCATCATGTGGCACATCTGGATTCAGGTGGTGGGAAGGGATTGTCGTGAGCTTAAATGATATGGATGCAACCCAAGCCACCATCTGTTTTCCAGGTTTGAACATGTTTCACACAAGCCATCTGTTTGTACTTCATATCATGCTTTTGTTATGAGGTCCTTGTTAAGATCTTATAGCAGACTTGTGTGGGAGATGAAGTTGTAGTAGTCGGTAATATCCATGAATTTCTTTGAGATTCTGCTGTCTATGCTTTGCACTGCATTTTTGCGTTGCACGTATTTTCCATTAGCAGTCTACTTTTCTCAAAGTTGTTCAATGTCATTACTTCATCTGGCTAACAACTACGAAATTAATCTCTTGCTGTGTAGGGGAGAGCAAAATACAGGTTGTAAAGACGTGGAATTTGAGGCCCTCTTTCAAATGGAAGGATAATAAGTGGATACCGCTGAAACATTCTGAGCTGCTGGAGGTAAACTAGTTTCAATAGTCTTCATGTTTTACGATTGCTGAACAGTGAATGTGATGTCCAAGTAAGAAATCAGCAAACCAAATCTCCTTATGGAAGCACTTAGTATTCTGAAATGGATTACAAGTCACTGAGAATATAAGAACGACTTGATCTTGCTTTATATTATGAAAATTCATACGTGCATGTTTATTGAGACAAGGGTATAATGTCACCAATTTCCCGGGTTTGTCCATGACTCGTGTTCTCGTTCGATTGTAGTCATAGTGTTCTGAGTTGAAATGTGTTTTCGTGAAAATTCATTGGATTTCTACCCTGAACGATTAAATTTTTGGAGGTTGGTTGACAAGTTCACAAAGTTGGATTTTATTATAAATCGCTGGAACCAATATCTTATGTGGAGGTATGCGTCATAAATGTAAAGGCAGAGTGTGTTGTGTTGCGGTATCTTTTGTTAGTTTCGAACTCTGAAGTGATGTTGTTTTGGAATAAGTAGAATCAACGACCTTGGAAGCGACAAAAATTTCGAGACTTGAGTTGGGAGCTTTTGAATAATGGGCCTGATGAGCTGGTTACTCAGAAATCAAACGGTGAGACCAGTGATGGGAAAATTCTGAGGACGAAACTTCATGAGGACCGTGCCTTTATTTGTGAACTCACATCTGCTCAAAACGCTCGCCAATCACCCGCTAGGGATCAGGAGGAAAGTTTAACACCCGTTCAGCAACCAGGGCAGAAAAAAGCAGAGGTCAAGGGAGGTGAAATCACCATGAATTGCAAGTGCCGTGAAGAAACATAAAGCGCTTGAGAAGAATGTACTGCCTCCAGGAACCTGCACCAAGATATGCTCCTGTGGACGAAAGCACGCCAGCAGCATCTGTACGCAAAATCGTGCGAAAAATTTGAAATTTCTTTAGTAAGCGAAGTTGACGCGCTGGAGAGACGAAGACGGTTGTCAAAGCGACGCTCCATTGGCAATGTATAATTCTCAACCCGGTGAATGTGATTCCTTGGTAAAGTGTGATTGCTTCCGAGAGGTGTCAGCAGAAGGTGCCATTGCTAGTTCGAGCTTCCTGAGCTACGGCATTACAACGAGCAAGACACATTATGATCACAGCATGAATCTCTTGCTTTGCCAAGAAAAGAAAGGTGATTTATCATTCATTGGCCTTCCGTGAGGTTCTGACTGACTCTTTTGTGCATGTTGATATGGACAGAGCGTTTTTTGTGACGACTGTGTCCGAGGTTCTTCCAATATCCCACTAAACATGTACGAAAGATCAGGAATCGTGGACTGATTAGTTGCAAGAGTCTAAGTTTTTGAGGACTTTTATATTTCAACTGATATTTTCCAAAAATAGGACTCTAAACGACTAGAGTAAGTCTCATAATCCACATGACTAGGTAAAATGGTTTTGTGAAAGATTATTTTTTGAACAAGAGAATCCGTTCTTGAATGGATTTTCGTTTTTGTTTTCCTAACTTATGCAATATTAGCAAGGTATTGTCTATTTCTTAGATCCTTCAATAATATAAAAAAACTCTTTGCAAAAAGAACCTTGTTTTTGTATTGATTTCTTCTCGTGCAGAGTTGTAGTTATTCTGTAAAGAATTGATAGTTCTACTTGCAGCAAACACAGGAAAAAAAAAGGTGAGAAGTTTGTAGTTTTTAATTTCTTCTCCCATCTAAACTATAATCTTCCATTATGTAATTACTACGAATTTTACTTTAGTTCAATACTTAAATCAGAATTAAATCATGATTTTGTTATGAACAATAAAAATAAACCCTACTTCAATATTTGGCTCTTATAATTAAGGTGGAACAATATTAAATCTTACAACCATCTTAAAGATCTATCAAATTTTTGAAAATCTATCAAATTTTTGTTTGGTTTTTGAAGTTGCTGCATTCGGTTTGGAGTTAAGTTCCCCCGCACCTGGGAATTTACTTTTGGAGGAATTAGTCATGCTTAAATCGATACCAAGAAGAATGTTCTAAATGCTCCAGCCTGGGCAAATATCCGTTAACCATCAGGACTGAGTGGCAATAGCATTTGGATTTCGAGGAAAAAATCAGGAGAAAATGCAAATATGATTCTTGTGTATTTTCCAACGAACTTCTCTTTTTCCATGCAGAAATCTACATCTCCCGATGTTGTCGAACTTCCACATTTCCAAAGCTTGAAATGAAACACTCTCGCACTTGATCAACACCAATTTGGTGTGCGCATGATTCATCTTTTACATTTTGTGACTAACCGACATTGACTCACTGTGCTCAACTTCGGACAACGACGCAGTGTCGGACGTGCGAACGCTGAACTTTAGTGCAGTTGACCTATTACATTTTTCTCCGACTCCGGTGGAAGGGTGCTTGACGTCCGCAACAGGGTTTTAAAACTTGAATGAAACTGGTTGATCTTGAGAAACTTATATGAATCCTCACGTGCTCTAGCAAATGATCAACTCTTGATAGAATTTCAATTCCCGATCCATTTCTTGTTCACCAAAACAGTTCCTTGACAATCGGATACCGCTTGCATTTGCACTTAAATGCTAACTTGTCTTCTGACACACAATAGGAGTGGCATAGTGAGAAAATGGGAGGAGAAATGAATATGGTGGAACTAATCCACATCGATGCACTTGAACACTGCGATCGTGGATAGTAATAAAAGAACAAATGAATTATTTAATATAATGGGGGATGGTGTCCACCTCAGTTCAACTTCCTCACTCCACTATATGTTATTCCTCGGAGATAAAACATGACATATTCTCATTGATTTCGTATTCTTTATGTATATTACTTCAAACTATCTTCCCACTTTGACACCCGCCAGTGTTTCTAGGTATAAAAAACCCCTAGGAAATAATATATAGGTTGAATATAGAACTGGGTGGTCCGGTAATTCTCACTCCATCACTAAGCTTGTTTCTATTCGTCTCAAGACTGAGACAACATGTAACTGAGTTCCAGAATCTGAGCCAGGCTATCGATCGAAATCAAAATCATTTATTGAGCAGGTGAGATCGGGTTTTCGGCCATGTGGAGAAATTTCATTCAAGAGAGGGTAAAGGAACAGGCTGTCAGGTATCGGTCAGATGTGGACCGAATCGATGATGTCCAAAGCCGTGTGATCAATATAAATGAGCAGCTCTATTAATCCAAGCCATGTGCTGATCCAAGTAGAGCGTTTCTTGCTGGGCTGCGCACTTAGAGACCTGCAGGAACAGGGAGTAGTTAAGTCTACTGTTCTAGAGATCAGGGATTGCTTCGTATCATCATTTCTGATACATTTTTCTGATCGCTGCTGTTGAGATTTTCGGAGATTACGAGGGTATCGAGTTTGTCTGTTGTGATGGTGTTGGTGGTAGCATTGTCTATGTTCTGCAGCGCAGATGCGCTGGTTCAAGGGTTCTACAGCAAAAAATGTCCCAACAAGGAGACGATCCTCTTCGACACATTGAAAGATCTTGATGCCAACGACGGGGACCTTCCTCCTATCCTCCTACTTCACTTCCAAGACTGCTTCGTTCGAGTGAGAGGCCTGTCGAGATGTTTAATTCGTCAAGGTTTGTGATCATCGATCATGATATCATACTTGCAGAATAGAAGAATTAATACGATTCGAGGGGCGTAATGTATTTTTGAGTATCTGATTCGCGAAACTTAACGTTGCTCCCTTTTCTGCAGGACGGCGATGCGTCTGTGCTTTTGGACGTTGCTAAGTCGGAGAAGACAGCCGCGCCTGGCGCACGTCTTCTGGGTTTTGAGGCCGTTGAGGCGCTCAAGTCGGCAGTAGAGAGAGCCTGCCCAGGCGTAGTTTCATGTGCTGATATATTGGCATACGCAGCACGTGATAGTGTGTTCCAAAAACATTATGTGTTATGAAAATTGTATCAGAACTATTTTGTGCATGATCTACGTGCTATAGCCTCTAGAACCGTACGAAAGCCTAGGAGGTACAAAGAGCTTTGTTGGAGTTGGAGTTTAATTCTATTGATGTTGATTTTTATTCAATTAAATTCTTTTGGTTGCTGGCAATGAAAACAAGTTTTTTTTTTTGCTCCAATATAGCTTGGTACTACTACTACTTTCCAAATATTGCATTTTGTAGACCATTTGTAAATTGTTCTATTATAATTATTTTTTGTTATTGTATTAATTGTATTTGGCAATAGCATCATCTTCAACAGATCATAGCATTGATTGCATAGATGAGAAAAACTATGGTATATGGATATTTATTATGAAAGACTTGATGCGTATTTGCAAGCTCTACATGCATGCAGATGAGACATTAGAATGTCCTACAGATATTGATAAAAAATTAAAATTGGAATTAAGCAAAGCAAAGCAAAAGAGATATGGGACATATTGGCCAAGATCCACAAGCCCTTGAGAGTTATTATTGACATATTTTTTATAAAGAAATTATGTAATCTTTGATATATGAATGGAGAATCTATGGAGATTTTTCTTGGAGATTTTTTTGATTTTAGAGATCAATATATTGAAGCTGGTCATAAAATAAGCAGATGTAGCATGACATTTCTTACATTTATTGCATTATCAAAATCTTGGGATCTATATGTTTAGTTGATTGCATTGACAAAAAAAAAAAAAAAAAAAAAATCATTGAAGAGATAGTACAATCTATTGTCCTTGAGGAGGAGATGCAAAAGAAAAAGAAGATTAGTTCTCTATTTTTTGCTTTAATAGTGCTTGCAAGAGGAAAAAAATTCTTAAAGAAAGACCATCTACAATAAAAATAGAAGCTTAAAATTGATAAGTCTAAAAGTATTTATAGGACATGTAGACAAAAGAGGCATTGAAAAGGTGATACAAAATGTCCAAAATAAATAGCAATGGTGTAATAAATATTAGAGTTGCTATTATTCTTTCAACTTTAGTGGCATCATTTAATTCAAAAACAATAATTGCATTGTTATCTTAATCATGGCATTATGTATGTATTAATAATGCAATAGATGTTCACATCCAAAGAGATAGGAATAACCTTCTTAATTTTTAGAAAAATATAACTATCCAACTCTAAGGCTATGATGGTGGCATTAAGAAATCATGAGATTCAAGTAAGCTGCATCTAACAATTTTAGATCCTATAAGAAAATGCATTCTTGTAGTTATGAAGGATGTCCATTGCATACTTAAAGCACATGATATTTTATTATCAGTTGCAACTTAATGTAAGAAAGATTGCAAATTTAACTTCGATGTCAATAGAGTTGATTGATTCTACTTTCAAGTGACTCACTTACATAAAGCACACTAGCTAGTAAAGCTTATCTTATGCCATGTAAAATTGAAGAAGTTACTATAGTTTCTAGTTCATCTATTTCGGATTGTATACCTATTGAATGGCATTGAATATTAGTACATGCTTCAATATATATATATATATATATATATATATATATATATAATATAGAAAGTAAAGTAGATGAATTATATTAAAAGTTTAAAGATAAAAAGGTATCACGGACATACACATATAAATCAATAATTACCTATATGATTAGATAAAAATAGATTAAAGTAGGTTGATTCCATCATATCTTCTAAAAAAGCTTCTTAGAAGCTTTATAGACACTTCTTTGACTTTATAGATATCTATGATTGACTTTTTAGATTAGAAACATGGTCAACAAGTTGGCCATATATCACACATGTTGGGTAGCTTGAAGAACAAGCTAACTATGTAGCCTATATATAAAAAACTTGCCTTGTAAGCTGAGGCATGTGTCTTGAAAAGCCAACACATTTTAGAGGTCCTATAGAACATCGCCAAGTTGTCGTATTATATTGCATTTAGCTTGAAAATGCACCAGGCATCTAGTTGTCAAAGATAAAGGAAAAATTGTAACAACAAATAATCAATAACAGTAATCGGCTTTGATAATAATAACCAATAGCGGCAACCAGTAATCAATAATAGTAACCAATAATCAATAGCAGTAGCTAATAACTAGGAATAGTAACCAATAACCAATAGCGGTAACCAAAAGCTAATAGTAGTAACCAATATCTTGTAGTAGTAGCCAATAACAAGTAGTAAAAACTAATATCTAGTAACAATAACCAATATTCAATAGTAATAACCAATATCAAGTAGCAAAAACCAATATTCAGTAGTAATATCTAATATTCAGTAGCAAAAATCAATATCTAATAGTAATAATGAATATCCAGTAGCAATAACTAATATCCAATAGCAATAACCAATATCTAATAGCAAAAATCAATATATAATAGCAATAATCAATATCTAATAGCAAAAAACCAATATCTAGTAGTAATAATCAATATCCTGTAGCAAAAAGTAATATCTAGTAGCAAAAACTAAAATCCAATAATAAAACCCAATATCCTTCAAAAATACAAAACTTTAGCACTTAATTTCTTCCAATCCAACCATTGGATTGAGCTCAAAATTTTTGAGGAGCAAGATAATATTCTTAACTTCAAATAGATGATAATCACAAAAATGTGCTTAAGTGTGGATCAGCCTTCTTGTCCAATCTAAATGCTGAATTTCTAGTGCCAATTTCTTCTCATCAAACCATTCAATCAATCTCAAAATTCTCATATATAAAGCAAAAAAAGTCTACTACCCAAATACATAGCTTTCTTTCCAATCCAACTAGTAGATTGTAAGAAATCTTAAAAATCCTCACTAGACCTAAAATTCTACTTTTTCAGTCCTTGATCCACTTAAACCTCAATAACCCTCAATTCAACTATTAAATCTAGTTAAAATTTACAATACATATTAGATGCAACTATAACCATTAATCTACAAAATTTCACTTATAGATCTGTTATAAAACTCTTGAAATTGCCCAAAACATCAATCCTATTTTATTTCACAAAATCCAAGTCATCTAAAAACAAATTCAACTTTGTAAAGCTCTTACAAAGTCATTACAAATCCAAATCACACAAAAATGATGCTCATAGAAACCCTATCTAGTTTGCTTTCAAATCCTATTCTCTAATTAGCAAAAAAAATCCCCAAATTATTGTTAAGATTCAGTTTTGTACATTAAGGTCTGTTTTTAATCCATGTTCATAACTTGCCCTCGCTGGGTATCAATATCTAGTATTTCTAGGTAATTTTTGCTAAAATTTATTCTTAATTTCTTCCAAAAGATGTCTATATTATTTATTTTTTCAATCTATCTTATTTTATCTTATTTTTGGTCCTTCAAAGTAAGTAGAAGCTATTTTTTTAAAAGGACAGTATTACTACTAAAAGTTTTACTACCTTCCTATCTTTCATCTTTATTTTTTTTTTTACTTTATCTTTTACCTTGGTTCTTCTATAATAAGATTCATATTATTATCTTTGACCATATAATTGTATTACAACATGACAATGTAGCTCCTAGTTAGATAGTATATATAGAGGTAAGAATGAAGCTTTCTTCACTTTTGTTAATTCTTTTCTTGCTTCTAGTCTAGATTTAAGAGTTTCTAGTTTTGTTTTCTTTTAGAAATAGCCATTTTAATTTATTTTTAATATACATATTACTTTATTGCTATTTTGTAACTTTTCATTTAACATAGATTTTTTAGGTTTATGCATCTTCTTGTAATTCATGTCCTTCACAAATTGACAAGAGTACACTTATGATATTAGAGCTTTGTCTTCTCTTGATTAAGAGTAGATTATTTCTTATTCTTCATAAGACATAAGAGTATTAGAAGTTGTGGATTACCTTCTTCTAAACTAATATTATTTTTAGTATCTTCTTTGTTCTAAAGTCCCCTCTTTTGCTTGTCTTAAGCAATATTAGATATTTATTTTCTAAATATTATCATAGCAAAGCTTCTTGAAATGAAAAGTGCAATGACACAAATATAAGAGCAATTGAAGGAGTTAATGCTTGTGATGCATCAACTTAGTTTATTACCACAAGAAGCAACAAGAATGGCAAGAAGTGAAGATATAGATATGATTAGAGATGCTTCAACATCTGTATTCAATTATATCCCTTCTCTTATGGTGGAACACCCTTTTGGTATTAGAGAACCAAGAGTTGCCCTACTTGAGAAGTTTGATGGTATAAGCTCTAAGTTTTGAAGATTTATCAATCAACTACAATTTGTGATTGAACTTCAAATCCAAAGCTATCCAACTCTAAAATCACAAGTTAGATTCATTAGTATATTTCTTTCAAGTTTATAATCATCTTGGTTTTCATCTTTTTTTGAACAACAAGATCCAATATTGGATGATTTTGAAGATTTTTTAATAGAGTTTCAATCCATGTATGGAGAACATGATGTGACTTGTATTGCAACCAATAAGATCCATATTTTACAATAATGCAATCAATCTATAACATTATATGCTTCATAATTTTAACAACTTATAACTGATATCAAATAGGATGATGCTACACTTATTAACCAATTTCTCTATAGATTATAATATGAGGTAAAGAAATTGGTGGTCAATTTACTTGATCCTCAAACATTGAGTAAAATATTTGACTTTACTCTGAAGTGTGATAATTGACTTTTCAAATTTTGATGTGAAAGTTGAACAAGTGGACTTCAATGCCACTATAATTCAATGGCAATATTAATGCCTCTTCAATACATACATTCAAAAGTAGAAGATATATAAATTGATGTGGTATGTTTCAAATCTCTTATTGAGCAAGAAAAGATTTATCGCCGTTAGAAAGGATTGTACTTATATTATAGAGATTCTAAACACACTACTTAATATTATCCAAAGAAGCACTATAATTCTAAAATAAGGAGTATAAATATTAAAGAAGACAATATATCAAAAAACGAGTTTGTCCAACTACAATAAGGATTGTGCAAGTGAAACCTTATACAATATCTAATAAAGGTCCTATTCTCTTCTGAGAACCCTCTTCTTGTTTTATATTAAATATTATTTTAGGACCTATACATTACAAAACCTCTACCTTATTAGATTCAAGAGCCTCAATGTTTTTTAGATGAAGAATTTGCAAAAAGACTTAACATATCTTTAGTAAAGAAAACTAAATCTATTTACATCGAAGTCATAGATGGTCACTCGTTGTCTTCTAGAGATGTTACTTGCAAAATCCTTCCTATAGAAGTAATAACTAATGGTCATAATAGCTGTGTAGTATTTAATATCATTAGATTCCTCTCTAATTCAATTATTTAATATTTATTATAGTTAAAAAAATATAATCCTCGAGTAAATTAAATTTTTCATATTCTTGACTTTTCTAAAAGTATAACTAAGAGTATAGTTAATTAAGTAAAAAATCACAAGTCTAGTATAATTAAACTTATGTTTATAGGTGCAAGAGCTTTCTTGCATGCTACAAAAAAAGAATCACCTTGTGTCATTTATGCCACACCTGTTTCTAATGGTACAAAGACTTCAAGTGGTATTTCAAGCCAATATCAATATTTTTAAGATATATTAGAAAAAAAAATACAAATACTCTTTCAAAACATTATCTCTATGACTACTCAATTGACCTTCAAGAAGGAGCACACCCGCTGTTGTGTTGTAATACAACTATATGGTGAAAATATAAATGAAAAAGATTTTATTAATATTTAGTCAACTTAGATGTTAGAAACAATGGCCAATTCTAGTGCCAATATTCAAGGGCTAGTTAATGTCACCTCATTGTAAGTTATACCACCGTACATGACATCAGCAATATGCTCCATCGGCATCATCGAATCAAGTATCCTCCATACTAAGGAGACAACCAAGATCATTTTCTAATCCTACATAGAACAAGCCTAGTAGGTATGTACTGGTGGAGACTCCCAATATGCTTGATGGGGGTGCAAGAAGACTACTTCATTGTTTTTATTGTAGACATATTGGTCATTATGCTAGTAAATATCCCAATCCCAGAGCCAGTGATGATTACGCCCTATTGTGTGGAAATTACAAGCAGTCGGGGCATACTTATCGACAATGTAATGCTCCATTCAATTTCAATAATCGAGATCAGTAGATCCTAAGCCAAGAAAAAAAATTAAGGAGATAAATCGAGGTCTTCAAGATTCTCTAGTAAATCGGGTGGAATGTGTCTAAGCCGTTCTTACCAGGAGTCAACAAAAAGGAAAAGGACCAATTCAATATTTGGGTGAGCTTGATGCAAAGGGCCAATTTGATCAAATTACGGGGACATCCAATCCAGGTCCTGTTACAGGCCTCTTATCCAATATGAGATCTGACTCGGTTGGACAATCCAATGAGGTCCTGATGTTAGGGACATAGTCCTTAGAACCTTCTAGAGACAAGTTCATAGAAACCTTCTAGAGACAAGTTTCTAGAACCTTCTAGAAGCAAGTCTCTGGAACCTTCTAAAAGCTTCTTAGTTGGTAGAAGATGTTAGGAACATAGTCCTTAGAACCTTCTAGAGATAAGTTTCTAGAATCTTCTAGAGATAAGTTTCTAGAATCTTCTAGAAGCAAGTCTTTGGAACCTTCTAGAAGTTTCCTAGTTGATAGAAGTTGCTTGAGAAGCTTCCTAAATAGGGGTATATATCAAAATCGAGGCAGAAGAGTTCTTCAGTCTCGACAACACATCTCTTGGAGCTCTAGCTCACTTCTCTGGTCTTGTTCTTATATTCATCTGATTAATCTAGTTCTTTCCAGTTCTTCTTGAACTTCTTATTAGATCTCGAGTCTGTATTTTTGTGTCCGTGACAGTTTGTCAAGACTTCACTCACCTTAGATATCAGAGTTAGTTTCTTCCTCATTAGAGTGCGGATTACTCCTCTGCTTGGAAGTGTACTAGGATTTTAGAGGTTGCGGATTACCCTCCTCTAAACTGATACTTCTTTTGTTACAATATTGGAGTCTTATTCTTGTTCGAGAGAGTGGATTACTTCTTTTCTTGAAGCTCTTAAGGCATTTTAGAAGTTGCAAAGTACCCTCCTCTAAACCAATATTGTTTTCTTGTAGAGTCATTTGTGTCCTTCTCTTAGAATGGCCGGAGGCCAAGACATTAGTATGACGGAAAGTTCGGAGTCCAAGTTGGATGCTATCATGAATGCCCTTGCTACGTTATTGCAAAGAACTGCAGAGATTGAAGGAGTCGTGGCAAGGCTTCATAATAATGGAGCATCTGGAATGGCACAATCTAGGTTGCACCAGCCTCAAACTTCTACACTTGGAGAAGCAACTTTGCCTTAGGTTCGACAAGCACCGCTGGTTCTACAACATAAGGAGCCCCGAATTAGCCTTCCGAACAAGTTTGATGGTACGCGTTCGAAGTTTTGAAGATTCGTCAATCAAATCAGGTTAATAACAGTTTTACAGCCCGAACGCTATCCAACGGAGGAGTCACGTGTTGGGCTTGTTGGAACCTTACTTATAGGGTAAGCTCTATCATGTTTACTCCTTTGTTTGAGAAACAATCGTCCATACTAAACAACTTTGAAATCTTTTTGGAGGCGTTTGCGGAAGCATTTGGTGAACAAGATAAGGTTTGATGGGCTACAACAAAGATCCGGTCACTATGACAAGAGATGCGGTCTACATCAGTCTATGCATCAGACTTCAGGCAATTAGCATGTGACATCAATTGGGATGAAGAAGCGTTGATGACTCAATTCTATTGGGATTTAAGGGATGATATGAAGGATTTGCTGTTAACTCTTTCTGATCCACAAACGCTCAACGAAGCTATTAGCCAAGCTGTGAAGTGCGATAATTATCTATTCCAATGCCGCCAAGACCAACGATCAAGATAATATACGGTTTGCCACGCTCCAACTATGTCGGCAAGCAGCGTGAATTCACATTCAGAGGTAGAAGACATGCAAATTGATGCGATACGTGTCAAATCCCTTACTCTAGAAGAAAAAAAACGGCGTATGGAAGAAGGTATATGCTTGTATTGCGGTAAAGAAGGCCACAGAGTTGGAAACTGCCCCAAGAAGCAAAATCGACGTTTGTTCACGAAAACGAGGATGCCCAGCCACAATAGGAACCGTGCGGCTGGACAGTGAAATATCGCAACAACAACCAGGTTCCTTTCTTTCCACTCAACTTGTCCTTTGCTTTACAATCCCTTTACTTATTGGCCCTCAGAAACTGAGAATCTTAGCATTATTAGATTCAGGAGCATCTGCTTGTTTCTTAGACAAAGAATTCGCGAAGTGTCATAAGATCCCTTTAGTACAAAAGTCCAAACCTATTCACATTGAGGTCATAGATGGGCGACCTTTATTTTCTGGTAGTGTTACCCATGAATCAAAACCTATAGAAGTGACGTTTAAGGGCCATAGTAGTCATATTATTTTCAATATTATTAGAACCCCATTAAATCCTGTTATTCTTGGTCTTTCCTAGTTGGAAAAGTATAATCCATCCATAGATTGGAGGTTGTGGAAGATGACCTTTTCCACAAAACTACCCAAGAGCAAGCCTAGTAGAAAACCCCGAATAGAGAAATCCTTATTCATTGGAGTAATAGCGTTTATAAGATCATCTAAGAAAGGCACACCGTTTGTCATTTATGCGGCTCTAACTATCGGGGAAAAGATCTCGACAACAAGTTTACCTGAGCAATATAAGGATTTTAAAGACGTGTTTCAAAAGAAGAATGTAAACATGCTACCGGAACACCGACCATATGATTGCACCATAGACTTACAGGAAGGAGCACAACCGCCTTTTGGCCCAATCTATAATCTATCGTAGACGGAGTTGGCGGAGTTGCAAAAGTACATCGACGAGAATCTAGCCAAGAACTTCATCCGTCATTCAAAATCGTCAGCTGGAGCACCCATCTTATTTGTGAAGAAGAAAGATAGCTCATTGCGGATATGCATGGACTATCGAGGCCTCAACAAGGTAACAAAGAAGAATCGTTATCCGTTACCCTTGATTTTTGGTCTCTTAGAACAACTTGGATGTGCAAGGATCTTTACAAAAATTGATCTAAGAGGAGCTTACAACCTCGTACAAATCAAGGAAGGAAATGAGTGGAAGACAGCGTTCCCTACAAGGTATGGCCATTTTGAGTATAATGTCATGCCCTTTGGTCTTACCAATGCTCCAGCGGTCTTTCAACATATGATGAATGATATTTTCCGAGAGCACCTTAACGATTTTGTTGTTATCTATTTGGATGATATTTTGATATTCTCCAAAAATAAGGAAGAGCATGAAAAGCACGTTCGTTTGGTCTTGGAGAAACCATGCCACTGAGGACTATATGCCAAGTTAGAGAATTGTTTATTTCACCAAATAGAGATGGAGTTTTTGGGGTTCATTGCGACTTGAAGATGGACCCTAAGAAGGTAGAAGCAATCGTCTCTTGGGAGGTTCCGAAGACGGTTAGAGACGTACAATGCTTTCTTGGTTTTTCCAACTTCTATCGAATCTTCATCAAGAATTATTCTTAAGTTGCTGCTCCTCTCACTCGGTTGACATGCAAGGATAAGCTGGAAAGGAGACCTCTAGCGGAGAAGGCGTTTCAAGACCTGAAGACGACATTTACTACGGCTCCAATCTTAGTACATCCAAACTTTACAAAGGCCTTTTATTTACAAACTGATGCTTCGGATTTTGCTTTGGCAGCTGTACTTTCACAAATGAGAGAAGACAAGAAGCTCCATTCGGTTGCATTCTATTCTCGAAAGTTCTCTGCAGTTGAAATCAATTATGAGATCTACGATAAGGAACTTCTTGCTATAGTGGATTCTTTCCAAGAATGGCATCACTTTCTTGAAGGACCTGCACACCCAGTGACCATATACACAGATCACAAGAATTTGGAGTATTTCATGTCGGCTCGAGTTCTAAATCGACGTCAAGCTCGGTGGAGTATGTTGCTATCTAGGTTCAATTTTGTTATCACTTATCGACCTGGAAAGCAACAAGGACTATCTGATGCCTTATCAAGGAGATCGTATCTTGTACTAAAGGCTGGAGAAGCAGCGTTTGATCAACAATATATGATATTATTGAAGCCAGAGCAATTTCAACTTTGCGCTACTATTATGCCAATTGATGCTGACTTCCTGAATCAGGTACGTGCCATGACCATTGAAGATTCAGTAGCCATTCATATCAAGTAGCATGCCAATGACAACAAGTTCAAGGTGGAAGGCGATCTTTTATACTTTGAAGAGTGGTTGTATATTCCAAAAGGACCAACACAACTCCGAGTTCTTCAATCTCGCCACGATTTTCCAGCTGCGGGATATTTTGGATTCAACAAGACCTTGGAGCTTATTTCTCGAGATTTTTGGTGGCCCCAAATGTGGAAGGATGTGAAAGATTTTGTCCTCTCCTGCGACATCTTTTCAAGATCCAAGAATCCTCGACATTGCCCTTATGGACATCTATAGCCATTGTCGATTCCACGTCGACCATGGTCTTCAATTTCCATGGACTTTATCATGGACCTGCTATCATCGAACTCATTTGACAGCATCTTCGTCATGGTAAATCGGCTTACAAAGATGGCACACTTTGTCCCTTACAAGAAGACATCGTCCAGTGAAGTCACAGTAAGGCTCTTTCTCGATAATGTGTATCGATATCATGGACTACCAGATGATATTGTATCAGATCGAGGAACCCAGTTCGTATCAAAGTTTTGGAAATCTCTCTTTGAGATATTGAAGGTGGATATCAAGCTTTCTTCGGCTTTTTATCCTCAAACTGACGGCCAAACAGAATGGATGAACCAAGTCTTGGAACAATACTTACAATGCAGCATCAACTATCAGTAAAACGATTGGACCACATATTTGTCGCTAGCCGAGTTTGCATATAACAACACCTTCTATGCGTCGACTCAATACACACCATTCTTTTCGAACTATGGATATCATCCGAAGCTTGATTTATTGAGTCCGTCAACAAATAACAATCCAACAGCTGAAAGATTTGCGAAACAACTATTAGAGCTTCAAAATACTTTGAAGCTTCAATTACAATCCGCTCAAGAATCCTACAAGGCGTCTATAGATAGATTTCAGAATCAAGCACCTACTTTCAAAATTGGAGATAAAGCATGGCTTCTTCGACAGAATATCAAGACCAAGCGACCATGTGATAAGTTGGACTATCAAAGATTGGGACCATTTATCATCCAAAAGCAAATCAAACTAGTGGCGTACCGTTTGGAATTACCAGCTTCTATGAAGGTACATCCAGTCTTTCATGTTACTCTGTTGGAGCCTTATCGAGAGTCGTCTTTTCCTGGAAGAGTGCAATGTCCGCCACCTAGTATTGAGTTCGAGAACCATGAGGAATATGAGGTTGAAAAGGTGCTAGATTCATGGCGAAGGTGGGGCAAGTTGGAGTATCTTGTTCATTGGTGCGGCTACGACATTAATGAGCAAACGTGGGAGCCAGCTAAAAATCTCGCCAATGCAACGCAAAAGGTATAGGAGTTTCATCAACAACATCCTTATAAACCTAAGTCGGTTTGACAATAACTTCTTTCTGAAGCTTGCTCACCCAAAAATATAAGAAAGGGAGAGAGCACTACCAAAATTCGTAGTTGATGTAGTTATTTTCTCCAAGATAAAATAGAATTTTTTTAGTAGCCATAGTTTGGTGTTTTGATATGGATAGCCAAGAGATAGATACTATGCCAGTCAGATTATCTCAACCGACTAGCTCACGAAGGCGACCCCGAGATGAAGAACTGCCTACACCACGATGACAACGAAGGATACCGAGTAACCGATCACTGGTGATTGTATTTGAGTCCGAGCCTGCTTACGATGGTCAATCAGAAGGCTTGTTTGTAGGACAATTTCACAATGAGGACACGGAAGTTCATCCTTGGTCAGAAGTTGAAGGAGTGGGCCACTATCATTGGCTTCAAGGGCCGATGAACCACTTGCCTCGTGAACAACAGTTAGAGTTCATAGCATACCTGGTCGTCCTTAGAACCTTCTAGAGACAAGTTTATAGAAACCTTCTAGAGACAAGTTTCTAGAACCTTCTAGAAGCAAGTCTTTGGAACCTTCTAGAAGTTTCCTAGTTGATAGAAGTTGCTTAAGAAGCTTCCTAAATAGGAGTATATATCGGAATCAAGGTTGAAGAGTTCTTCAGTCTTGACAATACATCTCTTGGAGCTCTAGCTCACATCTCTGGTGTTGTTCTTGTATTCATCTGATTGATCTAGTTCTTGCCAGTTCTTTTTGAACTTCTTGTTAGATCTCGAGTCTGTATTTCTGTGTCCGTGACACCCGATTATGGAGGCTTCAGTTCCATTTCAAGCTATTCCATTCTCTATGCCATTTTGGAGAAACGTTCTTTCCGTGGAAAGATCCTCTTAGAAAAGGGAATTCCATAGAAGCGCGGTTTGCTGTTCCAATTTGGAGTCGAGGGCGGAAGAGTAGGGGACCTCACGGAGTTAAAAAAAAAAAAAAAAAAAAAAAAAAAAAAGAGGAAAAGAAAGATGGCATTCAAGGAGATTAGGGGATTTTGGGGTTGGAGAGCTAGCTTCAAGCTCCTTCAAAAGGTGTAAGACTTAGTTTTAGAGGGTTCGGGAGGACTTTGCAATTGTTGTTCAAAGTCAGTGTTTGTATTGGTGATTTGGATTTTTTGCAATAAAGTTAGGGTTAGTACTCTTGACTATTTTCTAAAATTAGAGAAATATTTGTAGTTGAAATTTTAGAAGTATCTAGTTGGTTGAGTATGCCAAGTGCTTGCAAAAATTTGTATTAATCTAATGGTACGGATAGAGGATATTTGATCATTAATGTAAAGAGGTATCAGAAGTTGGCAGATTGGGGTTGTTTAGGGTTTCTGCAATATTTGGAGATCTACTTGCTGGAATAAGGTGAATTTTAGCATGTTAAGTCGAGGACTTAAAAGAGGAGCTGCACACAAATTTTTAATGAGAACTAACAAATGAAAAAGGAGAAATTGTAATTCAAAGTTCGTCATCAACTTTCTAAGCAGTGGTCAAGGGACATCAGTGTAGATTTACAGCGTTTTCTTGCAATCTGTAAGTTGGATTGGATTGAAACTTCTTGAACATTTAAAAGACTTTCAAAGACACTAGTGGTAGAAGTTTTACAACAATCAAACAATCAGATTGAGAATAACAGCTTGACGAAGCTTGCTATCTAGGATTAGGGTTTAAAAATTAAAAAATTAAAAATTAAAAATTAAAACAAAAGAATAATACTAATAAAAAATAAAAATAAAACTAACAAATAAAAAAAGAACTTGTGCTTATAATATCTTGAAGTTATTAAAAATAGTATTTCTAAGTACTTTGTATTGGGATTAAACTTTTACATTGAAATCCGAAATAGTTTACATTTAGATAGTTGAAATCTACTAGAATACTTAGATACTTGCAAAACATTGTTTCATCTTCCACAACGAGATGCCTGGTGCATTTTTAAGCAAGATAGCACGTAATACAATACTGCCATTTGGACCAATCTACAATTTATTGTAAAATGAGTTGGTCAAACTCAAGTAGTATATTCAAGAGAATCTAGCCAAGAACTTCATATGCCATTCTAAATCTCCAATAGGAGATCAAATTCTATTTGTGAAGAAAAAATATGGATCATTATGGATGTGTAATGATTATCAAGGATTCAACAAGATTACCATCAAAAACAAGTAACTACTACTTTTAATATTTGGATTACTTGATCAATTGAATCAAGCTAAGATCTATATAAAAATAGATCAATAAGAAGCATGCAATCTGGTATGCATAAAAAAAAAGTTGAATAGAAGACCACATTTAAACTAGGTATGGATATTTTGAATATAATATCATGCCTTTTGGACTTAGGAATTCACCAAAAACTTTTCAACATCTTATGAATGATATTTTTTAAGACTTTTTAGACAATTTTATTGTCTGTTATGTAGATGACATCTTGATCTTTTCTAAGAACACAAAAGAACATGAACTTCATATTCATCGTATGTTACAAAAATTAAAAGATGCAAGAATCTATGCCAATATATAAAAGTATATATTCCACACTACTTAAATTGACTTTTTAGGTTATATCATTTCAAAAAATTGACTTATGATGGACTCTAAGAAAGTTCAAACTATTATGAATAGAAAGATCTTCAAAAGGTCCATGAAGTCCAATGTTTTTTGGAATTTGCCAATTACTATTGAATCTTCATCAAGGACTTCTCTTGAGTTGCAGCTTCACTTACATATTTTACTTGTAAAGACAAACTTCAATAGAATTAAGAAGTAGAAGCAACATTTGAAGCTTTAAAGACAACTTTTATTTTTGCACCAATTTTGTATCGTGTTGACTTTTATAAGATATTATTTATGGAAATAAATGCATCAAACTTTGCTTTAGGTGTCATATTATCATAAATAGAATAAATGATAAACTTCACCTAATAGCTTTTTATTCTGAAAATTTTTTAGTAGCCCAGATTAATTATGAGATCTATGATAAAGAGTTTTTTGCAATTGTGGATTCTTTTCAAGAATGGAATCATTATCTAAGAGATGCTTCTAATCCAGTCACTATGTATACTGATCACAAGAACCTCAAGTATTTTATGTCATCTCATATTTTGAATTGTTGCTAAACTCATTGAAGCATGTCTTTGTCAAGATTTGAGTTCAATATAACTTATCGACTAGGAAAACAACAAGGTTTATCCAATGTCTTTTTTAGACATTCTTATTTTATACTTAAAGAAAAAAATATAGCTTTTGATTAACAAAGAATAATTTTATTGAAGCCAAAACTATTTCATTTTGAAGTAGTGAAATCAATATTGATTGTTGATTTAATTTTTCTCAAATAAATTCAATCAAGTATGTCTTTTGATCTTCTTATTCATGATATCAAGAATACTTCTTCTAAGTCTTGTGATACTTCTAAATTTGAGTTCAAGAACAATCTACTTTATTTCAAAAGATGCTTATATGTATCAGAAGAAGAAGCACGTTTATATGTTCTTCAAGCACATCACAATTTTCCAGCAGTAGGACATTTTGGATACAACAAGATCCTCGACCTAATATCTAGAGATTTTTGGTGGCTACAAATGTGGAAGTCTATAAAAGACTTTGTTTAATTGTGTGAAATTTGTTCATGGTCAAAAACTCTTCGGCATTGACTTTATGGACTTCTGCAACCATTAGTTATTCTAGAACAACCATGGTCTTCTATTTCTATGGATTTTTATTACGAATCTTCTAATCTTACGATCATTTGATTCTATATTTGTGTTGGTAGATTATTTTACCAAAATAGCATATTTTATACTATACATAAAATCTATTACACTTGAAAAAATTACAAAGATTTTTCTTGATATATCTATTAATATCATGGATTATCGGAAGATATTATATTAGATAGAAGGACTCAATTTGCATCAAGATTTTGGAGTACTCTTTTTAATATTTTAAAGGAGGACATAAAGCTTTCTTTGATCTTTCATCCTCAAACTAATGGATAGACTGAGCGTGTAAACCAAGTTTTGGAGCAATACTTAAGGTATAAGATCAATTATTAATAAGAAAATTAGAGAATCCTCTTATTATTGGCAGAGTTTGCTTATAATAATACAATGCATTCTTCTATACAATAAACATCTTTCTTTACCAATTATAATTACCATCTACGACATGATACTTTTGACTTTTTAAAAGTTAAAATCCTATGGGAGAAGGTTTGGCAAATCATTTGTTAGAGCTACATACAACAATAAAGGTACAATTAAAAGAAGCTCAAGAATAATAAAAGATCAACGGGGATGTCTATCAAAAGGAATAACCACAATTGAATGTACGTTACAAGGTATGGTTGCTTCATCATAATATTAAGACTACTTGTCTTTGTGATAAGTTGGACTACCATAGGTTTGGATCTTTTTCTATTTGTAGACAAATCAATCTAGTTGCTTATTGATTACATCTATCAGAGGGAATGAAGATCCATCGTATCTTTTGCATATTTCTTCTTAAATCATACAAGGCTATGAACTTACCAAGAAAAAGACAAGCTCTGCCTCCTTCCATAGAAGTAGACAATAATGAAGAGTTCAAAGTAGAAGAAGTTCTAAAGTCAACACGATGCTGCAATAAATTAGAATATCTTGTCCATTCATGTAGATATGATATTAGTGAATGCACATGGGAGCCAATAAAGAATCTTCTAAATGTAGCAAAGGCGAAAGAGGATTTTTATCAACGACATGTATCTAAATTAAGTTGAAGAATAATAAGTCTTTGTTATAAAAGAAACAAGGTCAAAGGAAGATTGCATTCTATCTTCTATCTTTCTTTGTAGCTTCCATGTATTTATGACACTAAGGAGACGAAGAACCAACAACCAACAGATTCAACTCAAGAGCTTTCATTTGTAAACTTACCAGACGAGACATTGAAATTGTCACAACCTTCAAGATGACAAAATCAAGATGAAGATCTTCAAGAATGACATGTCTTTCCTTAAATAGATGGCAAGATACAATGTGTTTGGTATCACGACTTTGGAAGAGACTCCTAATGTTTGGTGATTTTATTAAAAGTAGAAACAACTCTTAATGATATTTCAAATGTTTTCTTTGAAGGAAGTTATAAAGGCTTCAACAAAATCCAAATAATAAGGTGGTCTTCTTGCCTTGGTATGGGATACTATCGATGGCTGAGAGGGCCTATCAACTATCTTCAAAGAAAACAAAGATCGGAGTATGTTGCAAATATAATTCACTGCATCTTGGATTTTCTCAACATATGAAGATAGCTCCTTGTGGAACTCATCCTTAAAAGGAGGGGAGGTAATATTATGGATATACACATGTAAATCAATAATTACCTATATGATTAAATAAAATTAAGTTAAAGTATGTTAATTCCATAATATCCTCTATAAAAGCTTCCTAGAAGCTTTATAGATACCACTTTGACTTTATAAATGTCTATAATTGACTTTTTAGATTAAAAACGTGGTCAACAAATTGGCCATGTACTACATATATTAGGTAGCTTGAAGAACAAGCTAACTATATGGCCTACACATAAAAAACTTGCCTTGTAAGGTAAGGCATGTGTCTTGCAAAGCCAACACATATTAGGGATCCTATAGAATATCACTACATAGATTTTAGTTAGATAGTATATATAAAAGCAAGAGTGAAGCTTTCTTCATTTTTGTCAACTCCTTTTTTGCTTTTAGTTTAGTTTTAAAAGTCTAGTTTCTTTTTCTTTTAGTAATAGCGATTCTAGTTTCTTTTTAATATATATATTACTTTATTGTTATTTTGTAACTATTATTTTAACTCAAATTTTCTAGGTTTATGCATCTTTTTGTAGTTCATGTCCTTGACAAAAGGAGAAGGATAAAATACTTATATGTGAATCATGTATTATTGGCAAGGCCCATAGATAGCCTTTCTTACACAAGCACAAGCATGCCAATGGTATTTTAGATGTAATAGTATTGATCTTGGTTATTTTGATATATTTAGATTTAATGGTGTCAAAAGATTAATTGTGTAGATTGATAAATATTCAAGCTATTGTAGCCTTGTATTTCTTCAATCTAAAGACCAAGTACATATTGCTTATAAGACTTATAAAGTAGAGGCATAAAGATAAATTTAAAGAAACATAAAAAAAATTCTTATTAATCAAGGCATTGAATTCTTGAATAGTAATCTTGGTTTTCACTTCAAAGGCTTTTAACACATTTTATTTGTAAGAAATGATGCCTATCATGTTTTCATAATATACCTTATTTTTGTAACACAATGTAAAAATTGCCTTTGATCTAGAATTCATGGTATTTGCTAGAAGATAAGATGGTAATATCTCCAAGGCCTTAGAAGCATCACAATTTTTGCCAAGGTCTAAGTTTAACATCTCTCAACTTGTAGTAAACTTCAAAGTCCAAAGATTGACAAAGAAAGAAATGATTGTGCTCTCTAGTACTCATACAATCAACAAGACTGCATGCCACCACATTGACAATAGGATTTACTATTATCTAAGCAAGTTTGGAGTAGATCTTAACATCATTGCCAATCTCGTCAGGAAGATGAAGAAGAAATGTTGCTCTTTTGGACTTCAAAAGTGCATTGTCAACTTGTACACCAACATTTGTATAAAATTTGACTCCAAATACTCTAGCAACTTAGTAGCTAAGAGGGGCATGTTAGTTTTGGACCAAGTGTTGTTGAATGATGTGTCAATGCACCCTTTAGTTTAAAAGAATCAAAACCAAGCAACCTGCTTTACAACCTTCACGAAGGCCATAGTTTTACAAAGGCCATAGTTAAGATGGGCATCAGAGTCCTTCAGGTGACCAAAGCAAAATCTGCAAAAATTGCAGATTCATGAACAAATAGGTTGATTAAAAAGTCATTATTAACTTCTATTATAATATACAATGTTGATCAATCATTGGAAAACTAACTGAATTCAATTTAAAGAAAATGGAATTAGATTTTTGTTCAGTTGACAGAAAATAATACATTCCTACGCACAGGTGATTCATCCCAGCCAAGAGTAATTTGATTCGCAAAGTCTAACTTCACTCTTCATGTTGTTATAAAAGTTTGAAAGATTGAATTACTGCTTGATTGTGCTCAGCAGATACGAACGATGAAATTGAACGATTTGATTGATATTGAGACACTGAAAACCATATTCAGGAGATGTGCTGAACAGTGCTCGCAGCGTCACCAATGACAACAGAGCACCAGAATCAATATGGCTTTTGATCCCTGAATGCTATATTCACCTTACATTCAGATGTACGGTTTCTTTAGTCCAATTATTTATTTATTTATTTATTTATTTTTATTTTTTATTCTTTACTGCGACCAATAATTATCACTCCAGTTCACTAACTCTGTACAACTGCTGTTGTTGCAGCCGCTTGGGAACACTCGTTCCACTCTATCTTACAAGTCATCACGGCTTTATACAACTTAAAGGCTTCAATTCCTCACGTGACATGATTATCAAGTATATGCTCAATAACCAGGCCCAGCACCATCCGCTTATTTCTTGCTCGTTTGCAACACTGATGTGAGCCAGGCGTCTTTCAACTCAGGCCAATCGAATTTCTGAGCACAAAAATTTAACACGCCATGTTAAGCGTGTACTTCGACTCTCATCAATGTATATGAAATCAAAGTTCGAAAAATGCGATATCGTGGTCCAGCTAAACTAACTTGTTTATTTTTTAATGCTGTTAACCGAAACTAATGTGTTGCATGCTTGAAAAAAGTTGGAATACCTTCAGATGCTTTGCCAATCGCAGCACAGAATGATTCGAGATTGTTCCTGGTGAAGGGATAACAATGCGCTCGAATCTCCCTTCAGCCGAAGGCACCACCCGAGCTCGAATTGGTCGATCACCTCGTCGACCTGGCTGCTTGTATACAAAATGGTATACTTTTCCCGGTGGGTACAGCCTTTGTGCCTCCTCATCCTTCTTAGATTGACGCGTTTGCTTCAACCAGAATGTGAAGTACACGAAAATACTCCTGCAAAGCCTAAGTACTTAACCCAGTGCTCATACAACTAGCACACAAAAGACAGTCAAATTCAGCGAGAGAGCGAGAAAGAGTGGGAAGCGAGATCTTTTAGCCTATGTACATTGTCTAATTCATTTCGATGCCTTCAAAAACCTTTACAATCACAAAGCTGAAAATAATGATTAGCAAAACACCCAATGGGATGATATCTTCAGTTGGACCAAGGCTTCTGAAAGTGATGTCAGGTACTTACAACGGCAACGTCACAAGAAAAACTCGCTTCACAGACTTGGTTGATGCTCTGGGCAAGAAATCGTCCTGCTCACTCACAGAATGACAATGTCAGAATGGCTGCTTTGAGATGCACACCATCATATCAAGCTTTAGCTTCCCTCTGTTCTGCACAATGAGCTGTTCTCAAAACGATTCCATTGTGGAAAGACTAGCCTGGTATATCACGCTGTTAACGTATGGAGCGTACTTCAAGGCCAGATCGACTGACATCACCCGCGGCGGAGCGAACAGAATCGCTCGAATCTCGCGTGGGTCAGCCAATCCTACCAGCTCTGGACTCTTCACCAACATCATGATGAATAGAGCAGCCACTCCAGCTCCAAGTGAGTGCCCTACGATTGTTAGCCGGTACCTGCAGACACTCACACCCCCTGAGAGCTCGTCGGTGCAGCTCTGCAATCATGCGATAGTGCGGCAGAACAGTGAACCACCTCAGTGCTCTTTCGGACAATCACTCAGAAAGGATCTCATTCCACAACATTCTCACATCGTGCGCAGCCAGATTTCACGGAGCTTACCCTTTGTTGGATCGGAGTTGCTCCTTCAGAACGGGAGCCACATGTTCCGTCGCCCACTCGGCAGCTTCGGACATACCATGATGCACAAAGCCCTCCTCATATGGCTGCAAGCGAATTCGCAAAGAACCTTCAACCGGGTCCCACTCAACCACAGACCAAGTTCACTTACCAAAATCATGCACCCAATCAGAGCATACCATTTCTGAAAATCTGGAAACATCGCTCTTGCAATTGTTCATGCACACGCTCCTTGCAAAATCCGTACCTTCTCTCCCTTCCTGTTCTTCAGTAGCACAACGTAGTCACGGCGATGCAGGAGGTTGAGGCCTCGGATGTACATGCTCACTTCCTTATATCGGTGATCCACGTATATGAAGTAGGGCGGACACGCCCGGGGGGCCTTGGGTCTATGCAAGTCAACGACAAATCTACTATCAAACTGAGGTTCATGCTCACGTATGGGTTTTATCAAACCATCAATATCATTACCATATGCACCCAGTATCTGCAGAGAGGCATTCAACGATTGTACATTGAAAAACTCGATTAGAAAGTGAAATCTGACTCTTCTGCTTCATCCTGCTTGGGGAGACTAATCACGCTCCATGCGTCCCTCAGAAGATGCAACTGGAAGTCATGAGGAAACAATACCAGTTCACAGACACTTAGAATCTTTACTCTCCTACATGATCCAGATTAGGAGTCTGAGATTTCAGAATACTTCCGATGTTAGTATCAGGGTAAACACGACAGCCATGGCTCACCCGCACACAATGACGAAATATGTCCCTGACTTCAACCACTGGTGCTCTCGAAAATCCTTGAGAGTCTAGAGAACCTTGCCAGAATACTCGATTTTTCCATAATTTGCTATTTCTGCCTCCGACGAGATCTTCATCCCAACTTGCTTCCTCTTGTCGCCTGCTTTCTGCTTTCGTACTAAAGTATTGTCTCAAAGACTTGCCGAGCTTCATCTTCTGCGCTCGCTTGTGTGGGGAGGTTTTCTTTGTATCCACTGCTCGGGCTTCTGGATCCCCTACGTGCACCAGAAACTGGTTACTTGGACCTTCCTCTGTCCCTGCGCCAAGTCAATGTCAGCAGAATACTCGCAAAGGGGAGTGCAGTTTTAGTACCTCTATTTCAATTCATATCACGAACTCGCCCACAATAAAAAGCCGATACTCATCACTCCGACATTGCAAGAAACTGGATCGCATAATCTCTCCTAACCCATGAAAGATTGACACATCTCGACAAAGCCGACTTCACACGCACTGCATTCTCATTAATAAGCAAGTCGGCACGATTTGTTTCCTTTCTCCCTCATGACCACAAATTTGGGACGCATTTCTGCAAATCATCGATTTTGATCTAATCCTCGAACATTGCACAGCTTCTTCTGTTTCAGAGTTGCTCCAGATGCGTCCTCAACCTCGACGCGAACCTCACCACTACCCGCACGAGCCTCTCGTTGCTCACGTCCGAACTTGAGCTGCACGAAGACCTTTCCGTGCAAGTGGAATTGGGAAAACCCAACCCAAACGAACCTGTATTCTACAATTGCCAATTCATGACACTCACCTGCTGCATAGCATTGAATTACCTGCCTCATGCTTTCTCAACGATCCATAAGTAAGTACGCAGCTGCATGACTCGGAGCACGGTAGATGAAACCACCTCGACGGCTCCATCTGCCACGCCTGCAGGGGCACACCTCTGGATCCCAGGATGCCACATTTTCCGTAACGGAGAATGATAAACAAGGCAGACCATGGGCTTCAGAAGCCAGTTTCTCTCGGATAAAAACTCGTTAAAAAGCTTGCAAAAACAACCGCGGAACCTTGTATTATTCTGGAAACAGACGCCAAATCCAGATTCTGCTCTGCCAGTGCGCAAAGTGGTGCCCACGGACGCAGGCATGCTAACAATCATGCCACGGAGAGAGCACCATGGAGCAGAAGCTGGAACGTTTCCATGTGCGTAGGAGTGGATTTGAAGTTGTACCTAAAGTTGCTTCTCAACCACAGTTAGCGACGAAACACTCCAGAAGCAGGCGGCGGTGAGCACGCAATCCTGATCTCCCCCTGCACAATCCAGAACCCAGTGCAGAATCCAGCTCCACTCAACTGGCTTCCGGTGTGAGGCAGTGTGAGCACAGCAAGCAGAGGTGCAATGCCGTGAGCTACAACTCCACTGAACACAATCCTGGTCCACCATTCCCATTGCATACGTAGCTGGAATTCACTCTCCTCGTGTAACTCTGTGCCTTGAGATCATCAGTTTCGGAACCTCACTATACATCAAAATAAGCTCTTTTACTTATTTCAAAGTGGAAGTTGGGTTGTATGCTCAATCTTTTACTCCAGGGCTTTGAGATGAAGAGTGAGATTCAAGCAGTTGAGACTTGGTGTTTGCTGTTACTGGGTTGGTAGCATTCCGGCTGGACGATACCCATAACATCAAACTCTGGTTGTTGTTAACATTTTGCTGGTGTATTGATCTAGATAATTGGCAACATGGGATCTAAACAGAGAACTCAGCAATTGAGGCGAATGTGGCATTGTCGAATTGCTCATTTCACTGTGTCTGCGTTTGTTGGTTGTTGGCCTTTCTCCATTTGCCTTAACATGTTTGATGAAAGGTTTAAACAGCATATTTGCTTCAAGTTACATTGTAGACATCCAACTTTCCAAAAAAGGATTTCTAATTTTATATTGGATTATATTCTTCAACAACTCCATTTCTCTACAGCTTTGATAAGATCACAGTAAATGAAGTGTATGTGTCAATCTTAGAAGGTTGGTTTCTACCCTATCCAACTAAATGGATTAAGGTTCTTTTTTCACTATTATTTGAGATTTTATTCGATTTTATTTAATTTTTTTCAATTTTTACATTATTAATAAAACTGGAAAAAGTATTTCAAGATAGTTAGAAATTATTATGAACACAAAATTTTAAAATTACAGTCACATTTTTACATTTTTGTACAATAATTGGTGGCAACAAAAAATAGATCTTTTACATATTTTACAGTAGTATTAAATAAACCAATATAAAATTAGAGATTCTAACAGATTTTGAATTTCTTATAATCTAACATTAGAATCTTTTGACTTATTTTAGCTAATTAATCTTTATAAAAAATAGAATAAAGATTAAAAAAATTAATTCATTCCGCCAATCAAACAATAGTAGATTCTTTAAGATAGTATATTAGAAAAATGCAATTTTTTAAAACCTCTATTTTTATTTTAAAAAAATATTTTTACAAGTTAAAACCAAAATATAACCATTGCATCAAAAGTTATGGTTTTAAAACAACTATAGATAATTTTTAAACATTTTTTTTGTAAAATAATTTGAAAGGCTTGTAAGCTAAAAGAATTTAATTAAAAATACAAAAAACCTATAATTAATCTTTATATAGATGAGAATATAATTATTTATAAAATTATAAAAAAATTATAAATATTAGTTATTATTATTTGAACAAATTAGTAGAATATTTACATAGAATTATAAATTTTTATTTACAACCAATATAGCTCAAAAATATTTAAGAAAAATAATATTATTAATTATTTTAATTAAATTTTAATAGATAAACCAATAAAATAATAATACAAGATTTTAATGTACAAAATCTTTTTTTAAATCTTATTCTTCTACAATATATCAACTTCTATAAAAATATATTAGTCTACTATAAAGATGGATTTTTACCAAGTACAAAACCTTTAACCTCAATGTAGTCTCATATATGGGACAATGTATTGATATTTATAACTAAAAAAATATAAAATTAATAAAAAACTAAAAAAATCTAAAACTAAAAATCTAAAATTTTATAATTAAAAAAGAAACTATATATATTTTTTAAAACTATAAATTTATTTAATAAAATAAAAAAGTATAAATTTAAATTAAATACATAAAAGAAAATAATACAAAATATTTCTTAAATTTGCATACCACATATTATTCGTATTGATGTTTAATTTTTCACAAGGTTATATATTATTTATTATATAATTTGATGTACAACTCCACATTAGGCTATGCATCATCGATTATACAATGTGATATATGGCTATATGTTTCTTACTATAAAATATAATGTATAACTCTATATTTTGGCTATTTGAGATTTATTATATAATTTGATGCATACCTTTGTGCTAGATTATGCATCACTTATTATATAATGTGTTACATAGTCTTATGTAGAGTTATGCTATTACTTATGATAAATATTAATACAAATAGCCCTAAGCAAGATATTGCTCATTATGCAATGCAATATATAATTATATATTTATGATATAACACTACACAAAGTTTTATGGAAGACTCTACATTATTTGCAATAAATAGTTCTATTTTTATGATAAAATATAATATAGAGCCTTGAATAAGATTAGACATTGTTTATGATATTATGCAATGCAAATCTTTTTGCAAGACAATGCATCACCTAAGATATGATGCAATACATGTCCTTGCGCAAGGTTTTGCATTATTTATTGTAAAAATTGAAGATTATGAATTCTTAAAGTTGTAATCTAAATTGATTTGGAATACAACAAGATACATTTTAAAATATTTCTTTATATAAAAATAAATTAAATAAATAAATATAGAAAAAGATTCAAATTAATTAATAAATTATATTTGAATAATTTAATAAAATTTAGACAATTTAATAGGATAAAAATATAAAAAGACATAATTCAAAGCAATTTTAATCTAGAAGCTTATTAAGAAGATTTGTGTCTCTCTAAATTAATATAAAAAGTTTTCATACAAGGTTTGGTATTTTTCATTAACTCATTGCATCTAAATATTGCAATAGTCATTTTTTATCATATTATTCGTATTAGGAATGACAATCATGTTGCTTATGGTTCAATAAATTTTCAATTGATATGAATAAAAAGTGAAACAGATCCTCAAATATTTTCATAATTTAAAATATAGATAAATTTATTTATCTATATAATTCTCTCTCTCTCTCTCTCTCTCTCTCTCTATATATATATATATATATATATATAATTTATTTAAACGTAAAATCAAAAATGCATTACAATAGTTTTACTTAAATTTGGGTGAATTGATTTTAACTTATTTAACATTTTTATGTTTTGAAAATTAAAATATATTATATATTATTAAGTATGAAATAAATTTTATTGAATTTATTAAAATATAATTTATTATATATTCCATTTATAATATATATATTTTTAATTAAAAAATTAAAAAATATTTTATGATTATTCTTGTACTATTTAAGATTTTAAATTTATGTCTTTTCAGCAGTTATATCTTTTTAAACTTATATGTTACATATAGTTTTTATAATTTTTTGGATTGTATTAAAGGTCAAAACTTTAGTTTATATAGATCATATATATATGATTTAAATATGTTTAGATATACTTCTCATTTTTATAAGTTAATACTTAATGATAGTTAAATTATATAAATAATTTTTAATATTTTTATTTGTAATTATTTAAATATTTTATATTCTTTCTTATATAATTTTTTAAAAAAATTGAATATTTATATTTTTTTATTTACATTAATGGTTTTGTATTATGATTTTATTTTTTTCAATTCAATAGTGTATATTTTATCTTGTTTTCATTATTGTTTCTATTTTTTAAAAAAAAAAATCGTGTTTTTAGTATTTAATATTCTTTTAAATTTTATGAGTCAAATAGTGTCCAAGTTAGTGCCCAATTTTTGTCCAAGCACTTGTACAAATTTTGAATATTTGAGCAGGTCTTCTTCCACCTCTTTACGGATGATGTTTATTATTACCATGATACTGCTCAAAAAAAAGTTCCATCGTTTTTTCATACTAAAATATTTTGATACATGTGGTTTTGAATACAAATGGCATATCATAGTAATAAATAAGACTAACATCTCATATTTTCTTCAATTTTGGTGGCAATTTATATGTAACTATATAAGTAGATTTTAATTTTTTAACAAAGAGATATTACTAGTTCAACTTCTTATTGTTTATTTTTATTTATGTATATATATATATATATATATATATAAAAAAGAGAATCTACATGTATGTATGTATGTATGTATGTATGTTGCAAAAATAAATAAGATCGAACTTTAGAGAAATTCATGGCATGCATTACAATGTTAACCATTGTCTCTAAATTGCAATATATTAATTGAGTAATTAGGATTTCATTTAAAAGCCGAACTGCCATTCATCACTACTTATTTGACTAATCTACTATTTATGCTTCAATTGTGATACACAACCCAAACAACTTTAGAGATAAGAGAAATTTTTATGGTTAATTAAAAATTAACTTTTTTATTTTCAATTGGATATAAATCATTAAATAAGGGTCATTTATTTAAAAGCAATTAAAATAAATATTACTTTTAAAATATATAATTAAATACAGATCATATTTTTATCTTTCTTGCACACTTGCAAATTGGTATACATTAATGTATTTTATTTTCTTTATGTAAAAATCTATGTTATCTTTGTGATCAATCTTTGTGGTCAGATTCTTCTTTTGTTTACTAATTTTTTTAAATACAAAAAATGTGAGAATTAAGATAGCTGGTGGTAACATCATTTTTATGTTTTACAAGTTACAAATTATATATATATATATATATATATATATATATATAATTTAATTTTTTATGTGATTGTGATTGTAATTTTTATGTTTTTCATAGAAATAATTAATTTAAAGTAATTTTTTATATAATTTTATAGATAATAATTTTATAGGAATATCACATTTTTTATTTCTTAAGATAATATTCAATGAAAATATTCTTTATTTTGATTAGATGATTTTTATATACACCCCAAATTATTTAATTTATGTCTCTATTTAATGATATCATTGGTTTTCAACATAAAATTATATTTTATTAGTTAAATAAATGAATTATATTAGTTTCGTAATTATATTACATGTTCTGTAATATTTTATAATTATTAACTATTGATTAATAAATTTTCTTTAAGATATAATTTAACTATGACTTATTAACACAATTATTTTAAAAAATATTTTTATTTTCAAAAAATAAATATCTTTCGTGCAACAAAATTCTTGCTGTTTTTCTAGATGCATAATTTACGGTTTTTTATTATATTACTCTAATATTTGTTTTAAATATATCCTGTTATTTTTTCATAATTTATATTTAATTTTGATTATATTTATATATATATATATATATATATATATATTAATTTCAAGTTTTTCTAAATTATAAATATTAAATGGCTATCTAATTAAAAAATATAATACTTAAATATATAGATTTAGAAATATTAGCAATTAGTGTTTGAAATATATGCTTAAATTGTTTCATATGTATTTGTAACATGAAACATTGCCACAAACATATCATCAAATTCAATCTTTTTTTCAATCAATTATTTTTAATATGTTATAAAATGCTAAAAAACATATATTTTTAAAATTTTAAGTTGATAATGTTTTCAGCAACTAGTATATTTCCAAAGTAATATGAAATTAAATTTAATATATTTAGAAATCGGTAATATTAATTATTTATTTTATGGCTTACATAGTTTCATATTTTTATTTTTTTAATGAAAGTATAATTCAACTAATAACAATTAAAGTTAACAGTCAACTATGGTAATAAGATCTCTACTATAGACACTATGACTTTATTATGACCATGTCTTTTTTGTTTCATATTTCTGAAGCCTCAGAAACTGGGATTGAGAAGCTGTGGACCCGAAACTCATGAACGTGAGACGTGGTTTGCAAAAAGTAATTAGACCCATTTTAATATGGATATTCTCAGCCCAATTCAGGCTCACTTTCAATGCCAGAGATGTTGAACGAATTGGGACTAAGATTCCAGCGTACAAATATGAGTAGACTTGTGCAATTTGTTGGTAAGGGAAGCAGTGAACTTTGATCGGTGTGCATTGTTGGAGGATGTTGTTGACTAGAAGGGTGTCATTCCTGCCGTCTAAGTTTGAAATATTGACAGCACCTGTTTTGTGGAGGAAGAATCTGATTCACAAAAACTTTTTTGATCTCGTGTGCGGTTTATGGTATAAACCCAACTGATCCTTGAAGCTTCAATCTTGCTTGTTTTTTAGTACCCCACAACTGATCGGCATATATCACATTACAAACAAGTACACATCAAATACTCCTTCTAGTTTCTCAGAAAATGAGACAGTTTAAGGGAACCTGCAGTGCACAAAATATACGCCGTTGTCTACACAAGGTTGTTCTTCTCACTCTCATTGTCATAGCGGAAGGAATGACTGCAGACGAGCTCTTATCCCTAAAGGAGTCTGAACTGAACTCCGTTGTCAATCTGGCCACGGAAAACTCCGGCAACTGTGGTACATCTCTAACTTCTTTCTCAGCTCACCCCACCTTAAGATACCCAATATTCCTAACTCGATTGTATGTAATATGCTCCAAGTGTGCTGAAGTAACAATATTTGAGTAACTTCAAGTTGAGTTGATTTGGATCCTGGCTCCTAGCTAGGTGTTCTCTCAAATGTTATATGAAAGATCACCTAGAGAGAGACTTGCATAGAGTGAGACTTGCGCAGGTGTCTGATTCTCTGTGTGTGTTCAAATAAAATTGGATTTGCACATTTATTGTCTCTGTTTGTGTCACTGTGTCCGGAAGGGTTTGCGACCTTGAGACGATCAACCGCTGTACTGGATGTGCAGATTTGCTTAAAGAGTGTGCTGGTGCAAATTGCTCCCGCTTATCTTGTTACCGATACGCTAGAGATGTTTCCCAGTATAATTGCCAGAGCATTTCACTCCCCAATGCCCATTGTGGGCCTAACGTCTCCTGCTTTTGGAAGAACTTTAACTTCAAAGAGGGTGATGTCAGGTGTTTTTGTTCAACCATTAACTCGCTGTTGAGAAGTGAACTTTTGAATATGAGAAGAGAATATTTGGTACAATATTACGCATTGAGATTCATGTCGCAGAATTGGAAAACGGATGCATGGATGATGATGTAAATCAAGGGAAAATTCGGTTGGAATGTGGTGTACAGGCTTGTTCAGCAGGATCAAACTACAGCTCGATCAGTGTGTGCCCAGAGAAAGTTGGATGCTTCTTTCAAAAACATGACCAACAGCACTCATTTCTTCAGAGTGTTTTTTGGATCTGTGGATGGATCATCGAGGCTGTATCCAGGAATGGTAAAAACTGTATACCAGTCAAAACAGGTGGAGCTTAATTTGTACCACTGGAGTGGCTTCATCAGTGTCACAATCCTACTACCTACGATCCCATCATCATATAGAAATTGGTGATCTCTGTACACGGTGGAACTGATTATGTTAGTGGATCCATGGTGGTGGTTAACAATGACTAAGCACAATTTGTTCGCTTGTTCGGCAGGATGAAAGCTGCGTCGGATTTGAATACGATCCTCGAAAACGACCCTGGTAATTGGTGCTTCATACATATCATTTGGGGCGCATGTAATCACTCTATTTCTGAGTTTGAAGTCTTGCTGTCCTTCAGTTGATATTTTCTAATCTTTTAATTTCCAAAGGTCTTAAAGAAATAAAAAAAACATAAAATAACAATAATTATTTATTAAAACAAAACAGGTTTCGCCAATCAATTTATGTTCCAAAAGGTGTCATTGTACTCCTGGACTCGGGACCTACCATGCAGCAGCCGCTCAACGCTGGTACAATGGACGAAAGTTACACCAAAAAAGCACGAAATATAGTGCTTCAGCTTTTGGATACTCTGTCGACAGACGACTTTATCAAAGTTTTGTCTTTCAGTGGGGACAGCTCTAACGTCCAACCAATTCTAAACGATTCTTTCGTAAGTTTCATTTTAGCACCAGTCCACGAGAGTACCTTGATGAGTTTTACCATTCACGAATCCTGGCAACCAAGGGTGATACTCACGAAACCAGTGGTTTGATGTCTTCATTGTTTTATGGGAACTTTACAACATGTTCAAATTTTTGTTGTGATATACCTGCAGACACAGGTGGTTTATAATGATACAAACGGTAATCCCTTACTGAATGATTTGAAAGCTTTTCTATTATCGAATGAATCCGGCGTAAACAAAGAAACCTTGGATCCAAATGCCACAGCCATGAGCAATGCCATCAATACATCAATCTCGCAGTTGACTGTAAACTCAGTTATTCCAGCGAGGTATCTCAAGGTCAGCCACTTTGTCATCTTTAACTTCCCTGTTTTCATGACCACCAATAATCACTTCAATCACCGTTCTAAATCTAAAATTCTTGAAAGTCAGACTAGTGCTCATCACTTGTAACGATTATTCAGATGTTCCCCGTTGTTTGCGGTTATCAAATCAGGCACGGCTTGCGACAGAACTTAGAAAGACCGTTTCATCTGTGTTGGCAGGTGATAATTGTTCTCACCAGTGGTCACTACAGTACAACCTTACCGGAGGTCGATATTCGAGATCCAACTGTGTATCTATTTGTGTACAAACTGATGCCAACATCATCACTCGACGTTGTGCAATGTCCAACTGACAGAACGTCATTTGAAGAGATTCCAGTCTCGAATATCAACAATCCATTGTATGCTTTGAATTCTTTCTACTCATTCCTCGCTAAAATCCACAAAAATTTTACGGATGACAGGATCGACTACAGCCAGCAATCAGCACCCAATTCTATAATCCAGAATAACACCTTTTTCATGAGTAAAGCAAGTACGTAAAACCAACCTCTCCCTTTCAAAAACTAGCTTACTATTTACCGAGTCATTTATCACTTATCAGTTTCGCACTGTCTGAATCCCCGAATGTCTGCCTCTTTTCCACGACAGTCTTCAGTCTCAACAATGTGCTACTGGGCGTTATGGGCCTGGACATCTTCCTTCTAAAAGTGGAGGACCAGTTTGGCATAGATGCAGGTTCAATCGTGCAAGCTGCAAACAATGACAGCAGAAGAAACCAAGCACCCATGTACGACGCCAAAAATGTGAATATAAGCGTCTGCATGAACCACGTAAGTTGATTTCAATTTTCTGAATGATCGCAGCACTATCCCAGCACAAAAGAACTCATCTTTTCACCTTGAATACCCATCCTTTCCATCGCTCAGACTGACTCTTCGCTGTAACCAACATGCCCTTTCTGATCCACTGTGCAATGCTTTGGAACGCGACTACGCTTGCAGTCGCTTCCATGCGAATCCCTCAAGGACCTCCAGATACCCAACGAGGGTATATGTCCCGTAGTACTGCCGAGTGAAGACCTGTCAGTGCTCAAAAGGCTCAGCTGCTGCGGAGATTGCATTCGCAAAGCGTCGAAAGATTGGCCCATGGGAAAGATAGCTGGAGTTCTCGTCACCGCCGTCGCAGGTGCTGTGGGCATCGTGATACTCGCTACAGGCTTCTGGTACTACTCCTACACTCAAAACTCCTCAATAAAACGTGGAGCTCTGCTGCTAGCAGTGAAGCCACCAGCAGCTGTTGCTGAATCAGGCCAGCTTCGCAAAAAACACGAAGCTGCTGCATCCAGTAGCAAAGCATTACGCTAATGCCGAGCTCTAGCTCTGCACTCCACCGTTGTCGACGCCGAAAAAGTCCTGAGAAGCTTGCAGACATATCTTCTGCTTGTGGATGTTTAGCTGCTTAAGTTGCAGACAAGGGATAGGAGAAACAAGTTTTCGAACCAGGTTACTGGACACACTGAAATGCTCAGAAGTCCTTTATATCTAACAGTTGAGAAAAAGGGGCTGTGGACTGAGGGTGGATTGGTTGTTTATCTGACAAGACTTGGATCTGTTGGAGGGAAATATCAATCGATGGTTGTGTTGCAATGGAATGAGGACAATCTTTCTGCAGATTTATGTAGTTAAATTGTTTGTTTCTTGAGGTTTCTATCATTGAACAACCATGTGATTTGTGTCAAGGTTTGAGGTTAGAAATTTTGAGGACAGTGACGGATGTCGAATGTATAGATCTGTGTAAGTGACAACATCCATTTGTGTGAATATATAAATATATATATATATATATATATATATAGTCTTTTAATTATAATGCTTCACTGGATATAATTTTGTGGATGCTTCAAGTCGGCCATGGTATTGTTTGTAGACCTTTTTTGGTTAAAAAATAGAAGATGATGGTACCCTATTTCCATATGCATCTTATTAAGGAACACTTCTAAAATTTGTGATTTTGGTATTTTTAAGGTGTAAAGAGGACACATGTCTGAAATCCCTTATTCTACTTGTATTTTCTATATATTCACCACAATCTCCTTCTGCCATATAAGTAATATGAATAATGATCATTTTTTTGTTCTAGTTTTATCCTATAAATTGTTATTGTATGTTAAAATTTGGATATAGGATTCTATACCACATGGTGCATTGGATAGAAGAAGACATTAAGTAGTTTTTTTTGGTCATTTATTTATTTATTTTGTTGAAGAAAGTAGCTTCTATCCAATAACTAAGCTTTAAAGATGAAGAATTAGTTTTTATATAGGTCAACAAAAGACATGATTTTTCTTTTTTTAGCCATGTGTATCTTATCATTCAATTATCTTGCATTGTAGAATGTATGTTGGCTCCTTTTTAGTCTCTTCTATTAACTTGTTTAGTCTATTTAATTTTTTGAATAAGAATCTCTTCAAGCCCATAGAGTGATAATAGAATTTAGTATGTTAGAATTTACAATAGTATTTATTTTCAAAGGCGTCTTTCTAGTAGTTGTGAAAAAGATTTGTTTTTTAATTAATTATAATTAGAAAAAAATTCATTTATTATTATAAATTAAAAAAACAATATCTAGAGCCACCGTAGTTTAAAAATAATATTTTAATTTTTGCAATAATAGGATTTAATAAAATTGACCTTGAGTAGGCTTTTTTTAACTTTAAAGATGAGTCTAATTGATTTCTTCATAAGTTGATAAAATATTTTCAATGATGTAATGTAAGAATTGAATATTATCTTATTCTTCATCAATTAATTTAAAAAGAAAAAAATATTTTGTAAGAAATTTGACAATATCTTATATATTGTAATAAGAAGAGTGATAGTCTAATAATATTTTTTCTATTTTAAAAGATAAAGGTAATAGAATCTTATACTACAGATCATAGAAATGTTTGTTTTGCTGTAGAAGCTTGAATGAATTGTGAATAGTCTTTTTAAATAGTATTCTAAATAAATTAAAAAAATATATAATGCCTACTATGATAGATTTTAAAGTTCTATCTTTTGCAAATTACTTTACTTTCTAAGTGTATCTCTTTTTAAAAAACAATTAATTCTAATGAATTCAAAACTGTTTTTTTAATTTTCTAGAAAATTGGTTAATTTTTAAATATAGGACCTCACAATTAGTTAAAATTTTTCTATTTTTTTTTATTTTAAAAAATAAATCCTTTTTAATTCAAGATAAGTTATAATATTTGTACATAATATTTCTATTTATATTTTAAAGCTTTTAGATTTTTATTGTATAATTTTTTTTCTTTGATTTTATAAAAAAACTATACAAATAAGAATCATATGTTGCAATTTATTTGATTCTAATTATTGGGTCTTTTTCCTTTGTTTTGCAGAAGTTATAGTTGAATGCGATTTCTTATCAGAAATTTAATTCTTCTTATAGAAGATGGTTTTGATAGTCTTTAGAAAGACTTGTAAGAATTATTTTAAATCTTGTTTTGTACATTTTTTTCTCTTTTTTATCATGCATAAATCTTATGATAATTTCTGAAACAATTTATTGCTCTTTAAAATTTGAATGTAAAAGCATCAATGTTGGTATGTTTTCATGTGACTTGAATGGATTTTTTAACATAAGTATCTTATAAATATCAAATTTTTATTACTTAAGTTATTTCAAAAATATCTTATTGTATTTTTAAATTTTTTTTTTTTTAAGATATAAGTTTCTTTCAATACCATTCTAATAATGTAAAATAGTTTTATTACAATACAATATAATATAGTTTGTATGTTTTTTCATAATATAATCTCTATCCGTTACTTAATATATATTATTTAGTAGAATAGAATAGAAGTATTTCTATCATAAATTTCTTTCATGATTATCATTTAAAGCATTAAAATTATATATTACAACTTTCATAGTAGAGAATTATTTAAAATCATCTATTAGACCTTATTTTCTAATAAAGAGCCCTTATAAGGATTAACTATTATAGTAGTTAGTTTAAACCATGTGCATTGTTATCACTTAACATGTATTCTTACAACAATGAGAATTTTTAAGGTGATCATCTATATCTTATATAGATTTTTAATTTAAATATCTTCAATAGTCTATTGAATCTCTATATTTTAAAAAATAATTTCATTAATTTCATATATGGTTAATTGATTTTAAAAAATTAAGTTTGACTTCTAATAATTCTATTAGTAATATAGATGTTAGTTGCTACTAAAATAAAGCTTATATATATTTCTTAGAATAGACATTGTTTAACTCTACTATAATATTGTGGATCATTAATGTATTTGTTATTTATTTTATTTTTTGGAAAGATCTTATAGTAAATTTTAGGATTTTTTTTTTTAATCTTATAAGGAATAAAAATCTATACCAACTCATTTTTTTATCTCTTCTAGAATGTATTTATTCTATTTTTATATCACTTATTAGCATTGCATAGAAAAATGAAAGATAAGAAAAGCTAAGGATAAAATCCGTAGCCTTAGAATGTGCAAGGTTTTATAAGACCTTAATTCTACTAATTATATTAGATATAAGTCTGATAGGACATGCTATAAATATATATATCTTTTGATCTACTTTTAAAAAATATCATTTGTATTAATTATTAGATTAAAAGGGATTATCTTTAATTGGTCTTAATTTTTTTATCTAAATTTTCTTGTATTAGGTTAAATGCATTTGACTTTGGATATAAATTTGGATTTAAATCACCTACTATCAAGATTACAAAGATATTAACTTATGATTTTAAAAGCAATTGTATAACTTGAGTTTCTAATACCAATGTTATTGGAGTGAATTCTTGATTCTAATTGATAAAAAGTAGTAGAAAATTTTTAAAACTATTTTTGATTATTATTTTTATAAAAATAATAGGAAGTAAAAATATACTTACATCTTCAAACATAATAGTTGGATCTTTTGATTGCTCATTGGAACTGAGTAAGATTTGTAGAACAAAAAAGTTGATTGAAAACATTGATTAAACAATCTATCATTGAACATATTATATTTCTATATTTTATTATATTTTTAGATTACTTTACCTAATTTAGATATAAATAGAAGCTATGGTATGATAAAAAATATTATTAGAAATTTGTTGCAAAGTATGAAATAAGCTATTATAGCTTTTTATTTTTATATTTGTATTACATTGGTGTAGATATCAAAACTATTAAAAATAGTCATATTGACTAGTATATTTATTTAAATAAATAAAACTAAGTAGAAATAAAATTAGGTTAAATTATTTATTTCTTATTAGAAAGCTTCTTTGAAGCTCTATAAACTTCACACATGTTTATAAGTTATTAGTAGGTTGACAACTTAGCTACTAACTTGGCTACTAACTTGGCCATATGTCACACGTTTAGCTATTTGTATTACAAGTTGGCCATATAGCTCACGTATTAAAAACTTGTCCTACAAATAAGACATATATCTCACAAGTTGGACACATGTCATATAACCTATATGACATTGCTATGTAATTTTTTAATAGATAACATACATGAAGGCAAAAATAAAGCCTTCCTTACTCAATTCAATATATTTTATGTGTTTTATCTTTATTCAAGAGTTTTTAGTCTTTTTACCATTAATAGTAGCTATTCTAGTTTCAATTCTATATTAATCTTTTAATTATCTAATTTCTTTTTTTTGATAATATAAAAGTATATTTTTATTTTTAATATTATTTTTTGGCTTATATTTTTGATAGGTTAATTAGAGTATTAATTTTTATCTTATGTTTTTTAGAAGTGAGTAGATTATTTTACTTCTTATTATTATGTTTTAAAGATTGGAAACTATTTACTTTTAAATTAATTTTAAAATTTTTATAATTTTATAATTTTTATAATTTTATAATTTTATAATTTATTTACATCATTTTTCAATAAAAATTAATATTATTATTATTTTTAAATATATTTAATATTAGAAGTTATAAATTATCCTTTTTTAATTTTATTTTTAGATTTAAAAAAAATATTATAAATTTTTTTAAAAAAAATTATAGATACTATAATTAGTTAAAGTCAGAATAAATTTTCAATTATTTTAGATCTTTTCCAACTTTTTAATATTCATAAGTTAAATTTTTCATATATTATCAATTTCTACCATAGAAGTACTATTTCTACATCTATAAAAAAATTCAACAATGAGATCTAATATCTATACCAAGAAGTCATAAAGTTGAAAGAAACAAGTAAATCAACATCATAAATAAATCCAAAATGTCTTCCTATTAAAAATATGAAGAAATCAACAATTAGTATGCTAAAAAAGTTTGATGGAAAAAGATCAAAATTTTAAAGATTTATACAACAAGTGAAGCTCTATTTATGATTATATCTTTCTAAATATCTTCATAGATTTACTCAAGTTAGATTTTTAAACACATGCTTGTCAGAAAAATTGCTCTCTTAATTTGAACTTTTGATGAAAAAAAATTTAAAACTCCTATATGATCTAAATTCATTTTTGAAAGTATTTATAATTATATTTGGAGAAACAAATTCTAATCTTTATAACAAGAATTACAATTTTCTATTTTTTAAATTGTAAAATTTCAAAATCTTACTTATGATATGGATTGGAATGATAAAGTCTTTATTAATTAATTTAAATATATACTATAAGATAATATCAAAGATTTATCACTAACAATATAAAAAAAAATTCATTTAAATGATTTGTTACTCAAGCCATTGCATGCAATATTTGATTATTTAAAAAGCACCAAGAGGAAAGATTTGGTTGAAGAAGAATAAATAAAGTCATGACAACAATTCTCAAGGGTTGAAAAACGTATTCATTAAGGCTAAAATCTATGCAAATTGATACAATTCAATTTGAGCAATTGATACCAAAAAAACGACTTATGTTGCTGTGAAAATTTTTGTTTATATTTTGAAAAAAAGTCATAAAATGCAAGACTATTTCATCAAATCATCAAGATTTACAGCAAGGAATGTAAATTTAAACATAAAAAAGCTAAAAAATAAAGACATCAATTTGTATTAGAGACCTTATATTTTGGCAACTTTAGACCATAAAATACAAGTCTCATACTACCACCATATCCTACACCATGTTTTAAACTTTACATAGTTATTACAATTTCAAATCATAAATTTTTAATACAAGCATTTTTAGACATTAGAGCCTTAGCATGTTTTATTACTAAAGGCTTTATATTACAACAAAAATTGATACTTTAAAAGATGATTTGACTTGCTTTAATAGAAATTATTGATAGATATATTCTTATATTTAGAGATATTATAGAAGAAATCAAACTAGTGAAAGTGGCATTAGGTTATCAAGTAACTAAAATTTTCTTTAATATCATTTAATGTCTTTTAAATCTAATGATACTTAGCCTTTTTTGGTTTGAATTATATAATTTTGATATTAATAGAAAATTAAAAAAGTCACTTTAAGATTTAATTCCATTAATAACAAACCATCTCAATCTTTATTTGTAGAAGCAAAAATATTTATGAAAGTTGTAGAAATCAGGAACATATTTATTATTTTTTCAACACCAAGTCTTTATTCAAATGATGGCTATAATAGAATCTCAAAGTAATATAAAAAATACTAAGATGTATTTAAAAAGAAGAATATTAATACATTGCTAAAAAATCAATCTTATGATTGTACAATTGATTTTTAAGAAGGACCTCAACCACCATTTTGACCAATTTACAACTTATCACACAATATACTTGTTACTTTTAAAAAATACATTGATAAAATCTTACAAAGAATTTTAACTAACATTTAAAATCTCTTGTAAGTGCTCCAATCATTTTTATGAAGAAAAAAGATGGATCCTTGCAAATGTGTATAGATTGTTGTGGACTTTAAAAATTGACCATCAAAAATCAATGTCCTTTATCTTTAATATCAAGATTCTTTGACCAATTAAATAAAGCTATATATATATTAAAATAAATAAAAAATAATCCTATAATTTGATAAGTATTAAAAAAATAATAAAAGACTATATTTTAGACTATAATTGGTCATTTTAAATACAATGATATATTATTTGGATTTATAAATATTTTGGCTAATTTTTAGAATTTGATAAATAATATATTTTTTAAACATGTAGATAATTTTTTTGTATATAAGTTTAAAAATATTTTTATTTATTTTAAGAATATGAAGGAATATGAATAATATATTTATTTTATATTAAAAAAATAGAAATATAGGATATACACTAAGATGGAATAATGTGTCTTTCATACAACTCAAGTAGAATTTATAGAGTACATTATTTCAAAAGATGGTTTGCAAATAGATTCATGTGTTTCATAAGTTGAATACATGTTGTATGGCCTAAAGAACATTGCCAAGTACTTTTTTAATAAATAGTATATATAAAAGCAAGAGTGAAACTTTTTCACTCTCGTCAATGTATTCGTTGTGTTCTATCTTGATTCAAGAATTTTTAGTCTTTTGGCATTTGATATTAGTCTTTCTAGTTTTAATTCTATATCTACCATTTAATTGTCTATATTCTCTTTTTTTATAATATAAGCGTGTATTTTTATTTTTAAAATTTTATTATGGTTTATTTATTTAATATAATTAAGATTAAAATAAAAAATTATTATCTTAATTATTTTATTTAAAAGTAAAATATCATTCTTATTTTCTAATCACCTTAAGACTTAATTCTTAATTATTTTTTAGAAGATTGTCTTTAATAGGAGAGTAAAATTATAATATTATTAAATTTTAGTTTATAATTCAATTTATTTATGTCTTCTTATAAAATATTTTTTTTCACATCTAATTTATGACTTTCATTTATTTTAGAAGGTTCTTGTTGTAATCTATTAATTAATTAGTCTATAAAAAATATACTAAATATTATTTTTTGGTATTTAAGAATTTTTTTAAGCATTATTTTATTATCTAAGAAGTAAAGCATTAAGATTATATGTGGTCTCATGTTGGATTGGTATTATATGTAATTTATATTTAATTAAAAATAGATTTATGAATAAAACAATATGGTGCAATTTGTTACTATGTTGTCATTAAGGAACATATTCTTCTTTTTTTCATATAGATCAATAGCCAAGAGATCTGAATGAATTCTTTGTAAATCTATTTTTTATCTTATGTGATTTAGTTAAGTGTATAATTTAGTGTTGTTGGTCCTTGCCAAGTGTCTTCTTTTGTTGCAATTTTAAACCAATGTAAATCCATTTTTTGCTAAATTGTAAGTCTCTATTTATTATAGATTTATAATATTAAGTGGTCTTGTATTTAAAGGCTGTGATTTTTATTTTTTTAACTGAAGTCAAACAAGTATTTATAAATCTTTAAAGCCATGGGCTATTTCAAAATAAAATCTGCATCCTATAGATAGAAAATTATAATTTTTTATTTTTTAAATTCTTTATTACAAGATCAGCAATCTTAAAATAAGACTCTTATCTTCTTAAAATCTAATGCAATATAAAAACAAGGATATAGATTAATTACATTATTAATATATTTATCAAAAAATACCTATAATTACATACTAATATGCTACATATTTCTTTAAATTTATTTAGAAGTTTTTAAATACTAATTTTAGATAGAATTTAAATTAGTTGTATTTGAATTTTGGAAAATAAAATGAAAATTAAGATATTAGAATTCTAATATGCATATCCTTATAATGGTCTTGTATAGATTCAATAGTTGTAGTTTTTTATTTCTAATTTTAAAGTCTTAGTTAAAAAATATTTTTTTATGTAAATATATTAAAAAATTATAAATGACTTAATTTAGTATTTTGGTTCATAAATTATTTTCTAAAATAAATTTTGAAGTTTTTCTTTTTCACAAAATCAAAAATCATAATAAATTATTTTATATATTTTATTTCTTATTCTATAATCTCAACAACTTTTAAAACATAATTTAAATTTGAATAAAAAAAACCTTTGAAGCTTCTTAAAAATTCATTAGGTGCTTTTTATTTAGACCCATTATATAGATTGATTTTTATCCCATCATTCCTACTCATTTTCTTGTTGCCAATTTGCTCTCTTTTGTTTTCTAGTCTAATTTTGAGATATATCTTCCACATCAATGCCTTCCAACAAATAAACTTGATTCTACCATCTCATTGCTAACTTAGCTCACAAAATTTAATATAGAATTTTGATTGGCAACAATTTACCTAATATGAATAGTATAAACCTCTTACACTCAACAAAATGAGAATCAAACTAATAAAATTGTATGAAAATAATGTTAAATCATTATGCAATGCAATATACTTAGGAAATCCTAATTGTGGCAACTTGGAGTGCAATGATGCCATTGCCAATCTCATGGATTGCTGTACTTAAACTCAACACTATATGAAGACACTACTAGAAAAATTAATCAATAGACTACTCATTCTTTACATTATTTCATTATTATTGAACTACAATCCATTCCTTCAAACCTGAAACCCACCATAAAAATAAAACTTCTAAAACACGTGCATTCGTTTCCTTTGTTTCTGGTATGGAGGCATATATGGTAGTCCAATCCACATGAACAATAAATTAAATCAGGTATATTCTTTCAACAGTTTTCCACGTGCAATGAAATAAACATCCACTCGCTTCGAGTTAAGCCACAGTTACACGGAAACAGTGCATTGTACTTCCATCATTCACGCACTCTTTGCTTCGGAGTTGCTTTCTGGTTGCACGAGGGGCAGCGAAGCACAGGGACTGGAGCACATCCGTCTAGTGGGCAAGTTTTCACCAAATCAGGAGCAGGGACCGGATGTGATTACTCGATGGTGTAGGTTGACATATTTTACCGACAAAATGGTGATGTCCAACAGTGTGCAAGATGTGGATGCATATTCTAAAAATGCCAGTTTATCGTTGCTATTCCTCCCTGCGCAGAAAAATTCGGCTGGAACTACCTAACGCTTCACCGCTGTCCCGGGGTTAGTTCATACAAGACCTTCAAAGTTGCGCTCTTTATTATGACTAATGTTTCTGTAGTAGGTGACGGGTTGCAAGCTACAACGTGAAGGTTTACTGTTAATGTTGGAAGCTAGTTCAGAGCTCCAGCCACGATATGCACAGTGGTGTTGTCGACGTTGGGAGACGGAGAGAGGCAACCTGTCGTGGAGAGTGGAAGTGAGCCGTGATTTTGTTTTGAATGTGACGATGAGATGTGGGGTTGCTTGCAATGGATAAAGGAATTTCTTTGATACTCTCTCACACTAGTAATGTCTGAAAACTGTGATTGGACGGCAGATGATTACCCATTACAATCTTATACTAAAACCTACCGATGCATCTGCAGCTGCTCGGTTTGAGTGCTGGGAAGTCCGAAATACATCCATGTCTTCATCCCAACGGATCTGAACGTCCCTGGAAGTGCGACTGCGTATCACTAATAAGACAAATCTCAATAGGAACAAATCGTATTACAGTCCTCGAAGTGCCTGTCGGGAAGATTGAATCTGCCTCCACGTAGCGGTCAAGCCCTCTTGAAAACCAAAACAAGTTCGACCAGCTCTAAATTAATTGCGTTACTTCACACTACACCCAGCAGTGTCCTAGACGCATAACTGTCACGTTCACGATCAGAATGTGTTTTTTGGATTGTCACATTTTAATCTCTTGCAGAGGGACCATGCGCCGCAAGAAAATACGTCAGCTGTATGTGTACGCTTGACTACTGAGGGATCAACTACACGCTTCAGATAAGATACGCGAGCTAGAAATTCTACCAACCTTGCGGCCATCGACTTTGACGGGGATGCTTTCGAGAGACTGAGATCGAATCAGATAATGTCGTAGGCTCAGATGGTTGAAGTCCCTTGCACCATCCTTGCACCAGCCAGCTCGACTCCTTGTCCAATTTGTAAATTCTTGCGGATTCTACAGCCTTTAGCTTCTCGTCTGCAACCACTTTATCTCGGCTCGACGTCGACCAGCCTTGCACAACACCATCGAGTACTGCGGCCCACCGAGAAGACCTTTCCAAATCTGTCGCTGAAACTGAATAAGCCGGAGGAAGATTGGGACTCTAACTCCCCATTCTTGTGCACTGGTACAACTTTCCCAGACATCTTCACAGTCGACTACTGTGGAAACTTGCAAGCTGTGATGACAAATTCCTCTTCAATCAGCTAGCCAAAACAAACAAGAGAGAACGGCTATGCAACAACAGAATCCACACTCGCGTTACTGGTGACTGAACAATGTTAGCTTGGCCTGGTGCAAGGGGCTTCACAGAACCTCTTGATCAATCAAACTTTCTACAACATTAAGTCTGCAGGGAAGGAAGTTGAAAAGTATTGTCCTGCTCTCCTTCAATTTATGCACTTTCCATTGGCATTATGGATTTTATCTCCTAATAACGTTATCAATGAAGGTCGATCATGTAGAGTTCCGTTATTTTTTTTTTTTTTTTAAATACTTTATAATTTTTGTAAATTTATACAAAAAATTTGATTCATTGATTAGGATTTTTTCAAAAATGATTGGGTATTGGTTCTGTTGAGAGAAAGAGAGACAATAGTAGCTAGAAGTAATATGCTCACTCATGTAAACAGACACACAAGAAGTAAGTTTATTGATAGGGTTAGATCCTTTATACAAAGAGAAGGAGAGAAGATAAACATTGTCTCTCCACTACATTCCAAATACTATAGACTATAGTAAATAGCATGGAGAGCGCCAGCTACATTTAATGCTCTCAACACTTGTCTTCACTCGTCATAATACTTATATGCATACAATTATGATCTATATTTTTTTGTAATCTTGTAAGATCAACAACTGCTGCTTCATTAAAATCCTATTTAGAAAAACCTTATTATATTTAAGGACAAAATCATAGATGAAAGAAAAAGAGTACAACATTATCTCAAGAGTTTATTGCTCAAGAAAAGTAAGTCTTTGCATGACAATGCCATAAATAAGTTGGCGATGGTTATAAAAAGAGAGAGCTTTGGAGAGGAGATCAACAAGGTTATTTGCAGATTCAATTTTCTTGATCTTAAGTACTTGATTAGTAATGGAGTCATGGATATAACTAAAATACTTTGAATCAATGTGCTTTGACCTATCTCCTTTAATGAAACCAATTTGCATCTATGCAATACAAGCGCTATTATTTTTATACAAGTTAATTGGAGAATCATCATATAAAAATCCACAGGTTATTTGAATGAGTTTATCAATTGATTGCAATCAAATACATTCCCAAGATGCCTCATGTAAGGCAATAATTTCTGCATAGTTGGATGAAGTTATAGTTATACTTTGTTTCACTAATTTCCATGATATTGCAGCTCTATGTCTTAAGAATACATAATCTGTTTGAGATTTAACTCTTGCAATATCAAATTTATATCCTATATCAAAATATCCAACCAATTTTGGATTTGTAGATCATGTGTAGTATAATCCCAAATCTTTAATGCCTTTTAAATAATGCAGTAAATGTTTGATTCCATTCCAATGTCGTAGTATTGGACGTGCACTGTCTCTTGCAAATCAAATTTTCCACTAACTGCAAATGTAATATTTGATGTGGTAGATGTGATTAAATATAAAAGTGCTCCAATCGCTGAGAGGTATGGATATTACTTTCCTAATATTTCTTTCTCTTTTTTTTATAGATGATATGGATCATGACCATCACAACCACGTCCAACCATTAATCATATTGAATCTCCATAAGGTTTGTCTAATATATGTTAGTTGGTAGAAAAAAATGCTACCATTTGTAAGCTGCATAATTTAAAGTCCAATGCAAAAAGTTATTCTTCTTAGCATTTTCATCTCAAATTCACATATAAGTAGCTTAGTAGTTGCAACACAGGTAGATCTATTGCCCACTAGATTACGATCAACATATAGAGCGATGATCACAAAATCAATTTTATCTCATTTGATAAATAAACAAGAGATTAGTAGATCACTTATAAACTTATTTATAATTAAATAATCTTAGAGACGTTGATACCACATGCGTCTAGATTTTTTTAGACCATATAAGGCCTTGTGTAATTTAATGCCATGATATCATCCTAGAGTAGGTGTATTTGGAGTTTCTGTTTCTAAACCAAGTAGAACTTTCATATAAATATCTACATCAAGTGAACCATACAAATACAAAGTTACTACATCCATGAAACGCATTTCTAAAGTAGCATGAACTGCCATTCCAATAATATATTGGAATATAATTGAATCCATGATTAAAGAATATGTGGATTCATAATCAATGCAAAACTCTTGGATAAATCCTTGAACAATAAGATAAGTTTTATAGCAAATTATTTGACCTTTAGCATCTCGCTTGTATATTAATACCATCTTATATTCCATAGGGCAAGAAGTAAGACTGTCTACAATTGGACCAAAGACTTTTCTCTTATGTAAAGAACCATATTCTTCCTCAATGGCAATTTTTTATTTTAACTAGTTAAAGTGACACATCGCTTCCTGAATGGTTTGAGATTCAGTATCCTCTTTCTTGTAAGAAAGAGCTTGTGCCATCATGAATACAAATAATTCATCTATTATAATAAATTATCTATTTCAAGGATCATTTATAGCATAATATAGAATATATAATTTTGTAGTTAACTTGATTTTATTCCTCCTAATTTCAAAATTTTCTATAGCATGAGGTGAAAGTATAATGTACATGGATATATTGTCATTAATTGATGGTTCCTAAGTTTAGTAGGAATTTTTCAAAAAAAATACCAGAATTACTACATTTTATAGCTTTCTTCTTTTATGGTTGTTTATCTGGTCCACGAGTCATTTTAATTACTGATGTTTTAATTTGAGGTATATTTGTTAATAGTATTGTAATTTGAGCAAGTTCATTTTGAGCCTCATTAATTGAAATCCTTGTAATCCAAGGTGCATCATTGAAGCCATCAAGTGTTTCATTTGCAATCCATTATAGATACAAAATCTTAGTAACTTCACTTTCAACTAAAGATGTTCTAGGATCAAGATTCATTGTAAATATTTTTGGTGCTCTAAATGTAAGTACTATATTTCTTTGTTGATTAAATATTCATCCTTGAAGAGATGGAAATATGTTCTCTTCAAAACGGTAATTTTAAAAATGTACATATAATAATGTGCGAGTTGATGGATCAACTACATGAATAATACTTCGTGAAGTAAAACCAATAAATATTCCTTCTTGTCAATGAGCTCCAATGGTATGCCATCGAGGTTCTGGTACTGAAAACTAAGTATGGCAACCTATGGGATAGACGGTTTTTTATTAAAAAATCTTCAACTTGGCAAATTAGAAATCTAATGACTATGGCTAGATTGAATACATTTTGTTTTGAAGAAGGAATAGCAATGGTAAAATTGTGTGTGAGCTCTATCATAAAATATAAACATGCAATGTTTGCATTCTCAGCACTTTGGACTCTAATCAGCTATCGAGATGTATGTGCCAATTGTTATCACCTCTCAACTGCAATTCTAGATAGGCAAGTGATTTTGGTTCTTGACCAAAACCATAAAGTTGTAGAAAAAGCCTTTGCTACAACAAATGGTTTATACTAGATTACAATTCAACCTCCTATTATATTCAATTTTGCATCATCTATAATAGAGAGTCGTGTTTTTTTTTGGCATAGACAATTGGGACATCCAGAATCTATATTATTTCAAAAAATAATTCCATATATAATTAGGCATAATTTAAAATCTGCAAATATAAATTCTACGGAATTATGTTGTGAATGTGTGCAAGGCAAGATGATTACTTAGCCATCAATTTAGAAACTCCCATAAGAATTACCACCAATGCTTGAAAGGTTGCATGGTGATATTTGTAGTCGTATTAATCCAATATCTAGACCATTTTGTTATTTTTATATCCCATACAAGATTTCGACAAAGGAGAAGAAGTGCTTTCGAACCAATAGCAATAGAAATTGAAGTACTTAGAATAGAAGATTCTTCAAATAGAATTACATCAAATAGTTTTTTTGCAAATAAATTTTTTTTTGCCATTTTTGCTCAAAGTAGATAATTGTTTCCATCAGTAGCGAATGGTGGAAATAGAAGAGCTTAAAAATGTTGGGATGTAGTAGTGATAGTTGAAAACATAGTAGAGGTAGTTGAGGATGTTGAAGCATTCATTATAAATAAATTTGTGAACAAAAAAATACCAGTTTAAGTAAAAAAGATTGAGTAAAATATACCTTAGAATATAAAGCCAAATTAATCATAAAATTGAAACTTGAAATCAGAAATGTTAAGAAAAAAAATTTAAGATTTTATTTTTATTTTTATTTTTTTATTTTCAAACAAATAAGGATTTGTAGTAGATTGTAGCATGGTGCATCAATCGATGGCAATCAACGGCAGTTGGCAACAGTCAGCAACAATTGATGGCAAACAACGTCAATTGGTAGCAGACAATGGCAGTTGGCAGCAGTCAGTGGCAATCGGTGATAGTTGGTAGTAGTCGGCAATAGTCAGCTTCAATTAACGACAGTCAGTAGCAGTTGGCAACACTTGGCAGCAATTATTGGCAGTCACCGGTAGTTAGTGGCAGTTACATTAGCAGCACAATAGCAATAGCATTAGTAATGGCAACAACATAAATGGTAGCAGTAGCAGCAACAGCAGCAGCAATAGCAGTAGCAGCAAAAAATGGCAGTAGCAATAGCAACAGCAGTAGCAGCAATAGCACAAGAAGGAAAAAAAAAATTTAGGAGAAAATGAAAGAAAAAATACATATAAGTTTTTAAGAACTAAGAACTAAGACTAGAGTATAAAAGCATTTGTGTTAATAACGTGTTGAGAATATTTTAGAGAAAGAGAGACAATAGTAGCTAGAAGTAATATGTACATATATGTAAACACACACACATAAGAAGTAAGTTTAATGATAGGATTAGATCTTTTATACAAAGAGAAGAGGAGAAGATAAACAATGTCTCTCCACTACATTCCAAATACTGTAGACTACAGTAAATAGCATGGAAAGTGTTGGCTACATTTAATGTTCTCAACAAATTCCAAATCTCTTTTCTATCTTGGTGTGGGTCTCAAATCCTTTCTCTCTTCTTTCTTGTAGAAATGTGGATCCCAAACCTCCTCCTCTTCTTTTTTTAATAGCAATATTAAGAATTTTTGATAAGTTCATGTAAGTATATGTGCTACTTGTCAAAAATATAAATGATAAGAAAATTCTAATGATAATATATTCATGTGTCACTAAAGAAGAAAAAAAGTAAGATAAGAAGAGATAATTATAAGATTGAAATAAACTAGAGGTAGACTTATATTAAAAATAAAATCTCAAAAAAGATATTAAAAAGATTAAAACCACTTTTAATCTTACCTTTATATATTCTAGTTATAAAGAAGGTTTGGTAGAAGCTTCTTAATGGCTGCAAGGCTTTTGGAATACATTTCAATAGTTACATGGCATAGCTATAATAGTATAAAAGTTATCTATAGAGATTTTCTTTATTAGATGTAATTTATCAAAGTATTAGTAATTCAACTTTTTTAACCCTACTTAGAAATTTAGAAATTTAAACCTTTTATAAAACTTCCTATAGACAAAAATAAGTCTTAGAAGATAATTATTTTATTTTTTTGTACAATAAAAAGTTTTAAAGGTGAAATACATTGATATAAATAATAATCTCAATTTTTATAAGTACAAGTATTTTTTTTTTACAAAACTAAATCTAAAGTTTTGATTATAAAATTTAAATATATTATTATTTAATTTTATAAAATTTATAATAAATTATCTAAATATTTTGGTTCAATAAAAATATAATAAATAAGCATCAAGTTACTTAAGGTATGGTCAAACAAAAATAATTTAGTCGTAATCAAAAATTATAATAAAATAAAATTATATATATATAATTTTTTTTAAATATAGATAAAAACAATTATAACAAAACATTAGTACTGGATGATACAAGGATTAAATTCTTTAATTATTTACAAAGTATAATAGTAATAAACTATCTAATGGTGATTTTTACAATATATATATATATATATATATATATTAAGTAATTTCTACTCCTTCATATTATTTTAAACATTTGAATCAATATTTTTAATCTTTTAAATAAATTCAACAAATTATTCTTCTAAGGAATTGAGAAGTTAAATCTTGTTAGAAAAAAATTCAAATAATTTAAATGTAATTTTTTGTAATAGAATATTTTTATTAATTTTTTAATAACATAATTATTAAGCCTTGTTAGAAAAAGAATTCTTTAGAATTTTCTTTCAATAGCTTAGATTGCAAAGCATTAAAAGCTTTGGCCACAAGCTTTTAATTTTGTAAATATTTGGTACGAAAATAAAATAAAATGCATTTATAATCTTGTTAATTTCAGTCTAATGTCTGTTTTTTTAAAAGATTACAAACTTTCATGTATCTCAATATCAACTATGAAGTTATTTAATTCTAATTTAATATATTTTTTTTAATAATACTTTCAAATTTTTATAAAAAAAATTATTTACTCATCTAAAAAATTTTGAGATGTAATTTAAAATAAGTATCTAAACTAGTTTTACAAATTTAATTTTAATAATAAAATCTAAAATATTTTTATAAGTTTATTGCATGAATATTCATACAAATATGTCTTAAAATACACATATCTATAAAACCTCTATTGATTCTTTACTTAAATCTATCATTAATATTTATAATAAAAATTAAAAATTAAATATATTTTATATTTTAAAATAATTATACATAAATAAATAACTTAATATGTGATGCAATAATATCTTAAAATCTAATAGAATATATATATATATATATATATATATATATATATATATATACATATATACATATATAAACACACATACATTAATTCTTTTAATTATGTCTTATACCCTTAACTATTTAATGCAAATGAAATATAAAAGGTTTGTATATCATTATCAATTGCTCTTGTCCAAGTTTTAAATAAAAAAGAGAGTAGAGATTGCAATTTGTTGTAGCTCTTTATTAGCATGAGATGCAAGGATGTTGCTCTTGCAATATAATGTATACCATATTTTGTAGGTGTTTAGAATACCTTACAAATAACTACTCTCGAAAACACAAAAAATACAAGAAAATGGCACTCCAGCCAACCCAAAACAACATCACAGAATGACTTTAACTGGTGCCTCACTCCTATTCTTTTACTACTTGGTGATAATGACAACATGTTATCCATACTGTCCGTGAAAGGTAATAGAAAGTAATCTTTCTTGGTGGCTACATTAAGTTTCCAGAAATCTTGACAAATTCAGTTTTTTCCATTTTTTTTTGGCACCATCACAATTGGAGAAACCCATGCATTATGCAAAACATGATAAATAAAATCCACGTCAAGAAGTTTATCCAATTCTTCTTTCACTAAAAGGGAATATTTTACGTTAAGTCGGTGTTGTCTTTGATGAACTGGCGTAATACCCTCCTCCAAAATAATCTGGTGCTCACACACATCAATTGGAATCCCTTTCAAATCTGCATATGACCACGCAAAGGCAAATTTGTGACAGAGGAAAAACTGTTTCCAAGCATCCAATTTTGTACCGATAATACCGACATATATTTTAATTAGCTGTGGCATTTCGTTGGTACCCAGGTTAATAGATTGACACACAGGGTCTTCAACAATCTCTGATTTAATTATCTTCTCCTGATTTGAATATCTTATATTATTGGACATATGGGAACCACTCAAATCTGGTTCCAATGTGCTGACTCTATTGATTGTGGAATTGTTCATCCATTCGGCAATAGCATGATCCAAGTTAGTCGCATTGACCTGATGCAGTAAATATTTTCTAGTACTTCCACATTGGTAGACTCCTGCCTTTGCTGTTGAAGTGTTTTGTCCTACTCCAAATTGTAGTGAACCTATACCATCGTCATCTGCCTCAATCGATTGACTCTCGTTGTCCGATGTAAATTTTGATTCTGAAAATTGAGATTCTCCATGATATTGTATCGGATACATCTGTAAAACAATCTAGTCACGGCCTTTTTCAATTATCAATGTACCTTGGCTCCAATCGTTCTTAGCTTTGGCTTGATAAAGCCAAGGTCTGCCCAATAAAATGGGATACGATAACGTAGAACAATATAATCAGAATACAATATAATCGATTTTGTATGTCAATCCCGTGATTACAGTGGCAATATTACATAAGATTCCCATTAGCTTTATCTGACTATGATCTACCATTCGCAAGACCAATGTCATAAATAGCAATTGCTTTAGATCTAAATCCTCTATTATATCCGTGTTCATTAAATTCACACTGAAGCCACCATCGACTTATATCCCTAGAATTAAAATGCCATCGATTGATACATCGATTGTTGGTGCTTCCGGATCTGGGTTTAAGCTAACTTCATGAATTTCTTTAGTATAGGATCTTTGTCGTATTAACGCTGAATTCAATGTAGATCGACATTCCGGTGCTACAGCGAAAAGTTGCTTCATTGTAATTGAAGGTTGAATAACATCCAAATCCTTCAGAATGTCGTAGGATTCCATATTTAGGATAATTTCCAATATCCTCTTTCTTTTCATTGGTTTGAGTTTAACTCCGTGAAGTAAGGTATTCTTCTGCCGTGGACTCGGAATTGGAACAGCAGCTGGGGCTTCCTTAGAATTCTTGCCCCTGAGAGGATCTTTCAATAGATAGGACGTTTCTCAAAACTGCATAGAGATCAAAACTGCTTGGAACGGAACCAAAACCTCTATAATTGAGACTTCATTGGGTTGTGCCACCGAGTTAAGTCTCATACTGGGTACAAAGCCCATAATAGGACCTAGATTGAATGGTCCCGTAATTAGGTCAAATTGGTCTTTTGCATCGGAATTATCCAAATGTTGAATTGATCCTTTTTCCTTTTGCTGACTTCCAGTAAGAACGGCTAGGACACATTCCACCCGATTTACTGGTGAATCTTGAGGACCTTGATTTATCTCCTCAAATTTTCCTTGGCTTTGGATCTGTTGATCCTGATTATTGAAATTGAACAGAGCATTACATTGCTGATACGTATGCCCCGACTGCTTGCAATTCCCACAAACTGGTACATAATCGTCACTGGCTCTGGGATTGGGACATTCATTGGCATAATGACCAATCTGTCTGCAATAGAAACAATGAAGTGGTCTTCTTGCACCTCCATCAGGCATAATGGGTGCCTCCATCGGTATATACCTACTAAGCTTGTTCCATGTAGGGTTAGAAAATGATCCTGGTTGTCCCGTTGGTACTGAAGGAACTTGGTTTGATGACATCGATGGAGCATATTGCTGATACCTGTTAGGGACATATTCCTTAGAACTTTCTAGAGAGAAGTTTCTAGAACCTTCTAGAAAACAAGCCTCTGGAACCTTCTAGAAGAGAAGCCTCTAGAACCTTTTAGAGAGAAGTTTCTAGAAGCTTCTAGAAAGGAAGTCTTTGGAACCTTCTAGAAGAAAAGTTTCTACAAGCTTCTAGAAAGGAATCCCCTGGAACTTTCTAAAAGCTTCCTAGTTAATAGAAGTAGCTCGAGAAGTTTCTAGAACCTTCTAGAAAGGAAGCCTCTGGAACCTTCTAGAAGCTTCCTAGTTAATAGAAGTAGCTCGAGAAGCTTCCTAAGTAGGAGTATATATAGGGATCGAGGCTGAAGAGTTCTTCAGTCTCGACAACACATCTCTTAGAGTTCTAGCTCACCTTTCTGGTATTGTTCTTGTACTCATATGTTTAATCTAGTTCTGCCACTTCTTCTTGAACTTCTTGTTAGATTTCAAGTCTGTATTTTGTGTCCGTGACAGTTTGTCGAGACTACACTAACTTGAGATATCAGAGCTAGTTCTTTCTTAGTAGAGTGTAGATTACCCCTCTACTTGAAGGTATACTAGCATTTTTTAGAGGTTGCGGATTACCCTCCTCTAAACTGATACTTCTTCTGTTACAATATTGGAGTCTTATTCTTCTTGGAGAGAGTGGATTACCCCTCTTCTTAAAATTCTTAAGGCGTTTTATAAGTTATGGATTACCCTCCTATAAACCAATATTGCCTCTTATAGGGTCATTTTTGTCCTTCTTTTAGAATGGCCGGAGGTCAAGACATTAGTATGACAGAAAGTTCGGAGTCTAAGTTAGATGCTATTATGAATGCCCTCGCTACGCTATCACAAAGAACTACAGAGATTGAAGGAGTGGTGGCAAGGCTTCATAATGATGGAGTATCTGGGATAGCACAATCTAAACTACACCAGCCTCAAATTTCGGCACTTGGAGAAACAACTTTACCTCAGGTTCGACAATAACCACTAGTTCTACAACATAAGGAGCCTCGAGTTAGCCTTCCAGATAAGTTTCATGGAACATGTTCCAAGTTTCGAGGATTCGTCAATCAAATCAGGTTGATAACAGTTTTACAGCTCGAACGATATCCAACGGAGGAGTCACGTGTTGGGCTTGTTGGAACCTTACTTACGGGACAAGCTCTATCATGGTTTGCTCTTTTGTTTGAGAAACGATCATCCATATTAAACAACTTCGAAACCTTTTTGGAAGCATTTGCGAAAGCATTTGGTGAACACGATAAGGTTCGATGGGCTACAACAAAGATCCGGTCGCTACGACAAGGGATGCGTTCTACATCAATCTATGCTTCAGATTTTAGGCAATTAGTATGCGACATCAATTGGGATGAAGAAGCGTTGATGAGTCAATTCTATTGGGATTTAAGAGATGATGTGAAGGATTTGCTGTTAACTCTTTCTGATCCACGAACGCTCAATGAAGCCATTAGCCAAGTTGTGAAGTGCGATAATCACCTATTCCAACGTCGCCAAGATCAATGCTCAAGACAACATACAATTTGCCATGCTCCAACTATGTCGGCAAGCGGTGTGAATTCGCATTCAGAGGTGGAAGACATGCAAATTGATGCGGTACATATCAAATCTCTTACTGTAGAAGAAAAAAAGCGACGTATGGAGGAAAATTTATGCTTGTATTGCGGTGGAGAAGGCCACAAAGTCAGAAACTGCCCTAAAAAGCAAAATCGAGGTATAGTCAAGACTAGGGGAGTATTTGTTCAGGAAAACGAGGATGCTCAACCACAATAGGAACCGTGCGACTGGACAATGAAATATCCCAACAACAATCAGGTTCCTTTCTTCCTGCCTAACCTGCACTTTGTTTTACAATCCCTCTGTTTATCGGCCCTCAAAAATTGAGAACCTTAGCACTACTAGACTCAGGAGCATCTGCTTGTTTTTTAGACAAAGAATTTGCAAAGCGTCATAAGATCCCTTTAGTACAAAAATCAAAACCTGTTCATGTTGAGGTCATAGATGGACAACCTTTACTGTCTGGTAGCATCACCCATGAATCAAAACCTATAGAAGTAATGTTTAAAGACCATAGTAGTCATATTATTTTTAATATTATTAGAACCCCATCGAATCCTATTATTCTTGGTCTTTTTTGGTTGGAAAAATATAATCCATTGATAGATTGGAGGTTGCGGAAGATGACTTTTCCCACAAAACCACCCAAGAAAAAACCTAGTAAAAAACCTCGAAAAAAGAAATCCTTATTCATTAGAGGAAGAGCGTTTATAAGATCATCTAAGGAAGGCACTCCATTTGTCATTTATGCAGCTCCAACTACCGAGGAGAAGATCTCAACAGCAAATATACCGGAGCAATATAAAGATTTTGAAGACGTGTTTCAAAAGAAGAACGCCGACATACTACCGGAACACCGACCATATGATTGTGCCATAGACTTGCAAGAAGGAGCACAACCACCTTTTGTCCCAATCTACAATCTATCGCAAACGGAGTTGGCAGAGTTACCAAAGTACATCGACGAAAATCTAGCCAAGAACTTCATTCGTGATTCAAAATCATCAGCTGGAGCACCCATCTTATTTGTGAAGAAGAAAGATGGATCATTACGGATGTGTGTAGACTATCGAGGCCTCAACAAGGTAACAAAGAAAAATCGTTACCCATTACCCTTGATTTCTAGTCTTTTAGAACAATTTGGACGTGTGAAGATCTTTACAAAAATTGATTTAAGGGGAGCTTATAATCTCGTATGAATCAAGGAAGGAGATGAGTGGAAGACAGAATTCCGTACAAGGTATGGTCATTTCGAATATAATGTCATGCCTTTTGGTCTTATCAATGCTCCAGCGATTTTCCAACATATGATGAATGACATCTTTTAAGAACACCTCAACGATTCTGTTGTCATCTACTTGGACGATATTCTAATATTCTCTAAAAATGAGGAAGAGCATGAGGAGCATGTTTGTTTGGTCTTGGAGAAACTACGCAAGCGAGGACTATATGCCAAATTAGAAAAGTGTTTATTTCACCAGACGGAGATGGAATTTTTGGGGTTCATTGCGACTACAGAAGGTTTGAAGATGGACCCCAAGAAAGTAGAAGCAATCATGTCTTGGGAGGTTCCGAAGACAGTTAGAGACGTACAATGCTTTCTTAGTTTTGCTAACTTCTATCGGATCTTCATCAAGAATTATTCTCAAGTTGCTGCTCCTCTCACTCGATTAACATGCAAGGATAAGTTGGAATGGGGACCTTTGGCAGAGAAGGCGTTTCAAGATTTGAAGACAGCATTTACTATAGCTCCAATTTTGGTACATCCAGACTTTACGAAGGCCTTCTATTTAGAAACTGATGCTTCAGATTTTGCTTTGGGAGCTGTGCTTTCATAAATGAGTGAAGATAAGAAGCTCCATCCAGTTGCATTCTATTCTTGGAAGTTCTCTGCTGCTAAAATCAATTATGAGATCCACGATAAGGAACTTCTTGCTATAGTGGATTCTTTTGAAGAATGGCGTCACTTTCTTGATGGAGCTGCACATCCAGTAACCGTATATACGGATCACAAGAATTTGGAGTATTTCATGATGGCTCGAGTTTTAAATCGGTGTCAAGCTCGGTGGAATATGTCGCTATCTAGATTCGATTTTATTATCAGTTATCGACCTGGAAGGCAGCAAGGACTATCCGATGCTTTATCAAGGAGATCATATCTTGTACCAAAGGCTGGAGAAGCAGCGTTTGATCAACAATGTACAACGTTATTGAAGCCAGAGAGATTTCAACTTTGTGCTACTATTGTATCATTTGATGCTGACTTCCTAAACCATGTACGTGCTATGACTATTAAAGATTCAGTAGCCATTGATATCAAGCAACGTACCAATGACGATAAGTTCAATGTGGAGGGAGATCTTTTATACTTTGAAGAGCGATTGTACATTCCAAAAGGACTAGCACGACTCCGAGTTCTTCAATCTCGCCATGATTTTCCAGCTGCGGGACATTTTGGATTCAACAAGACCTTGGAGCTTATTTCCCGAGATTTTTAGTGACCCCAAATGTGGAAGGATGTGAAAGATTTTGTCCTTTCTTGTGACATCTGTTCAAGATCTAAGAATCCTCGGCATTGCCCTTATGGACTTCTACAGCCATTGCTAATTCCACGTCGACTATGGTCTTCAATTTCTATGGACTTCATCATGGACTTGCCATCATCAAACTCATTTGACAACATCTTTGTCGTGGTAGATCGGCTTACGAAGATGACACACTTTGTTCCTTGTAAGAAGACATCATCCAGTGAAGTCACAGCAAGACTCTTTCTCGATAATGTGTATCGATATCATGGACTACCAGATGATATCATATCAGATCGAGCTACCCAGTTCGTGTCAAAGTTTTGGAGATCTCTCTTTGGGATATTGAAGGTGGATATCAAGCTTTCTTCAGCTTTTCATCCTCAAACTGATGGCCAAACGCAACAGGTGAACCAAGTCTTGGAGCAGTACTTATGATGCAGCATCAACTATCAGCAAGACGATTGGACTGCATATCTACTGCTAGCCGAGTTTGCATATAACAACACCTTCCATGCGTCGACTCAACAAACACCATTCTTTTCCAACTATGGATATCATCCGAAGTTTGATTTATTGAGTCCGTCAACAAATAACAATCCAACAGCTGAAGGATTTGCGAAGCAACTATCAGAGCTTCAAACTATGTTGAAGCTTCAATTACAATCCGCTCAAGAATCCTATAAGATGTCTGCAGATAGATTTCGGAATCCAGCACCTACTTTCAAAGTTGGAGACAAAGCTTGGCTTCTTCGACAAAATATCAAGACCAAGCGACCATGTGATAAGTTGGACTATCGAAGATTGGGACCATTTATCATCCAAAAGCAAATTAATCCAGTGGCATACCGGCTGGAGTTACCGGCTTCTATGAAGGTACATCCAGTCTTTCATGTTTCTCTGTTGGAACCTTATCGAGAGTCATCTTTTCCTGGAAGAGTGCAATGTCCGCCACTTAGTATTGAAATCAAGAACCACGAAGAATACGAGGTTGAAAAGGTATTGGATTCACGATGAAGGTGGAGAAAGTTAGAATATCTTGTTCATTGATGCGGCTATGACATTAATGAGCGAACGTGGGAGCCAGCTGAAAATCTTGCGAATGCGCCACAAAAGGTATAGGAGTTTCATCAACGACATCCCGATAAACCTAAATCAATTCGATGATAGCTTCTTTTTGAAGCTTGTTCTCCCAACAATATAAGAAAAAGGGAGAGCACCAGCAAAATTCATAGTTGATGTAGTTATTTTCTCCAAGATAGATCATAGTTTGGTCTTTTGATATAGATAGCCAAGAGATAGATACTATACTAGTCAGAGTATCGCAACTGAGTAGCTCACGAAGGCGACCCCGAGATGAAGAATTACATGTACCACGACGACGATGGAGGATACCGAGTAACCGATCACTGGTGATCGTATTTGAGATCGAGCCTACTTACGATGGTCAACCAGAAGGCGTGTTTGCAGGACAATTTCATAATGAGGACACGGAAGTTCATGCTTGGTCAGAAGTCGAAGGCGTGGGCCACTACCGTTGGCTTCAAGGGTCGATGAACCACTTGCCTCGTGAACAACAGTTGGAGTTCATAGCAGAAGTTATGCGACAGATCTTCATTTTCTTGCGTTGGTACTGATCAACAACATTGCTTCTCAGAGACCTCAAAGCTAAAGGAAGGGGTGATGTTAGGAACATATTCCTTAGAACTTTCTAGAGAGAAGTTTCTAGAACCTTCTAGAAAACAAGCCTTTGGAACCTTCTAGAAGAGAAGCCTCTAGAACCTTTTAGAGAGAAGTTTCTAGATGCTTCTAGAAAGGAAGTCTTTGGAACCTTCTAAAAGAAAAGTTTCTAGAAGCTTCTAGAAAGGAATCCCTTGGAACTTTCTAGAAGCTTCCTAGTTAATAGAAGTAGCTTGAGAAGCTTCCTAAGTAGGAGTATATATAGGGATCAAGGCTGAAGAGTTCTTCAGTCTCGACAACACATCTCTTAGAGTTCTAGCTCACCTTTCTGGTGTTGTTCTTGTACTCATCTGTTTAATCTAGTTCTGCCACTTCTTCTTGAACTTCTTGTTAGATTTCAAGTCTGTATTTTGTGTCCGTGACAATACCTCTGCTACTCCTTACCATAGTTTTGGGGGTTCGATGCAGACCCCTGATTAAAAATGGAACTTTGAAAGTTATTGAATGCTCAATTTTATCGATTAAATCGATTTCTATTCCATCCAAACGTATTTCCCGTTTGCACTTGATTGACGTCCCATTGGATTGGTAGGATCATGGTCTGATTACTAAATTATTGTTGTTATCTTTGCCAATTCTAGCAATTTGCTGTTAGGTGCTTTCCTCCATAAAATATACATTGACCCATTATTTGTGAGGGTGAGGGGCATTCTGTTACAAAATAACTGTGGCCCTTACAATTACTGCACCATATATTGGTCCTACTATTGGTAGGCTTTTGCCTCTTCTCCTTATCTTTGATCATATTGACAGCCATTTCTTCCATTTTCTTCGTCAAATTCAATAACAAGGTTTCATTGGAATCTTTTAGGGCTGACATTATTGATATTACTGCCATAATTAATGCTTATTATTGATATGGAAAATATGGAGCATATGTTGTTGTCACGTTCGGTGGTATAGCTTGCAATGGGGTGACATTAATTGGCCTTTGAATATTAGTATTGGAATTGGCCCCTGTTTCTAACATCCGTGGATAACTACCCACTGATTCGTTCAAGTCGAATTTTGATATCTACCTTGAACTGGAATCATCGTGGCTCCCGCAATTAAAAATTGATCATAATGGCATTCCTCCCAAACCTTGGCTCTATTATAGGACGTAGCCATCGTAACAATTTGAGCTTCTTTTATAAACATTTTTAGCTCTGGTGGGTGCAAACCATTGATTAATATGGATAAGATAAATACCTCCGATATTTGGTGATTTAGCCACTTACTGAGTATATCAGCCACTTGACCATAGTACAATTCCACCGCCTCCCCTAGGATCATTTTGTTGTTCATTAACCTCTTTCGAAGGCGGTCCTCAAAACCAATTGGCCAAAAATGAGATAAAAATGCATTCTTCAATGCTTCCCAATTCGGAAATTGACCCACTGATTGGCAGTTGTACCATTCAAATGCCATGTCTTTTAAGGTCGCTGGTAGCCATCGTAACCAAATATCTTCAATTCTGCCATTATTAGCTACACATGATGTAAGAAATTGAGATAAATATTGATTGAGATCCGCATCCAAAAATCTCCAAAAAATAGATAGTGGCACAATACTAGTCGTACGATCGCCTACTGCATCCATTTGTACTGCAATCAGAATGACTGGTCCTCCTGATGCCATTGAATTTCTTGTTCTGCTAAACTCCATTTTAAAATAATCTCTGCTTTCCCTTATTCTAATTTTCGAGCTCTCACTGCTCCTCGATTTACTATTATTTTCTATAATTATTTTTATTGGTTGAATTGCAGGTAAAAATGTCAGATTTTGAAATATAATATAGTTATCTTTATTGGCGATCAATTTGTGTCAATCTGAAGAGCCACTATTACTCGTTTTAGTCGTACCCCCTACTGAAAAAATACCTAATGGAGTACCAAATTCTTCTACACCTCCTTCTCTTTCAGTTAATGGCCTCAAGATTTCCACTAGAATGTTAACAAAATTTCTTGCGAATGTTCTTGGCAGTTTTTCTAACGGTACATACAACTGCAGAATTAATAGTCTGTCCGATTCTTGATATGTTTGGATGCGCCGACAAGCTTGTAACCATGATTTAATCCAATTTTGTCGATGCTTCTTTTTAAGATTACGTTCTTGCTCATCTCTAAGCAAGTTCCTTCCTTGTGCTCTTTCCTGTCTTTCTCTCAACTGATTTATTTTCCTCAATGCAATGATCTTGTTCTTATTAACCATAATCTTGCTTCAAACACTACTAAAATAATCTTCCATTGCCAATTATTTCACATGTTTGGTAATTAATTACTAACACTCAAAGCTATTATCACTCTCCAACAGCGGCGCCAAAATGTGATTGCTTGTTTTATTTATTCCAAATTAATCTAATGGAAATAAATTCATATAGGGGGGTTCAAACACGAAGAATGACTAGTTGCTTAAGTGTTCACGTTAGGGTTACACAATCAATTACCTCCTGAATGTATTGTCTCTATTTTCAATATCTGAACACACAAGGAAACTATAATCTCCTCCTTCACCTTATCGGTCTCTTCCTTACAGCAATTCAGTCATACCAATAACTGCTATTTCCACCAATATATTCACCCTCATAATTTCTAACTGTAATACTGCGCCCTCACAACTTTCAGTATACAATTACCTTCATTCCAATCACTGGAATTCTTCACACAGAACTGCCATTCACATTACGGTGTTTTACACAAACACAGACTCATTCTCTTTACTGAACTACAATCAGATTTCAACATTCAATCTTTCTTCTTTTCAAACAATACTAATCACATTTCCATTCCATAATTCACTTCACAATATTCAAAAACTCTCAATCCTCTTATTCAAAGAAAATAACAAACAAAAGAAAAGAAGTAGCACCAAGCTTACCCCGGCTCATGACTATCACAGTCTAGCACCCTAATTAACTTCTACAACTCCTATATACTTTCCCCTGATTCTCCAGATTCTAACCGTAATTCTGTAATTAACCGCTTTTAAGAACTAAGTCACTCATCCGTCTTCCTGAATTTCCTATTATATGGACTATTAATATATTTTACCAATATCTTTCAAAAACGAATTAATATCTATTCTACACATTTATTATTCAATTTAGAAAAAAGGAAAGTAATAGAGAAGTCAATGACAGTCTCTTACATCTTTAACAAAAAATATAAAATAAAATAAACATATAAAATAATGCTTTGAAAGGGTAATACAAGTAGCTAATAAACTTATTCTTCAACCTTACAACATATTTAAAAAGACATGATTCTTGAATGGATTAAAGAAAGAAGTAAGTAAATATATAGCTTTATTTTTAATTGATATATTAAATGAAGCTCTACTATCAGCAAAGAAAGTTTAGCTTAGTATATATAAGAAAAAAAATTCTATGATCCAATCTTTAAAAGCATAAGTAATGACTTTGGTGAGGAAGTGTCACGGACATACATATAATTACCTATATGAATAGATAAAAGTATGTAAAAGTAGGTTAATTGTGTAATATCTTCTAGAGAAGCTTCTTAGAAGCTTCATAGATGCTGCTTTGACTTTATAGGAGTCTATAGTTGACTTTTAGGTTAGAAACTTGGTCAACAAGTTAGCCATGTGCCACGCATGTTGGAAGCTTAAAGAACAAGCTAACTACGTGGTCCATCCATAGAAAACTTGCCTTGCAAGCAAAGGCATGTGGCCTAGAAAGTCAACATATATTGGAGGTCTTATAGAACATCGCCACGTGGCTTCTAGTTAGATAGTATATATAGAGGCAAGAGTGAAGCCCTCTTCACTCTTGTCAACTCCTTTCTTGCTTCTAGTCTAGTTTCAAGGGTCTCTAGTTTTCTTGTATTTTGGCAATAGCCATTCCAGTTTCTTTCTTAATATACATATTTCTATTTTGTCCTATTTCTTTTTGAGAAAAGTCTCACTTACTCTTTAGCTTTCATCGAGTTCTTGTCCTTGACAGATTGACAAGAGTGCACTTACAATATCAGAGCTTTGTCTTTTCTTGATTAAGAGTGGATTACCCCTTTTTCTTGATAAGACATAAGCGCATTAGAAGTTGCGGATTACCCTCTTTTAAACTGATATTGTTCTTAGTATTTTCTTTGTTATCAATTCCTCTCTTCTATTTGTTTTGAGCGTTGTTAGACATCTTCTCTTTTCTAAGTGCTACTATGGCAGAGCTTGTTGAAATGAAGAGTGCAATGGCACAGATGCAAGAACAATTGAGGGAGTTAATGCTTGCGATGCATCAACTCAATTTACCACCACAAGGAGCAACAAGAATGGTAGGAAGTGAAGATATAGAGATGATTGGGGTTGCTTCAACATCTGCACCAAACCATGTCCCTTCTCCCAGAATGGAACACCCTTCGAGTGTTAGAGAACCGAGAGTTGCCTTGCCCGAGAAGTTTGATGGTACCAGATCCAAGTTTCGAGGATTCATCAATCAGGTCCAACTAGTGATTGAACTTCAACCCCAGAGCTATCCAACTCCAGGGTCACAAGTAAGATTCATTGGTACACTTCTTTCAGGTTCAGCATTGTCATGGTTTTCATCTTTTCTTGAACGACGAGATCCAATATTGGATAATCTGGAGGCTTTTTTGGCGGAGTTTCGATCCATGTTTGGAGAACATGATGCAATTCGTGTTGCAACCAACAAGATCTGTATTTTGCGACAAGGCAATCGATCAGTAACATTATATGCTTCGCAATTTCGACAACTTGCAACTGATATCAAGTGGGATGATGCCGCACTTGTGAGTCAATTTCTCTACGGATTACAATATGAGGTAAAGAAATTGATGCTTAATTTACCTGATCCTCAAACATTGAGTCAAGCAATTGACTTTGCTGTGAAGTGCGACAATCGACTTTTTGAATTTCGATCCGAGAGTCGCACAAGTGGGCCTCAACGTTACTACAATTCAATGGCAACACCGACGTCTCCTCAACACATACCTTCAGAAGTAGAGGATATGCAAATTGATGCGGTACGTTTCAAACCTCTTACTGAGCAAGAAAAGTCTCGTCGTCGACAAGAAGGATTGTGCTTATATTGTGGAGAACCTAAGCACACTGCTCAACATTGTCCAAAGAAGCGACGTAACTACAAAATGAGGAGTACGGCTGTCAAAGAAGACAGTATGTCGGAAAACGAGTACGTCCAGCTACAATAGGGACCGTGCGGCTGGAATCTTGTACAACTTCTAATGAAGGTCCTATCCTCTCCTCAGAACCATCTCCTTATTTTATAATAGATGTGCGTTTAGGACCTAATAATTACAAAGCCTCTGCCTTGATAGATTCAGGAGCCTCAGCTTGTTTTTTAGATGAAGAATTTGCTAGATGTCATAGAATATCATTAATACAAAAAACTAAACCTGTACACGTAGAAGTCATAGATGGTCGTCCGTTGTCTTCTGGAGATGTAACTCACGAAACACTTCCTGTAGATGTAGTAATAAATGGTCATAGTAGTTGCGTAATTTTTAATATAATTAGATCTCCCTCTAATCCAGTAATTTTAGGCTTATCATGGTTAGAAAAGTATAATCCTCGAATAGATTGGATTTCTCGTAAACTTGATTTTCCTCGGAGCATTAGTAACAGTTCTATTAATCAAGTAAAAAACCATGAGTCTAGTATAGTAAAACCCGCACTTATAGGTGCAAAAGCATTTATACACGCAGCAAAAGAAGGATCAACTTTTGCTATTTATGCTGCACCTATTTCTGAAAGCATAAAGACTTCAAGTGGCATTCCAAGTCAATATCAGGATTATCAAGACGTTTTTGAGAAAAAGAATGCAGATATTCTTCCTGAGCATCGCTCATACGATTGTTCAATCGATCTCAAGGAAGGAACTCAGCCACCATTTGGACCAATTTACAGTTTATCGCAAGATGAGTTGGCTGAACTCAAGACATATATTGACGAGAATTTAGCGAAGAATTTCATACGCCATTCAAAATCTCCAGCAGGAGCTCCAATTTTATTCGTAAAGAAAAAGGATGGATCTTTACGAATGTGTGTTGACTATCGAGGACTCAACAAGATCACCATCAAGAACAGGTATCCATTACCTTTGATATCAGGACTCCTTGACCAGTTAAACCAAGCTAAGATCTATACAAAAATAGATCTAAGAGGAGCATATAATCTAGTACGGATCAAAGAAGGAGATGAATGGAAGACTGCGTTTCGAACCAGGTACGGGCATTTTGAATATAATGTCATGCCTTTTGGACTCATGAATGCACCAGCTGCTTTTCAACATCTCATGAATGATGTATTTCGTGAATTCTTAGACAATTTTGTCGTCTGCTACCTAGACGATATCCTGATTTATTCTAAGAATGTTGAAGAACATGAAATACATGTTCGTCAAGTATTACAAAAACTCAGAGATGCAGGATTGTACGCCAAGATGGAAAAGTGTGTATTTCACACTACTCAAGTTGACTTTTTAGGATACATCATTTCAAATGATGGTCTTATGATGGATTCTAAGAAAGTCCAAACAATCATGGATTGGAAGATTCCAAAGACTGTGAGAGATGTCCAATGTTTCTTGGGATTTGCCAATTACTATCGGATCTTCATCAAAGACTTCTCACGAGTTGCAGCTCCACTTACACGCTTGACTAGTAAAGATAAATTCCAATGGAATCAAGAAGCAGAAGCAGCATTTGAAGCCTTGAAGACATCATTTGTCTCTGCACCAGTCTTATATCGTGTTGATTTTTCCAAGGCATTTTTTATGGAAACAGACGCATCGGATTTTGCCTTGGGTGCAGTTTTATCACAAATGGGAACAGATGACAAACTTCATCCGATAGCTTTTCATTCAAGAAAATTCTCAGCAGCCGAGATCAATTATGAAATCCACGATAAAGAACTTCTTGCAATCGTGGATTCCTTTCAAGAATGGCGTCATTATCTAGAAGGTGCTTCTAGTCCAGTCACTGTGTATACAGATCACAAGAACCTCGAGTATTTCATGTCAGCACGCGTGTTGAATCGTCGTCAAGCTCGTTGGAGTATGTCTTTGTCAAGATTCGACTTCATTATCACTTATCGGCCAGGAAAACAACAAGGTTTGTCTAATGCCCTATCTAGACGTTCTTATTTTGCACCAAAAGAAGGAGATGCAGCTTTTGAGCAACAAAGAACGGTCCTTTTGAAACCGGAGCAATTTCATCTCCGAGCAGTGAAATCAACATTGACTATTGATTCAACTTTTCTCAAGCAAATCCAGTCCAGTATGTCCTCAGACCCTCTTGTTCATGATATCGAGAATAATTCTTCCAAGTCTCATGATTCTTCTAAGTTTGAGTTCAAGAATAATCTATTATATTTTGAAGGACGCCTATATGTTCCAGAAGGAAAAGCACGTTTGCGTGTTCTTCAAGCACGTCATGACTTTCCAGCAGCAGGGCACTTTGGATATAATAAGACTCTGGAACTCATATCAAGAGATTTTTGGTGGCCACAAATGTGGAAGTCAGTCAAAGACTTTGTACAATCATGTGATATTTGTTCAAGATCAAAAATTCCTCGACATCGACCTTACGGACTTCTTCAGCCATTACCTATACCAGAACAACCATGGTCTTCTGTTTCTATGGATTTCATCACAGATCTTCCAAACTCAAGATCTTATGATTCTATATTTGTGATAGTAGATCGTTTCACCAAGATGGCACATTTTATGCCATGTACAAAATCTATCACAGGTGAAGAAACAGCTAAGCTTTTCATTGATAATATCTATCGCTATCATGGATTGCCTAAAGATATCATATCGGATAGGGGAACTCAATTTGTGTCAAGATTTTGGAGGACCCTTTTCAAGATTTTAAAAGTAGACATAAAGCTATCTTCAGCTTTTCATCCTCAAACTGATGGACAAACAGAGCGCGTAAACCAAGTCTTGGAACAGTATTTAAGGTGTACCATCAACTACCAACAAGATGATTGGACAAACCTTCTGCCATTGGCAGAGTTTGCTTATAATAATACGGTACATTCTTCCACGCAACAAACACCTTTCTTTGCCAATTATGGCTATCATCCACGACTGGATACTTTTGATTTTTCAAAAGTTGATAATCCTGCAGCAGAAGATATGGCAAATCGGTTGTCAGAGTTACATGCAATAATGAAGGCGCAGTTGAAGAAAGCTCAAGAACGACAAAAGATAAATGCAGATGTATATCGTAAAGAGCAACCACAACTCAACGTGGGTGATAAGGTATGGCTACTTCGTCGCAATATCAAGACCACTCGACCTTGTGACAAATTGGACTATCGTAGGCTTGGCCCCTTTTCTGTTTCTGAACAGATCAACCCAGTTGCATATCGGTTACATCTACCGGAGTCAATGAAGATCCATCCTGTATTCCACGTGTCTCTTCTTGAACCATATAAGACAGTGGATATACAAGGAAGAAGACAAATGCCACCGCCTCCTATAGAAGTAGATAATAATGAAGAATTTGAGGTGGAAGAGATACTAGACTCAAGGCGGCGCCGAAATAAGCTAGAATATCTTGTTCATTGGCGCGGATATGATATTAGTGAGCGCACATGGGAGCCATCCAGGAATCTAGCAAATGCATCAGCTAAAGTCAAAGTTTTTCATCAACGACATCCATCAAAACCAAGATGAAAATCTCTCTTATAAAAGAGACAAGATGGAGGCAAGATAACATTCAATTTCCTATCCTTGTTTGTAACTTCTTTGCATTTTGTGACGCTAATTAGATGGAGAGCCAACAACCAGCGGATTCAACTCAAGAACCTTCGTTTGCTGACTTACCGGATGACACATTGCGATTGTCACAACCTTCAAGACGACGCAACCGAAATGAAGACCCTCAAGAATGACATGTTCTTCCTCGAATAGATGGTGAGATACAACGCGTTTGGTATCACGACCTTGGAAGAGATTCTCGATGTTTGGTGATATTATTGGAGATAGGAACGACTCCTGATGGTGTTTCAAATGTATTATTTGAAGGAAGTTATGAAGGCCTCAACAGTGATCAAATAACAGGGTGGTCTTCTCGCCCTGGAATGGGACACTATCGATGGCTAAGAGGACCCATCAACTATCTTCGAAGAGAACAAAGATCAGAGTATGTAGCAAATGCAATTCGCCGCATATTAGATTTTCTCAATATATAATCACCGCTCCTCGTGGAACTCGTCCCTAGAAGGGGAGGTAATGTCACGGACATACATATAATTACCTATATGAATAGATAAAAGTATGTAAAAGTAGGTTAATTGTGTAATATCTTCTAGAGAAGCTTCTTAGAAGCTTCATAGATGCTGCTTTGACTTTATAGGAGTCTATAGTTGACTTTTAGGTTAGAAACTTGGTCAACAAGTTAGCCATGTGCCACGCATGTTGGAAGCTTAAAGAACAAGCTAACTACGTGGTCCATCCATAGAAAACTTGCCTTGCAAGCAAAGGCATGTGGCCTAGAAAGTCAACATATATTGGAGGTCTTATAGAACATCGCCACGTGGCTTCTAGTTAGATAGTATATATAGAGGCAAGAGTGAAGCCCTCTTCACTCTTGTCAACTCCTTTCTTGCTTCTAGTCTAGTTTCAAGGGTCTCTAGTTTTCTTGTATTTTGGCAATAGCCATTCCAGTTTCTTTCTTAATATACATATTTCTATTTTGTCCTATTTCTTTTTGAGAAAAGTCTCACTTACTCTTTAGCTTTCATCAAGTTCTTGTCCTTGACAGGAAGAAAAAAAGATAGTTAAGAAAAAAATCAAAAAGATAATCAAAGACAATATCAAAGAACTAAAAGAAGAATCAGTCCAATTGAGAGTTAGATCGAAGAAATTTAACATTGAAGTAATTTGTCACAAGTGCAATTATGAATGTTTCTTCAAAATGTCACTTGAAATTTTGCACCATTAATAATATTTACACTCATCGAACTAATGAATGTACTTATAATTAATGGTACCAAGATAGAAGATTGGAAGTGAATCAAGTACAACCATAATTAAACAACATGCAAAAAAAAAAAAAAAAAAAAAAAAAAATCTTCAAAGAAATCTACATATGAATCAAGATAAAAATCAAAGATCTTTAAATCACTTATACTATTAGAGAGAAGAACCTCTAAGAAAAAAATATTATAGAAAAAAAGAAAGATATCCATGTATAAAAGAAAATAGATCAAACTACTATGAAGATAGGTTGAGATTGAGATATGAAGGAAGATATGAAAGAGAAAGATATGTAAATTTACTAAGAAGAAGATATGCAAATGAAGCTCAAGAAAGATATACTCCCAAATATTATTATTGCCTTAAAAATGGCCATATAAAAATAGATTATCAATTATGGTTAAAACATCAAAAAGAAGCCAGAGTAGCACAAGGGCAAGTAAAACATGTTATATCAGCAAATAAGGTGACTTTGAAAGTTTGTATGATAACTCTGGAGTTTAACATGATGATCCAGGGTCAAAAAGAGAAGACTGTGATAAATGAAGAAGAAAATAAGGATGATGATGAGAAGCAATCTGAAATGATTGATTTAGAGGAATTCAAAAAAAAAATCCTAAGAATAGAAAGATGAAGGAAGGATACATAAGAATGTGAAACAATTACAAAAAGAATTTGAAAAAACTCTAGCATTGGATGCAAGTATACCAGAGTTGGTAGATGAAAATAAAAGGTCAAAGAAGATTAAGGGAAAAAAAAGTAAAAAAGACAAAGGAATGATAAAAATTAAAAGAATTGAGAAGATTGTAAGAGATATAATCTAATAAACAAAAATAAATATTACAATATGCCAACTTTTGGAGTTAGCTCCATATCGCAAAAGAAAGGATATAAAATCATTTCTTCTAGAATGCATAGTTGAGCCAAAAAAATATGAATCTTTTAGTATTCAATATCAAGATTATGATATAGAAATGCCTATCATCACTATTATAGTCAAGCATAATATTATAGAAAATATAATATTAGATGGAAGTTTAGGAGTAAATATCATCACAAGTAAATTATGAAAAAATTTAGATTATAATTGGATTGAACCAACATCTTTCTTAATTAAAATGGCTGATTAATAAAAAGTAATATCAATGGAAATCATTTAAAATTTTTAAATAGAAGTAAAAAGATTCATTTATAATATTACAATGACAATTATTAAGATGAAAAATAAAATGTTTCAAAGCTATTCTATGCTACTATGACGACCATGTCCTTATTGTGTTGAATGATATCGTCCTTGAATATAAAACTAAGATATTTTGTTTGTGATTCCTAAGGAAGCCAAATAAGTCTTTTGTCCTCCTTCCATTGCCAAAGATGTGGATTGTTTTTGACCTATAGAATTGTGTCTTGTTCCAATTGATGTGTCTTATTCAATATATATATATATATATATATATATATATATACATATATTATTAGTATTTATTTTAATTAAAAAATATAAATATCACATTATTCTTTAATATAAACTTCTTGTAAACTTCTTGTAAGTTATGAAAGTTAACTTTTTCGGTCAAGCTTTATTAATTTTTCTTTAATGTATTAAATTAATAAAATAAAAATTTATATTTTTTACTTTGTTTAATTTTATAAATTAATTATTTATTTTTTATGAATATAATCAATATTTTTATATTCCATTTCATGAAATCATCATGCCATTATTTATTAAGACGTGTCTATACAACTTGAATTAAATTGCTCAAATTTTTGCATTTTAAAAAAGTTATTTCAAAGGTATTAAAAGACCATAGGGATTTTTTTAATTTATTTTATAGAGAAAATTATATATATATATATATATATATATATATATATATTATAATATTAAAAATAATTTGTTACATTAATAAAAATTTATATATTCAACATGACAGTTGTATATTCAAAATATTCGAAAATTTTGATATTTATTGTAAAACTTATTAAAAATTTATAAATCTTTAATAAAAATGATAATACCTCTTTAAAATAATTCATTACATTTTTCTTGTACTCCTTCTTGCTTACAAATTAGTGCAATAGTAAATCAATATGCGCAAAATGCAATGCAGAACAGTCCTTGGCATTAGAGATTCTATACTCTTGAGTCAATAATAGCTTAGTGAGCTCAAGGAACTAGTAATTCAATTAGTAAGTTTTATAGTAATTTACTACTATTCTTTTGAGGAGTCATTATTTATAGTGTTTATGAAAGTTTTAAGCTTATGAAATTAGAATATAACATCTAAAAAGGAAATTTGTATTGATTAATTAAAATGATTTGTTTTAATTAATTATGAGCATAAAATATGACAATCACTTTCATATTTTTACATATTAAAATAAATTCTTCAAATTTGATATAACATAGTTAATATCATTTTAGTCCCTAATAGATTTTTAAAATATAACTATAATATTAGTATTTATTTTAAATATTCTTTCATAGTAGCAATTTAACAATTACTAATTAAGAATTATTAAAAATTAAATACTAGATTTTAGTGGCATATGCTGCTTCATCCACCTCCATGGGAGTATAATTTGCCTCCAAGTTAGTCTCCTCAACCACTTCTCCCACCTTTATTATTAATCTCTTGTCTTCCTTTACCAAAAACTGTGCATCACTCTTGTTTCTATTGAGATACATTACTATGTCTTGTTTGCCCTCACAACTTGCAATTTCTAATATTACTATAGGGTGAAAGGATAGATAAAGATTGATTTAAATGAAAGGTCTTAATTAAAAATATTGCAGAGTTTTTCTTGAAAATTTTATTTAATAGATTGGAGATAGTAAAAAAAATAAAAATTTAATTTTTCTTTTGTTTATGTGTATATAAAAATAATTTTTTATTTAGTTTTTTGGACTATAGTTGGAGCAAGACATTATATATTAGAGAAAAAATTACTATTAAAAATCTTTAGGTTATATTTAAAATTATTTTCTTTTACAAAACTTACCATAGAAAAATTAGATTGATATCCATAGAGAATCATTTTTGATATAAGGTTGGAATTAGATTTCAAGACACAAAAATATCACATGTGTATATATTGAGTTTTAAATGATTGTATAAAATTTAATCAAAGATAGAATTTTTGAAAACATTCAACACAATTTTGAACAATTAATCAAGGTCTAAAATTTTAGATATAATTATAAATTTTATAATAGATTTATTATTGATTTTTTAAGTGTTTATTGATGCATTTGTGTTAATTATATATTTTATAATTAAAATTATTTCTTACTTTGCATTAGAAGCTATTAAAATTCAAGTGCAATAAAGTATTAGTAGTTAGTAGTTTGAAGGTGAATAAGGATATCAACCTTTTACAAAGATTTATTAGCTAGATTTAGTTACAAAATTGTGATGTAGTATTTTACTTGAGGTGCAAGATTCATAGAAATTTTTAACTTAAATTAAATATAAAAAGATGAAATCTTGCAATTAGAAGTTTAATATGAAAGTTGGAAAAAGAAATTATCCAACATCCAATCACATTTTTAATTGTTTCTCTTAATTTATAAGTTGGATTAATTTTTGTGAGTTTATTGTTATTTAGATAATTTAAAGAAGATTCAATAGTAAAGTAAAAATTTATATCTTTTCAAATTTTTAATTTGATACTTAAGATTTGTTTAGAATTTGTTTAATATTTTCTTAGCATTTATTGATGATTTATTTAAAATTTTCTTTGAATATATTTAGGGATTTTTTAGAATTTAATTGAATTTTTTTAGAATGTTTTAAAGATTTGATAGGATTTGTTAAGATATGTATTTAAAATTTATTTAGGATCTATAAGAATTTATTCAAAAAAATTAAATATTTTTTTAATATTTCATTAAGAGTTTCTCAAGATCTTTTAAGATTTTTAATGATTACTTAGAAGTACCTAGATGTTTAGTGCATTTTTAACCTAGAATTTATATAATGTAACAATCTGCCATGAAAAGGAATAATTTAACAATATTGTTGACTCCATACTTTTGTTTTTATTCAATTTTACAAAAGTAATAGTACTCAATAGTGATAATATGCAATAGATTGAAATTTTGATGCAAACATCTTTATTTGTCTATGTATGATATGCATTAAAAAAAAAAAAAAAAAAAAACATAATTTTTCTACCATTATCTATGCAAAGAGTTATTACAATTTATCAAAATCTATAAATTATTTAGCAATAAAATATTATAACATGATATTTTTTTAAATGTCGCAAGTAAATTAGTAAATAAAGTAGATTTAAGAATTAATTAATGATTGATGCTTACAAATATCTACCGCAGATGCACGACACTTTAATTTGAGCATTAAATGAAAACATTCTACTTTCTAAGAAGATTAACACCTAATAGAAAAAATTGATTGTATTGAAGAGTTTGATTGTTTATTTGACGAATCATCCTTGCTAAATGTAAAAATATTTTTTATTTTAATAAATCTTTAAAATATATATATATATATATATATATATATATATATATATATATATTTTGAATTTCTAATAGATATTATATAATTTTAAATATATATATATATATATATATATATATATGGTTTTTTATTGAATATTAAAAATTGATTCCTTTGTAAGCCAAAGACAAAATATATTTAAAATTTCAAGCTATCATTTAACAAAAAAATCAATTAACACAATTTTGTATTGAATATGATAATAATAGTAATAATAATACTAAAAACTAAAAAAAATTACTTAGATAAATTTAAAAAAAAATTATAGGTAGACACTTTATTTTTGCAAATATAACATATGATAATATACATTTACAAATTTAGTATGAAAGTTTTAAGCATCAATAAAAAAATAGCCAATATCAATCATAATAGATTAATATATATATATATATATATATATATATATATTAAATTTTTTTAATATAGATCAAGGTATTTCAATAAACTTTTTTTTTAAAAAATTAATAAGAAATAAATTAATATATAGATATATTATAAGTTTTGTTAGCTATTCTATTATTGTTGCATATACTTTCTATAATAAATTTATAAAATTATTTTATTATGCAGTATATTTGTAAAAAGAGGGTTGTCTATGCAACAAAAAAGAGGTGCCTATCTAGCAATTTTCTAAATTTAATAGAAAAATAATTTGAACAAAATTTTAAAATACATGATGAATAAACTGAAACTTTTGAATTCAAATATTAAAGATTATTAGAAAAATTTAAGATTGTCGCAACAAATAAACTGTTTAAATAAATTAGTAGAATAAGATTTTGATGGTTTGTTTTTATTTGGTTTTTTTTTTTTTTTACAACATGTTAGTGATTCATGATTTGATTTACAACAATAATAGCATATTATAGATATTTTAATGGATTATCTTACTTAATTGTGAGGTAACAGTTTTGTGTGTTGTAATTGTAAAGAATTTTCATTATATCTTAGACAATAAAATGGTTTAGAGTACTTAGAAAAATAAATTACACAAAAGTCTCTAGTATTTAACACTTTTAATTATTGATTTAATTTATTGATTTTTTTTTACATATTAAATAATAATTATATGAATCTGAAGACTTTTATTCTACTTTTAGTAGTTATAAATTCATTCCATGATTTATAAAGTAGAATTGAATAATAAATTTTCTTTTGTAATTTTGTAAAAACAAAACAAAAAAAAAAAAAAAAAAAAAAAAAAAACTTAAGATCAAAAAAAAAATATTTTTTTATTATTGTAATTTTATCAACATCTTTTTATATCATTTAATTATAAAATTTTAAAAATTAACTTTTTTATTTTTATTTAATATTACATATAATTATTTGAGTTTATCTTAAACATCAATAAAAATAATTAAACCATTGAAAGCTATCAATTATTTGTTGCTACAAAGAAAGATTGTTCTTGCATTGGTTTTAATATCCGCTAAATTCTATATATTTAATTGCACAAAATTGCTAGACCTTTTTGTAATTTTAAAATCACATATAATATTTCACAATTCTACATTGCTTCAAAAAATCGTTTTCTTCTTTCTTTTGACTCCATATATGATAATTCTTTACTAATAATGAAGGAATTAAAAAAACTTGAGTTTGTAAAAGAAACCATGGTGAGTATAGTGTTCTATTTAAAATTGAAAAAGTGAAGGAATTAAAGAGAATGTTTTGATATTTTGTAAGATATAAATATCAGAAATTAATATTATATTTACAATAATAGAACAAGTATATAATTGAACGAAGAAGCAACCTTGTACCTTTCCATATGAGAAAGAAAGTGTATATATATATATATATATATATATATATACATATATAACTATCTATATTTTATAATATTTATATTTTTATTACATGTATGTAATTTTTTTTAGATGTATTTGATGTTTGAATTGATTATTTCTGCATACATTTTTGTATTGGTATTTATACATATCTTTTATTGAGTTAAAGAATAAGAACTATTTTCAAAACAATTACACAATAGTAGATATTAAAAGACAAGAATTTAAAAAATAAAGAGATTTTTTAAAACTTTCACATAGTCTTCCAAGAAATCAATGAAATCTTACTCTAGTTACTCTTTATAGTGATTCCTCACTAAAAAAATTAAAAATATGAAGTTTGAGAACAAGAAACAAGCTCTCTTGAAGGTTTATGAATAATACCAAATTTATATAAATACTTTTTCTTTTAACAAATAACTAACTTCTACCTTATTGTTGAAAAATTTTGGTCAATATTTTATAACAAATTTATAGATGAAATATTCATATTCATTATCATTGTTTTAAATCTTAAATTTTTAATTTTTTAAAATTTGTTTCTTCTACTATTCTAGAATCACTTCTAAACTCAAATTAATAAATGATTACCATCCAAAGAATTATCGTTGACATAATACAGTCTAGAACATTTGATAGTGTCTTACAAAGAATACCTCTTGGGTTCAAAGGGGTTGTGGAAGCACATTCTTCTAAGTACATATTATAAGATTTGGATCTTATGCATTAGCTGCTTTAATCACTTTAGTCTAGAGACTAAAGTGATAGACAGGAAGGCACTGATTCCTGACACAATTCAGGGTGTGATCAGCGCGATGTGTTTCAAAACCGTGCAAATTACGGCAGAAGAACAGGGTGGCAAGATGAACAACAGAAGAGATAACAGGTGAAGAGTTGGAAACTGTGCTCAAAACTAGTGTCTTTTTTTTCTTCTTTTTTTTTTCTAGGATGCAATGATAGTTGCGTTCAAACAAAATTGATCAGCCGTGTCTCGGCCGCGGCCAGCCTAGTACCGGTTGCAAAACTCACTCGTAAGACAAAAATCGGGAAGTTTGTGACAGTGTAACTCCCCCAAAACTCGACTAGATTTCTATACATCGCGTGGTAGCGAGTATGGTTGGAGACGGTCGAAATTCAACAAACTGAGGGGCTATGTCGTCGCCGAGCTGAATGTCATCCTGCCATGTGTGGCCTTCATCTTTGTTCTTGCGCAGTGGTGGAGGCGAAGTTCAAAATTCCCGATGGATCTCTGGAGTTGATAGGCGTGACGCGGTTCCTCCTCCACAACGCCGCTACCCGGATGCCTCCGTTCGATGAGCCCATGTACCCGTTCGCGTAAGGATTGTATGGCCCGCTACGCACTTGAGCGTCGTGCCCGCGTCCATCTTCAACAGCATCTACTGCCTCCATTGCCAGCAACTCGAAACACTCCACCTGGGCGAAAATCTCAAACACGGGAACACCTCAAAAACCTCACTCAACCTTGAGACCGTTTCCTAAAACTCTACTGCCTCAGTTTGTTCGTCCACCCAAAACCATTCAACAAACTCTGATCAGCCCTTCTCTCCCAAACCGTATCAACCAAATGGTTACCTCGGCAGAATTATCAACTGGGTTTGAAGCTGCTGAGTCAAGATCGACTAAAAAGCTAGTCATCTGGAGAAGGATCGAGATGCGAATCTAATCATTTTCTGACACGTTGAGAATGAACAAAGCGACCTGCGAAGGAAGCACTTGGAGCTGCTTCGCCGAAAGCCGGGGTCTGCGTGTAGGGAACTTTGCCAAAACGAGCAAGATGCAGATGCGGCGACGAGTGCAAGCAAAGGGGCCATCCTTGCTATTTACAACTACTACATATCTACTTGATTGAGGTGCTTGCACAGTCCATGCTTATCACAACATTCCTCAACTTGTGGGCTGATGGACCCCTACAGCAGAGATTGTCTGTGAACATGTCTACTTGATTGTTCGATAATATCCCTAGGATTTCACATTCTTTCGTTGTTTAGTTACTGATCATACTTGATTCTAAAGAAAGGTTTAAACCCCAAAATACATATCAAGTACACTTCCCCATTTTCCCATGTCGACCGTACTGATTCTTGTTTGTAGGATCGACGACACTTTAGTTGCATCTAAAGGCATGGCATGAAAACAGAAACGTGATCAAATTACTTTTATTTTTAGTTGAAGCAGAAGTTGGACTGGTATTCCACTTTTACAGTGCAGCTGTAGGACTCAACCTTCAGCATCAAAAATGGATATACATGAATGAGTAACATGGAAAATCACGAGACAGCTATTTCAGTGCAGTAAAAACTCTGTGGGCCACGAACAGTGACTATCAGGGCAGCACTTCAGCAACTCCGTCACGCGGCGTTACCTCAGCACACATCTGCTAGAGCTGCCAAGTGCGAAGGTGTGTGCCATCGGATACAATTCGGGCCCACCAACTCAGCTCCTTCGGTGGGAACGCAACCGTTCAGAAGTTTGCAGACACAGTCGATCTTATCCCTCGAAATTTGCTGCTCATCTATGAACTTTCCACGCCCTTCCAGATCTGGTTCCATGACACTTTATAATAGATCTGGGTGCCTGGCTTTCCGGAGAGGTGCATGGTGGCGTGGAGCTCCATGCAAACTACAACTCTGTGCGTCACAGTCTGTGCAAAACAAAGCAGAGCACAGCTTTCAGTTCCATTTCTGCACAACTTACACGACCCACGCAATATCGCAACTTTGGTATTGGATCCCCTGGAAACTAGGTAAACATAGTTTACTTTGCCTACAGGATTCTAAAGGTGTGGAAACGTGGGTGCAATATATCCGCGGCGCTATTTTTTTTTTTTTTTATTTGTTTTCCATTGTTGTCCGATGACTAAGGTGTTTAGTTGTACTCTTTGGTGCACGGTAGTTGTCCAGTAGAATGGAACCCTGTCGATAAGGCCTTTTTGGTTGCTGGAGTTTTATTAAGAAGGATTTGGGAATATTTGGTGAGAGTGATGGAAATGGGGAGAGACACTAAATTGGGAAGGATCGATTTGGACCACTCCAATCGTTTAGACTTGATTGATATTTTTGAAGTGAGCATTTATGGATAACATTAGAAGATTACCAAAATTGTTTTGAGTAAACAAAAGGGAGGCTGGTTCTAATCCCCCCCCCCTTTTTTTCTAATTAAAAAAGGACAACAAGTACAACTTTCTCATCCGCTTGTATTGTTTGTTTGTAAGAACAGAAATTTGTGGATTTTCCCTCACTGGTTCTTTTGCTCTTTACGAACTGTATAAGCCGTCTATTTGCGCTGCTGCCTTCATAAACAAACAAGGAGTAATCTAAGGTGAAAAATAAATAAAGAGTATTGAGAAATATTTTTATAAGTTGCAACAGTTGCAGAGATTTATTTCTTTTTTTTATTGAAGTTCTATTGAGGAAAATTGCGGAAAATTATTGTATATATGGCTTTAATCTTGTAGTTAGAAGATTGTTATTTTAGTGGTTAGGATGCTAATCCAACTTAGGACATGGAAGAAATTTTATATATTATATGTATAATTATTTATATATAATTATAAATATAGATATATATATATATATATATATATATATATTATTTTTTACATAGGCATGGTATACCCAATAAATTGATTAGGGTAAGCATTCAAGAACCTCGGATCCACAAAATTAGATAGTGAGTGAAGGGCTGACTCTAATCAATCAACTAAATATAATGGTATATTAATAGCTGAGCTAGTATGCCTATGCTTTCTAAACATTGGCCATTTCTCTTGTATGGTAAATGAGCCAAATTAAAATTACTTCTTTGTAGATTACTGATCTAAATCATATATTTTCTACTTGAACTTGTTGTATTCATATAAAATGTTTCTCTATATAGACTACAAAATAATTCATAGTATTTTAAAAACTTATTAAAATAAATATTAACATATTTTTTTGATACTACTTTCTATTTTAATATTTTTTACAAGTACCAAAGTTATTTATTAAATTTAAATTAAAAATATATTTTAAAAAATAATTTTAAAGTTATTGTTATGTAAATTATCTTTTAATATTTGCTCATAAGGTGGGTATATCTAACTATAAATTATAGTTATAACTTCTTTGTTCTAAAAGTTAATATTTGTAACTATATTTCAGTTTAATTTTAAAAAATCTATTGATAAGAATTTTTTTCTAATACAATCTATATTATTAATATGCATTATAAATTTTAAAATTTAGTTATTCTTTTAGAAATATATATTCTATGCAAATTTATTAAAAAAATATATGATATTAATAAATATTTACTATATTATTATTTTTAAATATTGAAGTGATTTTTATTTTATTTTATTTAAAAAAATAAACAGTTGAGTTTTGAGTTTAGAATCTTTAATATTAAGAGTTAATAAAATAATAATTATTATTTTATTTTCTTTCTATATTTTTCTAAAAATAAAATTATCCTCATGTTTTTTTCTATCAGATTTCTTCTATAAACTAATATTTTCTTATTAAAAAATAATTTTCTTCTAAGAATATTGATAGCAAATGATTAAACTCTTTTAGTTGTTTGAATGGTTTTTGTAGATATTAAAAAGATTAGTAGCTAGGTCTTTTATTGTGAGACTTATGATTTTTTTACTTAATATAGATATATCAAAAATATATTCTATAATTTACTAATAAGTATATCATTTATTTTACTAAAATCCATTACATTCTTTTAAGCAAATACAACCAATAGTTAATAAATTTTCAATCATTTTTCTATTTTTTGACATTGCAACATCCATAATTTTCAATGATTTTTTTTTATTATTTTATTTTACCATTATTTTATGTATAATATATTATAAATATTTTAATTTTCATATCTAAGATTTAAATACTCTTTATAATTTTTTTTGAATATATTATATTTTATGGAATTATTTAATATCATTATATATATATATATATATATATATATATATATATATTAAATTTATTTATTTAGATCTTAAAAAATCTATCTTACTTCTATGAATCAATTTTTGTGACTATTCCTATTTGAGAATGATTTTTTAAAAAATCTATTCATTTAATTCCCTCTTAACCTCTTTGCAAAATTGAAGGTATAACAACTATAGTATATAACACAAAGAATGGATGGGAGTAGATGGTATTAAGTGAGAATGTATCTACACATTGTATGTACTCAAATTGTGTATCCAAATTGCTTCAAAATCAAAGCTATCAACACAAGATAGTGCAAAAGAGATCCCAAATCTCTTATTTTTAAGGACAATCTTAAATTAATCTCCACAATTATCTATAGAATTTTTAAGTTTTTCTATTTTTAAATTAAAAAAGTAGTTTTAAAAGTTTAATAATAGAAATAAGATAGATCAATATAATATTCACTTAAAAAAAATTACAAATATAATGCACATTATTCCTCATAATTATAATATAATTTGAATATTTTTTAATACAAATTAAACTTGAAATATGCTAAATATCTTTAAGCACAATTCTTATTACTATTATAATAAATAATAACATCATTTTGGGATGCCAATAAAAGTCCAATCCTTGAGCTATATAAAGGACTGTTGCTAAGATTCTACTAAAAGAGCGGGTGGTAGTGGTGGCAAATTAATCCTATTATTTATAAAAAGTTCTTACTTACTTTTTTAGTTTTCTTAAGTACTAAAAACTCTTGTATGAGTCACACTACTCAAAATGAGCCTAGAGGTTGTGGATGGGACAAAAAAATAGACAAACCAATAAACATTCAACTCTAAGCTTTGGCTTGTAAGAATGATTACAAGCCTTCAATTGGGCTTTTTTTAGAACCTACTTAGGTTGATTAAATCTTCTCTTTAAAAAAAAGAAAAAATCAATGTCGATGGAAAAAAGACTAGTTTTAATTCATTCATTAAAAATGGTGAATTCAAATTTTTCATGGCTCTATCAAAACTTCTAATATATAATTGGATTTTTTAGGTTTGAAAACAAAATAAAGCTTTGGAATATTCAATAATGTTGTATGAAGGATTTTCAAGAGTACAAGAGTTGCTTATATTTTTTTTTTAGTTAAAATTTTGATTAATCACAACTAATTAGCAAGAGCTTCTTAATCCATTATGATCCTCGTATTGTATATGTTCTATATAATAGAAGTTAATCTTATGGTAGAACTATGAAGTAGATTAGGATTTTTACTAATAATACACTTGATTGGTTTTATGAATGGTGTGAGGGACACTTATAATCTGAAATTACGATGGCTTTTAAAAGCAAAGGTATTCAAACAAAGATGACTCATGCACCTGTAGCACCTACCATGTCTGAAATAAGAAGGCAAATCAAAAGAGCATGCAAGGATGATATAATAGAGCCAAAGTTAATTGCAGCGGCTGTGAACTTAAGCAAGTATGTGACTATTAGCTTGATTTATGCCATCTCAAGTGAAACACTCTTTGAGAGTCTTATTTGTAATAATACTAGTTTTTTGGTAAATACTTGTGTTATTGAGATACACCTAGATAAGAAAAAAAGTTAAAATAAAAATGTATTATTTACAATAATGTATTCTTATTGCCTATTTTGTTGAAGGCCACTCTCTAAATAAATCATTGCAAGCATGATTAGATTTTTTAAAATTAAAGGTAAAGAAGGACATACAAGTCAACAAAGACTTAAGATATGGATTCTTCAAGTAGTAAGTAAGGACAAAACTTCATCCCAAAAAATTCTTATGCAAAGCTTGCATATCTCACAATGAGGTACTTGCATATTTTAATACTAGATGGCGAGGTTTAATTCAAGTTGCCTTGTTGGCATAAAAATATCAATGTAAATAATTCTAAAATCAATTTTGGATGAATTTGTGAATAATGATAGAGAACTTATTTATAATTTAGGACCAGCTATAGGAAGAAATACAAGTAATCAACTTGAGGCAAATAGGAAATTTTATGTTATTCTTACAAACAAAAATCCTTATAACCTCATCATAGGAACATTTAACCTAGTTAATGATAATACAAGATACATACAAGTGAACTACAATGATGTGTTGATTTAATGTAGATATTATTTATCTACTATGCAGTTGATTTGTGAATGTTTAGTAATTCAAAATCAATGGCATACAAAATCTTCAATTATATAGTCTCATGTAACTTTGCAATCCAATTCTACTACTAGAAGGAAGAAAAATAATGTACATGACAAATTAATTCTATCTAATTGAAAAGAATCAAGACCATCATCATTCCTAAATAAATAGATAGCCAAAGAACCACTTGTAAAGACTCCTACTATTGGTTTTGCTACTAGCCTTAACAACTTGACTAGAAATAGATATCAAAACCTAGTTTAAAAAAATAAAAAAATTAAATAAAGTAAATATCAATGACTCAAAGCAAAAAGCTTAGAGTAGGCAACTTAATACAACCACTAAAAGAGTAGAGTATGGAATTTTTTTATCAAATACAAGTAAATTTATTAATCTCAAGAAATAAAAAAAATAAAAAATAATGATTGAAATAGTTGTAAAAAAAAAAATAATACAACGATGCTTAAGATTGGTGAAATTTATCATTCATAAGGAATGATTGATTTGAAGAGGTCTAAAGGTGGGCCTATATCCACCATACCTTCATAAGCCACTCTACAACATCCCCTTACATAAGAAATTGACCTCCAAAATTCTTTTCAAGACTAACTCAACTTACCTTAAGGAAGCCTATGAGTGTATTGTAGACCTACCTTCTATTCTATCCCAGATGAGCTAAACAATAGAAGAGTCTAAATTGGCAGAGGTTGAAAAAAATACCTTATAAATAATTTCTACAAAGACTCTTTCTTACAAACTATTGAAGATCTTTAGAGCTTTTATATAATCCATTAGAGATCTTCGAAGGTTCTGTGTAAGCTATCAAAGGGATGAAGATGTGGATTTCCTCTCTTTTACTTCAACATATATTATCATCTAACTACTTCCATTTGGATAGGACTTAATAGATCTAAATCTAAGCAATGATCAATGAAAATATTACTATATTAAATATATATGGGCCATATTTAATATAAGAATATTATGAATTATGAGAAAAGTTATTAAAAATATTAATTATAGATTATAAATAGATCATAATGGGTGATTAAATTTTTTTAGAGTAATAGTACAACAAAATTAATATTCATTAGATAATTATTTCAAATATAAAAAAATAGTTTTTTTTAATTCTTTGATCTTTTACTTGTAAGTCAAAAAAAACATTATTTGAAGAATAATGTATCATTCTTAAAGATCTTCATCTTAATTATGTAATCTTGATGATTGTAATAATTACAATATTGTATTTAATAAGTCAGCAAATGATGGATTTTGAGTTGAATTTGCTAATTGTACATTCTCAATTTTGTTAGTATTACAAAATACAAAGAACTCACAATAAATAATAAAAGATACAATGCAATCTTCATTGAACATCCTTTGTTTTATAGCAATGAATTATTTGACTTTTCATCTTGATTTTGATGGATGTTATTGATGAAAAGTTTTAACATTCTTTGATGAATTTACAAGATTCTTTGTTGGCCTCTATGTGCATTCACTAATATCATATTCGCACCAATAGACAAGATATTTTAACCTATTTTGGTGTTGCCTTGAGTCTAAGATTTCTTCTACCTTGAATTCTTAATTATTATTTATTTCTATAGTAGGCAGTGGTATTTGTCTTTTTCTTGGAATATTTACTATCTTATATGGCTTAAAAAGAGACATATGAAATATATGATGGATTTTTATACATTCTAGTAGATGTAATTGATAAGTAATTGGATTGACTTATTTATATGTAAAAAATGGTCTAAGTCAACGGTAATCCAATTTGTGATAAGAGCAAATAGTCTTGATATTATAACAAAGTAACCATATTTTATTGCCAACATGGAATTTAGGTTGTTTCTTATAATAATCATTTACGTTAATCTTTTTTTTCTTCTTAAACTACTTTTATATGTGATTTTATTGTTGTATGTAGCTCAAATAAATAATTTGTCAAATCTTCTATCATAAGATTATTAATTTTTAAAAAGTCAAAATTATTAAGCTATAGATGATAATCATAATTAAAAAAAAGATTTTTATTGAATAAAAAAATATATCATGCTATTATAAATAAAATCTACCAATGGTAAAAAATTTGTCTAATTATCTTATTAATAGTTGATGATATACTTCAAATGTTGGTCTAAAATTTAATTTATGTACTTTGTTTGTCCATAAATTTAAGAATAGAAGGCTAAATATAGTTTTATATTTATATTTAGAATTTTAAAAATAATTTTCTAAAATCTTGATATAAATTAATTTTTTTATCTAATTTAATATTCTTTGATAATCTATCACAACAATAGATATTATCCAAAAAAATTAAGTTGTTTCTTCATATATGATAGATTTTGTATATAATATAAGATTTTATATCTTAATAAAATTATAGATTATTATAAATATAAAATCATAAGAACTTAAGTTTAGAAGATTTATAATAAAATCCATGGAAACAAAAGACTATGGTTGTTCTAGAATAGGTAATAGTTGAAAAAGTTTATAAGGTCGATCATAAAGAGTTTTTGATATTGATAAAATGTTACATAATTATATAAAGTCTTTGACTACCCTATATATCTGAGGCTATTAAAAATTTTTAGATATTAGTTCTAAAATCTTATTATATTCAAAATATTTGGCTATTGAAAACTTGTAACAAACTTAGAGAACATGTAATTATACTTCATCATTTGGAACATATAAGCAATCCTCAAAATAGAATAGATTCTTCTTGAATTTAAACTTGGAAGAATTATTATATGTTTAAGAATTATTCTTAATATTATAATAAAAAGATTAGAAGACATATTTGATTGAACTTGCTTAAAAAAAATTGAATCAATAATTATTGTTGATTTCATTGCTCAAAGATAAAATTTCTTTGGCTTTAAGAAAATTATCTATTTTTGATCAAAAGCCATGTTTCATTCTTTTGATGTAAGATAAGATCATTTAAAAATGACATTTAATAAATCTTATTATTTTTTTGGTTGATAAGTGATCTTTACAAAGATATGATTCAACAAGCTTGGCAATGATTCAATACCCGTATTAACATAAAATACTCAAGATTCTTGTGATCTTTATATATAGTGACCAAATTAAAAGTACCTTCTATATAATTTTACAGTACCTATTTGCTAAGTTATTGATAGAAGGATAAAATTCAATCTCAATACAATACTAATATTCACAAATAAGAGGATCAGAAGACATACTTAATTAAATTTACTTAAAAAAAGTTGAATCAATAATTAATATTGATATAATTGCTTGTAGATGAATTTACTTTGGTTTCAAGAAAATAGTTTATTGTTGATCAAAAGTTATATATTTTTTTAGATGCAAAATAAAATCATCTAAAAATTCCATTTGATAAAATTTATTATTTTTTTGGCTAATAAGTGATCTTAAATTTAAATCTTGATAAAGGCAATAAGTTTGGTGATATGAAATAGTTGAGGTTCTTGTGATTTATATATGCAATGATTGCACTAGAAACACTTTCTAAATAATGATGCAATGCTTAAAATGAATCCATTATTATAAGAAGTTTTTTTTTTTTATTATGGAGCTTGTATTTGATCTTGATTATTGAAAATTTTCTTAAATGAAAAGCTATTGGATGAAGTTTGCTATTTATTTCTAATTATGATAATGTATCGTCTAAAAAAAGTCCAATACATTTGTTTCCATAAAAAATATCTTAAAAAAGTCAATTTATTATAAGATTAGTATAAAATTAAAAGTTATCATCAAAGCTTCAAATGCTACTTTTTCTTCTTTATTCAACTTAAGTTTGTCTTATAAGTCAAATTTATAAGTAGACCTATAATTTGAGAGAATTTTTTCATGAAAATTTAATAATAATTGACAAATCTCAAAAAATATTAGACTTCTCTTAAAGTTTTTTTGCTCTTCCAATCAATAATGATTTGAATTAGGATCTATCATAAGTCCATCATTTGAAATGGTGTATCCTAAAAAATTGACTTGAATAATATAAAATACACACTTTTCTATCTTAGCATAAAATACTACATCTTTTAGTTTTTATAATATACAAAAAAAATTAAGTTTATATTTTTTTATTCTTAAAATAGATTAATATATTTTCTAGATAATAGATAAAAAAATCATCTAAAAATTCTCAAAAGACACAATTTATTAGATTTTTAAAATTTATTCGTACATTTGTAAGTCTAAAAGGTATGACATTGTATTTAAAATGTCCATATTTAGTTTAGAATGTAATCTTCTATTTATTTCCTTCCTTCATGCATATTAGATTCTATGCTTGTTATAGTTCTATTTTTGTATAGATTTTAGCTTCATTTAATTGATCAAAAAGTCCAAATATCAAAAGTAGAAGGTACCTAATTTTCATGGTGATCTTATTGAATCCTTAATAATTGACAGACATCTTCAATGATGTATTTTTTTTATATAAATAACTTTGGAGCTTCTTTTAGAGATTAATAATAATATATAAAATTCTTGGCTAAATATTTTTTAATAAATTCTTTAAATTTAGGTAATTCATTTTGTGATAAATTGTAGATTGGTCCAAATGGCGGTTGAGGTCTTTCTTGAAGATTAATTGAGTAATCATAGGAATAATATTCCAAAAGAGTAATTACATTTTTTTTTTAAGAACAACTTAGAAATCTTGATATATTTTTAGAATTCCACTTAAAGCATTTTCACTATTAGAAATAAGTGTGGCATAAGTATTACAAGATGATTTTTTTTCCAGAATGCAAGAAAGCTCTTGTATCTATAAATATAGATTTTGATTATACTAAAATTATGACTTTTTACTTAATTAATAAAATTCTTAATTATACTTTTAAAAAAATCAAGACTACAAGAAATCCAATCTATTTGAAGATTAAAGATTTTTAGCCATAATAAACTTAAAATGAATAAATTAGATAAAAAATTAATGATATTAAATATTAAAAAGCTATTATAAATTTTAATTTCTATTTTTATAGAAAAATTTCTATAAATAATATCTCTATAAAAGACAATAGATAAATATTTATGACTTTTATATGAATATATTTAATTTTTTTTACTAAAGATATGCTTTGTTTTTTAACAAATTCTTCATTTAAGAGACAAGTTGAGGCTCATGAATCTAATAAGGTAAAGACTTTGTAATGTTTAGGTAATAAACCAATATCTATTATAAAACAAGGAGAAGGTTCTAGAGAGAGAATAAGTCTTTTAGTAAGTATTGTATAAGATTCCAATCACATGGTCCCTATTATAGTTGGATAAATTTATATTTTGATATAATATTTTTTTGATATCCATATTTTTTATTTTATAGTTGTATTGCTTCTTTACATAATATTGAGTGGTATTTTTAGATTTTATATAATATAAGTACAATTATATTATCCTTCTTGACAATGATAAGTATTTTCTTCTTTAATGAAAGATTTGAAATGTATTGCATCAATTTACATATTCTCTATTTTTAAATATATGTGTTGAAAAGATATTGGTATTACAATTGAATTAAAATAACGTTGAGGCTTACTTATATAACTCTTAGATCAAAATGTAAAAATTTGGTCGCTATATTTTATATTAAAATCAATTGCTTGACTTAAAGCTTGAAGATTAGATAAATTAAGTATCAAATATTTTTACCTCATATTATAATCTATAAAAAAATTAGCTAATAAATGTAATATCATCGCTATAAGTTGTCAAAATTGTGAAGCATATAATGTTATAGATTGATTGCTTTGTCCCAAATTATAGATCTTATTTGTTGCAACATGAATTGAATCATATTTTCTATATATGGATTAAAACTTTACCAAAAAAGTCTCTAAGTTATTTAATATTTGTTCATATTATTCAAAAAAAGATAAAAATCATAATAATATAGAACCTAAAAGAAGTGTACTAATAAACTTGACTTATGATCCTAGAGTTGGATAGCTTTGTAGTTGAAGTTCAATTGCGAGTTATATTTAATTGATGAAATTTCAAAATTTTGATCTTTTACCATCAAACTTCTCAAGCAAGGTAATTTTTTATTCTCTAATGCTTGAATAATATTCTACTATAACAAGAGTATTATAATTTGGTATAGATATTGAAGCAGCTCCAATTATCTTTACATCTTTATTATTTGTCAATCTTGTTGTCATATGTGGTAGAAAATTGAATTGATGCATACTAAACATTAACTCCTTCAATTGTTCTTACATTTGTACTATTTTACTTTTCATTTCAATAAGCTTTGCTATGATTATATAATAAAAAAGAAGATTTATAATATCTCTCAAGATAAATAAAAGAGAGGAATAGGAAACAAAAGAAATTTTAAAAATAATATCAGTTTAGAAGTGGATAATTTGTAATTTTTGATATACTTATGTCTTATAAAAAAGATGTAATCTAATTTTAATTAAAAAGAGATAAATTTTTGATATTATAAATATATTCTTATCAATTTATTTAAGCCAAGAACTTGATGAAAGCAAATAAATAAGTGAGACTTTTCTCAAAAAAAGATGATAAAATAGAAATAAAAAATATGTACATTAAAAAGAAATTAAAATGGCTATTGTTAAAAGACAAGAAAATTAGACATCCTTAAAATAAAACTAAAAGCAAGAAAGAAATTGAAAAGAGTGAAGAAGACTTTATTCTTGCCTCAATATATATTATCTACCTAAAAGCTATGTGATAATATTCTATTAGATCTCCAATATGTGTTTAATTTATAAAACACATGTTTTAACTTATAAGTTAAGTTTCTTATATGTGCACCACATTATAAGCTTGTACCACAAGCTACTTATATGTGCAATATGTGGTTAACTTGTTGGCCAAGTTTCTAACCTATCAAACACCTATAGACATGTATATAGGTGAAATTGCATCTACAAAGTTTTGAAGAAGCTTCTCTAAAAGATTTTATGAAATTAATCTATCTTTATTTACTTCTACTTATTTATATTATCTATATAATTATTTGAATAAATATGTATGTCTATAATAATAAGTCAATAAATGATAGCTCTTAAGTTGAATCTACTAGTTATTGATTTTCCATCTCTTTAATGCCATAAATACACAAAAACTACAAACAAAGATAAAAGGTAGAATTCTATCTTTTCTAGATCTTGATTCTTTTATAGCAAAGATTTGCTATTCTTCATTTTAATTTTAATAAGTATTGCTGATAAAAAGCATCAACCTTCTTTGTTACATTTGTAAGATTATTTGATGGCTCCTATGTGCATTCATTAATATCATATCCATGCCAATAAAGAGGATATTCTAACCTATTTTAGTATTTCCTAGAATCTAAAACTTCTTCCATCTTAAATTCTTAATTATTATCCACTTCTACAGAAATAGGTGGCATTTCTTTAATTTTCAAGATATTTATTATCTTATATGATTCAAGAAGAGATATGTAAAATATTGAATGGATATTCATAGAATTTAGTAGATATAATCAATAAGCAATTAGATTGATTTTTTCACAAACAAAAAATGATCAAAGTCTATAATAATTCAATTTGTCATAAAGATGGTTAGGCTTTATATTATGATAAAATAATTATATTTTATTGTTAATATAGAATTTAAGTTATTTTTTGCAATAGGCATCTACATTAGTTTTTTATCATTCTTAAGCTACTTTTATATGTACCTTTTTATGTTATATTTAGCTCAAATAATCAATTTATCAAATCTTCTATTGTAGGATTATTAATTTTTAAAAAATAAAAAAAATCAAGTCATAAATAATAACCATAATTAGTAAAAAAATATATTTTTTGAATAAAATAATATACCTTTTTATTATAAGTAAACTCTACTAATAGTAAAAAATTTATTCAATCATCTTCTTGGTAATTGATGGTATACTTTAAATATGAATCTAAAATTTAGTTTATTTATTCTATTTATCCATCAATTTGAAGATGAAAAATTGAAGATATTTTTATGCCTAAATTTAAAATCTTAAAAAGATTTTTTCAAAATCTTAGTACAAATTGAGTCCTATCTGATATAATATCCTTGGATAATCTATAATGGCAATAAATATTTTCAAAGAAAAGCTTAGTTATTTTTTCACTTGTGATAGATTTTATACATAATACAAAATGAGCTATCTTGATAAAATAAACTACTATTATAAATATAAAATCATAAGAACTTGAAACTAGAAGATCTACAATAAAATCTATAGAAACAAAAGACTATGATTGTTTTACAATAAATAATGGTTGTAAAAATTTGTAAGATCAATGAAAAGGAGTTTTTTAATCTTGAATAAGTATCACATGATTGTACAAAATCTTTGATTGCCCTTGAGTTTTGAGGCTACTAAAAATCTCTAAATATTAGCTCCAAAATCTTATTATATCCAAAATATTTGATTGTTAGAAACTTAAGACAAACTTAAAGAATATGTAATTTTGCTTTGTCTTTTAAAATATATAATTTTTCCTTGAAATAGAATAGATTATTTTTAAATTAAAACTTAGAAGTATTATGAGATATAAAAGAATTATTCATAATATCATAAACAAGAGGATTAAAGGATATACTTAATTAAACCTACTTGAGAAAGATTAAATCAAAAGTCAATATTGATTTCATTGCTCAAAGATGAGAATGATTCAACTTCAAGAGAGTTGTTCTTTATTAATCAAAAGTTGCATTTCTTTCTTTTAATGTAAGATAAGAACGTCTAAAAAAAATCTAATAAACCTTATTATTTTTTGAATAAATAAGTAATCTTAAAATCAAATCTTGACAAAAATATGCTTCAACAAGCTTAATAATAATTCAAAATACATGTTGATATAAAATATTTGATATTCATGTGATCTATATACATGATAACTAGGCCAGAAACATCATTTAGATAATGATGTCATTCTTAAAATGAATCCACAATTGCTAGAAGCTCTTTTTTATAAATCTTATAATTGATCTCATGTCTTCAAAGTTTCTTCGAATGAAAAGCTATTGGATTGAGCTTGTCATTTGTTCTTATTTGTAATAACATTGCATCTATAATCAAGTCTAATGCATTTGTTTCTATAAAAAAAAAATGCCTTAAAATAATTAATGTAATACAAGATTGGTGCAAAAATATATGTTGTTTTTAAGGCTTCAAAAGATGTTTTGGCTTCTTTATTCTACTTAAGTTTGTCTTTACAAGTTAAATGTATAAGAAGAACTGTAATTTGAGATATTTTTTTTATAAAAATTTAGTAATATTTGACAAATTTTAAAAAATAAATCATATCTATGATTTTTTTTAAGATCTTTCAATCTATGATAGTCTAGAATTTTTTAAGATCTATCATAAGGTTGACATTTGAAATGATGTATCCTAAGAAATCAACTTCAGTAGTGTAAAATACATAATTTTTTATCAAAGCATATAATCTTACATCTTTTAGTTTTTATAATATACTACAAATATGTAGTTCATGCTCTTTTAAGTTCTTAGAATAGATTAAAATATCCTTTAGATAATAAATGACAATGTCATCAAGAAACTCACAAAAGACATCATTCATTAGATATTAAAAAATATTTAGTGCATTTGTGAATCCAAAAGACATGTTATTATATTTGAAATATCCATACTTGATTCAAAATATAATTTTCTATTCATCTCTTTTATTAATGCATGCAGAGTTGTATGCTACTTGTAGATCTATTTTTGTATAGATTTTTACTTGATTCAGTTGATTAAAAAATCTTAAAATCAAAGGTAGAAGATTTTTGATGGTAATCTTTTTGAATCTTCAATAATCCATATACATCAGCAAAGATTTTTTTTTTTTTTTTTTTTTTTTTTATAAATAAGATAGAAGCTCTTGCTAGAGATTTAAAATAGTATTTAAAGTTTTTAGCCAAGTTTTTATTAATGTACACTGGGAATACAATCAATTCATTTTGTAATAAGTTATAAATTGATTTGAATGGTGTTTAAGTTCCTTCTTGAAGTTCAATGGAACAATCATAGAAATGATGCTCTAGAAGAATATATACATTCTTCTTCTTAAAAACATCTTGATAATTTTAATATTAATATAAAATATCACTTAAAATATTTTTCCATCGAAAATAGGTGTGGCATATTGTTGTTCTTGTTGTGTTCAAGCTTCAATATACCAAAGCAATTGATTTAATAGAGGTGGGTTTGAACACGGAGAAAGACTGGTTATATGAATTGGATCTATTAGTATCACAATTGACTATACTCTAGCTATCTGAAATCAATTATCAAACTACAAAACACCAAGGCTTACTACTTCTATCTTAATTCAATCCATAATCCATTCTACGACTATCAATTCAATAATACTTCCATATTCTTATCAGTTCATCTCTCGCTTACTCTCTTTTCATTGTTATATATTCAATTACTGATCTCCAGCTTACTTATTATATTTAGTTTCTCAATTCATTACACAGAATTCAATATCTCGGCTTATGACTCTCACAATCTCACTCTCGAGATTAACTTCTCAATATTTAGAAACTATCCATTACTTGTCAACAACAAAGAAATAAAAAGAGGTAGCACCAAGCTTGCCCCAACTTACAACTATCACAATCAAGCTCTCAAGACTAACTTCTCAACTTCTTTATCCTACCAAAAAAAATAATCCTTCGGCGAGCGGATTCCGAAGGTTATGGCCCTTTGAATTCTTAACCATTTATTCCACTAACAACCTACTGTTATCAATTAAACTACCTAATCATCAGTCTAATTTTCAAGGTTATCAATAACCAACCAGTAACTTATCACAAAGTTTATTTATCTATTCTACATAGCCCCACTACTAATTGTGCAGCATCCTCACAAACATTATTTAGCCTCAACTTATAAAGATGTAGCAGCGTTGGCTTCTTTAGTCAATGGCGTTGGCTTACTACCCTTTGAATTGGTGACCTTCTCCTCTACTACATCTTCATCATTTGCTTCGATATTCGAGGGTTCTCTATCCAAACGTTGTCGTGTTGTAACACGTCTATATGATGATAATATAAATGAAGAAGATTTATTAATATTTAGTCATCTTGGATGTTAGAAGCGGTGGCCAATTCCAGTGCAAATATTGAGAGGCCAAGTTCAGTCACCCCATTACAGTCAGCCGAGGCATATTCACCAATAATGAAATGTTCCATTTGATTCTAGTAACGGGAGTCAATAGGAAGGAAAAGGACCAATTCAATGTCGGGTGAGCTTGGTTTGAAGAGCCAATTGGATCCAATTTGAAGACATCTAATCTAGGTCATATTACAAGCCTCTTACCTAGTATGAGACCTGACTTGGTCGGGCAACCCAATGCGGTCCAATTACGGGGCTTGGATTTTGTTTCAGGCTGTTCCGTTCTTTGTGCCATTCCGGGAACGTCCTTTCTGTAAAAGGATCTCTTAAAGGCGAAAATGGGGGGGAGAGAAAGTGGAGGTCGGCTGTTCCAATTCGGGGAGTCCAAGGCAAAAGAATAGGATCTTCTCAGGATAAAAAGGGAGGGTAGGTTAAGAAATGGATTTTTTCGAGAATCGGGGTTTTAGGTCGGAGAGCTAGCTTCATGCTTTTGGAAAAAGACGGAGAATTGGGGTTTTTTTTTATATAGGGTTTTGGGGAGACTGAGAAGAGGATTGCTGAAAGTCAGGATTATATTGGTGAATTGGATTTTTCCGAAAGAGAGAAAAGGTTGGTAATCTTGATTGTTGATGGAATGGGAGATACTTCTGTGGTTGAAATTCAGAGTTGTCTAGAAAGTTGAGTATGCTGAATGCATGTATGGTTGTGTTAATTTGACTGTACGCATAGAGGATATCTGCCAACAGTTTAAAGAGGTATTGGAAGTTGGCAAATTGGGAGTTGTTTAGGATTTCTATAATAACTGGGGACCTACCGACAGGGATAAGAGGAATATCGGCGAGCGGCCAAGGAACATCGGTGTGGATTGCAGCATAGCCTCACAATCTATAAGTGGGGTTGAACTGGAACTTCTTGAGTATTCCAAAGGGCTTGCAGAGACAGTAGTGATAGATGTTTCACAACAAGTCGGAAGGACAGATTGAGGATCACAGCTTGCCGAAGTTCACGGTCTAGGATTAAGATAATTAACGATAAAGATAAAATAAAAAAACATAAAATAAATAAAATAAAATAAAAATAACAAAAGAGATTGAAGTTATATAGGGCCTCTAGGCATTTTATATTAGAATTAAGCTTTTACATTGCAATCCAATATAGATTGTATTTGGATAGTCAAGAATCCGATAGACTGCTTGAGTACTAACGAAACACCATATTACCTCCTACAACCAGATGCCGGGCACGTCCTCAAGCAAGATAGCACATAATACGACATAAGTGGTGAACCCGACGTGGAAGCTTGAGGTGGAAGGTATTGGATTTCGTTTGATTTTATTTTTATTTTTATGGAGAACAAAATTAAAAATTTTGAAGGATCTTTGGGAGGAGTTTCTGGTGGAGGTTCTTCTAAAGGACAAGGTATGTACATGGATCCATCTATTGCTAGTATGTTTCAAGCCTTCTCATTATCAATGCAGCAATAGTAAAGCAATGATCAAAAAGAAGCTTTAGCAACCAAAGCATTGCAAGCAGTGGTCAATAAAATTGATCAATTTGATGGAAGGAATATTTCAAGGTATTTAAGATGTTATGTTCGTGAAATGGAATTAAATCGAGTTTTTGAGAAGAAAATGGTTGAATTATTTGGACTTGCCATGATACCGGAGATAAGAGACTATATTACATCAATTACGGATCATTATGGGAATTCATGGGAGGTTTTTTCACATGTATTGAAAGACGAATATTTCTTGGAAGATGCTGATTACGTTACTAAGAAGCTGTTTCAAAAATGGATTGAACGACATAATAAGAATTTACAAGCAACAGAGCTATTAAGAAAATTTGAGAGGCAGTACTCTCAATTATCGAAGGTAGAAAAATTGACATTGGAGCCGAACAAAGTTGATCTATTTCTTCAAGCTGCTGATGGAGAATTGTAAGGGAAATTGGAACTCCTTCTTGAAGACAATGAAGAAGATGAAGGATTGACAATGAAGTAGAAGAACGTTGAAGATGCGATGGGATTGCTTACAAAAAGAGAAAGGAGAAAGGATAGGAGCAATATTTCGAAAACAGTACAAGCACCCAAAGCTCCAATATGTACAACACCACCAACAATGCATACAGCTTAACCTTCGACATCCTTATCAAAGAAAGCAGATAGGGAGATGGAAGAAATTATATGAGGAATGCGAGATCTTCAAATCAAATTAGCAAGACTTGAAGAGAATACTTCTACAAATAATTTGAAGAATGTTTCAAAACAAGGATATGTACAAAGATGCATTTGGTGTGATGATGCTTCACACATTAGGAAAGATTGCAATGAATTTAATAATATGATAGGACAAGGAATTATTTGCTAGAAAGATGGAAAGATAGCATTAAAAGATAGGAAGGATCTTCTTCAAATCAATTTTAGTAAGGGAAGAATGAGAGCATTGGTTCAAGATTACTTAAAAGAGTATAAAACAGCAGCACGAGAAAGTGTAAGTTATGGTGCTAGAGTAGATGATGACCTTGGTGGAAGTACGAAAACTAGTGAGTTTTGGACTTCTGCCATTTCTACAATGCAATAAGGAAAATTACCTCGAGAAGTGTTATTGAGGACTGCAGCTACAATACGAGGTGCAACAGGTTGGGAGGATCCTGTTGAGTCTCTTTCAGTTCATTGATATATTGCTAAGAGCCAACATGAAGCTTTGATGGAAGAAAAGAGACGAGGAAATTTTGATGATGCGAAAGAAGGAAATTCTTCTAAGAGGCAAACTCGAGGAGACAAGGCTCGGGAGGCAGCTTCACAAGAATTGCCTGTAAAGGATACCTCAGCATCATTGGAAGAAAAAACAAGGGAGACAAAAGATAAGGACAAATCAATTGCTTATAAGCTACTTTCTGACATTGAAGCAGCAATAAATTTGAAAGGAGTGTTGGAAGAACGTATATTAAATAATAAGGTAGAATTTACATTGAAAGAAGTTTTGGAAATTGCAAAGAAGGAGTTTCATGATGTTATCATTGATAGCATTAAGTGAAAGAGGCAATTAATGGACAAAACTGGAATGAGTCATGCCATTGATACAAGAATATATAAAGATGAAGAAGAGGTTGATATTGGTTACAAGCAACCAACAAATGAAAAGAATGGGTATAATTAACGAGTACATTTCGAAGATTATAGTGATAAGAAAATGGAAACTTTGAGCCATTATACTTGAAAGCATTAGGCAAAGGCATCTACTGAGGTATTGATGAAAGTAGGAGATATAGAAGAACCAATTGTTGCTTTAGTCGACCATGGTTCTGAAATAAATCTTATGTCTAAAGATCTTTATAAGAAGCAAAAATGGCCAATTGATATGGAACATGGATAGGCAATACGAACAGCTAATAACACACGGGGTAAATTATATGGAGCTTGTCCTGATGTCAAAATTCAGATTGGGGATGTTGTGACGGAGCAACATTTTTTTATTCAAGATACAACGTCTTATCCATTGATTTTAGGACAATCTTATATTACGGCAACACGGATGGAAACAAAAGTACTTGACGATGGTTCTGCTTATGCAAGGGTACATAGCAAAGCTGGGAGGAAAGCTGTACAATTTCTAACAGTACTTCCTAACTATGAATGGAATCGAGATAGATTGAGGGAGAAACCATTGCCAAAGATTGTTGAAGGATTTAAGGATTTTGGAGAGGTACCACTATAAAGCGAGATTATGGAGGTACAAAAGAGGAGGTACTCTTGTGAGATGAAGGTGCCTTTGATGCGAGTTTTATTGGTATTTTGGAGAATGGAAATATTATGTATAAAAAAGTTGATGATTTTAAAAGAAAAGAAAGAAAAGGATTATATAATATTGAAGGAGAATTATACAAGTTAGGTACATTACAAGATGATGAGAGGATTTTAGGTGTTTATGAAGAAAATGGATTGGAAGATTCATTGGAATTGATTACATCTATTGAGTTAGGAGATAATGATAAGATTGTTGAGATTCATTCAATAAAGGTTTATACCATACTTGAATCTTTCCAAGCACCAGAAGTCACTGTAGAGACGAGATATAAAACGGCAGATAAGAAGGTAAAGCTTGTTGCTGGACCATTACCAGAAGATTCTAAGGAACAAATGGGAGAAGCATTAAAAGAAGCAAGTTTAAGAAATCCAATGAGTATTGGACATCAGTTTACTAAAGAGACTTTTGAAGAATTGAAGATTGATTCTGATGGTTCTTTATTACCAGAGGAAATTATTTGCTTCAAAAAGATGTTGGCTAAACAAGGTAGATCATTTACCTTCGAATATTATGAAATTGGGTGTGTGGATCCGAATATTATAACACCTATGGTTATCTTCACTGTACCGCATGTACCTTGGAATCTAAGATCGATTCCAGTATCAAAGGCACATTTACCTAAATTGATGGAACTATTAAAAGAATAGATGAAGATAAAAACATTGGAACCCTCATTTGTAACATATTCTAGTCGATGGTTTACGATGTCGTGTTGTAACACGAGTATACTGTGAAAATATAAAAAAAAGAGGACTTTTATTAATGTTCAGTTACCTCGAATATTGGGAGCAACGACCAATTCCAGTGCAAATACTGAGAGACTAGGTTCAGTCACCCCGTTACAGTCAGCTGGGGCATACTGAAATGCTCCGTTCGATTCCAATAACGGGAGTCAGCAGGAAGGGAAAGGACCAATTCACACGACGGGTGAGCCTGGTTCGAAGAGCCAATTGGATCCAATTTCAAGAATCCAATCCGGATCCTCTTACCCAATATGAGACTTGAATTGGTCGGGCAACCCAATGCAGTCTAATTACGAGAAAATCCAGGTCTTACTACGGGCCTCAGCCAATCTGACGCAAAGGACCAATTTGATCCAATTACGGGAACATCCGGGTCTTACTACTGGACTCTTAGCCAATATGAGACCTGAATTGGTCGGGCGACTCAATGTGGTCCCGATTACGGGGTTTCGATTCTGTTTCAGGCTGTCCTGTTCTTTGTGCCGTTTCAGCGAACCTTGTTTTCGGTAAAAGGATCTCTTAAAGGTAAAAATGGAGGAGAAAGCTCTGACGGCGAGAGCCAATTCTTGATCTAAGACGGAAGGAACCAATTCCAGATCCAAGATGGAAGATTGAAGAAAATCAAAGGCTAGGGTTTGAAAGAGGGGAGGATTAGGGTTAAAGGGGAGGAAGGTTAAGAAATGATGGGAGGATTTTTTTTTTCAGATGGGGGTTTTTGGATCGAAGAGCTAGCTTCAAGCTCTTTTCAAGGTCACTAGTTTGGTTTCATTAGGGTTTGTGAGGGGAGAGCAATCGCTGCTCAAAGTCAGTGTTTATTTTGGTGTTTCAGATTTTATATAAAACATTGATGGTTTGCATTCTCAATCGGTTTGTGCAAGTCGTGTAGCATCTATGGATCAAAATTTGATATTGTTTGGATAGTTGGGTATGCTAAGTGTATACGAAAATTTGTGTTAATCTAACAATGCAATCAGGACATATCTGGGTTTTAGTACAAAGGGTTGTCGGAAGTTGGCAGTCTAGGGTTGGATAGGATTTCTGTGATATCTGAAGATCTACTAGTTGGATCGACGTAATTTTTGGCTTGGTAATAGAAGATTTGGAGATCAAAGGAGAAATCACTTCTGGAGTTTTTACATCAAATTTCAAGGTTGTGGTCGAGTGTCATCACTGCTGTTTTTGGGCATTTTCTTGCAATCTGTAAGTTGGGTTGGGCTGAAATTTTTTGAGCATATAGAAGGCTTATATTGGTATTTGGATGAAAAATTTCACACTAAGTGGACGGTTGGATCAAAAGTTACAGCTTGTCAAAGCTCACTGGCTAGGATTAGGGCTTGTTAAGCAAAACAAAAACAACTTAATTATAAAAGAAATAAAGCAATTGGAATATTGTATGGTTAAAATGACTATGAGGAGTGTTTTTAAATACTTGGAAATTGATATTTCAATTATATTCTTCATACATGGATAAAATCTATTAGAGTTTCCTTGTTATTTTCAAAAACAACTATACCTTCCACAGCCAGATACCCAGTGTATTCCCGAACAAGACAACACATAATACGACAACGGTACCTAAGAAGAATGGGTCACTACGTTTTATTCAAGATATGCAACTGGTGAATACAGTAATGGTCAGGAATATAGGAATTCGACCTATTGTGGATGAATTTGTTGAGGCGTTTGCAGAAAGGGCGATCTATTCAATGGGTGACTTGTATTCAGGTTATGATCAATTTCAACTTGTCGAAGGAAGTAGAGATATGACAATGATGAGGACACCACTTGGATTGGTTAGAATGTGCACTCTTCCTCAAGGCACGACCAACTCAGTTGTGCATATGATGAATGGGATGAATAAGGTATTGAGAGATTTTATTCCAGAGAAGACTATGCCTTTTTTGTATAATGTTCCTGTAAAAGGGTGCAGAGAAGGAGACAAGGCTGAAACTTTAGATAAGAGAGGGTGTCGTAAATATGTTATTGATCATATACAAGATTGTGAAAATATTTTAACTCGGCTTGGAGAAGTTCATCTTACATTATCGGGTATGAAGTCTGTATTTGGAGTACAAGAGGTTGTGATTGTTGAACATTTATGTGGATCTTATGGAAGAAAACCTGATCCGACTAAAGTTAATGCAATTGGAAGGATGAAAGAGGATTGTGATTCTTTAACAGAGGTTCATAGGTTTTTAGGTGCATGTATATTTTATCGAATCTGGATCCCTCATTATGCTCACATAGCGGATCCATTATATGAACTGTTACGCAAGGGCTACCGATTTAAATGGGAAGAAAGGCATATTCAGGCAATGCAAAGATTGAAGAAATTATTGATGTCACCTCCAATATTGAGGAAGGTTGATTATAAGTACAATAGACCAGTGATTCTTACTGTGGACACTAGTCCAATTGCCATTGGATAGGCTATGGGTCAAGATGATTCAAGTGGGAATAGATTTGCAGTTCGATTTAGAGCTAAAGTTTTACGTATTTGTCAGCGTGCATATTTGCAAGTCAAAAGAGAACTTTGGAGAATTGTTTCGACTATAAAAGCTGAAAAGGACTATTTGATTGGGGCAGTAGTAGCAATTGAAATAGATTGCTTGCCATTGCTTGGAATGATTACTAACTGTTCAATGCCAAATATTACAATGTTGAGATGGATTGCTTATATTAAGTCACTAAATCCGAAATTTAAGCATGTTACTGGGAAGGACAATTTAGTAGCAGACATGCTATCTCGAGCAAGATACGAGAGGGAGAACGAAATGGTTGAAGACATTGATGACGTCAGATTGAAATTCTATTCAATATCAAATCTCAACAGAGAAGACAAGCTATTTCTTGAAGAATCTTATGAAGGAGAATTATTGGATATTGATCATTACTTAAATACCTTGACTAAGCAGGGGAATTGGTCTACAGAAAAATTCAAACAAATAAGAAAAAAAGCATATGGATTTTTACTTCGAGATGGATTCTTATGGAAGAGACCGAAGAAAGAAATTGGGATGCCACAACGAGTGATAGGCAAAAAGGAAGAAAAACTAAAATTATTAAAGGAGTTTCATGATAGTTTATGGGCAGGGCATAGAGGAATCTGGACTACTTTTACTAAACTCAAGGAACGATATTGGTGGAAAAATATGTATCGAGATGTGCTCTCATTTATAGAGTCGTGTGAAATCTGTCAATTGTATTCTAATATCCGACATCGAGATGGTCTTCATCCTACGTATCTTCTAGCTATTTATTTTAAATGGGTTGTTGATTTGGTTATTATGCCAGTTGGGTTATGGCAAATAAGATATTTGGTCGTAGCTCGTGAAGATTTATCAAATCAAGTAGAAGGAAGAGCATTGAGGACAAAATCTACAAAGGGGATTTGTAAGTTTTTGCTTGAAGATGTCATTTGCCACTATGGATGCATAGGAAAAATCACTGCAGATCATGGAGAATTAAATGCACAAGAAGCTCGTAAGTTCTTTGAAAGATATGGAGTTAAACTATCACTGACTACTGCTTATAATCCGGAAGGGAATGCAAAAAGCGAACGTGGTCACCCACTGATTGTGAAAGCATTAGTTAAAGCTTGTAATAGGAAAGTTAGAGAGTAGCCACGACTTTTGTCATTTGCATATGGGCTGATCGAACAACACATAGTTCGGTGATAGGATATATGCCAATAGAACTTATGACAGGTCGAAAACTAATTATGTCGATTGAAGAAAAGGTACTTACTTAGAATATGCTACCATGGGAAGATGGATTGACAAGAGAAGAACTTTTGGCTATTAGGATTCGACAATTGGAGCAAAGATCGGAAGATGTGTAAATAGCATTGGAAAGGTTAAAAAGAGCAAGGTTACAAAATAAGGCACGATTTGATAAGCAACATCGATTGAGACCTAAAGCAATTGAAGAAGGTGATTGGGTACTTGTTTATGATAGTAGTCTGGACAACCAATATAGCATTTTACGAAAGTTTTCAAAATGTTGGTTTGGACCATATGTAGTAACAACTGTTCATGATAATGCGACTTACTCATTGCGGGAGTTAGATGGCACAAGGTTAAAAATACCAATTGCAAGGAAGAGAGTGAAATTGTTTAAACAAAGATATGCAGAAATAAATATAGAAGATCTTAATGAAGACATAGATATTCTGCAGTGGAAAGATGAAATTGATTGGATAGTAGAGATGATGAAGATGGACTAGACGAAGATTTGGAGAACATATTATGAATCAAACGACAACTAAGTTAATTGGTACATACTGGAGGATGCATAGGTTTAGAGGGGGTGGATGTCGTGTTGTAATACGCCTATATGATGAAAATATAAATGAAGAAGATTTATTAATATTTAGTCATCTTGGATGTTAGAAGCGGCGGCCAATTCCAGTGCAAATATTGAGAGGCCAAGTTCAGTCATCCCGTTACAGTCAGCTGGGGCATACTCACCAATAACGAAATGTTCCGTTCGATTCCAGTAACGGGAGTCAGTAGGAAGGGAAAGGACCAATTCAACGTCGGGTGAGCCTGGTTCGAAGAGCCAATTGGATCCAATTTCAAGACATCTAATCTAGGTCCTATTACAAGCCTCTTACCTAATATGAGACCTGACTTGGTCGAGCAATCCAATGCAGTCCAATTACGAGGCTTCGATTCCATTTCAGGCTGTTCCGTTCTTTGTGCCGTTCCAAGAACGTCGTTTCTGTAAAAGGATCTCTTAAAGGCGAAAATGGGGGGGAGAGAAAGTGGAGGTCGGCTGTTCCAATTTGGGGAGTCCAAGGCAAAAGAATAGGATCTTCTCAGGATAAAAGGGGAGGGTAGGTTAAGAAATGGATTTTTTCGAGAATCGGGGTTTTAGGTCGGAGAGCTAGCTTCATGCTTTTGGAAAAAGACGGAGAATTGGGGTTTTTTTTTATATAGGGTTTTGGGGAGACTGAGAAGAGGATTGCTGAAAGTCAGGATTATATTGGTGAATTGGATTTTTCCGAAAGAGAGAAAAGGTTGGTAATCTTGATTGTTGATGGAATGGGAGATACTTTTGTGGTTGAAATTCAGAATTGTCTAGAAGGTTGAGTATGCTGAATACATGCGTGGTTGTGTTAATTTAACTGTACGGATAGAGGATATCTGCCAACAGTTTAAAGAGCTATTGGGAGTTGGCAAATTGAGGGTTGTTTAGGGTTTCTATAATAACTGGGGACCTATCGACAGGGATAAGAAGAATATTAGCAAGCGGCCAAGAGACATCGGTGCAGATTATAATATAGCCTCACAATCTGTAAGCGGGGTTGAACTGGAACTTCTTGAGCATTCGAAAGGGCTTGCAGAAATACTAGCAATAGATGTTTTACAATAAGTCGGAAGGACAGATTGAGGATCACAGCTTGCCAAAGTTCACAGTCTAGGATTAAGGTAATTAACGATAAAAATAAAATAAAAAACATAAAATAAATAAAATAAAATAAAAATAACAAAAGAGATTGAAGTTATATAGGGTCTCTAGGCATTTTATATTTGAATTAAGCTTTTACATTGCAATCCGATATAGATTGTATTTGGGTAGTCAAGAATCCGATAGACTGCTAGCGAAACACCATATTATCTCCTACAACCAGACACCCAACGTGTTCTCAAGCAAGATAGCACGTAATATGACAACTTGCTGTCAGATCTTCATTCAACAAACCCAATTTCCGTACCCGAGACTCACGTCGAGCAATTTAGTTGTCACGCACCTCCAACATCTTCTGCCATTCTTTTGTCGGTTTCAAAGGTATCTCCTAAGGTGTTGTCACTGAAACTGGCGTATTAGACCATACTAAATTATTGGCCTCTTTTGTTAATGTGGCTAGTTTAGTCTGTAACATCGCAACCTCTACCTGCAACTGTTCTTGCCGTTCCTTCCAATTGGACTCCAACCTTGCTTTGTCAAACACTATGTTTGCTATCTTCTCCTTAACTACAAAAAAAAACACAATGCTTGTCAAGAGCCCCTCTCTTACTTCTTACTATGGTCTAATCAATTGGATCGACTCTCGCTTTTATAACAAAAAACTCCTCCCGAGTTTATGTATAGTAAAGTTTAAGCCGATTACCATTGATCCGTATCGTAAATTTAGTACCCATAAAATCTTCTAATTGTATTGAATCATTTGGAAATCCGTTAATAACTCGATATGGCCCATGCCATCAAACTTAAAATTTTCTTGAAATTTTTTTGAATCGACAATCATAAAAAAGTACCAAATAATTTGGTATAAAAGCCTTTGGTCTAAGCTTACTATCATAATAAGTCTTCCTTCATTTTTGTGTAGTTTCCATGATTATTAATGCATTTGCTATAATTTCATCCAATTTTTCGAATTCTTTTAAACTGTGTCGTAATGAATCATGATCTCCCAATCTAATATCTATAGCAATTCGTAAACTTTGGACTTCCAATTTAATAGGTAATATTGCTTCTTAGCCATTAATCAATTAGAAAGGGGTAGCATTGGTAGTAACTTTATATATAATATGGTATGTCCATAAAGCTACAAACAACTTAGTGTCTCAATCTGTTCCCGCTCTTGAAACTATTTTTGTTAAGATTTTACATAAAATTCCATTAGTCTTTTCCGTTTATCTATTGGCTCCAGGATGATACGGTGTAGTCTTCCGATGTTTTATGTCGTATTTAGCTGTGAGTGCTTTGATTGTACTATTTATAAAATGAGTTCCTCGATCACTAACCAATTCTCGTAGACAACCAAATCATATAATAATATTTTCATACAAAAAAGTTGCTACTCTACTTGTACTATCGTAGCTACTGCTTTAACCTATTTTGTTACGTAATCCGTTGCTATCAATATATATCATTTTTGACCATTTCTCAAGGCTGGTGTAATTGGTCCCACAAAATCAATTCTCCATTTTTCAAAAGGTGCTTGAGCCAAAATTGGTACCAATGGCATTGTTGAAGTTCTAGTAGGTCGATCCATTTTCTGACATGGGTCACAATGACGGACGAATTGATAGGCATCTGCAAACATTGTTGGCCACCAATAACTAGCTTGTAAAGCTTTACGAGCCATGTTGTCTCCCGCAAAATGTCCACCACAACTGTCCAAGTGGCAACCTTCCAATATATTACGCACTTCAAACTGATAAATACAACGTCGTAAAACTCCATCCTTGCCTTGTTTATATAAAGCTTCACCAATCATCGTATAAGGTACATATTTTAATATTAAGCGATATTTAAGCTTTTCATTAAAATTAGATGGGAAGGTTTGAAATATCAAGTATTGAATTATTTCACTATATTCAGGAGTAATTACATCTACCGCAAACAGTTCTGCATTGGATAGTGCATCATTAATGGATTCATTACCCAATATATTAGATAATCGAGATAAATGGTCCACATTGGAATGTGATTTTCTTGATCTTACCTGAATAATAAAGTCAAATTCTTGCAAGAGTAGAATCCATCGTACAATACGACTACTTAATTGAGCCTTATTAATCATATATTCGAACGCTTGCATCATTACCCTTTGAAATGTAGTGGGTGCATTACAAAGCCCAAATAGCATAACCTTATAGGCAAAGGTCCCCCAATATGTAGTAAAAGTAGTTTTTAATTGGTCTTCTTTTACAATCTTAACTTGATTATAACTAGAGAAACCATCAAAAAATGAATAACATTCATTTTCAGTGACAACATCCAGTATACTATCCGTGAATGGTAAAAGAAAATAATCCTTCTTAGTAGCCGCATTTAATTTTCAAAAATCTTGACAGATGTAAAATTTTTTTTTTTTTTTTGGTCCTATAATAATTGGTGAAACCCATTCATTGAAAGGAATCGGATAGATAAATCCAACCTCTAAGAATTTATCCAGTTGTTCTTTTACCATAAGTGAGTATTTTAGATTAAGTCGATCTTGTCTTTGACGTTCTAGTGTAGTGTTTTCCTCTAATATAATTCAATGTTCACAAACTACAGCTAGAATTCCTTTCAAATTTGCATATGACCATGTGAAAGCAGTTTTATGTATTAAAAAGTAATCCACCCAAATTTCTTTCTCCTTGTCTTTTATACCGTTGTAAATCTGAATGATTTGGAGAGCCTCCCCTGTACCTAAATTAATTCGTTGATATTGTGGAATTTCAGGAATCTCTGTAATAATATTCTATTCAATTCCAAAAACTTTCATAAAATCCAACACATTAGAACTTTCTAATTCCAGTTCCATAGTACTAACATGATTAACACCATGTCTATTCATTCAATATGCAATCATATAATCAGAATCATCAATAACATCTGGAGGAACTAAGTACTCTCCCGATCTTCTACACTGGTAGTTCATTCTAGTGTACTCAACAACTTACCTTATATCAACATAAATTGGGTCAGGTGCACCAATTTCTTCTTTTATAGACTCATCTTCACAATCTGACATGAATTCTAAACTGACAACTTGAGTTTCTCCGTGATATTGGACAGGGTACATTTGAAGCACAATTTTATCATTACCTTTCTCAATTGTCAATATACCACGGTCCCAGTCATTTCAAGTTTTAGCTTGATACTCCAATAAAATTGGATATGGTAATATAGAGCTTTGCAATCAAAAAATAATATAATCAATTTTGTAGGTAATTCCCATAATTATTGTACCAATACTTCGTAAAATATCCATAGGTTTAACTCGACTAGAATCAGCCATTCTCAAAACTACTATAGTAGGCAATAAGTGATCCAAACCAAGCTCCTCCATTATAGCGGCATTTATAAGATTTACACTAGATCCTCTATCTACTTGCACTCTCGATAATAACACTCCATCAGTTGAGACATCAATCGTTGGTGCACCCGGATCAAGATTCAAACTTACTTCTCGGATTTCTTTATTTCGAGATTTGTGACGAATTAATGAAGAATTCAAGATAGTTTGGTACTCAGATGCTATCGCCAATAGTTTCTTTATAGAGATCGTGGGTTGTATGGTACCTAAATCTTTTAGAATATCATATGGTTTTTTATTAGTAGTAATTTCCAATGTCCATTTCTTCTTTTCAATCCTAGACACCGATGTAAGTAAATTGATTTTCTCTATATTAAAAATTAGTAAAGCTATTGGAACTGAATTTGTCAGAGCTTGTAAAATCGGTTCTTTCAACGGGTAAGATTGTTCTCCCAATTGGGCTGATATTGGTTCTTTGGAATTCACGCCTCTTAGAGGAACTTTTAACAGAAAGAATATTTCTCAAAATTATGTAGAGAATGGAAGAGCTTGATATGGAACTGAAGCCTCCATAATTGGTACCTCATTGGAGTGCACAACCGATTCAGATCTTATATTGAGTAAGGGATCCATGTTAGGACTTGGATTGGATGGCCCCACAATTAGGTCCAATTGGTCCATCGCTTCAGGATCACCCAAATGTTAAATTAGTCCTTTCCACTTTTGTTGGCTTCTTGTAAGGATAGCTTGGACTACTTCTATCCAATGAACTGGTAAATCTTGAGGACCTTGATTTATCTCTTCTATTTTTCTTTGGCTTTGGATCAACTGATCTTGATTATTGAAATTGAATAGAGCATTACATTGCTGATAAGTATGTCTCGATTGCTTGTAATTCACACATACTGGCATATAATTATCATTGGCTCTAGGATTGGGACATTCACTAGCATAATGACCAATTTTTCTGCAATAAAAACAACAAAGTAGTCTTCTTGTACCTCCATCTGGCATATTGGGTGTCTCCACCAGTATATACCTACTAGGCTTATTCCATGTAGGGTTAGAAAATGATCCTGGTTATCCCATTGGTATGGAGGATACTTTGTTTGATAATGCTGGTGGAGCATATTGTTGATACCTCTGTTGTTCCTTCCCATGATTCTGGAAGTTTGATGCAGACCCCTGATTGAAATTAGAACTTTAAAAGTTATTGAATGTTTGATTTTGTCGATTATATTGATTTCCATTCCATCTATATGTATTTCTCATTTGAACTTGATTGACTTCCGATTGAGTCGGTGGGATCATGGTCTGATTACTGAATTGTTGTTGCCTTTATAAATGCCAGCAGTTTTGGATAGGGTGCTTTCCTCCACAAAATGTACATTGAATACCTATTTGTCTAGGTGATGGACATTTAATATCAAAATGACCTTGTCCCTTACAATTATTACACCATACATTAGGTCTCGTATTAGAAGGCTTATGTCATTTCTCCTTATCTTTAGCCAAATTCACGGCCAATTCTTCCATCTTCTTTGTTAGATTTAATAACAAGGCTTCATTTGGATCTTTAACAGTCGCATTTGTAAACAACTCCGGTTGTTGATAGATTGGTGATGTAAAATTAGGTGTCATTGTTATTGGCACTATTGCTTGGAGTGGTGTAGCATTAATTGGTTGTTGTAACATAATATTCTTCACATTGAAGGCAACTATTTGTGGATAATTATCCATCGACACATTTTTAGTTGTATTTGTTGGCTTTCTGAACTTAGAATCATCGTGGCCTCCACTGTTAATAATTGATCATAATGACATTCTTTCCACACCTTTGCTCATACCAATGATGCCTCTACCATTATTGGTCGAGCCTCTTTTATAAACATTTTCAATTCTGGTGGATGCAAACCATTGATTAATATCGACAACATAACCACATCTAGTATTTGATTATTTGTCCATTTACGAAGTATATCTATGATCCGGCCATAATAAAACTCTATGGATTCCCACACAAACATCTTACTATTCATAAAATTTTCTCGAAGCCGATCTTCAAATCCAATTGATCTAAAATGAGTTAGGAAGGCATTCCTCAAGGCTTCCCAATTGAGAAATCGATCCACTGGTTGTCAAATATACCATTCAAAAGCTATATCTTTTAAAGTTTCTAGCAACCATCTCAATCAAATGTCTATAGTTCTACCATTATTAGCTACGTAGGCTATCAAGAATTGAGATATATAGTGATCGGGATTAGAGCGCGACCAACCACTAAAAGTAGATAATGGTGCCACACTTGTAGTTCGGTCTCCTAGTGCTCTCATTTGTACTACAATTGGTACTTTTGGCACTCCCGCGGCCATTGGTATTATCACTGATTTCCTTGCTATTTGAATTTGAATTTTTCTTCCTTTGGTTTTACTTAGACCTATAATTCTTTTTTGTGATTCTCGTAGGAGATTTTTTATGCGTAATTGCTCCTGTCTTTCTTTCACTTGTCGATTAATTCTTTGATAATCCTCTCCTTCATGATTATTACTCATAATCTTTTATTCTTCTTTATAAAATCAATACTGTCTTGAATTATAACTAACATATTTATAACCCTAAAATTGATTCTTCTCACATTCTCATTCAACATATAATTTCATTTTTCATACAATCAATTTCTAACATTTCATATTGTTATCATTTTTTTGGTAGCGGCACCAAAATATTGTTCTCGTTGTGTTCAAGCTTCAATATACCAAAGTAATTTAACTAATAGAAGTGAGTTCGAATACAGGGAAAGACTGGTTATATGAATTGGATCTATTAGTGTCACAATTGACTGTACTCTGGCTATCTAAAATCAATTATCAAACTACAAAACACCAAGGCTTACTACTTCCATCTTAATTCAACCCATAATCCATTCTACGACTATCAATTCAACAATATTTCCATATTCTTATGAGTTCATCTCCCGCTTACTCTCTTTCGGTTGTTATATATTTAATTACTGATCTCCAGCTTACTTATTATATTCAATTTCTCAATTCATTACACAGAATTCAATATCTCAGCTTACGACTCTCACAGTCTCGCTCTCGAGACTAACTTCTCAGTATTCAGAAACTATCTATTATTTGTCAATAACAAAGAAACAAAAAGAGGTAGCACCAAGCTTGCCCCGGCTTACAACTATCACAGTCTGGCTCTCGAGACTAACTTCTCAACCTCTTTATCCTATCAAAAAGATGATCTATCAGCCAGCAGATTCCAAAGATTATGACCCTTTAAATTCTTAACCATTTATTCCACTAACAACCTACTGTTATCAACTAAATTTCCTAACCATCAATCTAATTCTCAAGGATTTTTACTTCATTAGCAAAATCTTAGGTTGAACTATAGAAAAAATTATGGTAAAAAAAAATCATTTTATTTGAAGGTTATATTTTTTTAGCCACAATAATCGTAAAATATCTAAATTAAAAGAAAATTTAATTATATTAAATATTACTAAATTATTATAATCTTTAATTATTACATTTAAAGAAATAAATTCATGGATAATATTTTTAAAGAATAATGAATGATCATCTATGATTTCTATATGTATAGATTTATTTTTTTAATTCAAAATATTTATTATATTTTAATAAAGGCTTTGTCTATAAAACAAGCCAAGGCTCCTCAATCTAATAAGATAAAGATTTTGTGATTTTTTGATCTTAAAAAAACTTCTATTATAAATCAAGGTAAGGGATCTGATAAAAAATAGGACCTTTACTAGGTCTTATGCAAGATTACAATTGCATGTTCCTATTGTAGCTAGAGAAATTTATTTTCCAGTACATTGCCTTCTTTGGCAATTATGATCTTTATTTTGTGATTACATTGCTTCTTTGGATAATATTGAGCAATGTGTTTAGGTTCTTTATAATATAAGTATAATCCTTCTTGACAATATTGAGTCTTTTCTTAAACAATAAGAGGTTTAAAATATATTATGTCAATTTTCATAGATTTAGGCCTTGATGAATAAGCTTTTATAAACTTAGAAGTTGTCGCCATGACTTGACTTATATTTCTTCAACAAAATCTTTATACTTGCCATCTTTTAAATAGTCAATTGTCGCATGTAATGGCTTAAGCAAAAATTACTTCAATGAATTTGATTTCAATATTGTCAACAATAAAACTTTGATATTTTCTTTTAATTCAAATTAAAATTGATTGATAAGAGCTTTGTCATTCCAATCTACATTGTAAGCAATTTTTTGGAATTCTATAGCATATATGGTGGTTGAATGTGATCTTTGTTGTAAAGATAAGAGTTTAATCTTTGTTATTTTTTTTTAATCATTTTCTCCAAATGTGGCCATAAAGACTTTAAAGAATAAATTCAGATCATAAAAGAGTCATGAATTCTTTTCCAACAAAGATACAAATCAAGAGAGAACACTTTTAGACAAAAATGCATCTATAAATCCAACTTGAGTAAATCTATTAGAATATTGGAAAGGATGTAATCTTAAAAAGAACTTTATTTGAATAAATCCTCAAAACTTTGATCTTATTCTATCAAAGTTCTCTAGTATACTTATTCTTGCCTCTCTCATACTTATAGAAATATGGCTTCTTACATTCAATTATAAAATTGATCTACTTGCTTCTTTCAATTGCTTAAGTTCTTAGCATAGATTCTAAATCTCATTGTTGATTTCTTCCATAGATATAGAAATAGTACCTCTATAATTTATATTAGAAATACATGAGATTTTGATCCTAAGAGGATTGACAAGTTTGTGAAGATCTATAATTATTACTATAGAATAGATATTAATTCATTTTTGAAAGATATTCATAAAATATATTAATAGTCCATATAATAGGAAATTCAGAAAGACAGATGAGTGATTTAGTTCTTAAAAGCGGTTAATTACAGAATTACGATTAGAATTTGGAGAATCAGGGGAAAGTATATAGGAGTTGTAGAAGTTAATTAGGGTACCAGACTGTGATAATCATGAGCCGAGGGCCATCGTTGTGATAGTTGTGAGCTAGGGTAAGCTTGGTGCTACCTCTTTTCTTTTGTTTGTTATTTTCTTTGAATAAGAAGTTTGAGAGTTTCTAAATATTGTGAAGTGAATTATGGAATGGAAATGTGATTAGTATTATTTGAGAAGAAGAAAGATTGAATGCTGAAATCTGATTGTAGTTCAGTAGAGAGAATGAGTCTATGTTTGTGTGAAATACCGTAATGTGAATGGCAGTTTTGTATGAAGAATTCTAGTGATTGAAATGAGGGTAATTGTGTGTTGAAAGCTGTGAGGGCGTAGTATTACAGTTGGAGATTATGAGGGTGAATATATTGGTAGAAATAGCAGTTATTGGTATGACTGAATTGCTGTAAGGAAGGGACTGATAAGGTGAAGGAGGAGATTATAGTTTCTTTATGTATTCAGATATTGGAAATAGAGATGTTACATTCAGGAGGTAATTGATTATGTGACCCTAACGTGAACGCTTAAGCAACTAGTCATTTCCCGTGTTCGAATCCCCGTTTACGGGTTTATTTTGAGAGTTTCTTCTGAAACAAGTAAAACAAGCAATCACAGAATGTATCTTAAAGTTCTTGATAAAGTATCCTATAGAATACCAAGCATTCCACTCAAGTGCTTATTTTTTGAATGTTATTAAAAAAAATACTAATTTATCTTTATTTTTTGTATCTTTGTTAGTTTGATAGATATTATTGAATTCTCTTATGTAAATTTTTAGATCATTGTTGCTTTTCAATTTGAATAAGACAACTTTTATGTGTCTAATAGTAAGTGCTATATTGGTTTTATTTTTTTATTTTTTTATTTTTTTGTAATGGTATGGATAAATTAAAAAATTATATGAAAATTCTCTTGGTTTTGTACTTGTAGTTGAATGCATGTAAATTGGGATCAATTTGTTTGTCAATTCTTCTATGATTGAAAGACTTTTTTTTTCTTCTTATTAGTGATACTTATCAAATTTGAATCATCTTTACTACTAGAACTTATATCTTCTATAAGATTCTTCAATTGAGGTCTTATAGATGAACCTTCTCTTGCATCTTATCTGCCAATTTTTTCCTTCTTATTTCATCTTCTTTTTATCTATGTAATATATAAAAATGATGTCGTTCAACAACTTATTTCTTTGAAGTTCTTGAGCTTTTAGCAGATCCAACTTCTTGACTAATTACTTGATGTAGTACTTGCCTTTTGTAGTCATTAATTTTGATGTCATTTTGTGGTTTCTTCTCTAATTTTCAATTAAATTTTCTTTTTGATCTAATTTTTGTACTTATCAACTTTAGATGACTGTAAAGACTCTTATACTAGATAGATTTCCAACTTACCATAGTTAACCTTCATACAACGTTCATTGATATAGATCCCTCTTTAATGTGTATCTTATTATTTTTTCTTTCTTTCTTTTGATTAAAATTAGGTACTATTTTCTTCTCTTTTTTTATATCTTTGTTTAATCTTTCTAATTTAATGTGTAACATAGAATTGTTCCATACCATCTTTATTTATGATTCTTAATATTCTTAATAAAGTAAGTAAGTTCTATTTAAGAACATCACTCATCTTTATCAAGTTTAATTTATTGAAGTTGTAAATTTTTGAACTGAATTACTAAAAATAGTATCATATCTCCAACATGGTTGCTAATTAAAAACCTAAATTTTTATATCTTAGGAATTATAGGATATTTCTTTTATATTTTTTATTTAAAAAATATTCTTGTACTTGTCTCAAGTCTTTGGAATTTATATCAAAGTCAAGGTCAAACAATTCAACTTTAAATCTAACTTCAATATCTTTACTTTGTCAATCTTCTCTCATCTTTTTCTACCTATTCTTTAAACTTCTTCCTTCCTTGTATTGAAAAACCTCTATATCTTCATAAAATTTATCTTATCTTTGTCTTCTTTAACCTAGTCTTCAAAGCACTTTTTTTCTAATATTAAAAATATTTTATATAAATTTTATCTTATAACTTTCATAATTTATTATTAGATCAAAAATATATGATAAAATGACATACAAATATGTCAAATATAATTTCTTTATTATGATTTTTTTCATAATTACAACATGATTTTATGGCTATTTATAATTTTTTTATAATGAATATCTTTTAATACTATTTTAACATAGTAAAATTACTTTATTCTAACTACCATAATTATTAAAGGTGGTTTCAACCAACTTATCTTTTTAACACATAGGTAGCTAATTCTTTTTTCTTTTCACACTCTCTTATCTTTTCTTAATCCTATTTACACTAACTTCTTATAATTTGTTTTTACATCAAATATTTTCTTTTTTTCTTCTTTTATAATAGTTTATTTCTTTTTTATTCTATATATGTCTAAAAATCTCCTATAATATAAAATCAGATATTTATTTTATTAATTAAATAATAAATATAATTTCTAAGTTTAACAACTATTTCTTTTGAACTTCCAATGTAAGTACTATGCATATTATTGAGCAACACACAACTTGTGCAAATATCTCAAAATAATCCAATCCTTCTATTTAATTATTCTCTCGTGCAATTATTCTTTCTTTTAATTTAAATACTTCACTTAAAAGGATTTTTTTAGTTTTATAATTTTTTTTGAAATATGTACTTTTTTTTTAATAAATCTATTAACTTCTATATTTTTTCCTTTTCTATTAAGTGATTTTTTTGCTTCATTGCATTTTTATACTTTGCTTCTTTGACTATCTTTGCATAAGTTGATAGATCTACAAAAACATTTATAGAAAGCTTTAGGAGACAACATCATTTGAAACTATTTTCAACCTGTAGCCATTATATTTGCTTGTAGAGAAATCCACTACAAGTCTACGTAAGGTAGCATTTGATATATGTAAAGGTTTACTAAAGAATTGAGTATCAAAATGATGAAGCATGTTATTTATAGTATTTGAGAAATCAAAATGATTCTCTTGATCAGATTTGTATAAAATATTGGAACCAAATTTGAACATTGATTGTATAGAATATTTTTTTAAATTTACAAAGTTGTGGCTTAAAAAGGTAATATTAGATACTTAAGACTAAGTACTGTTTTCATCAAAAATATATATTTTATTTGTAGGAGGTAAAAGTACATTGAAGTAGTCATTTTGTATGCATAAAGTATTATGCTTATTTTTTTGATTTGGACTGATTTCTAAAATTCAAAGTTATTTGATGTATTGAAAGTAATGAATTAATTGATAGATTGACAAAACTATCGAGTTTCATTATATTCTTTGCCAAAATGCTTCTACAACTAAACTCTACTTTAGAAGACTCAAGTAAAGAGTCATTATTTATTTGTTGATTGGTGATTTTTATTTTAGATAGATATCCAAAGATATTAATTCTACTAGAAGAAAAACTAGTTAAAAGGCCACTAAAATTTGAAGTTATTTTTTTAAAAAAATTTTGACTAAATAATTTAGATAATTTAATCTAAATATAAAGATTCAAGCTACAATAATCCAATAGATCGAAAAAAAGAGCATAATTATCTTAAAATATTTTACTTGGCTTCCTAAGATAAAGTAGATTGCATCTAATTATTATTTTTTTGGTTCCAACTAAAATTAAGCTCTTGAATTTGTGACATGTTATCATTCATTTGTCTCATTATTCTCTTTTACATGTATATTTACTTGATGATTATTGATATCCCTCTATGTATTTAGAATTTATTATATATATATATATATATATATATATATATATATATTATTGAGTTTTATTATTATATTCTACATCTATGAGTTAATAAATTGGGCATTTCTATTGGTACTTCATTTTCACTTATGTGATGATTTAGCATATTATCAATAGCTGCAAGTAAAAAGATCTCTTTTTTACTAACTATGGTCTATTCTAAAAGCTAATATCTTATTTTTCTTTATTAAAAATTATATCTTTTAAAATTTCTATTCTTCTCTTCTCTATACCATATATCATATATGCTTTATTTTTAGTGTTGTAGCCTACAAATTGATACTTTCTAGTTTTATTGTCCATTGTCTTTTTTTCTTCCTTGAATGTGTGTACGTATTCTAAACATCCAAACACTCTTAACTTAGTGATATGTGATTTGTATTAAAAAAATTTTCATAAAAAATTGTATTAGAATTTGCTTTAATTGGAATAAGATTAACTAGGTGGTTAGCAATATTTGTTGCTTTATTCCATAAAAAGCTTAGAAGCTAGCTTTCAAAGGCCTTGCTCTTTAGTAACTCCATAATTTTTTTATTTTATCTCTCTGCAATATTGTTCTAATGTGGTATTCTAGCTTACATGAGTTGGCATATGATTTTATATATCTTATTGAACTTTTGAAATTCTTCCAAAAATTACACTTCTTCTTTTCTCCTCTATCTAATTTGATTTTTTTGTATCTTTTGTCTTTTTTTATTCTTAAATATTATTTTTAAAATTGTGAACTTTCTATAAGTTTCATTCTTTCTTTTCATCAAATATATTCATGAATATTATGAATAATGACCTAAAAAAACTATAAGTGTGGATAAACTACTTCTTAATGATTGATATAACATAATTTCTACTACATCTATATATAATAACTCCAATATTTTAGTTGTTATTGTGTGTACTTTTTGAAGAGCATGCTTGTGGTGCTATTTTTCAGCTTGACATTCTTCACAAATGGTTTTTACATCATCAAGTCTAAGCATCTTGACTATTTTGTTTATTTTTGATAGATGACTTAAGCCATAATAGTAAAGGTGTCTTAGTTGACAGTGCCATAAGTGTGGATTATCCTTTCTTATCACACTCATTATTTTTTTTATTAAATTCTCAAATTCATATAAATTACTCTTCAAATTTTCGTATCTAGCTATTATAACCTTTCTACTTTTAATGATGTTTAGTACCAAATAATGATGCTTTATAAATACGAAAATATTTTTTATATTTGTTAGAATTCCTACTAATATGGAACTATTGCATATAAAAGACATATAAAGACTATTATTGAGCTTTATTCCATCTAAACCAATAACTATATGTGCCTTTGTATAATCTTTAATCTTATGAAATTCCTATCTCGTCTTAATAATGTTTCTTCCTTTCACTCTATGAATTGTCTCAAAAGCATTCTTATTATTTGTGATATGACTTGATGTATCACTATCCATATACCACTTATGATTTAGATGATTAGTCGTTTCTATTATAGATGTATCAAAATTATTAATAGCATCTCTATACTCATTGTCATCATGTCTCATGTGGTTGATTATGTTCTTGTTGATATAAGACCATACTTTAGATTGCCATTTTTGGGAGTCTTGTGCAATGCAACCTTTGTTACTACTTACAAAGCATTCAAGTCCTCTTTGTACATAGTTATTAAAAAAAAATTACATTATTCTTCATCTCCAATTTCTAAATCTTCTTTTCATGAGTACTCTATATTCATGCTGTTATTTTATGTGAATTCTTACTTGAGAATGCACCAAGCACTTGACTATGGAAGGTAAAAGAAAATTGCAACAAGTTCTAACAACTCTAATAGAATCATATATAAATTTTAATTAAAGCTTAATAAATATAATCAAACATTGATCTAGTCCAATTAAATTTTTAAATAAATTATAAAAAAAATACAAAAAAAAATCTAAATAAATCTTAATTAAATTCTAATAAAATTTTAGATAAATCTTAATCAAATCCTAAATAAATCCTAAATAAATCTTAATCGAATCCTAGAAAAATTTATAATCAAATCCTAGACAAATCCTAGAAAAATCCGAATCAAATCCTAATCAAATTCTAAATCTTAAATAAATTCTTAAGAAATCCTATAGCAAATTGGAACCTCTATAATTAACAATTAATCTATTGATTTTAGTTCAAATTTTATACATCTTTCAAAAACTAAATTAGCAATAATTAATTTTTTTTTAAAAATATCAAACTTATCAATTAGTAGATAAATCCTAAAATCCATTTGGATATTGGCCAACCTTCTCCAATCTTGATGCTGATCTCCCTAAGCCAAAACTTCTTTATTCTATCATTAAATACCACTTAAATTTCAAATATATATTAGAAATATATTCTACTATCCATACAAAAAAATTTCACCTCAATCTAACTAGTAGATTGCTAAAGATCGTAAAAATCCTCATTCACCTTCAAAATCCCATTTTTCAGACCTTAACCTACTTGAGCTGGAATAACCTTCACTCTAACTATTTGAACATGCTCAAATTTATAGCATGCAATAAGAAAAATTATAATCACAAATATACAAATTATTACTTATAGATCTACTACCAAATTTACAAAATTCTTCCAAATATAAATCTTTTTTTAATTTCATAAAACCACATTCACTAAAAACAACCTTAATTTTGCCAAGTTCTTAAAATTCATGTATTGCTCAAAACTATTGCTCAAATTTTTTTTATAAAGTCTTCCCTCAAATTCTACTCTTTGATTTGCAAAAGAAATCCAAAGTCACTATAGGTGTATGGTTTTGTGCCTCGAGGTTTGATTTCGACCCATGTTAACAATTGGTCCTCTTTGAATATTAATTTTTAATAATTTGAAATAAATTTTGCTTAAATCTATTATTAATTCTCTTTTAAATATGTCTATATCAATTTCTTATCTCATTTGCTTTGATTTTGTTTATTAATGCTTCTACAAAGATTTTCTTTCTATAAAAAAATAGCATTAAGACTAAACTTTTTACTACCTTTCTATCATTTATTATTATTTTTTTACTACATCTTTCTACTAGGCTCTTCTATAATAATATCCATATTTTTATTTTTCACCATATAGTCATGTTACCACACAACAATGTTGCATTGGTGTCTTCTTCTATGATGCAACCAAAGCCATATCATCTTTGCTAATTTTCTTGTTGCTGAGTTCTTAGCAATGTTCTTTATTGATGGTTTTTGCAGCAACTCGCTCAAATATAGGCAAGGCTTCTTAAGATTTAATAACCTATAGTACTCCTTCATATAAGTGTGGCATTCCATTTAGTATATTAGAGTTTTGTTAATATATTTCTTCCATTGCCGCCAGCTTGTTTTTTTATCTTATGCACTTTTTTTATATAATTCTCTACTAAACCACCTTCATACATGTAGAGTACATGAAGTTGACTTGTTAACATTAACACTTGCTCAGGATCTCTAAACTAAAAATTCTGCTCTAACACTCTCTAAACATCTCCTTGATCTTTAATCTCTGCCACCCCATTGATCAAGTCGTCGCTCACAGACAACATAATTGCACTCATAGCCATATTTTTCATCTTCCTCAGCATGAGATGATTGTGATCAACTCCGTTCACTCTCATTGGATACACTTCTAGTTCTACTTTGGGAGGTGACATGAACAAAACTTGGCTTGGTCCACGCTCAGTAAGAGTGATGAGATCTCAGCAACTTTGAGGTGAACTAACTCTGACGAAGTCAACGCAGAAGCGACTGACAAATTTGCAACTAAATTCGAGCCAACTGCAAAATGCATGTTGCTGTGCTTACGACATGCGCATCGATCTAGATTGGTGAGCCGACAGGAAAGACAATCACAGAGCTTGAGATCAATTGCCCAAAACGACATTGCTCACAAGTGAACTGTACCGCTATTGTACTTAACTTGCAGGGGTATCGTAGCTTGAAAGGGAGAGATCAGGATTACCTGTTAAGAGTCGCCCAGTCTCATCCATTAGCCTGTAAGGTGCACACAACAGGTAGTTGTGGACCGCAAATTCCATCCATCAGTGTAGTTTGTCTGCAGCCCTCCAGAACTAGTACAGTACTCCGACTTCCACATCAAGGTACAGCTTACAGTGAGTGCACTAGGACAGAGGCATTGCAACTGAGGCGTCAGTGTTGGTGGTGGATGTTGTGTCCACGTTCTTGTTGAGGCACACTAGGACTACTCCGGGAGTGATCTCGAAGCGAGAGCATCTGCTGGCGCGTGGGAATCTTATCCTTTGGGATTTCTCCCAGTGTTGTCGAGGTGTGATTGTTTGAGATTTTCAAAGCCTTAAAGGTGAATAACCCCTTGTCTGCTCCCAAATTCCTCTCACGAAACAAGTGATCAATGTGAACATTTTCTGCATGATTTTTCTTTGCCATTGAGTAGCTCGGGCTTCACGCTGTCAGAATTTAGATAAATCCGCAGTAATCACACACTCTTCCTGTGATAGTTTCACGTGCTTCACTCTGGCTCCTATAAGAGATGCACTGAGCCCTTGGACTAGGCTAGTACTATTCAGCTCTCTGTCTTGGTGATGCAGTGGTGAAGTCCAAGCTTACAATCCCGTGTATTATTTCGCATTAAAGATGGCCTTCACCAATAGAGCTGGCATAGTTTTCTGTGCAGTTTTTGTCACTCTTTTACAAAAACTCAATGGCGCCGAGTTGCTTCCCAACGTTGAGAGAGCAAGCTTTCCCAAAGGCTTCATCTTCGGAACCGCCACTGCCGCTTACCAGGTAAGTGTGCTATAATGGCCTGTCCTCGTCGAGAGAGTGCTGTAATTGTTTGTCGATCTGTTATGCCTCGTCCGAATTTCACGCAATTGCATCTACTTCTGTGTTTCTGTTTCGTAGTATGAAGGAGCTGCAAGCGAAGGAGGCAAAGGCCCAAGCATCTGGGATACTTTCTCACATCAACCAGGTATGGATCACACGTCTGGTTAGTCCAAGTACCCAGTGCATTAAGGCTGAATAGTACTAACCTAAATGTTCAAGTTGAAGCTAAAACGTTGCGTTCCATGGTTTGTTGTCTTATGACATGAGGCATTCGCTCCATTTTCACTGAAACCTTTACTCTCGATGTACTAAAACCACACACAAGTATCTTGATGTGGAGCAGGGAAAATCCAAGGGAATGGTACCGGAGACATTGCCGTTGACCAGTATCATCGATATGTCGTAAGTGGGATGTATGTTCAAAATTAAAAATACGCTAGTCTTGTTGAGTTTTTCTCGCAAGTTCGACAATCAGCCTATCTGATGGAGATCATGGTGACATTTTTTTAGGAGGATGTATGGTTATTGAAGGACTTAAATATGGAGGCATATCGATTTTCCATCTCCTGGCCACGCGTGTTTCCAAGTATTTAAATCCACACTCTTTCTAATTCAATTTACATTCCTGCTAAGTTTCTGCAACATGACATCATTTCCACAATACTGTGTAACAAAGGTGATGCTTATCGTTTATAAACTACTTGCCACACTAACCCTTTGCCCGTACATCTTCCCGAACAAATCAATCTGCAGAGGGCACAGGCGTGGTGAATTGGGAAGGAGTCAAATACTATGATAATCTAATCAGCGAACTTTTGAAACTTGGCATTGAACCCTATGTCACATTATACCATTGGGATATGCCTCAAGCTCTTGAAGACTCGATTGGAGGATGGTTAAGTCCTCAGATAGTGTAAGCCCTCCTACTAAACAAACATCTCCCAACTCACATTTACCATGATAATCTTCCCTTTCACAGACACCAGTTTCTCCATCTTCTGAGTATGTCAAACATGCCAAAATGGTTACCAACCACGCGTATGTAAAAACAGGGAACCATTCGCGAGGTACGCGCGGTTTTGCTTCGAAAGGTGGGGCACAAAAGTGAAGCACTGGATCACTTTCAACGAGATTCATAGCTTTGCAGGGGCAGGTTACTATACAGGAGTCATGGCACCAGGGCGATGTTCGGCGCCGTATGGGAATTGCTCACAAGGCAATTCTCTCACCGAACCTTATATAGTCAGTCACCACGCTTTGTTATCGCATGCTCAAGTTGTTGACATCTACAGAAAGGAGTTTCAGGTACACAGCACCATATCTCGAAACTTGACTCTGTGTCGATCCCTTATACCCCATCAAAAATTGTATGAACTTTGCATCCACCACAGTTTTCCAATTCCAGTTTCACGAAAAAGGCACAGTTGATATCAATTGTGTGTTCTATAAAACTGTAGGCAGATCAACACGGAGTCATCGGCATCACTACAGATTGCACTTGGTATGAACCTCTTGATCAAGGCTCTGCTTCGGACAAACAAGCTGCTGAATATTCCGTTCAAGCATTCCTAGGATGGTGAGAAATACTTCCAGTTTTGTGTTAAGCAAGATAGGAATTGACCACGTTTCTGATCTTATCGTTGTTGTTACCGTCGATTGTTGTTGATTATTGTTAGAAATGGTTGCAGGTATTTGGATCCTATATTTTTCGGAGATTACCCGGCTTCAATGAGAGAGTCTCTAGGATCACGGCTTCCCACATTTACAAAAGAAGAAGCAGCACTTATTAAAGGATCACAGGATTTTGTAGGAATAAACCATTACACTTCAAATTATGCGACATACAACAGTTCCACCGGGGAGATCACCCAAACAGGTGTGTGGGTATATGTGGATATAATTAAATAATTGAATAAATAACGAAATAGCGTTTTATTCTTATTAATGTACGAAAAGAATGTTTCGTACTTTGCTTTTATTTTTGTTATTGTTGACACTGTTGCAATTATATTTTGGATTTTTGAATCACTGGAATGTAAGAGTTTAGTGGTATGCTTATTTGCCGTTTTAAATCATGAATGTGAATGAACACGCCAGCCATTGAGTTAAGGAGATTGATGGATGCAGGATACAGAAATGGCGTTCCCATTGGAGATCCGGTAAGGCAATTATAAGATTCACCTTTCCATTTTTTTTCAGTAAAAAACATTCCTTTACACAGAATATGAATGAACACAAATATGTGTGTGTGTATATATATATATATATATATATATGTATAATCCCATTTCAATGTTGGTTTCATGAAAATTAATTCTATTTTTATATGTGGCACTATACATATATATATATATATATATATATATGTGTGTGTGTGTGTGTGTGTGTGCATATATATATATATATATATATATTCAATCACACTACCATACTCGTTGTTTTTTATTTTATTTTAATTTAATGAGAAATCTTATCAAGTTATATGGTCTATACAGACAGTATCTGAGTGGCTATTCATAGCGCCAACTGGGATGCGGAAGTTGCTGGGGTGGGTACGGAATAGATACAACAATCCAATAGTATACATCACTGAAAATGGTGTTTCTGAAGCCAACAAAGACCAAGAGCTGCCCTTAGTGGACCAACTTAAAGACAGTGTACGAATAAATTATTACCACAGTTACATGCAAAACCTCCTCCTTGCAATCAGGTAATTATATATATATATATATATATATATATATCTACCTATATATATCTCAACCTCATCTCTGTTAGCGCTAATATGTTTGCTAATCTGAAACACGAACTAATTGAACCCTTTTCAAAAAAGACTGCTTCCTAAACAATAACTGAAAGGGTTTTCTTGAAAAACACAAGAACAGATTTTAACAAAACATTGTCCAAACTATTTGAATATTTTTAGGTGATTTTTGTGTACTACATTAAAGCCCACGCTCCTAAATCCTTCTATTAAACCGAATTTGATGGATGAGCACAGTTATATATATTTATATATATATATATATATATATATGAAAACATATGCAAACTACAACCACGGTAGTTTTTTAACCCAATATTTTGACTTGTGTAGGGATGGATCTGATGTGCGTGGTTATTTTGCGTGGTCATTAATGGACAACTTTGAATGGGCAGTGGGCTACACCGTCCGCTTTGGAATCTATTATGTGGATTACAAAAATGGCTTGGCTAGATACCCCAAAAGCTCTGTGCATTGGTTTCAACAGATTCTAAAGAAAAAAAGAGTAGTTTAGTGTTAATCATGCCTTCAATTCCTTTAAAGCAATAATTTCATGTCTTCATTAGACTATCGAATAATGCTCTATGTGGCATTCATCCTTGATCTTAGACTATAACTCTTGGTTTTGTTTCTACAGTGTTAAATTTAAACTTTTTGTTAATTGGAGGGATTTGATATTGAGATTGATCGTATCCTGGTCCAATTCATTTGTAAATTTGGATAAATTTAAAGTTCACGAGTCCAACATTGTGATATTAAGAGGTGAATTTCCAAATCAACCTCAAGGATTGATAATATGTTGTTCACACATCAAGTTTGGCAAGAGACATGTTCCACATGGGTTCCAAATATATCCCAAAAATATTTTTTAAAATTCTTATTTTATACTATTTTTCAACTTCAAAAGATAAATAATCTTCACGAAATCCAAATATTATCATCAGGCTGCTTATCTTCCTTGTAAACTTCACGTTCATGAGCTCAACTACGTTCCAGTGCTTGTGCACATCTTTGCCGGGGTTGGAATAGATGGGTACCATGGGATCAATCATCATCTTAATCAAGAAAACGTAGCAATCCAGGCAGAGAGGAACAATATTCCAAATAGAAATTTCTCGTTTAATTTCTGGGAAGAACATAAAATTAAATATCTGTGCTAATACCATCTCTCCTTCCGACTTACAAAATTGGATAAGGGCTTATATTCATTTCCATGACGCCCAATGGTAGTGTACAGAGGTAATTAGCTACGGAAGTCCGCCACCCAATTTAGAAGCAATAGCAAACAGGTTGTTAACTTAATTATCCATCTACTGTTGATAAACCTCCGGCTTCAGCACTCCTATGCAAGGGAGACTCCGGAAGCGTTCTGCAAAGTCCATTCCATAGCCAACTACGAAGTAATCTGGGCACTGTCAAAGAGAGTGAACAAGGGTTAGGATTCAGGGTTAAGAGTTCCAAATGCTTACAAAGCTGAAGGTGCATATCATCTTACATCACCCTAGAGATTGTCATACAGATTTTACGAGAGAATCAACTAGATCATGGGGAAGTAGTTTTATCTTCTAAGGACTGAAAATAGACGAGAGATGTGACATTCACCTCAAATCCCACGTAGCACTTTCCCGAGCCTGAAAGCTTCAGAGGTACGACACGGCGAAAAACTTTGTCGAGCAGCACACACACTGAAACTGATGTCGCTCCTTTTGATTCGAGGTGATTTACCAACTTCGCGAGGGTTATGCCGGTGTCAATTATATCCTCCACCTGGTAACACGTCAATTCACAAGTTGAAAGGTTATATCATGGTGTGCAATTTTCGCCAGGGTTGTGCGATAAATGAATTGAAAATAGAAGACAGTGTCACCTCAATCGCAAATTATAATTGTAACGAGGGTCAAATTTAAAATCTGAACCCTAAACCTTAGGGTGTCGGAAAATATTACGTAGCGTTTAATTAGATGAGTACTCTCCTTCAGCACCTTTAAGGGATGAAGCTGATAGACTCTGGTGAGATGAGAAAAGGAAAGAGGTTGCCGCAACATACCACAATAACGTGTTTGTCTTTCAGATCTATTTTACAATCCGTGCCGATGGTGGCCACACCTGACGTCTTTGTGTTATTTCCGTATGATTGAACCCGGACGAAGTCCACCTGCAAAGGAAGTGATATATGGCGTACTAAGTCTGCTACAAACATGAACGCCCCTGTTGCAACCTGCAAGGAATACAAGCAATTTGACATCATGAACTCCGCGTTTAATTGCGGTGAATCTTAGACGTGGTGTGTTCTTCTTTCTTGGTCATCCTTAGTACATAAAAACATTTTAAAATCCTCAGAGAACCGAAAACGTCCAATTCAAATTTATTTCAAGACAAAAGAACTACCTAACACAACAGCTCTTGCTTCCTGTAGTCTGATGCTAGACCCTTCGCTGGTGCTAGAAGAGAATGACACTATCTTGCAGAGAGTTCCAACCGTTGTTGCTACCAGAATGTAAGCCACATGGCAGACAAGAACAAGGAGAAGAATCCATAAAACCCTATTTCTTAAACCCTCGAAACCACGCCGCAAGCGCCGACACTCGCAATGAATCTTAAACCCTTAGAACCGCCAAGGTCCGACGATCGCTTCCACGTTCTTAAACCCAAGGAAGAACCAACGTAAAACACTGAAAACTCTGCCCTGTATGAAAGAAAAATTAACACAAAAGGCTTTCGAATCTCATACAATAAGAAAGCGGGAAATCCTCACCCCGAGAACAACAAAGGAGCGTCCGTCGAAGTCGTTCGAGATAGCGCGACCAAGCTCCGCTACCCGGGCCTGAATCTCATGCGCCATCCATAGCACGCTCTCGAGCATATCATCCTCCATCTTCATCGTTCGTGTTTAATTATGTGTTGTTTTTTTTTTATTATTCTTTCTCTCTCCCTCTCTCTCAATCACACACACAAGGCACTGCGTCCGTCGTCCACTCCTTCCTGCTTACGATTTGGTGCAACGCCAGCTCAATGCGCGCAAAATGCAGCAATGCACACAAAATACAGCGCACGGCATGCTCGGCACCGGAGACTCTATACTCCTGAGCCGATAACAGCTTAGTGAGCTCAAGGGACTAGTAACTCAATTAGTAAGTTTTTTTTTAGTAAGTTACTACTAGTCGCTCAGGGGGTCGTGGTTGCAAATCTCTAGTTCGATCTGAAGATTTGGTAAATGTCCTATTTGTACTCAAATGTTGGATCACCGTGGATTTGATGAAAAAAGTGAGCCATGGTATAAAGCCGTGTGTGTGAGAGTGTGTGTGTGTGTGAGTGTGTGTGTGTGAGTGTGTGTGCATTTCGATGTTTGCTGACCTATGTTATTAAAAATAAATTGGCGTTTTAGATGTTATGATATTCAATGGCAATGCATAAATTTTTGAGAAATGCTTTAGAAACATTTCTTAATAGATGATGGCATGATGATTTCATGAAATCGAACATACAAATGTTGATTGTATTCACGAGAAGAAATTAGTTGATTTACGAAGTTAAACAAAGTGAGAAACACAAAGTAATTTTAGTAAACTAAAACATAAAAAGGAAGTAATAAAACTTGACCAATCAAATTAACTTTCATGCCCTACAAGAGTTTTATAATATCCATGTTTAAAGGGTAATGTGATACTTTTACATTTTTAAATTAAAGAAACTATTAATATTAAAAATGAAGAATAATAAAGAGATAAATTGACCAATATATAATATAAAATGAAAATTACGATACCAGATGGCAACATAGGTTCCAGATTTAGCGCCTTGGGGGAGTAGCTCAAATGGTAGAGCAATTGGTAGAGCAAGCAGGTTGAGAGCAATGCGGCGGGCTCCGTGAAATCCAGAGCCGCAAAAACCTAGTCATCCAATATTTTAGGAATGACAGATTTTTGAGAGATTGAGCAGCGCGATAATCTGCAACAATCGATGAGGCACTGCAATTCTTTAGGAGGTTGCATAGCAACAATTCACAGATAGATTTGGGCTCAAATGAACTAGATCCGAATCTTGCGAAAACTCAAACACCTTGTGAAACGGGTAATAGACCGGATTAGAGCGGACTTGCAGCTACAGCTTCAGTAGCAGCAGAACCCAACGTAGCAAAGTAAAGCGCACCAATCAAACTGGACAAGAAAACGGGCGATGAAAGGTCGCACCAAGTAGTGCCCAAAAGAAAATAGGCTACGCTCTTCGCAGCAAAGTACAGTGGGGTACAGAAATAATTCGAATTTTTTTCTAGAGCACCACTTTTGCTAAAAAAATCTTGTTGTTCAATTGAATGTTGTGATCATGTTGGAAGGAATTTTTCCCCGACACTTGGCCATCTATTTTTGGAGTGCAAGAGGTGTCTAATTGCATGTAATTAGCCATGTGTCTTCAAAAGCAGATTGCAAATGTGATGATTAATGTGGAAGTGGTTAGGTGAGCTAAAAAATCACAGTTGCAATTAGGCATGCATGCAGCCAGCAAAATGGAGTGATAGCATAGAATGCTTGGATGGGGTGACTTATATAATCCATCTGAAGATTCAATCCGTATGGGATACCATATCTATAGAGTGGCTTCGTACATTGATTTCAACTATGCCTTATAGGATGCAAGCGGTGATTGCAGCTGGGGGTGGTAGTACGAGATGGTAGATAGTATGTAACAAAAAGCTCTCTTGATGTATATTTTCACAACTTTATAATGCAAACTTGTTACACCATGAAACTAGATTCTACTATCTTCGCAATGCAGTTTACGGCTCAAAAATGCGTTCATTTTTGACACTGCTGGAGCTTTTTGAAGTTCAGTGATTTCTAACACTGATTCACTTTGAAAAAAAATTCGAATTATTTCTGTACCCCACTGTACAATCGCTGATTCCATTATCCGCAGGGAGAGGAACTTGCACAGAGCCATATAAGGAGAAGCATATGGCAAAATCACACCATGCGAACTACCAGGTAAGTGTTCCAACTTTGGATTCAATTTCAAAGAGGATAGTTTTGCAAGCTTTGATAGCCTAGATTCCTCGGAACTACGCTCCAGAGGGAGCTTCGAGCTCCAACCACTATATTTCCCTCTGGAAGGCAAGCATAGACCGACTCCACTGTAATATGAGCATGAAGTGAACCACCACAAGAAAACAGACATGAATGTAGCAAGACAGGAACTGGATCCTAGCCCAACTCATAGACGCATAAAGGAATCAACCCCAAAAACAGGCCAACAGGATACCCTGTAATGTGAGCAGATAGAATCTACAGTCCAACCTGAACCGGATGAGACCACAGCACACAGTCCCAGGATAGAATCCCACACAATAACCCCAGAGAGCAAAATTAAGAACAAAATACTGTCCTTAGCACACCGCACAATGGAATCTCTCAGAGGCTATATCCAAGCAAAATGGATGTGGCGGAGAAGTTTATTCAAGACAATCCATAGTAAGGCTTAACACACCAATATACACATGAAGAAGAACTTCTTCGCATCACGGAACAGATGCAACCAGACGTAGAAAACCTATTACTAGCATTCGGGATCGACATTGCCACAATAGGAGCCACAAGAGCGCCCACTCATCCAACTTCTGATGTAACGCAACCCGATCCTGCACATACAAAAACAAGAGCCAATATCAGTCAAGAGATGATGTAACTCATGAAGGACCAAATTGCATTTGAGGAAAGTCACACCCTGATAGAATACTTGAGGAAAAATCCTGGCCCAAGCATACTCCACGAGTGGGCCACAAGAGTTCTACACAACTCCTACACCTCAACAACGATGCTTGGGGGAGGTTACTTCAAAATATAATTTATGAGCAAACAAGGAAAACTACACATGCTATCTAAACCATATCAATTCAACAACGAAGATATATTATTTTCCACCTGGAGAGCCGACTTCGACCTGGAATCGGAAACCGACACGCACCAAACCTCCTCCCAAATCTGGGCACAACTCCGAGGCTTAAGAAGGATTTTTCGCACAACACAGTTTCTCACAGAAGCCTTTTCCACTATCGAAGAAGTCATAGCCGTTGACTCCACCAAATCTTACCAAAACAAAGCTTCTGGTTCTAAGGTTCAGTTACCAGTCTAGGATGTAGTCAACCTCCCACATACTTCAGTTCTTCCCAAGAGGTGAACATGAATACCGAATTGACTACAGTGTACTATCCTCCTAGTGCAATAGATGTAGAAGTACTACACACCACGCTAAACACTGTACACTACCGTGGAGAGAAGAGCGCAAGAGATCCAGATAGAAAACCCCAACCTTGGAAAACTCGGTAACCGACAACCTCACCCAACACAGACAGACCAATGGTGAAGAGAAAACATTGAAAAATGTAGGACCTAGGAAGAAGAACAGTGCAACTCTTCTACGCACCAAATACATCTGGGTAGAAAAGAAACCAACAAAATCCACAGACACACATGAAGGACCAGAAAAACCATCTGAATCAATCATATACAACTCACCACATACAATTGAGCTTTTGGAGAGCTCTGGGATCAGAACCGCCTTGCAAAGGAACAACTTATGAGCAAATTACAGTAGCTTTAGTTTGGTCATCTCAAAACAACTTCCTTGAAACCCTGGTTTGCAAAGCTAGCGACACTCTGCTGTGCACAACACAACTGACTCACGTCCCAAAGGAGAAGGATTGGTCATCATCAATCGCTCAAACGCATATGGTTAACACCACAATGCAAAAGCTCCAAACACAGATAACCAATAGAGGAAATGGCCCCAACTTGCTCCGCACCTAGTCAGACGCAATATGGGTTTCAGAATAGCTCAACTAAAAATCTACTCACACAAACAATTGGATTACTATCTTGCCATACGACAAAAGCACCACAGCGATCAAACATCAATAAACAAAGCACTGGAAGCAGATACCATCATCAACATCCCCCCCACAAGCTCTCATACTAGAAAGGGTAAAGGAGATATCATATGGCCAATGGTGTCAGACAATCATCCATCTCCAAGATTAACACACCCAGGATGTGAACTCCTCTCCTCTAACTCACTTTGAGCAGAAACTCGGAGAGAACAACACATCTATTATACATGAATGATGGCCTAACAATGGCCACATACAACATCCAGTGCTTAGGCGAAGGACTGGATGGCGTCAGAAAATGCTGTAAGCTTCGAAACTTAATGCAAAAGACCTATCTCAAACCCAACCTTATATTATTACAAGAACATCAATTCAACCATACTAACTGTACCAAACAAGCTACACAACTAGATTTTCTACAAGGTACAATGCTTTGGAACACCGTAGTGTACTCAGCACAAAAAGTGGCTTAGTTGGTGGAACAGCTATTTTGGTATCCAACAAACTCACCGATAACCTAAAAGAACATGGAGTGATAGTCTGAGGAAGAGCGCAACGCTCCATTTTCAAAATCAGCCCCACAGTTCAAATAGGCATTCTAAATGTCTATGGTTACAGCCACACAGAACCCCGTGCAAGACTATGGCAGAAAATAGCAGACCACCCTTTACCAGAAGCCCTCTGGATCATGGGGGGCGATTCTAATTTTATTGAGTCCCTCGAAGACAAGCAGGGTGGGAATGCCAATTTAAGACAAGGAACACAAGAAATGACAGCATGGAATAACATGCTCATTAAACTATAAGTTCAAGACAGTTTCCACATGGGAGAATTCTGCAAGATTACCAATAAACGCTTCACCTGGGATAACAGAAGCCCAGCCCCGAAGACAGTACTCACCAAGCTAGATAGAATATACATTGGAGACAAACTCCAAGACTGAGGTGGACTATGTGGAATCTGGACAGCACAACCAATCATTTCGTATTACACCCCTGCTTTCATAAGATTGAAACCTGCATGCCGACCTCTACCCTAGATGCAGTTCTTTGACAAACGACAACTAGAATCAGTTGAAGGCAGACAACATGTCACAGGAGCTTGAAAACAGGCCATATAAAACACTACATAAACCAAATGGAGCGATAAAATTGGCCTTACAAGCAGTATGCAACACGAACCTAAATATTGCAAAAAAGAACAGACAGACTTGGAAAAAATAGTACAAGAATCAACTAAACCAGACACTCAATGCCAAACTCCTCGTTCAAGATAACTGAAATGACCCAACGACGAGGGACACACTCAACACAACACAGCTATAATTACAAAAAAATTGATACAACAGGCTAGAAAAACAATTCACATTCCTTACAGTCAAATGGACAAGAGTGAGAGACCGTTGCAACTCTGAGTTCTTTCAACACTACAGAGCTCGTCACTGCAAAGTCCGCATCAAAGAATCCAATGATAAGGACCGCATTCAAAAGTTCCAGAAGCACATGGCGCTTTATGCACAAAGATATTACCAACAACTCTACACCCCAAACTCCACCGTTGAATGCAATGTAGACTCCGAAAGAGACACCTTAGCAAGCACTCCTATAGTAGTCACAGAGGATCACAACCGAGAGTTAGAACGCCCTATAACTGCTGAAGAGATTACAGCGGCAACGAAGAGTCTTCCTAGAAGCAAAGCCCCCAGACTGGACAAGGTACCGACCGAATTTTTCCAAGAATGTTGGAGGGAAATTGGCCCCGACATGGTGGAACTCATCAAAGAGGTTCTCTCACAAGAAACATTGCCCAATAAATTCAACACCAGCAATGTAGTACTCATCCCAAAATCAGGTGACCTCTCTCTGATCACAAACTACCACCTAATTTCTATTCTAAGCACAATATACAAAATCATAGCAAAAGCATTGGCTAACAGACTAGTTCCTCACCTACCAAGATGGATTCAAAAATCTTAAACAGGATTTACTAGAGGAAGATGTATATTTGATAACGTCTTCCTAGCCACAGAAGCCATGTCTTGGGCAGAAGAGAGCAATCAGGACCTAGCCCTAATACTTTGACATTGAAAAAGCAAATGATCGCATCGGTTGGATTTTTTCGCAAGATGCGATGACACAATTAGGTTTCTCCAACGAATGGATCACGTGGACAATGGCTCTCAACAATGAAGCTGAGGCAGTAATAACCATCAACGGAGAGCAAGGACAATCCTTCAAGCTAGAGAGGTCAATTCGCCAGAGGTGCCTCTTGGCACCCTACCTATTTCTATTTGCTGCCACCTTACTAGAATATGTGCTAGACGATCCCAAGCACAACATAGAAGGGCTCATCCTATCCAACCAAACCAGTCACACTAACTCTATGTTTGCCGACGACACCTCACTATTCCTCAAAAGAGAACCAAACAACATGCAACAAACACTGAGAGTGTTAGACACGTACTATGAAGCCTTCAGAGCTAAGATTAACTGGCATAAAACTCCGACAATCTGGGTCTCCCAAAAAACACGAACCTTTAATTGGAGAAATGTGCATGGTCTAACATAGGTACGAACAGGAATCCCAGTGCGCTACCTAGGCTTTCCAATCGGATTCCACATGCCTCCAAAAGAGAACGGAGCCAAAATCCTACAGCAAATCATAAGACAACTTATCAAATGGGGGCCCAAACAATTATCTTTAGCAGGCGAGATAATGATCCTCAACTAAGTGGTCCTGGATTCAATATGGTTCCTAGTTTCATGCGCCAATGTAGAAAATAAAATCTTCAAACAAATGTGATCTTTGGTAAGGAACTACCTATTGTCCGGGATCACCACATGAACCACAAGAGCCAAGGTACAATAGAATACCATCATCCAAATACTAACTCACGGAGGTCTAAAGGTCCTAGAACTTGAACTCCAAGCCAGAGCCCTCATCGCAAAGCTGATCACCTGTGGCATGGCACCCGGAGTAGAACCATAAAAAATCCTACTTGGGCACTGGATAACAGAAATCCAATACAGCAAGGGAGGAGATTGGTACCATAGCCCGCACTAGATTACGGGAAACAAAATAAAACTCAAACCCCAAGGCTCACCGTTGTGGCTCAATGTGAGGTCAGTATGTCAAGAAATTCAACCTGGTCTGCAACAACAACCACCACAATTTCTAGACAAACTGATGTGCCAGCCTCTCTTCAACAACACACTGATAAGAGACTCAAACGGAACGATATGGGGCCAAAACCTCCAGGACAAGTTCAATCTATGAACGAGAAAGGGAGTGCGGACTTGCGGGGACCTTTAGAACGCCACTTCAGAGGATTGGCATATCGAGTCAACCCTGCAACACCGCACAGAAAGCCGCTTAATTAAAGTTTAGAAAACCACAATGCTCACAAACATTCCATGGCACTCGGGAAACAGACAACCTTACATAGCCATAGAGTGGTGGGCAATTGATACACAGGGAACCATAGTCAAGATATTCTATACCCTGAATATTGCTGAAGGCACTTTACGAGGAGATAAATACATAATCTCGGACTTAACCCTCGTTTCTTTCAAGCCTCTACACATTGGTCACAACGAAGTCCAACATGTGAGAGTTATAGCCTACAAAAGAAGATTTCATAGAATTCAACCCTAGAGAATAACCCGACCCCTCTATTATACTCTAGCTTGCCGCGGATAAACCAATTCAACAACTTACACTCGATCCGGCAGAATGGATTTGAAAATGGCAAGGAGACCTATCCCACACACTATTCTATAATTACACATCCAAGCGCTGCTATCGGCAACAGAGCAAAGTCATCGCTGCAGCACCGAAAAGAGAAGCGGCTTCTAAATCCAAAAACTACGAAAACCAGGAATGTCAATAATTTTACAAACAATCATGGCATCCATGGCTCCCCAAGAAAGTTGCGGCAATGAAGTAGCTAGTATACGCTGGGGGCATATCGGTAGGCGCATGGCAAAAAGTCATGAAATGAGATGGTTGATGCATCCTTTGCAACAACACAACAATCAAAACCATCTTCCATGCATTCTGGGATTGTCCACACATCAGCACAGCTTGGGACAGATACAACATACTTCGGGTGATGACCTGTCTCAACCCACTCACAAGTTGGCAAGAAATATTACATGGCTCAACCAACCTCGCACACAACAACATCGTCGATCCAACAAACGCCATCAATGTTATACCAAACACCTCCTAGATGCTATTGCGTACTCTTATTCTATTGAACATCTGGTGTAACAAATGCTTGTTTAATCGAGAACAAGCACCTTACCACACGGATCTCGTCCTATACAAGGCCTGGAAAATAACTATCTACATAAAGATGGAGGCTTGGCGCAACCTACAGCGACATCATCGAACACCTGAGCTGCAACATTCAAAAAATAGAGCCTTCACCAAGATATGGACAGCCAATAATATTTTCGCCACAACAAGAAATAAAGAACCTACCTGGCATCTAATCTCCCCTCCCCAACTCCTCCCAAAAACTTTAGCACAATACTTGGGAGCAGATCAACCTCGATCTCGACCTTCTCGACTGACAACCGCCCCAGTGACACAACCGTCGACCTCCCAAAGAATAGCTCCCGAGTAAGAGCAAGAAGATAGTCCTCCACTCAGCGACACGGCAGTACAACAAGGCATACAACAACTCTTTGCGGAAATTGAACACGAAAGTGTAAGCAGACATATCGATCAAAGCATCAGGCATTAGAAAACTCGTCTCTATCAAAAATACGCCATTCGCTGTAGTAATACATAATAAGTAATATGCCATTCGTAATGTCATAATACTCCATTCATTGTCATAATACTCCATTCTAATGCATCTAGGTGTGAAAGATTCTAATGCATCGAGCATCTAGGTGTGAAAGATTCGAATGCATCGAGCATCTAGGTGTGAAAGGTAAGTAGAAATGCAACAATAATCCTACCAAGTCTAATAGAATTTTAAATAAACTTTAAATAAACCTTAATAATCCTAATCAAACTTTAACCAATCTAAAATAAATTTAAAAGAAGTTATAAAAAAATACAAAGAAGTCTTTAACTAATCTCAAAGAAAAATAACAAGAAATTGTAAAGAAATATAAAAATAAACCTTTAAAAAAATAAAAATAATCTTGAAGAAGTATTAGAAATAGAAAATTTTAAAGAATCAACAAAGAATCCTAAAGAAATACTAAAAATAGAAATCTTAATTGAATCTTAATCAATCCTTAAGTCAAATCTTATTTGAAATCCTAATTAAATCCTAATCAAATCCTAGGTCAAACCCTAATGAAATCCTAATAAAATCCTAAATCTTAGAAAAACCCTAATCAATCCCTTGTCAAGTTCTAAACCAAATCCCAAGCAAATCCTAATCTTAATCAAATCCTAAACCAAATCCTAAGTCCTTACCAAACTATAGACAAATCCTAAACCAAACCCTATAGCAAAATGGAATTTCAACAACTAATAATCAAATTATTGATATCAACTCAAAATTTGCATATTTCTTAATATTGTAGTTGAAAACAAGCACAAGAAAGATGAAATTGATTGTGCTTATCAATCGAGAGATATATAAGATAATCCAATCGGGTGTTGGATAGCCTCCTACTCCAACCTGAATGTTGAACTTCCAGTACCAATATCTCCTTCTTGGACTATTGAATTGCTTTCAAATTTCACCTAAACGTTGGAAGTTAAGTCTAGTATCCATACAAAATAATTTCACTTCAATCCAATTGACAAATTTGCTAAAGATCTCATAAACACTCATTGACCTTCAAACTCCAATTTTTGAAACGTCAATCTATAAAAATCTTTACATATTTTGATCTAACCATTTGATTGGCCTCAAAATTTGCATACATTTAAAACTAATACATCAACACATTGCTCAAAATTCACCCATATATACACCACAAAACTCAAGAAATCCTCAAATTTTTAAACATATTTTTATTTCTCAAAATCTAAACCAATTGAGAACATCCTTAACTTTGAAAATCCCTCAAAAACTCAATATTGATTCAATTGACATAAAACCAATGTTCAAAAATCTCTCCTCAAGTGTTATTTCAAATCCCATTCTTGAATCTACCAAAGAACCCCAAATTCGCCGTATGGGCACAATTTTATGTCTAAGGGTCTAATTTTGACCCAAGTTGACAACCAGTCTTCTTCAGATATCAATTATTGGTAATTTGAGGTAAGTTGTGCTATATCCTATTGTTAACTCTCTCCTAAACATGCTTATATCAAATTCTTATTTCATTTACTTTGATTTGGTTCATTAATGCCTCTACAAAGTAAATAGAAGTCCCTTCTACAAAAAAACAACATTAAGACTAAATCTTTTCTTATCTTTTTATTATTTATTCTTATTTTTCTTCTACACCTTTTTGCTAGGCTCTTCTATAATAACATCCATATATTACTATATAGTTTTATTACCATAAAACACCACCACCAATCAAGTACAACACCAAACCTTCAACTTTTTATTCATGCCATAATGACACGATCAGATATTGAGGACGAGGATCTTTATCGATTAATACATAATTTCAACAATAATAGGCAAGAGTGGATAAAAATGCTAGAGAAAGATACACACAGTACAAACACTAACTCAAGTATAACACACTCAAGAGAGCTAACTAATTAGAACAAAACATTACAATGACATTGTACTAAAAAAAAACCCAATAGGGCCCTCAAAGAAAGAACCTTCCATTCACTTAGGTAATTTGGTCAAAATTAGACCTTAAGGGTCTTTGGATTTTACATTTTACATAAAATCATGCCCATGACAAATTAAGGTTCTACCAAGACAACAACTGTGCAAAGTCCTATGCACATCGATTTACTAAATATTTTTACATCAACTTTTAACCTTGGTGGGGAATTTGGCTCAAATGGTAGAACACTTAATTTGCATTCAAGAGGTAACAAGATCAATGCCCATCTTTTCCACTTTAACAAATTGGCATATATGATGGATATTATAAAAATTACCTTTATTTATAAAATTAAAAAGTACTCATTGATAAGTATTACAAAATGTGGATTATTCAATATTGAATATAAAATGTAAAATAAAGATATTATCAAGTATACTTGAATAACAATATAAGATAGTTTTATTCTAATTTTTTAAATAATTACAATGATTCTTATGGTATTTTTGTTCATAAGAAACATATATTCAATTTGTGGCTGCCCTATATCATAATATTGTTTCAATGATATCAAACATCAATTAACCCTGAGTCCATCGGGTTTTTGGAACTTGTAGCTATGAATCATCGACGATGTGTACAAATCGCACGCTTATCGCACCACTAGTTTCTGTGTTATGCACTCCGGCATTCAACTGATGTGGGTGATTCCGGAGGAGAGTCTTCAGCTGTGATCAGACCGGATTGAGCATACTTAGATATTATGCAATTCTTTGCTTTTGTTCTTACTACTTACTTATTGATAAATTTTAACCTAAAGTAGTTTAATTTCTTTTTTGAAGATTGTGTGTTAGTTTTTTATGATGTTGCTGTTTGGTTTGGTGATTTGTAGTGCATGATAGTTGATAGCAATCTGTGATGTGTTGAAAGTATGGGAGTTTTTGTTAAGGTGGATGTTTGTGGGTTTGATAGTTTTGATTCTGTGACATGAGTTTGTGTGTTGATTTGGGAGCTTGGAACATAATGGGCTTTACAAGGATGTTTTCACAGAAGAAGAAGAAAGTGAGTGATTCTACATGAGCATCTCCGCCGTCACCCTCATGTTGGCCTTCAAGGGATCGTCCTCAGTGGAATCGCCGTCCGAAAGGACCTTCAGAACATCATCGCCACCAGCAGCGAGGATGTTGTGTCCCAGAGGTTTCTCCGACGCCTTGCCTGACATTGTGTTGTCATGTTGCCCTTTGCTTGTGATCTCTGCTATCCTGTCCTTGACCGCGTTCGTCGTGTCGTCCACCGCAGACCCAGCCTGCTTCGATGGCTCATTTGCACCCAGTGTGGGTTTCAGCCCATTTATCTTGTTCCACGCCGCTTGAGTGTACAGCGAAAAAGTTCCCTGCAGTGAAAACGTTCATCGTCAATCGTTGTACTAGAGGGCTGATTGACTGATGCGAAATAGCGAGTCACGCAACAAGGGAAGTGTACTGAAATGGATAGATGAGCATGGAAGAAATTTACCTTGGTTGAGTCTTTCGCTTCACTGGCCATGTGGGCAGAGCCGGAGATTTTCTCCTTTCCTGATTCTAGAGTGTCCGCTATTTTGTCCTTCACGGAGGTCAGAGGACCTAAACTTTGGTTTACTCTTTGGGCATACACGTCAGGTTGAGGCTCGCCCTTCTCATTGCTGTTCTGCTCATCGACGTCGGCGGTTGTGTGACCTTCAGATATCCACGACTTGTTCTCGTCTTCTTTCTGTTGCGGTGTGGCGCCATGTCCTTTGAAATCGGGAGCAACCTCGGGTGTTTTCTCGTCGGTCCTGGTCACTCTCCCGTAAATCCGTCCCTGAGGTGTGAGATGGTGCTCTGGAACCTTAGGGTCTGCCATTTCTTGCACTTTGGTCAATTTGATCCCTTTGCTTCACCAACTTCAAACTATTTTTTTCTTTTAAATCTCCCTCCTTCAATGCCTCGTCACCAAGAAATAAACTGCAGTCTGCAATTCGTGAAAAGGTGAAACGAAGTGAGACTCTATGTTGGGGCGCACAACAACAACACGTGAACAGTGTAACGAAAGATCTGCAAACAAGAGGAATGGGCGCAAGAATGAGGTGGTCATACGGAACACTAACTCAAAGCATCTACATTCCGACGACAAAGTAAAATCCTAAATTGGTGAAATCGACACAACAAAGACCACTAAATTTGTAACAAGTCCTGCACAACCCATACAGTGCCCGCCTCCTGACTCGACTACACAACCACATTGCATGAACCTCACTACAGCATACAACGCGTTCAGCATCTCTCTCAAGATGCACACTTCCTTAGAACACAAACCAACAGCCACACCTGCAAGTGTCCAATTCAGCAACCCGTCAACAGCACAAGGAAAAAACGAACCTTATTACCCGACGCACAATCGCAATACCCAAACTGTGCTTCGATCAGGTAGTGTGTCACCCCAATTTCGGAATGATTACGTTGAGAGGAATGAAGCTTCTATTTGTCGGGGATTGGGGAAATGGACCTGGGCATGGTATGTAAAGGGAGGGTCGGGGGTTGGGTCAGCGAAGGGCACCGCATGCGAGAATAGCAATCCGAGACGCGGGGGGGTGTGTCGCAACAGAGTGGGGGCGACGAGTAGCGTCGCCTGGTCGCCTGATGGCATCGCGAGGGGAGATTGGCCAAGTGGCGGCTGCGAGGTGGGGGTCGCGGTGCGTGGATGGCCTGCGAAGCTCAGACACACACTGTGTGCTCGGAGCTGCAGCCACGGCAGTCGCGGCGGCGACGACAACAGCAACCAGCATGGCCTCTCGCAGGCACTCACACACTCACTCTTCCCCACACACATTCGGCCTCGAAACTCTCACTGATACTTTAAAGTTTTATTGTTGCTTTTTGTTTTGTTTTTGTTTTTGTTTTGGGTGCGCTTCTTTCCATGGCACTGGACATTGCCTGGGCATTATTTATTTATTTTACTTCTTTGGATTTGTTCTATTTGGTAGGAGAGGTGTTTGTTCGTTTTCCTATTCTTTTTTTTCTTGTTATTTCTTTGCTTGAGCAACATATTATAATTGCATGTGTTGTGTGTCTAAATTTATTCCTCATTTGAAGTATTGTTTTTGAGGGTGTTTTTGAGGGTGAATAGTTTGTGAGTGCCTTGCAGTTTTTTTCTTTTTAGTATTTTTAGAGGGAAATGTTAAAATGACTGAAGTTTTTATTAAATTGATCTACTTATCTAAACCATCATTGTACCTCCATTCCCTAAATACTCAACCTCTATCCATGTTTTGCCTGTTCTTAGCCCTTGTCCCTATTCTCAACCTTTATTTCAATCTCATCTTCTTGATGTTTTCAATCCTTGTTGTCCATCCTCCATCCCAAGTAACTATTGTTGTTGTTGTTGTGTGGTAATATGACTAAATGATAAAAGATAAAAAATATATATATATATATATATATAGATTTTATTCTAGAAGAGCCTAATAGAAAGATATAATAGCAAAACAAAAAAAAAATATATTAGAAAGGTAGTGAAGACTTTTAGTCTTAATACTATATTTTTATAGAAGCGACTTCTACTAGGATCATATATGAACCAAATCAAAATAAATGAGATAATTAATTGATATAGTCATCTTAACGAGAAAGTTAAGAATAAAATTTAGCAAAAATTAACTCAAAATATCAGGAATTGATACACAGAGAGAACTATTTATGAACTAAGGTCAAAATTAGACCCTAAGGTACAAAACCACGCATTGACAACAATTCTAGGGTTCTTTGGTTAATTAGAGAATGGAAATTGACAGCAAACTTGTGAGAAGATTTTTTCAAGTTGGCTTCATGCTATTTGAAGGTTTATTGAGTTCTTGAGGGCTTTTCAAAGTATAGATGTACTTACTAGTTTTGGATTTTGAGAAATAAAATTTATTTTATAAATTTAATTTTTTTATAAATTTTATAGCATATTTATAAAATAAATTTTTTTAAGATTGTTGTTGTACTTGTTTTAAATGTGTATGAAAATTTTAATATCAATTAAATAGTTAGATTAAAAAATATGAAAATTTAATCAAATTAAGATCTTAGATACTTGATATTTAAGATTAGTAAGGATTTTTGTAATGTTACAAAATTTGGTAGTTTGATTGAAGAAAAATTAGTGAGAACTATTTGGACATAAAAATATACCTTACCAACTAATTTATCAAGCAATTGCTTAATTCAGCAAGAAAAAATCACTACTAAAAGTTCAATATTGAGATTGGAGAGGGAGGTTGGTGGACATCTAAGAGATTTGAGAGCTTTTTTGTTCAATTGGTGAGTTTCATTTTCTTCAATTTTTTTATGTGCATTAAATATTTATAAATTAAAGTATGAGTGATATATAAGATGAGACCAATGATTCAACTAATATTTAACAAGATTTTAAAATAGCAATAGAAATTAATTAAGATTTATTTAAGATTTTTTTTTTTTTTTTTTTTTTTTTTTTTTTTTTGTGGTTTAGGATTTAATAAATATTTGGTTAGGATTTATTTAGGATTGAATAAAATTTCATTAAAATTTATTTACAAACTATTTAGAATTTTCTTAGAATTTATTTAGAATTTATTTAGAATTTATTAGACTTTCAATAGAATTTATTCAAGACTATATTAGGTTTGGATTAGGATTTTATTAAATACTTATTTAAATTTTATTTAATTTTTTATTTTTAATATTTATTTAAAATTCTTAATATTTATTTATAAAATTATCTAAATATTTTTTAAATATTTTATTATTATTTTTCTTTGAAATTAATTTATGACTTTTTTATGTTTCTTTAGTAATTTTTTTTTAATTTCTTTTAAATTGGTTAAAACTTGATTATATTATTAAGATTTAATTAGAATTTATTTAAGATTCTATCAAAGTTAGTAAAATCTTATTATTTCATTTTCTATTTATCTTCTTCAAATAGGTGTGGTGTATTTTTAAGCAAGAATTCACATTATATGACATTAGTGGTGAACATAATGTGAAAGCTTGAGGTAGGAGGTATTGGAGTTTTATTTAATGGAGAAAGAGAGCAAGAACTTTAAAAGAGCTACAGAAGGAGTTTCAATTGGAATTGTATATGTATGATCAAGTAGAGCTTGTAGTCAAATTTTGATTCAAGAACAAGATATATACATGGATCCAACTATTACACACATCTTTTGAGATTATACATTGTTTATGCTATAATATCAAAGCAATAATTAAAAAGAAGCTTTGGCAACCAAAAAATTATAAGCAATGGTTAACAAAATTGATCAATTTCATAGAAGAATATACTTTAAAGTATTTAAGTTGTTATGTACAAGAAATGGAATTAAATTGGATTTTTGAAACAAAGTTGATTGAGCTATTTAGGCTTGCCATAGTACTAAAGATAAAAAAAAATATGTTACATCAATCATAAAGTATTATAAGAATTTATAGAAGGCTTTTTTGTATGTATTAAAAGATAAATATTTTTTAGAAGACACTAATAGTGTAATTAAGAAATTATTTTTAGAATGGATTAAGTAGCTCAATATGAATTTATAAATAATAGAATTAATAAGAGGATTTAAAAAATAGTATTTTTGATTATTGAAGGTGGAAAAATTAACATTTGAATCAAACAAGATTGAATTATTTTTTCAAGTTGTTGATGAAGAATTATATGAAAAATTGGAGTTTTTTTTTAAAAAAAAGAAGAAGATAAAGGATTAAAAATAAAGTGGAGAAATATTAAAAATATTGTGGATTTTCTTGCAAAATAAAAAAAACATAAAGAATAAGATTAGTATTTCAAGAGTAGTACAAGCATCTAAAATTTAAGTGTGTCAAGGATAAGAACTCGATGAAAAAGCAATTCAGACAAGTAAGCCTTCACTCAAAGAAAGGTAACAAAATATAAATAAACAAGTATGTATATTGAAAGAGAAACTAGAATGGCTATTACCAAAAGAAAAGAAAACTAGAGACCCTTGAAACTAGACTGGAAGCAAGAAAGGAGTTGACAAGAGTGAAGAAGGCTTTACTCTTGTGTCTATATATACTATCTAACTAAGAGCAATGTGGCGACGTTATATAGGACCTCCAATATGTGTTGACTTTGTAGGACACATGCCTTGACTTACAAGGCAAGTTTTTCTATGTGTGGGCCACATAGTTAGCTTGATCTTCAAGCTAACAACATGTGTGACACATGACCAACTTGTTGACCACGTTTTTAATCCAAAAAGTCAATTAAAGATACTTATGAAGTCAAATAAGCTTCTAGGAAGCTTCCATATTAAATACTATAGAATTAACTTATTTTTATCTACTTTTACTTACTTCCACCTATTTGTATATGTAATTATTAGCTTACATGAGTATGTCCGTGACATTACCTCCTCTTCTAGAGACGAGTTCTACAAGGAGCGGTCATCATATGTTGAGAAAATCTATGATGTGACAAATTGTATTCGCCACATACTCTGATCTTTGTTCTCTTCGAAGATGATTGATAGGGCCTCTCAACCATCGGTAGTGTCCTATACCATAGCGGAAAGACCACCCAATTATTTGATCATTGTTGAGGCCTTCATAACTTCCTTCAAATAGAACATTTAGAACACCATCAAGAGTTGTTCCTACTTCTAACAAAATCACCAAACATCAAGAGTCCCTTCTCAAATCGTGATACCAAACACGTTTTATCTCACCATCTATTCAAAGAAGAACATGTCGTTCTTAAAGATCTTCATGTCAATTGCGTTGTCTTGAAGGTTGTGACAATCATAATGTCTAGTCCAACAGGTCAGCAAATGAAGGCTCTTGAGTTGAATCCGTTGGTTGTTGGTTCTCCATCTCCTTAGCATCACAACTACAAAGAAGCTACAAAGAAGGGTTGAAAATAGAATGTTATCTTACCTAGATATTGTTACTTTTACAAAGAAGATTTTCATCTTGATTTTGATGGATGTCGTTGATGAAAAGCCTCCACTGCCTTTGTTGCATTTACAAGATTCTTTATTGGCTCCCATGTACGTTCACTAATATCATATCCGTGCCAATGGACAAGATATTCCAATTTATTTCGGTGCCACCTTGAATCTAAGACTTCTTCTACTTTAAAATCTTCATGATTATCCACTTCTATAGGAAGAGGTGGAGCTTGTCGTCTTTTTCGTATGTCCATTGTCTTGTATGGTTCAATAAGAGACATGTAGAATACTAGATGGATTTTCATTGACTCCGGTAGATGTAAACGATATGCAATTGGATTAATTTGTATAGAAATAGAAAATGGTCCCAACCTTCGATAGTCCAACTTCTCACAAGGATGAGTGGTCTTGATATTGTGACAAAGTAGCCATACCTTATCACCTAAGAGAAATGGTGGTTGTTCCTTTTGATAGACATCCGCATAGAAATTGACTTGAGTAGTGTGGAATACACACTTTTCTATCTTGGCATAGAGTCCTGCATCTCTTAATTTTTGTAATACACGACGAACATGAAGTTCATATTTTTCTGGATTCTTAGAATAGATCGAGATGTTGTCTAGATAACGAACCACAAAATCATCCAAAAACTCTCAAAAAATATCATTCATTAGATGTTAAAAAGCTACTGGTGCATTTATAAGTCCAAAAGGCATGACGTTGTCTTCAAAATGTCCATACCTAGTTCGAAATGTAGTCTTCCATTCATCTCTTTCTTTGATGCGTACTAGATTGTATGCTCCCTGAAGATCTATTTTTGTATAGATCTTAGCTTGATTTAGTTGATTAAGAAGTCCAGATATTAAAGGTAGTGGATACATGTTCTTGATGGTAATCTTGTTGAGTCCTCGATAATCAACACACATCCATAATGATCCATCTTTTTTCTTTATAAATAGAATTGGAGCTCCTGCCAGAGATTTAGAATGGCATATGAAATTCTTGGCTAGATTTTCTTCAATATACTCCTTGAATTCAGTTAACTCATTTTATGATAAACTGTAGATTGGTCCGAATGGCGATTGTGCTCCTTCTTGAAGGTCAATAGAGCAATCATAGGAACGATGTTCCGGGAGTGTATCTGCATTCTTTTTTTCGAATACATCTTGAAATTCTTGATATTGGCTTGGAATGCCACTTGAAGTCTTTTTACTAGTAGAAACAGGTGTGGAAAAATTGGTTAATAAAAGCAGCATCATCCCACTTGATATCAGTTACAAGTTATCAAAATTGTGAAGCATACAACGTTACTGATCGATTGTCTTGTATTTAAATACTTATCTTATTGGTTGCAACACGAATTGCATCATGTTCTCTATACATGGATCAAAACTCTGCCAAAAAATCCTCTAGATTATCCAATATTGGATCTCGTCATTTAAGAAAAGATGAAAACCACGATAGTGCTGAACTTGAAAGAAGCGTATCAATGAATCTAACTTGTGATCCTGGAGTTGAATAGCTTTGGAGTTGAAGTTCAATCACAACTTACACTTGATTGATAAATCCTCGAAACTTAGATCTGATGCCATCAAACTTCTCGAGTAGGGTAATTCTTGGTTCTCTAACACTAGAAGGGTGTTCCACCATAGGAAAAAGGACATGGTTTGGTGCAGATGTTGAAGCAACTTCAACCATTTCTATATCTTCAGTTCCTGCCAATCTTGTTGCTCCTTGTGGTGGTAAATTAAGTTAATGCATCGCAAGCATTAACTCCCTCAATTACTCTTACATTTGTGCCATTGCACTCTTCATTTCAACAAGTCCTGCCATGATAACACTTAGAAAAGAGAAGATGTCTAATATTGCTCAAGACAAATAGAAGAGAGGACTTGAGAACAAAGAAAATACTAAAGACAATATCAGTTTAGAAGAGGATAATTCGTAACTTCTAATATGCTTATATCTTATCAAGAAAAAGGGATAATCTACTCTTAATCAAGATTAGACCAAGCTCTGATATTGTAGGTATACTCTTGTCAATCTGTCAAGGATAAGAACTCGATGAAAAAGCAATTCAGTCAAGTGAGCCTTCACTCAAAGAAAGGTAAAAAAATATACATAAACAAGGATGTATATTGAAAGAGAAACTAGAATGGCTATTGCCAAAAGACAAGAAAACTAGAGACCCTTGAAATTAGATTGGAAGCAAGAAAGAAGTTGACAAGAGTGAAGAAGGCTTCACTTTTGTCTCTATATATATTATCTAACTAGGGGCTACATGGCAACATTCTATAGGACCTCCAATATGTGTTGACTTTGTAGGACACATGCCTTGACTTACAAGGCAAGTTTTTCTACGTGTGGGCTACATAGTTAGCTTGATCTTCAAGCTAACAACATGTGTGGCACATGGCCAACTTGTTGACCATGTTTCTAATCCAAAAAGTTAATTAAAGACACCTATGAAGTCAATAAAGCTTCTAAAAAGCTTCCATATTAAATACTATAGAATTAACTTACTTTTATCTACTTTTACTTTCTTCCACCTATTTGTATATGTAATTACTAGCTTACATGAGTATGTCCATGACAAAGTGCATATTTTATGATTAACTATGTCTATTGTCCAATCTCAAGTGTCGATATCAAATAAATAAGATATAAGAGTTGAAGAGATTATATGTGGGATGTAGGATCTTCAAATCAAATTACCAAGGCTTAAAAATAGACTTTTACGAACAATATAAAAACTATTTCTAAACATGGATATGTACAAAGATGCATTTGGTATAATGATACTTCTCATACTATGAAGAATTGCAATAAATTCAATGATATAGTACAACAAAGAATTATTTTTTAAAAAGATGGAAAAATAAAATTGAAGGATGCACAATACTTTCTTCAAACCAATTTTTGAGAAGCGAGGTATAAAAGCATTGATTCAAGATTATTTGGTAGCACATGGAATTAGAATATAAGGAAGTATAAGTTATGGTGTTAGGATTGATGATGACTTGAGTAGAAGTTTAGAGATAAGTAGATTTTAGACTCTTACTATATTTATAATACAAAAAAAGAAAGATGCTACAAGAAGTGTTGCTGAGAGCTATTTCTATAATATGTCGTAAAATAGGTTGGAAAGATCTTGTAGAGGCTCTTTTAATCTATGCATATATTTTTAAGAGCCAATATAAAGCCTTTACAAAAGAGAAGAGAAGAATTTTTTTTTTGATGATAAAAAAAAAGATTTTTTTTTAAAAAAAGTAAACTCAAGGAGATAAGGCTCATGAAGTGGTTTCACAAGAATTTCCTACAAAGAATATTTTAATTATATTAGAAGAAAAAACAAAAGAAGCAAAAGATAAAGGTTAATTAATAGTTTATAAACTACTCTTTGATATTAAATTAATAATAATTTTGAAAGAAATACTAGAAGAACGTGTACTAAATGCTAACATAGAATTTACATTAAAAGAGATTTCAAGGATTACAAAAAAAATAATTTTATTGACAACATTAAATGAAAGAGAGAATCAATGAGTGAAGCCAAAATGAATTATGCTATTGATACAAGGATATATAAGAATAAAGAAGACCTTGATAATTGTTATAAGCAATGAACAAGTGAAAGAAATGGTTATGATCAATGAGTGGCTTTTGAAAATTGTAATAACAAAGAAATAGAAGCTTCAAGCTATTATATTAAAAAAACATTAAACAATGACAATTATAGAAGTATTAGTAAAGATAGGAAATATTTAAGAACTAGTTGTTATTTTAGTTGACCACAATTCTGAAATGAATCTTATATCTAAAGATCATTACAAGAAGTAAAGGTAGCTAATTGATATAGAGTATAGATAGGTAATACAAGCAGCTAATAATATACAAAATGAATTATATAGAGCTTGCTCAAATATTAAAATCTAGATTAGAGATGTTACAATAGAGCAAAATTTCTTTATTTAAGATACAATATACTATTCAATGATTTTAGGACAATCATATATTATGGTAATACAAATAGAAATAAAACTATTTGATGATGGTTTAACTTATGTACAAATATATAATGAAGATGGAAAAAAATAATATTATTTTTAATTGAGCCTCTTAATAGTGGAAAAAATCGACATAGATTGAAAAAAAAAAAAAAAAAAAAAAACCATTATCAAGAATTATTGAAGAATTTAAGGATTTTAAAGAAAAACTACTATAAAGTAAGATTATGGAAGTACAAAAGAGAATGTACTCTTGCATGATGTAAGTATCTTTTATACAAGCTTTATTGATATTTTTTAAAGTAAAAATATTATATATATATAAGAAATTTGAAGATTTAAAAAGAAAAGAAAGGAAAAAAAAGTAATATTATAAAAAATTATATAAGCTAGAGACATTAGAAGATGATGAGAGGATTTTTGGTGTTTCTGGAAAAAATAGATTGGGAGATTTTTTGGAGTTAATTATATTTATTGGATTAGAAGATGAGGATAAAGTTGTAGAAATTTACTCAAGAGAGGTTTATTCTATACTTGAAACTTTTCATGCATCAAAAATTATTATAGTAATAAAATATAAAACAATAGCCAAGAAAGTAAAATCCATTGCTAGACCTTTATAAGAAGATTTTATAGAATAAATAGAAGAAATATCAAAAGAAGAGAATTTAAGAGATCTAAAGAATATTAAACATCAATTTACAAAAAAGACTTTTAAAGAATTGAAGATTGGATGTAATAGTTATTTGTTACCAATAGAAATTAAATATTTTAAAGTAATACTTATAAAACAAGATAAAATATTTTTCTTTGAAATTTATGAGATATGATGTGTAGATTTTAATATTGTTGTTTTTATAATTATCTTCACAATACCACATATATCTTGGAACCAAAGGCATACTTTCCTAAATTGGTAGAATTATTCAACTAAATATTAAACACCAGATATTACAATATTAAGATGGATTATTTATATCTAATTATTAAATCCAAAATTTAAGGATTTTGTTAGAAAAGACAATTTAGTAATAGATATGTTATTTCAAATAAGATATGAAAATCAAGAAAAGATGGTTGAAGATATTAATGATGTTAGAATAAATTTCTATTTAGTATTAAATCTTAATAAAGAAGACAAGTTTCTTTTTGAATAGCTTTATAAAAAAGAATTATTGAATATTATTTATTATTTGAATATCATTTCTAAATAAAAAAAAATTCTATAAAAAAATTTAAACAAATAAAAATAAAAAAAACATGGATTTTTTTCTTCTTCAAGTTAAATTAAAATATTTTCATAATCTTGTATATAATTAACAATATACTTATGGCATTCCTTCTTATCTAGAGACTCATTTTTTTTTTTTTTTTTTTTTTTCTTTTTTTTATAGGAATATTATCTAAAAAAAGAATGATTTAGTTATATATTATTATGAATAATTGTTATCACAAATGATCTAAACCAACATTTAGAAATCTTTCTTTAAATACTATGTTAATTTTTCAAGCTACTATCACAGATTGGAACTCAATTACTTTTTTCAATTGCTTTAGATTTCAATTGATGTTTTTTATTGATTTGTGCCTTATTTTATAACCTTGCTCATTTCAACCTTTTTAATTCTATTTGTATATCTTTTGATCTTTATTGAAGTTGCTGAATCTTAATAGCTAAAAGTTCTTCTCTTATCAATTTATGTTCTCATAGTAATACACTCAAAGTAGGTACTTTCTTTCAAATTGGTATAATAGGTTTTTGATCTGTCATTAGTTTAATAGGCATATATTTTGTTTCTAAACTATGAATTGTTTTATCAACCTAAAATGTAAATGGAAAAAATCAAGATCATTTTCTAATCTTTCCATTATAAACTTTACTTGATGCTTTTACAATTAGTGGACCACATTAAAACATGAAAATTTGGTCTATTAATTGTAAAAGCATTACCAAAGTAGATGAAATAATTTACTAATATTGAAATCTTTAAAAGAAAATTCAAAATAAAATTTAATAAAAATTATCTCAAAATACCAAGAATTGATGTTCAAAGATGACTGGTTATGAACAAAGATCACAATCAAACCTTGAGGCATAAAACTATGCACCAACAAAAAAATTGAGGTTCTTTAATTAATCAAAGAATGAAAATTGAAAAAAAAACTTGTGAAAGGATTTTTTTCAAGTTGATTTTATATGATTTGAAGTCATATTGATTTTTTGAGGGTTTTTTAAAGTGAGAGACGTGGTCAATTTTTTTGGTTTTGAAAAATAAAGAAGTTTATAAATTTGAAGATTTATTAAATTTTGTAATAAAATTAAAAGTGAAATTCTTTCAATTTTTTGATTTTTCTTATTATCTTAAATATTTTTGAAAATTTTGATTTCAATTAAACAATTAGATTAAAGAATATGAAATTTTTTTAGATTATGGCCTTGGATATTTGAAATTTAAGGTAAGTGAGGATTTTTTATATCTTAAAAAAATTGCCAATTATATTGGGGCAAAAATTGGTGAGAGCTATATTGATTTAGAAATCTATATACTAACCAATTTGTGAAGTAATTAAATAATTAAATAAAAAAAACTTGCCATTGAAAGATAAATTTTTTAATTGAAAAAAGAAGATGGCTGATATCTAAGAAGTTTAGAAGTTTTTTCTTTCAATTGGTGAGTTTGATTTTTTTTTAAATTTTGTATGTTTGTTATTTGCTTGTAGATTAAAATTTCAGTAAATTTTTTAAAAAGTTCAACAACTTGATTAATATTTATTGAAATTATTAAATAACTATAAAAATTGATTAAAATTTACTTAAAGTTTTTTGAAGTGATTTAGGATTTAATTAAGATTTTTTTAGAATTTAAGATTTGATTAAAATTTAATATTTGATTAAGTTTTTATTAGGAGTTTATTAACTTTTAATTAGAAATTAATTAAGATTTGGTGTGGGATTTAATATTTGATTAAAATTGGTTTAAAATTTGATTAAAAATAATTACGATTTAATTAGGATTTTAATTAGGATTTTAATAGGATTTTTTTTAGGATTAGTTTAAAATTTATTAGCATTTTAATAGGATTTTTTTAAGGCTATATTAAAGTTTGGTTAGGATTTATCAAAGGTTTATTTACGATTTATTTGAAGTTTCTATTTTTAATATTTATTTAAGGTTCTTTTTATTTTTTTGAGGTTTTATTTTATTATTTTTTATAATTTTTTTTGTTATTTTTCTTTGAGATTAATTTATGAATTTTTTTATATTTTTTTAGTAATTTTTTAAAAATTTATTTTAAATCGATTAAATTTTAATTAAATTATTAAGATTTAATTAGCTTTAATTTAAGTTTCTATTAGACTTAGTAGGATCTTATTATTGCATTTTTATTTACTTTCTATAATTATATATTTGGCATATTTTCAAGTAAGAATACAAATTTTATGGTATTGTCATTTTCTCAACTTTTTTTTTTAATCTTTGAGTCAAATCCAATACTTCAAAAGTGAGTGGAATTTATGAAGTGATCTCAAAGTTCTAGATAGTAGAAGAAGGCAGCTATGGATGGAAGTTGTGGATGCAAAGTGAGTATTGGTATATTAAATAATAGTATCATGGGCATATACATTTATTCTTATAATTATTTAGATAATATAAATAGACATAAGTAGGTAAAAATAGATTAATTTAATGATATCTTATAGAAAATCTTTCTAAAAGCTTCATAGATGTAGTTTTATCTTTATACATGTCTAAAGGTGATTGATAGATTGAATACTTGGTCAATAAGTTAGCCATGTGTCATAGATATTAATAGCTTGTGGTATAAACTAATCATGTGGTACAAGCTAAGCATGTAGTGTATATATTTAAAACTTGTTTTGAAAGTTAAGACATGTGTCTTACAATTTGAACATGTATTGAAGATCCTATAGAATGTCACTACATAGCTCTTAATTAGATAATATATATGAAGCAAGAGTGATGTCTTTTTTACTCATATTAAGTCATTTTTTTCTTCTAGTTTAGTTTCAAAGGTTTCTAATTTTTTTGTCTTTTGATAATAGCCATTTTAATTTTTTTTGAGTATATATAGTTTTTTATTTCTATTTTATCATCTCTCTTTGAAAAAAGTCTAATTCGTTTATTTACTTTCATCAAATTTTGTCCTTGATAAATTAATAAGAATATACCTATAATATCAAAGCTTTATTTCTTTTTGATTAAGAACATATTATCTTTTTTTCTTGATAAGATATAAGTATATTAGAAATTATGGATTATCTTCTTTTAAATTGATATTATTCTTAGGATTTTCTTTGTTATTAAGTCCTTTCTTCTATTTATCTTGAGCAATTTTAGTCATTTTTTTTCTAGTATAATTATGATAGAATATTATTGAAATAAAAGATGCAATGGCACAAATACAAGATAAATTTAGAGAATTAATGCTTCCATGGTTCTAGCTATCTATATAATTATCTTATCTATATTTTATTAAAATTATCCTAAGAAGTCAATGGCACAAGATCATAGTTTTGAAGATTCATCAATTAATTAAAATTGGTGATTGAACTTCAACTCCAAAGCTATTCAATTTCAAGATTATAAGTTAGGTTTTTAAAAAAATTAGTTTTATATTGTACATTATCATGGTTTTCATCTTTTTTTAATCAATGAGATTTAATATTAGATAATTCGGAGATTTTTTTGATAAAATTTTAATGTGTATTTGAAAAATATAATGCAATTTATGTTACAACTAATAAGATCTGTATTATGCAACAAAGCAATCAATTAGTGATATTATATGCTTTATAATTTTGACAACTTGTGATGGATATCAAGTAGGATGATCTACAAAATAAATTGTATGGCTATCAAAGATGACAATATATTGGAAAACAAACTTGTCTAGCTACAATATGGACTATTTGGTTAGAACCTTATATAACATTTAGCAAAGGTCATATTCCTTTTATTTAAATCTTCTCTTTGTTTTATAATAGCTATTAGTTTAAGACCTAAATATCACAAAACCTTTACCTTGTTAGATTCAAGAGCTTTAGTTTGTTTTTTAGATGAAGAATTTTTTAAAAAACAAAGCACATCCTTTGTAAAGAAAATTAAATTTATTCATGTAAAAGTCAAAAATAGTTATTTGATATATTTTAAAGATGTTACTTATAAAATCTTTTCTATAAAAGTAGTGACTAATGGTCATAGTAGCTTTATAATATTTAATAACATTAGATCTCTTTCTAATCTAGTTATTTTAAATTTATCATAGTTAAAAAAATATAATTTCAAAATAAATTGGATTTCTTATAATTTTGACTTTTTTAAAAATATAACTAAGAGTATTATTAATCAAATAAAAAATAATAAATCTAGTATAATCAAATCCATATTTTTAGGTATAAGAGCTTTTTTACATGCTACAAAAGAAGGATCACCTTGTGTTATTTAAGCCACACTTGTTTCTAATGGTAGAAAGTTTTTAAGTAGCATTCTAAGCCAACAATAAGATTTTCAAGATTTTTTTGGAAAAAAAATGCAAATACTCTGTTGGTACATTATTCCTATGGCTCTTAAATTGACCTTTAAAAGAAAAGTTAACTATTATTTGAACCAATCTATAATTTATTACAAAATAAATTACTCAGAGTCAAAAAATATATTAATGAGATTCTAGCCAAGAATTTTATCATTATCAATGCAGCAACAGCAAAGCAATGATTGCAAAGAAGCTTTAGCAATCAAAGCTTTGTAAGCAGTAGTCAATAAAATTGACTAGTTTGATGGAAGGAATATTTCAAAGTATTTAAGATGTTATTTTTGGGAAATGGAATTAAATGAGGTTTCTGAGAAGAAGATGGTTGAATTATTTGGACTAGCCATGATATCGGAGATAAGAGAATATATTACCTCAATTATGGAGTATTATGGAAATTCATGGGAGATTTTTTCACATGCATTAAAAGACAAATATTTCTTGGAGGACACTGATCATGTTACTAAGAAAATATTTTTAGAATGGATTGAGCAGCCTAATAAGAATTTGTAAGCAACAGAGCTACTAAAGAAATTTGAGAGGCAGTATTCTCAATTATCAAAGGTAGAAAAATTGACATTAGAGCCGAACAAGGTTGAATTATTTCTTCAAGCTACTGATAGAGAATTATAAGGAAAATTGGAGTTGCTTCTTGAAGACAAAGAGGAAGATGAAGGATTGACAATAAAGTAAAAAAATGTTGAAAATATAGTGGATTTTCTTACAAAAAGAGAAAGGAGGAAGGATAGGAGTAATATTCCAAAAGCAGTACAAGTACCTAAAATTCCAGTACATACAATACGACCGACAATGCCTACTGTTCAACCTTCGACATCTTTATCAAAAAAAGGAGACATGGAGATTGAAAAAATTATATGTGGAATGTAAGATCTTCAAATCAAATTGAAAAGACTCGAAGAAAATACTTCTACAAACAAATTGAAGAATATTTCAAAACAAGGGTATGTACAAAGATGTATTTGGTATAATGATGCTTCATATACTAGGAAGAATTGCAATGAATTCAATAATATGGTACAGCAAGGAATTATTTACTAGAAAGATGGAAAGATTGTATTAAAGAATATAAAAGATCTCTTTCAAATCAATTTTGGCAAGGAAGGTATGAGAGCATTGATTCAAGATTGTTTAATAGAACATGGAGTAGCATCACGAGAGAGTACAAGTTATGGTGCTACAGTAGATGATGACTTTGGTGGAAGTATAGAAACTAGTGAATTTTAGGCTTTTGCCATTTTTACAATGCAAAAAGGAAAAATGCCTCGAGAAGCGTTATTGAGGACTGCAGCTATAATACGAGGTAAAACAGGTTGGGAAGATCTTGTTGAATCTCTTTCAGTTCATGAATATATTGCTAAGAACCAACATGAAGCTTTGATGGAAGAAAAGAGATGAGGAAATTTTGATGATACAAAAGAAGGAAATTCTTCTAAGAGGCAGACTCGAAGAAACGAGGCTAGCGAGGCAATTTCATAAGAATTGCCTATAAAGGATACTTCACCATCATTGAAAGAAAAAACAAAGGAGACAAAAGATAAGGATAAATCAATTACTTATAAGCTACTTTCTGATATTGAAGTGGCAACAAATTTAAAAAAGATGCTGGAAGAACGTATATTAAATGCTAAGGTGGAATTCACATTAAAAGAAATTTTGGAAATTGCAAAGAAGGAGTTTCATGATGTTATCATTGATAGCACTAAGCGAAAGAGGTGATTAATGGACAAAGCTGGAATGAGTCATGTTATTGATGTAGGATTATATAAAGATGAAGAAGAGGTTGATAATGGTTACAAGCAATCAACAAATGAAAAGAATGGATATAATCAACGAGTATGTTTCAAAGATTATAGTGATAAGGAAATAGAAGCTTCAAGCTATTATACTCAGAAACATTGGGCAAGGGCAACTACTGAAGTATTAGTGAAAGTAGGAGATATAGAAGAACCGATTGTTGCTTTAGTTGACCATGGTTCTGAAATAAATCTTATGTCTAAGGATCTTTATAAGAAGCAGAAATAGCCAATTGATATGGAATATGGATGGGTAATACGAGCAGCTAATAAAACGTGAGGCGAATTATATGGAGCTTGTCTAGATGTCAAAATTTAGATTGGAGATGTTGCGACAAAATAACATTTTTTTGTTCAAGATACAATGTCTTATCCATTGATTTTAGGACAACCTTATATTACAACAACATGGATAGAAACAAAAGTATTAGACGATGATTTTATTTATGCAAGGATACATAGTGAAGATGGAAGGAAAGCTATACAGTTTCTAACAGTACCTCCTAATCATGAATGGAATTGAGATAGGTTGAAGGAGAAACCATTACCAAGGGTTGTTGAAGGATTTAAGGATTTTGGGGAAGTACCACTATAAAGCGAGATTATGGAGGTACAAAAGAGGAGGTACTCTCGTGAGATGAAAGTGCCTTTGATGCAAGTTTTATTAGTATTTTTGAGAATGGAAATATTATATATAAAAAAGTTGATGACTTTAAAAGAAAAGAAAGAAAAAGATTATATAGTATAAAAAAGGAATTATGCAAGTTAGGGACATTAGAAGATGATGAGAAGATTTTAGGTGTTTATGAAGAAAATGGATTGGAGGATTCTTTATAATTAATTGCATCTATTGGATTAAGGAATAATAATAAGATTGTAGAAATTCATCTGAGAGAGGTTTATTCTATACTTGAATCTTTTCAAGTACCAGAAGTTATTATAGAGATAAAATATAAAATAATAGATAAAAAAGTAAAACTTATTACCGCACCTTTACAAGAAGATTCTAAGGAGCAAATAGAAGAAGCATCAAAAGAAGAAAGTTTAAGAGATCCAAAGAAGATTGGACATCAGTTTACAGAGGAGACTTTTGAAGAATTGAAGATTGGATGTGATGGTTCTTTATTTCCAATAGAAATTCAATATTTAAAAAAATGCTTGTATATTGAAATAAATCATTTGCCTTTAGGTCTCGTGAAATAGGATGTGTAGATCCTAATGTTGTTGCTCCTATAGTTATCTTTACAGTACCTCATGTGCGTTGGAACTTAAGGCCGATTCTTGTACCAAGGGCACATTTACCTAAATTCGTGGAATTATTGAAAGAAAAGATGCGAATGAAAATTTTAGAGCCTTCTTTTGCTCCATATTCTAGTCGTTGGTTTATGGTGCCTAAGAAAAATGGATCATTACATTTTATTCAAGATATGTAGCCAATGAATGCAGTAACTACAAAAAATACAGGTATAGGACTTTTAATAGACGAGTTTGTAAAAGCATTTGCAAGAAGGACAATTTATTCAATGGGTGGTTTATATTCAGGTTATGATCAATTTCAACTTGTGCATGGAAGTAGAGATCTAACAACAATGAGAATGCTACTTGGATTGTTTAAAATGTGTACTATCCTATAAGGTCCTACTAACTCAGTTGCACATATGATGAAAGGGATGAACAAGATATTAAGAGACTTCATTCCTGAAAAAATTATATTTTTTTTAGATGATGTTCCTATCAAAGGATGTAATGAAGGAAAAAAAGATGAAACTTTAGATGAGAGGAGGTATGACAAATATATTGTTGATTATATACAAGATTGTTAAAAGATTTTAACTCGACTTAAAGAAGTTCATCTTACACTTTCAGGAGCAAAATCTACGTTTGGAGTGCAAGAAGTTCCTATTGTTGGTCATTTAAGTGGATTGTATGGGAGAAAACTAAATCCAAGCAAAGTTGATACAATTAGAAGGATGAAAGATTCATGTGACTCTTTAACAAAAGTACTCAGGTTTTTAGGAGCTTATGTATTTTATCGTATATGGATTCCTCATTATGCTCATGTAGCAGATTCATTGTATAAATTATTACATAAAGGTTATTGATTTAAATGGTAAAGAAAGCATAGTGAAGCAATACAGAAGCTAAAGGTGTTATTGGTGACACCTCCAATTTTAAGAAAAAATTGATTATGACAGTAATGGATAAGTAATTCTTATTGTGGATACTAGTCCTATTGCTATTGGATGGATTGTGGATTAAGAAGATTCAAGTGGAAATAGATTTGCACTTTGATTTGGAGCTAAAATTTTAAGTACTCGTCAATGTGTATATTCGCAAGTCAAAAGAGAATTTTGGAAAGTTGTTTTGGCTATGAAAGCTGAAAAGGATTATTTGATTGGTACAGCAGTAGTAATTGAAATGGATTGCTTGCCATTACTTGGAATGATTACTAATTGTTTAATGCCGAATATTGCAATGTTAAGATGGATTGCTTATATTAAGTCATTAAATCCAAAATTTAAGCAGGTTGCTGGAAAAGACAATTTAGTAGCAAACATGCCATCTAGAGTAAGATATGAAAGAGAAGACGAAATGGTTGAAGACATTGATGATGTTGGATCAAAATTCTATTCAGTATCAAATCTTAATAAAGAAGACAATCTAATTCTTGAAGAATTTTATGAAGGAGAATTATTAGATATTGGTCATTATTTGAATACCTTGACTAAACAAAAAAATTGGTTTACAAAAAAATTTAAACAAATAAAAAAAAAAGACATATGGATTTTCGCTTTAAGAAGGATTCTTATGGAAGAGACCAAAGAAAGGAATTGGAATGCCACAAAGAATGATAGGCAATGAGGAAGAAAAACAAAAATTATTAAAGGGATTTCATGATAGTTTATGGGCAGGACATAGAGAAATTTGGGCTACTTTTGCTAAACTTAAGGAACGATATTGGTGGAGAAATATGTATCGAGATGTGCTCTTATTTGTAGAATCATGTGAAATTTGTCAAACGTATTCTAATATATGACATCAACATGGTCTTCATCCTACATATCCTCTAGCTATTCATTTTAAATGGATTGTTGATTTGATTATTATACCAATCAAATTATGGCAAATGACATATTTGCTCTTAGTTCGTAAAGGTTTATGAAATCAAGTAGAAGGAAGAGCATTGAGAACAAAATCTACAGAAGGAATTTGTAGATTTTTGCTTGAAGGTGTTATTTACAACTACGGATGTGTAGGAAAAATCACTGCAGATCATGGAGAATTAAATGCACAAGAAGCTCATAAATTCTTTGAAAGATGTAGAATTAAACTATCAGTGACTACTACTTATAATCCTGAAGGAAATACAAAAAGTGAACGTAGTCACCCACCGATTGTGAAAGCAATAGTTAAAGCTTGTAATGGGAAGGTTAGAGAATGGTCACGACTTTTTTCATTTGCATTATGGGCTGATTGAACAACTCATAGCTCAATAAGGGGATATATGCCTATTGAGCTTATGATAGGTCAAAAACCAATTATGCCAATTGAAGAAAAAGTAACTACTTGAAGTGTGCTACCATGGAAAGATGGATTGACAAGAGAAGAACTTCTAGCTATTAGAATTCAACAATTAGAGCAAAGATTGGAAGATGTGTAAATAACATTAGGAAGGTTAAAAAGAGCGAGGTTACAAAAGAAGGCTCGATTTGATAAGCAGCATCGATTGAGGCCTAAAATAATTGAAGAAGGTGATTGGATTTTGGTCTATGATAGTAGCTTAGACAATCAACATAGTATTTTAAGAAAGTTTTTTAAATGATGGTTTGAACCGTATGTGGTAACAATTGTTCATGATAATACAACTTACTCATTATGAGAGTTAGATGGAATAAGGTTAAAAATACCAATTGTAGGGAAGCGAGTAAAAATATTTAAACAAAGATACACAGAAATAAATATAGAAGACCTTGGTGAAGACATAGATATTCCTCACCAGAAAGATGAATTTGATATAGATAGCAAAAATGATGAAGAGGATTTGGACGAAGACTTGAAGAACGTATTATAAATCAAACAACAACTGGATTATTTGGTGCATACCAGAGGATGCACAGTTTCACAGGGGGTGGATATCGTGTTGTAACACGATTATATGGTGAAAATATAAAAGAAAAGGATATTATTAATATTTAGTCATCTTGGATGTTAAAAACAGTGGCCAATTCTAGTATAAATATTCAGGGTTAGTTACTATCATCCCACCGACGTCATCGAATCAAGTACCTTCCGTGCTAACGAGACAAGCAGGATCATTTTTCAACCCTACATGGAATAAGCCTAGTAGGTATATACCAATGGAGACACCCAATATGTATGATGGGGGTACAGGAAGACCACTTTGTCGTTTCCATTGCAGACAAGTTGGTCATTATGCCAATGAATGTTCCAATTCCAAAGCCATTGATGATGATGCACCAGTATGTAGGAATTACAAGCAGTTGAGGCATACTTATCAGCAATGTAATGCTTTGTCTAATTTCAATAAACGGGATCAACAAATCCAATGTCAAGGAAAAATTGAGGAGATAAATCAAGGTCTTCAAGATTCTTTGGTAAATCGGATGGAATGAGTCCGAGCCGTTCTTACCAAGAGTCGAAAAAAAGAGAAAATGACCAATTCAATATTTGGATGAGTCTAATGTGAAGGCCCAATTTGATCCAATTACGGAGACATCCAATCCAGGTCCTGATATAGACGTCTTACCCAATATGAGACCTGGCTTGGTTAAGCAATCCAATGAGGTCTCGAATACGAAGGCTTTGGTTCTATTTCAAGCTGTTCCATTCTCTATGCCATTTCGGGAGAAACATCTTTTCCATGGAAAGATCCTCTTAGAGACACGAATTCCAGAGAAGTGCTGTCGGTTGTTCCAATTTGGATTCTAGGGCAGGAGAAAATGGGACCACATGGAGTCAAAAAGGAAGGAGAGGATAAGAAAAGGAGCATTCGGAGATCGAGATTTTGGAGTTGGAGAGCTAGCTTCAAGCTCCTTCGAAAGGTGTAGAATTGGATTTCATAGGATTTGAGAGGATTTTTACAATCGTTGCTAAAAGTTAGTGTTTGTATTGGTGATTTGGATTTTTTTTTTGCAATAAAGTTAAGGCTAGTACTCCTGACTGTTTTGTGAAATTGGAGAAACTTCTGCAGTTGAAATTTAGGAGTGTCTAGAGGGTTGAGTATGCCGAGTGCATGCAAAAGTTTGTGTTAATCTGACAGAACAGATAGAGGATATTTGACCATTAGTGTAAAGAGGTATTGGGAGTTAGCAAATTGGGGTTGTTTAGGATTTCTATAATATCGCGAGATCTACCAGCTGAAATAAGGTGACTTTTAGCATGGTAAGTCGAGGACTTCTAGACGGTGGTCAAGATACATCAATGTGGATTTACGGCATTTTTTTGCAACCTGTAAGTTAGATTGGATTGAAACTTCTTGAGCATTTAGAAGGCTTGCAAAGACACTAGTGGTAGAAGTTTACAACAATCGAACAGTCAGATTGAGAATTACAGCTTACCAAAGCTTACTTTTTAGGATTAGGATTAAAAATAAAATAAAATAAAAATAAAAATAAAAATAAAAATAAAATAAAATAAAATAAAATAAAATATAAAATATAAAATAACAAATAACAAAAGACTTTGTACTTATAATATCTTGAAGTTATTAAAAATAGTGCTTCTAAATACTTTGTATTGAGATTAAGCTTTTATATTGAAATCCAAAATAGTTATATTTAGATGGTTGAAATCCATTAGCCTACATAGATACTTGTAAAATATTGTTTTATCTTCCACAATCAGATGCTCGGTGTGTTCTCAAGCAAGATAGTACGTAATATGAGAGCGCGGTGTGTTGTTCCAATTTCGACTCCAAGGTCGAAGATTAGGGGACCTCACGAAGTTAAATAAAAAGAGAGGAAAAAGAAGAGGGCATTCGGAGATCGGGATTTCGGGATCGGAGAGCTAGCTTCAAGTTCCTTCGAAAGGTAGAAGACTTGGTTTTCATAGGATTTGGTAGGACTTTGCAATCATTGTTCAAAGTTAGTATATGTATTGGTGATTTTAATTTTTTGCAATATAATTAAGGCTAGTACTCTTGATTGTTTTGTTGAATTGGAGAAACATCTGCAATTGAAATTTTAGAGATGTCTAGATGATTGAGTATGCCAAGTGTATGCAAAAATTTGTATTAATCTAATGGGAAGGATAGAGGATATTTGATCATTAGTATAAAGAGGTATCAAAAGTCAGCATATTGGAGTTGTTTAAGGTTTCTATAATACTTGGAGATCTATCAGCTGAAATAAGGTGAATTTTGACGTGGTAAGTCGAGGACTTAAAAGCGGAGCTCTACACAAAGTTGAATGGGAATTAATGGTTGAAGAAGAAAAAATTGCAATTCAAAGTTCGTCATCAACTTTCTAGACGATGGTCAAGGGACATCAGTGTGGATTTATGGCATTTTCTTGTAATCCGTAAGTTGGATTAGATTGAAACTTCTTAAGCATTTAGAAGACTTGCAAAGACACTAGAAGTACAAGTTTTATAATAATCAGATAGTCAAATTGAGAATTACAGCTTGCCGAAGCTCGCTATCTAGGATTAGGGTTTAAAAATTAAAAATTAAAAAAATAAAAAAATAAAAAAATAAAATTAAATTAAAATAATACTATTAAAAATAAAATAAAATAAAACTAACAAATAATAAAAGAATTTGAGCTTATAATATCTTAAAATTATTAAAAATAGTATTTCTAAGTACTTTATATTAGGATTAAGCTCTTACATTGAAATTTGAAATAGTTTGTATTTAGATGGTTGAAATCCACTAGACTACTTCGATACTTGTAAAATATCATTTTATCTTCTTTAGCCAGATGCCCAATGCATTCTCAAGCAAGATAGCACGTAATGCGACACCGTAATGAAATCCATTGAAACAGAAGACCATGGTTGTTCTAGAATGGATAATGGCTGAAGAAGTCCGTAAGATCGATGACGAGGAGTTTTTGATCTTGAGGAAACATCACAAGATTGTACAAATTCTTTGACTGCTTTCCACATTTGGAGCCCCCAAAAGTCCTTGGATATTAGTTCCAAAGTTTTATTTTATCCAAAATGTCCTACTGTAGGAAAGTCATGACGAGCTAAAAACTCCTAAAAACTCCTAAAAAATATCATTCATTAGATGTTAGAATACTGCTGGTGTATTTGTAAGTCCAAAAGGTATGACGTTGTATTCAAAATGTCCATATATCACGGACATACTCATGTAAGCTAGTAATTACATATATAAATAAGTAGAAGTAAGTAAAAGTAGATAAAAATAACTTAATTCTATAGTATTTGATATAGAAGCTTCCTAGAAGCTTTATAAACACTGTTTTGACTTCATAGGTATCTTTAATTGATTTTTTGGATTAGAAACGTGGTTAACAAGTTGGCCATGTGCCACACATGTTGTTAGCTTGATAACCAAGCTAATTATGTGGCCCACACATAGAAAAACTTGTCTTGTAAGTCAAAGCAAGTGTCCTACAAAGTCAACACATATTGGAGGTCTTATAGAATGTTGCCACGTAGCCCCTAGTTAGATAGTATATATAGAGACAAGAGTGAAGCCTTCTTCACTATTATCAACTCTTTTCTTATTTCCAGTCTAGTTTCAAGAGTTGTCATGTTTTCTAGTCTTTGACAATAGCCATTCTAGTTCAATATATTATCACTTTAGAGTAATTTCTAATTATTTTTGAGTGATACAAGAGTGTATTGAGATTATCTTTTTTTGGAGTTCATGCCCTTGATAGTTTGACAAGAGTGCTAACATATTATTTCTGTCTTGTTCTAGACGTGAGTGGATTACCTCACTTGTATTATTATATTTTGAAGGTTGTGGACTACCCACCTTTAAACAAAAAAGCTTATTTTCTAATATTTATCTTTTCTTTAAAGAGAGTGGATTACCCCTCTTTGTGGAATTTGTTTTTAGAGGTTGCAGATTATTCTCCTCTTATTTAACTTTTGAATTCGTTTGAGTTGTCTATAGAAGGAAAAATCATAGATGCTACACTTGGTAGAAGTAAAAATAGATTTGTAACTATTATAGATCTTCATGAGCTTGTCAACATTCTTAGGACCAAAATTTCACACATCACCAACACCAACCATGGAAGCACTATTCCTACTACTATGCCAACAAGTTGTGCGGTTGAAGGAAACAAGTCGATTAGCCTCATAACCAAATTTTGGGAGTTTTGCTTCTACAAGCTTAAGGGAGGCAAGTATTAGTATGCCTGAAAATTTTGACTGAACAAGATCAAGATTTTGAGGGTTTTTGCAAAAAGTTAAACTCTACTCAAGGTTGCATCCTTTTCAATACCCTGATGGATTTATTAAGTTTGATTCATAGGTGCACTTCTATCTGGAAGTGCTCTCTTTTGATTCGCACCTTTGATGGAAAAAGATTCACGACTATTCTATGATTTGAACTCATTCTTAGAAGTATTTACGACTACATTTGGAGAAAGTGATCAAAAAAGGGTAGCAGAGACCAAGCTTGTATCACTATGACAATGATTACGTTCAACCACCACGTATGCTGTTGAATTCCAAAGTCTTGCTTGTGATGTGGACTGGAATGATAAAACCCTTATCAATCAATTTCACTATGGATTAAAGGATAATGTCAAAGATTTTTTTATTGATAATATCAAAAATAGATTTTGTAGAATAATTCATTGTTCAAGCTATTGCATGTGATAATTATTTATTTGAAAGACGTCAAGAACAAAGATATGGCTGGAGAAGAACAAGTCAAGTCATGGCAACACCTTCTAAGTTTTTGGAAACTTTTTCACCAAGGCTAGAGTCAATGCAAATTAATACGGTATGTTTTAAATCCCTCATAGAGTAGGAAAAGTCTCGATGACGTCAAGAGGGCTTATGTCTATATTGCGGAGAAGCTAAACATACTACTCAACATTGTCCAAGGAAGCAACGCAATCAAAAAATGAGGAGTACAATTGCAAAAGAAGAAAATGTGTTAGATAATGAGTTCCTCCAGCTACAATAGGGACCGTGCAGTTGGAATCATGTGCAACACCTAATCAAGGTCCTATTCTCTCCTCAGATCCTTCATCTTGTTTTACAATAGATGTGTGTTTAGGATCCAAAAATCATAAAGTCTTTACATTATTAGATTCAAGAGCCTCAGCTTATTTCATAGACGAAGACTTTGTCAAAAAATAAGAAATATCGTTAGTCAAGAAAATCAAACCCGTACATGTGTAATTAAAGATCATAATAGTGTAATAATATTTAATGTGATACGATCTCCTTTGAATCTAGTCATTTTAGGACTATCTTGATTAGAAAAATACAACCCTTAGATAGATTGGATTTTTCATAACCTTAACTTTCATAGTAGTTTATTTCAAAATTCTATTAATCAAGAAGAAATACATAAGTCTAGTGCATCTAAGTCCTTACTAGTATGGGCAAGAGCTTTCATGCATGCAACCAAAGAAGGATCATCTTTTGCTATATATGCCATGCCCATTTTAGATAGTGAAAAGACGTCAAGTGGTATTCCTAGTCAATATCAAGAATTCTAAGATGTTTTTGAGAAGAAGAATGTAGATATTCTTCCAAAACATCGACCTTATGATTGTTCAATTGATCTTCAAGAAGGAGCTCAACTGCCATTTGGACCAATCTATAGCTTATCACAAAATGAGTTGGCTGCACTAAAAGAGTATATTGACGAAAACTTGGCTAAAACTTCATACGCCATTCAAAATCTCCAGCAAGAGCGCCGATCTTATTTGTGAAGAAAAACGATGGATCTCTACGGATGTGCGTAGACTATCAAGGCCTTAACAAGATCACCATCAAAAATAGGTATCCTTCACCTTTCATTTCAAGACTTTTTAATCAACTCAATCAAACAAAGATCTACACAAAAAAAATAGATCTACGAGGAGCATACAACTTGGTCCGCATCAAAGAAAGAAATGAATGGAAGACCTCTTTTCGAATGAGGTATGGACAATTTGAATATAATGTCATGCCTTTTAAACTCACAAACGCACCAGCTGATGTTTTTTGTGAGTTTTTAGATAATTTTGTCATTTATTATTTAGACGACATTCTAATCTACTCTAAGAATATAAAAGAACATGAACTCTATGTTCGTTGTGTATTACAAAAACTAAGAGATGCAAGATTATATGCCAAGTTGGAGAAGTGTGTATTCTACACTACTCAAGTTGACTTTTTACCATACATCATTTCCAAGGAAGGCCTGATGATAGATTCTAAGAAGGTCTAAACTATCATAGATTGGATGATTCCAAGAACAGTATGAGATGTGTAATACTTTTTGGGCTTTACAAATTACTATCGAATCTTCATCAAGAACTTTTCTTAAGTTATAGCTCCTTTTATGCATTTGACTTATAAAGACAAATTTGAGTAGAGTAAAGAAGCTGAAGTAGTGTTTGATGCTTTAAAGAAGGAATTTACTTCTGCACCAATCTTATATCACGTCAACTTCTCCAAGGCATTTTTTATGGAAACACATGCCTCAGACTTTGCCTTAGGTGTTGTTTTGTCACAAATGGGAGCAAATGACAAGCTCCATCCAGTAGCTTTCCATTCTAAGAAATTTTTAGCAGTTAAGATTAATTATGAAATCCATAATAAAGAGCTTCTTACAATTGTGGATTCATTTGAAAAATGACATCATTATCTAGAAGGCACCTTAAGTCCAATCACTGTGTACATGGATCATAAGAACCTCAAGTATTTCATGTCAGCATGCATATTAAATCATCATCAAGCTCATTGAAGCATGTTTTTATCAAGATTTGAGTTCATCATCACTTATCGACTAAAAAAATAATAAGGTTTGTCTGATGCCTTGTCTAGACATTCTTATCTTGCGCCAAAAGAAAGAGATGCAGCTTTTGAGCAATAAAGAATGGTTCTCTTGAAGCTGGAACCATTTCATCTTCGAGCAATAAAATCAATATTGACTATTGATTTAACTTTTTTTAAGCAAGTCCAGTTAAGTATGTCTTCAGACCTGTTTGTTCATGATATCAAGGATAATTCTTCTAAATCTCATGATCCCTTTAAATTCGAGTTCAAGAACAACCTACTCTATTTCAAAGGATGCCTACATATTCTAAAAGGAGAAGCACATTTACGTATTCTTCAAGTTCATCACAACTTCCCAACAGCAGGACATTTTGGATATAATAAGACTTTGGAGCTGATATCTAAGGATTTTTGGTGGCCTCAATTGTCGAAGACAGTCAAAGATTTTGTACAATCAAGTGATGTTTGCTCAAGATCAAAAACTCCTCGTCATCGACCTTTCAGACTTCTTCAGCTATCATCCATTCTAGAACAACCATGGTCTTCTGTTTCTATGAACTTCATCACAGATCTTCTAAGCTCAGGTTCTTATGACTTTATATTTGTGATAGTAGATCGCTTCACCAAGAAAGTACATTTTGTGCCATATACAAAATCCATCACGGGTAAAGAAATAGCTTAGCTTTTTATTAACAATATTCATTGCTATCATGGGTTACCAAAGGATATTATATCGGATAGAGGAACTCAATTTGTATCAAGATTTTGGAGAACCCTTTTTAAGATTTTACAAGTAGATATAAAACTATCTTTGGCTTTTCATCCTCAAACTGACGGACAAACAGAGTGCATAAACCAAGTCTTGGAACAATACTTAAGATGTACCATTAACTATCAATAAGATGATTGGACAACTCTTATGCCATTGGCAAAGTTTGCTTATAATAATACGGTGCATTTTTCTACACAATAAACACCTTTCTTTGCCAATTGTGGTTATTATCTACAACTTGATATGTTTGATTTCTCAAAAGTTGATATATCTGTGGTAAAAGATATAGCAAATCGATTGTTAGAGTTACATGCAATAATGAAGGTGCAATTAAAAGAAGCTCAAGAACGACAAAAGATAAATATGGATGTCTATCAAAAGGAACAACCACCATTCCTCATGGGCGATAAGGTATGGTTACTTTGTCATAATATCAAGACCACTCGTCCTTGTGACAAATTGGACTATTGAAAGCTTGGACCATTTTCTATTTTTACATAAATCAATCTACTTGCATATCATTTACATCTACTGAAGTCAATAAAAATCCATCCAATATTCCACATGTCTCTTCTTGAACCATATAAGACAATGGACATACCAAAAAGAAGACAAGTTCTACCTCTTCTTATAGAAGTGGACAAAAATGAAGAGTTTGAAGTGGAAGAAGTCTTAGATTTAAAGCAGCACCAAAATAAATTGAAAAATCTTATCCATTAGCGCAGATATGATATTAGTGAACGCATATGAGAGCCAATAAAGAATCTTGTAAATACAGCAAAGGCGGTGGAGGCTTTTCATCAATAACATCTATTATCATGGATACAGAAATACAAACTCGAGATCTAACAAGAAGTTCAAAAAGAACTGGCAAGAACTAGATTAATCAGATGAATACAAGAACAACACCAAAGAGGTGAGCTAGAGCTCCAAGAGATGTATTGTCGAGATTGAAGAACTCTTCAGCCTCGATTCTAATATATAATCCTATTTAGGAAGCTTCTCAAGCAACTTCTACCAACTAGGAAGCTTTTAGAAGGTTCCAGAGACTTGCTTCTGGAAGATTCTAGAAACTTATTTCTAGAAGGTTCTAAAGACTATGTTCCTAACATCTTCTACTAACTAAGAAGCTTTTAGAAGGTTTCAGAGACTTGCTTCTAGAAGGTTCTAGAAACTTGTCTCTAGAAGGTTCTAAGGACTATGTCCCTAACACCATCCCCTTCTTTAGCTTCGAGGTCTCTGAGAAGCAATGTTGTTGTTAATCAATACCAATGCAAGAAAATGAAGATCTGTCGTATGATGTCTCCTATAAACTCCAATTGTTGTTTATGGGACAAGTGGTTCATCGGCCCTTGAAGCCAACAGTAGTGGCCCACTCGTTCAACTTCTGACCAAGCATGAACTTCTGTATCCTCATTGTGAAATTGTCCTGCAAACATGCCTTTTGGCTGACCATCGTAAGCAAGCTCGGACTCAAATACAATCACCATTGATCGGTTACTCGGTATCCTCCATTGTCATCGTGGTGTAGGCGGTTCTTCATCTCGGGGTCGCCTTCGTGAGTTAGCCGGTTGAGATAATCTGACTGGCATAGTATCTATCTCTTGGCTATCCATATCAGAAGACCAAACTATGGCTACTCAAAAAATTCTATTTTATCTTAGAGAAAATAACTACATCAACTACGAATTTTAGTTGTGCTCTCTCCCTTTCTTATATTCTTGGGTGAGCAAGCTTTAGAAAGAAGCTATCGCCGAACCGGCTTAGGTTTATGAGGATGTTGTTGATGAAACTCTTGTACATTTTGTGGCACATTGGCGAGATATTCAATTGGCTCCCACGTTCACTCATTAATGTCGTAGCCGCACCAATGAACAAGATACTCCAACTTGCCCCACCTTTGCCGTGAATCCAACACCTTTTCAACCTCGTATTCCTCGTGATTCTCGATCTCAATACTAGGTGGCGGACATTAAACTCTTCCAAGAAAAGACAACTCTCGATAAGGCTCCAATTGAGAAATATGAAAGATTGGATGTACCTTCATAGAAGCTGGTAATTCCAGACGGTATGCCACTAGATTGATTTGCTTTTCAATGATAAATGGTCACAATCTTTGATAGTCCAATTTATCACATGGTCGCTTGGTCTTGATATTCCGTCGAAGAAGCCATGCTTTATCTCGAATTTTAAAGTAGGTGCTTGATTTCGAAATCTATCTATAGATGTCTTGTAGGATTCTTGAGCAGATTGTAATTGAAGCTTCAACATATTTTGAAGCTTTGATAGTTGTTTCGCAAATCCTTCAGCTGCTGGATTGTTATTTGTTGACGGACTCAATAAATCAAGCTTCGGATGATACCCATAGTTGAAAAAGAATGGTGTGTATTGAGTCGACGCATAGAGGGTGTTGTTATATGCAAACTCGACTAGCGGTAGATATATGGTCCAATCGTCTTGCTGATAGTTGATGCTGTATCGTAAGTATTGTTCCAAGACTTGGTTCACCCATTCTGTTTGGCCATCAGTTTGATGATGAAAAGCCAAAGAAAGCTTGATATCTACCTTCGGTATCTCAAAGAGAGATCTCCAAAACTTTGATACAAACTAGGTTCTTCAATCTGATACGATATCATCTGGTAGTCTATGATATCGATACACATTATCGAGAAAGAGCCTTGCTGTGACTTCACTAGATGATGTCTTCTTACAAGGGACAAAAAGCGCCATCATTATAAGCCGATCTACTATGACAAAGATGCTGTCAAATGAGTTCGATGATGCCAAGTCCATGATGAAGTCTATGGAAATTGAAGACCATGGTCAACGTGAAATCGGCAATGGCTGTAGGAGTCCATAAGAGCGATGCCGAGGATTCTTGGATCTTGAACAGATGTTGCAGGAGAGGACAAAATCTTTCACATCCTTCCACATTTGGGGCCACCAAAAATCTCGAGAAATAAGCTCCAAGGTCTTGTTGAATCCAAAATATCCTGCAGCTGGAAAATCATGGTGAGATTGAAGAATTCGGAGTCGTGCTTGTCCTTTTGGGATATATAAGCACTCCTCAAAGTATAAAAGATCTTCCTCCACCTTGAATTTGTCGTCATTGGAACGCTGCTTAATATCAATGGCTACTGAATCTTCAATGGTCACGGCACGTACCTGATTCAGGAAGTCAACATCAATTGGTACAACAGTAGCACAAAGCTGAAATTACTCTAGCTTCAACAATGTCGTACATTGTTGATCAAACGCTGCTTCTCTAGCCTTTAGTATAAGATACGATCTCCTCGATAAGGCATCAAATAGTCCTTATTGCTTTCCAGGTCAATAAGTGATAACAAAATCGAACGTAGATAGCAACATACTCCACCGAGCTTGATGTCGATTTAGGACTCGAGTTGACATGAAATACTCCAAATTCTTGTGATCTGTGTATATGTTCACTGGGTGTGCAGCTCCTTCAAGAAAGTGATGCCATTCTTGAAAAGAATCCACTATAGCAAGAAGTTCTTTATCGTGAATCTCATAATTGATTTCAGTAGCAAAGAACTTTCGAGAATAGAATGCAACCGGATGGAGCTTCTTGTCTTCTCTCATTTGTGAAAGTACAGCTGCCAAAGCAAAATCCGAAGCATCAGTTTCTAAATAAAAGGCCTTTGTAAAGTTTGGATGTGCCAAGATTGGAGCCGTAATAAATGTGGTCTTTAGGTCTTGAAACGACTTCTTCGCTAGAGGTCCCCATTCCAGCTTATCCTTGCATATCAACCAAGTGAGAGGAGCAGCAACTTGAGAGTAATTCTTGATGAAGATCCGATAGAAGTTGGCAAAACCAAGAAAGTATTGTACGTCTCTAACCGTCTTTGGAACCTCTAAGCACACGATTGCTTCTACTTTCTTAGGGTCCATCTTCAAGCCTTCCGTAGTTGTAATGAACCCCAAAAACTCCATCTCTATTTGGTAAAATAAATACTTCTCCAACTTGGCATATAGTCCTCGCTGGCATAGTTTCTCCAAGATCAAACGAACGTGCTTTTCATGCTCTTTCTTATTTTTGGAGAATATCAAAATATCATCAAAATAGATGACAACAAAATCGTCAAGGTGCTCTCAAAAAATGTCATTCATCATATGTTAAAAGATTGCTGGAGTATTAATAAGACCAAAGGGCATGACATTATACTCAAAATGGCCATACCTTATACAAAACGCTGTCTTCCACCGATCTCCTTCTTTGATTCGTACGAGGTTGTAAGCTCCCCTTAGATCAATTTTTGTAAAGATCCTTCCACATCCAAGTTGTTCTAAGAGACCAAAAATCAAGGGTAATGAATAACGATTCTTCTTTGTTATCTTGTTGAGGCCTCGATAGTCCACGCACATCCACAACGAGCCATCTTTCTTCTTCACAAATAAGATGGGTGCTCCAGTTGAGAATTTTGAATGACAGATGAAGTTCTTGGCTAGATTCTTGTCGATGTACTTCCGCAACTCTGCCAACTCCATCTGCGATAGATTGTAGATTAGGCCAAAAGGCGGTTGTGCTCCTTCCTACAAGTCTATGGTGCAATCATATGGTCGGTGTTCTGGTAGCATGTCGGCATTTTTCTTTTGAAACACGTCTTTAAAATCCTTATATTGCTCCGGTATACTCGCTGTTGAGATCTTCTCTACGGTAGTTGGAGTCGCATAAATGATAAATGGTGTGCCTTCTTTGGACGATCTTATAAACGCTCTTGCTCCAATGAATAAGGATTTTTCTATTCAGGGTTTTCTACTAGGCTTGCTCTTCAGTGGTTTTGTGGGAAAGGTCATCTTCCGCAACCTCCAATCTATGGATGGGTTATGCTTTTCTAATTAGGAAAGACCAAGAATAACAGGATTTGATGGGATTCTAATAATATTGAGAATAATATGACAACTATGGCCCTTAAACGTCACTTCTATAGGTTCTGATTCATGGGTGACACTACCAGACAATAAAGGTCGCCCATCTATAACCTCAATGTGAACAGGTTTGGATTTTTGTACTAAAGGGATCTTATGACGCTTCGTAAATTCTTCGTCTAAGAAACAAGCAGATGCTCCTGAATCTAATAATGCTAAGATTCTAAGTTTCTGAGGGCCAATAAGCAAAGGGATTATAAAGCAAAGGTCAGGTTGAGCGGAAAGAAAGGAACTTGGTTGTTGTTGCGATATTTCACTATCCAGTTGCACGGTTCCTATTGTGGCTGGGCATCCTCGTTTTCTTGAATAAATACGCTTTTAGTCCTGACAATACGTCGATTTTACTTCTTGGGGCAGTTTCCAACTTTGTGGCCTTCTTCACCGCAATATAAGCATAGATCGCTTTTTTTCTTCTTGGGTAAGGGATTTGACACATACCACATCAATTTGCATGTCTTCTACCTCTGAATGTGAATTCACGCTGCTTGCCGACATAGTTGGGGCGTGGCGAATCATATGTTGTCTTGAACGTTGGTCTTGGTGGCATTGGAATAGGCGATTATCGCACTTCATAGCTTAGCTAATAGCTTCGTTGAGCGTTTGTGGATCAGAAAGAGTTAACAGCAAATCCTTCACATCATCCCTTAAACCCCAATAGAATTAACTCATCAACGCTTCTTCATTCCAATTGATGTTGCATGCTAATTGCCTGAAGTCCGATGCATAGACTTATGTAGAGCGCATCCCTTGTCATAGTGATCGGATCCTTATTGTAGCCCATCAAACCTTGTCGTGTTCACCAAATGCTTCCGTAAACGCCTCCAAAAAGGTTTCAAAGTTGTTTAGTATGGACGATTGTTTCTCAAACAAATGAACAAACCATAATAGAGCTTGCCCTGTAAGTAAGGTTCTAACAAGCCCAACATGCGATTCCTCCGTTGGATAGTGTTCGGGCTGTAAAATTATTATCAACTTGATTTGATTGACGAATCCTCAAAACTTGGAATGCGTACCATCGAACTTGTTCGAAAGGCTAAGTCGGGGCTCCTTATGTTGTAGAACCAACGGTGCTTGTCGAACCTGAGGCAAAGTTGCTTCTCCAAGTGCAAAAGTTTGAAGCTGGTGCAACCTAGATTGTGCCATCCCAGATGTTCCATCATTATGAAGCCTTGCCACGACTCTTTCAATCTCTACAGTTCTTTGCGATAACGTAGCGAGGGCATTCATGATAGCATGCAACTTGGACTCCGAACTTTCCGTCATACTAATGTCTTGGCCTCCGGCCATTCTAAGAGAAGAACAGAAATGACTCTACAAGAAGACAATATTGGTTTAGAGGAGAGTACTCTGCAACCTCTAAAATGTCTTAAGAGCTTCAAGAAAAGGAGTAATCCACTCTCTCCAAGAAGAATAAAACTCTAATATTGTAACAAAAGAAATATCAGTTTAGAAGAGGATAATTCGCAACTTCTAAAATGCTAGTACACTTCCAAGCAGAGGGATAATCCGCACTCTAACGAGGAAGAAACTAACTCTGATATTTGAGGTGAGTGAAGTCTCGACAAACTGTCACGGACACAAAAATACAAACTCGAGATCTAACAAGAAGTTCAAGAAGAACTGACAAGAGTTAAATTAATCAGATGAATACAAGAATAATAACAAAGAGGTGAGCTAGAGCTCCAAGAGATGTGTTGTCGAGATTGAAGAACTCTTCAGCCTTGATTCCAATATATACTCCTATTTAGAAAGATTCTCAAGCAACTTCTACCAACTAGGAAGCTTCTAAAAGGTTCCAAAGACTTGCTTCTAGAAGGTTCTAAGGACTATGTCCCTAACATCTTCTACCAACTAAGAAGCTTCTAGAAGGTTCCAGAGACTTGTTTCTAGAAGGTTCTAGAAACTTGTCTCTAGAAGGTTCTAAGGACTATGTTCCTAACATCTATCAAAACCAAGATAAAAATCTTTTTTATAAAAGAAACAAGATCTAGACAAGATAACATTTTATTTTCAATCCTTCTTTGTAACTTCTTTGTAGTTGTAACGCTAAGGAGATGAAGAACCAATAACCAGTGGATTCGACTTAAGAGCCTTCATTTGCTGACCTGTCGGACAAGACATTACGATTGTCACAACCTTCAAGTCGATGTAATCGAGATGAAGAACTTCAAGAATAACATGTTCTTCCTCGAATAGATGGTGAGATACAACACATTTGGTACCATGACCTTGGAAGGAACTCTCGATGTTTGGTGATTTTACTAGAGGTAGGAACAACTCCTGATGGTGTTCCAAATGTTTTATTTGAAGGAAGTTATGAAGGCCTCAACAATGATCAAATAACTAGGTGGTCTTCCTATCTTGATATGGGACACTACCGATAGTTGAGAGGCTTTATCAATCATCTTTAAAGAAAATAAAGATCAGAGTATGTGGCAAATATAATTTGTCATATCATAGATTTCTTCAACATATGATAACCGCTCTTTGTGGAAGTCATCCTTAGAAGGAAGTGTAATGTCATGGACATACTCATGTAAGCTAGTAATTACATATATAAATAAGTAGAAGTAAGTAAAAGTAGATAAAAGTAACTTGATTTTATAGTATTTGATATAGAAGTTTCCTAGAAGCTTCATAGACACTGCTTTGATTTCATAGGTATCTTTAATTGACTTTTTGGATTAGAAACGTGGTCAACAAGTTGACCATGTGCCACACATGTTGTTAGCTTTAAGACGAAGCTAACTGTGTGGCCCACACATAGAAAAACTTACCTTGTAAGTCAAGGCAAGTGTCCTATAAATTCAGCACATATTGAAGGTCTTATAGAATGTCGCCACGTAGCCCTTAGTTAGATAGTATATATAGAGACAAGAGTGAAGCCTTTTTCACTCTAGTCAACTCCTTTCTTATTTCCAGTCTAGTTTCAAAAGTCATCATATTTTCTAATCTTTGGCAATAGCCATTCTAGTTCAATATATTATCAGCTTTGAATGATTTCTAAGTATTTTCAAGTGACACAAGAGTGTATTGAGATTATCTTTTTATGGAGTTCATGTCCTTGATACCATACCTTGTTCAAAACGTAGTCTTCCATTCATGTCCTTCTTTGATGTGTACTAGATTGTATGCTTCTCGAAGATCTATTTTTGTATAGATCTTAGCTTGATTCAACTGATCAAAGAGTCCAGATATCAAAGGTAGCGGGTACCTATTTTTTATAATGATTTTATTCAGTCTTCTATAATCAATACACATCCACAATGATCCATCTTTTATCTTCACAAATAGAATTGGAGCTCATGCTAGAAATTTGGAATGGCGTATGAAGTTCTTGGCCAGTTTTTCTTCAATATACTCCTTGAATTCAGCCAACTCATTTTGAAATAAATTGTAGATTGATCCAAATGGCGGTTGTACTCCTTCTTGAAGGTCAATTGAGCAGTTATAGGAATAATATTTTAGAAGAGTATCCACATTTTTCTTCTCAAATACATCTTCAAAATCTTAATATTGGCTTGAAATGCCACTTGAAGTCTTTCCACCAATAAAAACAAGTGTAGCATAAATGACACAAAGTGATCCTTCTTTTATAGCATGCAAGAAAGCTCTTACACCTGCAAATATAGGTTTAATTATACTAGACTTATGACTTTCTATTTGATTAACTATGCTCTTTGTTATACTTTCATAAAAATCAAGACTACAAAAAGTCTAATCTATTTTAAGATTATATTTTCCTATCCATGATAAATCTAAAATGACTGGATTAAAAGAAGATGTAATCATATTAAATATTACAAAGCTACTATGACCATTAGTTGCTACTTCTATAAGAAGGGTTTTATGAGTAACACCTCCTGAAGACAACGAATGACCATCTATGACTTCTACATGAACAATTTTAGTTTTCTTCACTAAAAATATACTAGATCTTTTAGTAAATTCTTCATCTAAGAAACATGCTGAGGCTCTTGAATTTAATAAGTTAGAGGTTTTGTGATATTTAGGTCCTAGAATAATATTTATCATAAAACATGGAGAGGATTCTGAGGAGAAGATAGGACCTTTATTAGGCGTTGTACAAGGTTCTAGCTGCACAATCTCTATTGTAGCTGGACAAATTCGTTTTTTGACATGCTATTTTTTTTAATTGCCGTACTCCTCATTTTATAGTTGCGTCACTTCTTTGGGCACTGTTGAGTAATGAGCTTAGGTTTTCCACAATATAAGCACAATCCTTCCTGACAACAATGACTCTTTTCTTGCTCAATAAGAGGTTTGAAACAAACTGCATCAATTTACATATCCTCTACTTTCGAATGTATGTATTAAAGAGATGTTGGTGTTGCCATTGAATTATAGTAATGTTGAGGTCTAATTGTACAGTTCTCAGATCGAAATTCAAAAAGACGATTGTCGCACTTCAAAATAAAGACAATTGCTTGACTCAATGTTTGTGGATTAAGTAAGTTGAGCATTAATTTTTTTACTTCATATTGTAATCCGTAGAGAAATTGGCTAATAAATGCAACATCATTTCACTTAATATTAGTTACAAGTTGTCAAAATTGTAAAGTATACAACATTACTGATCAATTGTCTTATCGCAAAATACGGATCTTATTGGTTGCAACATGAATTGCATCATGTTTTCCATACATGGATCGAAACTCCGCTAAAAAAGCCTCTCAATTATCCAATATCGGATCTCATCATTTAAGAAAATTTAAAAACCACGATAATGTTGAACTTGAAAGAAGCATACCAATGAATCTAACTTGTGATTCTGGAGTTAGATAGCTTTGGGGCTGAAGTTCAATCACAAGTTGTACTTGATTGATAAATTTTCTAAACTTTGATCTGGTACCATCTAACTTCTCAGGTAGGATAATTTTTGGTTCTCTAATACTGGAAAGGCATTCTACTATAGGAAAAGGGACATGATTTGGTATAGATGTTGAAGCAACTCCAATAATTTCTATATCTTTACTTCTTGCCAATCTTATTGCTCCTTGTGGTGGTAAATTGAGTTGATGCATCGCAAGTATTAATTTCCTCAATTGCTCTTGCATTTGTGCCATTGTACTCTTCATTTCAGTAAGTTCTGCCATGATAATACTCAAAAAAGAGAAGATGTCTAATATTGCTCAAGACAAATAGAAGAGAGGACTTGAAAATAAAGAAAATACTAAGAACAATATCAGTTTAGAAGAAGATAATCCACAACTTCTAATATGCTTATGTCTTATCAAGAAAAAGGGATAAACCACTCTTAATCAAAATTAGACAAAGCTCTAATATTGTAAGTGCACTCTTCTCAATCTATCAAGGACAAGAACATGATGAAAAAAAATAAAGAAGTGAGACTTCTTTCAAAGAAAGATGACAAAATAGAAATAACTTGATATATATATTAAGAAAGAAATTAGAATGGCTATTGCCAAAAGCCAAGAAAACTAGAGACCCTTGAAACTAGACTAGATGCAAGGAAAGAATTGACAAGAGTGAAGAAGGCTTCACTCTTATCTCTATATATACTATCTAACTACAGGCTATGTGGCAATAATCTATAGAACCTCTAATATATGTTGACTTTGTAAGATACATGCCTTGACTTACAAGGCAAGTTTTTTTATGTGTGGACCACATAGTTAGCTTGGTCTTCAAGCTAACAACATGTGTAGGACATGGCCAACTTGTTGACCATGTTTCTAATCCAAAAAATCAATTAAAGACATCTATAAAGTCAAAGCAATGTATTTAAAGCTTCTAGTAAGCTTTTATAGCAGATATTATAGAATTAACTTACTTTTATCTACTTTTACTTACTTCTACCTATTTATATATGTAATCATTAGCTTACATGCATATGTCCATGACACTCTTTGCAATATGACCATGAACTGATAATCTATCTATCAAATCATCCTACTCAATAATTTATCAAATATTATTACCAACATTTTTTAAATCATCTCTATTAAATTTTTTCTTTTCAGTCTAATTCATTGCACTTGACCACAAAAAATTAGATTCTCTTTAATACTCAAGATTTATACTTAAATATTTTCTTGGATTTGTCTCCACCCAAAATGTTGATGCTTTATTACTTAAAATTGTATGCACTTTAAAAGCATCTCTTACAAATTCCCTCATTTTTTCTTTATCAAAATTTGTCTCTAATTTTTGTTCACTCTCTTTCAATTATATCATACCATCTTTAAAAAAAAAAAAAAAAAAAAAAATCCATTGTGTAGTGCCTCTAAAAAATCTTCACTCCTTCTTTAAATGATCTATACTATCACACCAGATGTACCTATCTACCATACCTTCCATTGGTCCTGATTTTTGTCTTGTTGGTATTCTTGATGTTTGGCCTTTTTCTTCAAGTTTTACAAATTTAATTTGTAAATCTTTCATTCCACATATGATTTTATTTATACTTATTTCTTCTTTCTTTGATATAGACATTGATGGTTGAGTCATAGATGTAGGATGAGTAGAAGGTATTTTTGCCTTAGATGCTTGCAATGATTTTTGAACACCCACCTTGTCCTTTCTTCTTTATCTTTTTGCAAGTAATCCTATTGCCTCTTCTACTTTCTTCCAATTTATTATTAATCCTTCTTCTTTTTTATCTTCAAGCAAAATTTCCAACTTATCTTATAATTCTTCATCATTTGCTTGAAGAAATAACTCCACTTTGCTTAGATCTAATAATTATCTTTCTCTTTTTGATAAAGATGAATATTTCCTTTCAAACTCCCTCAATAATTTTGTTGCTTGAAGATCCTTCTTAGGTCTTTGAATCCACTCAAAAAATAGCTTTTTTATAACTTTCTCATTGTCTTCTAAAAAATATTCATCTTTTAATGCTTGAGATAAATTTTTCCATGAACCTCCAAATTGTCCTATAATGGACTTCACATGACTTCTTATTTTTGATACAATAGCCAGTTCAAATAATTGAACCATCTCATTCTCTGAAACATGCTTCAATTCCATCTCCTTTACATAACATCTTCAATATTTTGTAATATTCTTCTCTTCAAATTGATAAATCTTATCCACAACCGTTTGTAATGCTTGGTTTGCCATACCATCTTTGCGATCTTTAATCTGTTGTTGTTGCATGAATAAAGCAAATGCTTCAAACATGCTTATAGAGTTGAGGTCAAAATATGTACTTTATCCTCCAATTGAAGCTCGACTTCCAACTCCACTTGAAGCACCATCAAAAACTTCTCCTACCATCCTCTTGCCTTCTTTCTCAATAATTCAAATAAATCAAGAAAAATTTCCAAATACCTTCTATTTCAAGCTTTTTACATTGGATTCACCAATATATGTCGTATTACGTGAGATTTTGCTTGAAAATGCACCAGGCATCTAGCTGTGGAAGATAAAAGAAAAATTTCAAAAACAAATCCTAACAACTCTAATAGATTCTTAAAAAAATTACAATTAAAGATTAATAAATATAATCAAATATCAAATCAAATTCAATCAAATTTCAAAAGAATTATGTAACAAGCACATAGTATTTTTAAAGAATCTTTAAAGAAATCATAAAGAAATAATATAGAATTAAAAAAATATATTAAAATAAAAATCTTAATAAAATTTTAAAATAGAAACCTTGATTAAATCTTAATCAAATCCTAATCAAATCCTAATCAAATCCTAACCAAATCTTAAATAAACTTTAGTAAAATCCTAATAAATCCTAATCAAATCCTAACCAAATCCTAAATAAATCCTAAACAAATTCTAAACAAATCCTAACAAATCCTAATCAAATCTTAAATAAATCCTAGTCAAATCTTAACAAATCTTAACTAAATCTTAAATAAATCTTAGTCAAATCCTAATCAAATTCTAAACAAATCTTAATCAAATCCTAACAAATCCTAACCAAATCCTAATCAAATTCTTATCAAATCCTAAACAAATCCTAACAACTCCTAATCAAATCTTAAATAAATCTTAGTCAAATCCTAAACAAATCCTAATCAAATTCTAGTCAAATCTTAGTCAAATCCTAAAAAATTCTAACCAAATCCTTATCATATCCTAACCAAATTCTAAAAAAATTCTAATCAAATCCTAATCAAATCCTAAAATATCCTAACCAAATCATAATCAAATCCTAACTAAATTCTAAATAAATTCAAATCTAATTCTAAAAAAACTCTAATAAAATCCTAAATAAATTCTTTTCAAATCCTAAATAAATCCTAATCAAATCGTAATCAAATCCTAAAAAAATCCTAACCAAATCTTAAACATATCCTAACCAAATCTTAAACATATCCTAACCAAATCCTAAATAGTCTAAGTAATTTCTATAGCAGATTTAAACCTCAATAACTAATGAATGAACCATTGATTTTAACTCAAATTTTTCATACCTCTTTACAATTAAATTGACTACAAGTAATTTTTTTTGAAGAAGTTCGAATTCACCAAAAAGAAGATCAACCCTAATATTTGCTCAGATGTTGATTGGTCTCCTTCTTCAATATGAATGTTGAATTTCAAGCATCAATATCTCCTAATCAAATAGTTCGATTGATCTCAAATTTCTCACATGTGTAGAAAAATAAGTCTATTACCTATATATATATATATATATATATATATATATAATTTTTATTCAAATCCAACTAATAGATTGCAAGAAATATAAGAAATCCTTACTAAACCTAAAACACTACTTCCTAATATTCCAATCCTTTTAAATCTCAATAACCTTTGATATAGCCCTTCGATCAAGTTCAAACTCATAGCATATATTAAACACAAATATACCCACAAACCTTCAAAATTTCATCTACAGATCTATTGCCAAACTTACAAAATTCTCCAAAAATTATCACCTACTTTATTTAACAAATCCAGAGTCATCCAAAATAAATCTTATTTTTGTAAAGCTCTTATAATACACATTCAAATCACACCAAATCAACACTTGAAGAAAACCTATTAAGTGAGTTTGCATATCCTATCTTCTAATTTCCAAAAAAAATCCTAGAATCATCATCGGATCTTAGTTTTGTGCCTCGAGATCTGATTTTGATCTTGGTTCACAAGTGGCTCTCTTTAGATATCAATATGTAATTTTTTTAGATAATTTTTACTAGTAACTATTCCTAACTTCTTTCAAAAGGTACTTATATTGTTTATTTTACTAATCTACCTTATTTTGCTCTAATTATGGTTCTACAATGTGAGTAGAAGCCTATTTTGTAAAAAGATAATATTAGCACCTTTAATTTTTCTAAGCTTTGACTATTATCTATTTTTTTAAGATAATTTGTTACAATAAATTTGAAATAATATCTTCAAAAATATGATATTTTTTTCATCTCTTCACCTATTAGCCATTTTACATCATGATAGCATTGACTTATCTAAAGCATTCTTTATAGAAGTAGATGCATCAGACTTTGCTTTGGGTGTTGTATTATCACAGATGAGAATAGATGATAAATTTCACCTAGTAGCTTTTCATTCTAGGAAATTTTTAACAATCAAGATTAATTATGACATCTATGACAAAGAGCTTCTTAAAATTATGGATTCTTCTCAAGAATGGCATCATTATCTAGAAATTGCTTCCAACCTAGTCACCGTATATATAAATGATAAGAATCTTGAGTATTTTATATCAAATCATGTTTTAAATGGTCACCATGCTCGTTGAAGCATGTCTTTGTCAAGATTTGAATTCAATATCACTTATCGACTAAGAAAACAATAGGGTTTGTCCGATGCCCTTTCTAGGCATTCTTATCTTGTTCCTAAAGAAGGAGATGTAACTTTTGATCAATAAAGAATAATTTTATTGAAACTAGAATAATTTCATCTTCAAGTAGTGAAATGAACATTGATTGTTGATTTAACTTTTTTCAAACAAATTCAATCAAATATATCCTTTGATCTTCTTATTCATGATATCAACAATACTTCTTCTAAGTCTCAATTTGAATTCAAGAACAACATACTTTATTTTGAAAGATGTCCACATGTGCTAGAAAGAGAAGTACGTTTACGTATTCTTCAAGCATGTCATAGCTTTTTAGCAGTAGCACATTTTAGATATAATAAGATTTTAGAACTAATATCTAAAGATTTTTGGTGGCCATAAATGTGAAAGGCTGTAAAAGAGTTTGTTCAATTGTATGACATTTGTTCAAGGTCAAAAACTCTTTGGCATCAATTTTTTGGACTTCTTCGACCATTACCTATTCCATAACAACTATAGTCTTCTATTACTATGGATTTTATTATGAATCTTTCAGTCTCAGGATCATAAGATTCTATATTTATCATAATAGATTATTTTACCAAAATGGCAGATTTTGTGCATTGCACAAAATGGATCATAAGTAAAGAAAATGCCAAGATTTTCTTTGATAATATCTATTGATATTATGGATTACCAAAAGATATTATATCAAACAGAGGGACTCTATTTGTATTAAGTTTTTGGAGAATACTTTTTAAGATTTTAAAGATAGACATAATATTTTTTTTGATCTTTCATCCTCAAACTAATGGATAAACAAAGTACATAAACCAAGTTTTGGAGCAATACTTAAGGTATACCATCAATTATCAAGAAGACAATTAAAAAACCTTCTTACCATTGGCAAAGTTTGCTTATAATAATACAATTCATTCTTCTATACAATAAACATCTTTCTTTCTCAATTATGGTTACCATCCATGACTTGATACTTTTGACTTTTCAAAAGTTGAAAATCCTATAGTAGAAGGTTTAGAAAATTGTTTGTTAGAGCTACATGCAACAATGAAGGTGGAATTAAAAGAAGCTCAAGAACTATAAAAGATTAACACGGATGCTTATTGAATTGAATACTCCAATTCAATATAGGTGATAAGATATGCTTACTTCATTGCAATATCAAGACTACTTATCCTTGTGATAAATTGTACTATCACAAGCTTGGACCTTTTCTTATTTGTAGACAAATCAATCTAGTTGCTTATTAATTATATCTATCAAAGGCATTGAAGATCGATCATGTCTTTTGTATATTTCTTCTTGAACCATACAAGTCTATGAACATATCAAGAAGAAAACAAGTTCGACTTCTTCCTATAGAACTGGAAAATAATCAAGAGTTTAAAATGGAAGAAGTTTTAAACTCAAGGCAGCGCTAAAATAAATTAGAATATCTTGTTCATTGGCACTGATATGATATTAATGAATATACATGGAAGCGAGTAAAGAATCTTGCAAATGCAAGAAAGATGATAGAGACTTTTTATTGATGTTATCTATCAAAATAAAGATAAAAAATAATAAGCCTTTGCTATGAAAGAAATAAGGTCTAAAAAAGATTGCATTCTACTTTCTATCTTTTTTTGTAGCTTCTATATATTTGTAATGTTAAAAAGATAGAAAATCATTAACCAATAGATTTAACTGAAGAGCTTTCATTTACAGACTTACCAAATGAAGCACTATGATTGTCACAACCTTTAAGATGAAAAAATTGAGATGAAGATCTTCAAAAATAACATTTATTTCTTCAATTAGATGGCAAAATACAACATATTTGGTATCATGACCTTGGAAGAGATTCTTGATGTTTGGTGATTTTATTAGCGGTAGGAATAACTCCTCGCGATGTTCTAAATGTTTTATTTAAAGGAAGTTACAAAGACTTCAACAACGATCAAATAAGAGGGTGATCTTTTCATCCTGATATGGGACACTTTCAATGACTGACAGATATCAAGGACAAGAACTCGATGAAAAAATAATCCAGACAAGTGAGCCTTCACTCAAAGAAAGATAACAAAATATAAATAAATAAGTATTATATTGAAAGAGAAACTAGAATGGCTATTGCCAAAAGACAAGAAAACTAGAGATCCTTGAAACTAGACTAGAAGCAAGAAAGGAGTTGACAGGAGTGAAGAAGCCTTCACTCTTGTCTCTATATATACTATCTAACTAGGGGCTATGTGGCAACGTTCTATAGGACCTCCAATATGTATTGACTTTATAGGACACATGCCTTGACTTACAAGGTAAGTTTTTCTATGTGTGGGCCATATAGTTAGCTTGATCTTCAAGCTAACAACATATATGGCACATAGCCAACTTGTTGACCACGTTTCTAATCCAAAAATTCAATTAAAGACACCTATGAAGTCAAAGCAGTGTCTATGAAGCTTCTAAGAAGCTTCCATATTAAATACTATAGAATTAACTTACTTTTACTTACTTTTACTTACTTCTACTTACTTGTATATGTAATTACTGGCTTATATGAGTATGTCCGTGACATTATCTCTACTTCTAGAGACGAGTTCTACGAGGAGCAATCATCATATGTTGAGAAAATCTATGATGCGATGAATTATATTTACCACATACTCTGATCTTTGTTCTCTTCGAAGATGATTGATAGGGCCTCTCAACCATCGGTAGTGTCCCATACCACGGCGGGAAGACCACCCAGTTATTTGATCATTGTTAAGGCCTTCGTAACTTCCTTCGAATAGAACATTTGGAACACCATCAGGAGTTGTTCCTACCTCTAGCAAAATCACCAAACATCGGGAGTCCCTTCCTAAATCATGATATCAAACGCGTTGTATCTCGCCATCTATTCGAGGAAGAACATGTCATTCTTGAAGATCTTCATCTCGATTGCATTGTCTTGAAGGTTGTGACAATCGTAATGTCTCATCCGGTAGGTTAGCAAATGAAGGCTCTTGAGTCAAATCCCCTAGTTGTTGGTTCTCCATCTCGTGAACGTCACAATTACAAAGAAGCTACGAACAAAGATTGAAAGTAGAATGTTATCTTACCTAGATATTATTTCTTTTATAAAGAAGATTTTTATCTTCATTTTGATGGATGTCGTTGATGAAAAGCCTCCACCGCCTTTGCTGCATTTGCAAGATTCTTTATTGGCTCCCATGTACGTTCACTAATACCATATCCATGCCAATGGACAAGATATTCTAATTTATTTCGGCGCCGCCTTGAATCTAAGACTTCTTCTACTTCAAACTCTTCATTATTGTCCACGTCTATAGGAGGAGGTAGAGCTTGTCGTCTTCTTGGTATGTCCACTGTCTTGTATGGTTCAAGAAGAGACACGTGGAATACTAGATGGATTTTCATTGACTCCGATAGATATAAATGATATGCAACTGGATTGATTTGTGCAGAAATAAAAAATGGTTCCAGCCTTCGATAGTCCAACTTGTCGCAAGGACGAGTGGTCTTGATATTGTGACGAAGTAGCCATACCTTATCACCCAAGAGGAATGGTGGTTGTTCCTTTCGATAGACATCCACATTGATCTTTTGTTGTTCTTGAGCCTCTTTTAACTACGACTTCATTGTTGCATGTAGCTTTGATAAATGAATTGCCAAATCTTTCGCAGCAGGATTATCAACTTTTGAAAAGTCAAAAGTATCAAGTCATGGATGATAACCATAATTAACAAAGAAAGGTGTTTGTTTTATAGAAGAATATACCGTATTATTGTAAGAAAACTTTGCTAATGACAAAAGAGTTGTCCAATCATCTTGTTGGTAGTTAATAGTACATCTTAAATATTGCTTCAAAACTTGATTAACATGCTCCGTTTGTCCATCAGTTTGAGGATGGAATGCCAAAGATAGTTTTATATCCACTTTTAGAATCTTGAAAAGAGTCCACCAAAATCTTGATACAAATTGAGTTTTCTTATCTGATATAATATCCTTGGGTAATCCATGATAGCGATAGATATTATCAAGAAAGAGTTAGTTGTTTCTTCCCATATGATAGATTTTGTACATGGTACAAAATGTGCCATCTTGGTAAAACGATCTACTATCACGAATATAGAATCATAAGAACCTCAGATTGGAAGATCCATGATAAAGTCCATAGAAACAGAAGACCATAGTTGTTCTGGAATGGATAATGGCTGAACAAGTCCAAAAGGTCAATGATGAGGAGTTTTTGATCTTGAGCAAACATCACATGATTGTACAAAATATTTGACTGCCTTCCACATTTGTCGCCACTAAAAATTCCTAGATATCAACCTCAAAGTCTTATTATATCCAAAATGTCCTACTGCTAGGAAGTCGTGACGAGCTTGAAGAACACGTAAACGTGCTTCTCCTTCTGGAACATATAGGCGTCCTTCGAAATAGAGTAGGTTGTTCTTGAATTCAAATTTAGAGGGATCATGAGATTTAGAAGAATTATTCTTGATATCATGAACAAGATGGTCTAAAGATATACTTAACTGGACTTGCTTAAGAAAAGTTAAATCAATAGTTAATGTTGATTTTATTGCTCAAAGATGAAATTGTTCTAGCTTCAAGAGAACCATTCTTTGTTGCTCAAAAGCTGCATCTCCTTCTTTTGGTACAAGATAAAAACATCTAGACAAGGCATCGGAAAAATCTTGTTGTTTTCCTAGCCGATAAGTGATGATGAACTGGAATCTTAATAAAGACATGCTCCAACGAGCTTGACGACGATTTAATACACGTGTTGACATAAAATATTCGAGGTTCTTGTGATCCGTATACACAGTAACTGGAATGGAAGTGCCTTCTAGATAATGACGCCATTCTTGAAAAGAATCCACAATTGCAAGAAGTTCTTTGTCGTGGATCTCATAATTGATTTCTGCTGCTGAGAATTTTTTTCAATGAAAGGCTACTGGATGAAGTTTGTCATCTGTTCCCATTTGTGATAAAATCGCACCTAGAGCAAAGTCTGATGCATCTGTTTCCATAAAGAATGCTTTGGAAAAATCAACACAATACAAAATTGGTGCAAAAACAAACGCTGTCTTCAAAGATTCAAAAGCAACTTCCGCTTCTTGATTCCATTGGAGTTTGTCTTTACAAGTCAAACGTGTAAGTGGAGCTACAACTCAAGAGAAGTCTTTGATGAAGATCCGATAGTAGTTGGCAAATTCTAAAAAACATTAGACATCTCTTATCATTTTTGGGATCTTCCAATCTATAATAGTTTAAACTTTCTTAGGATCCATCATAAGTCCATCATTTGAAATGATGTAACCTAAGAAATTGACTTGAGTAGTGTGGAATACATACTTTTCTATCTTGGCATAGACTCCTGCATCTCTTAATTTTTGTAATACATGACGAACATGAAGTTCATGTTCTTCTGGATTCTTAGAATAGATTAAGATGTCATCTAGATAACAGACCACAAAATCATCCAAAAACTCTCAAAAAAAATCATTCATTAAATGTTGAAAAGCTGCTGGTGCATTTATAAGTCCAAAAGGCATGATGTTGTATTCAAAATATCCATACCTAGTTCCAAACGTAGTCTTCCATTCATCTCTTTCTTTGATGCATACTAGATTGTATGCTCTCCGAAGATCTATGTAAAATTAGATCTTAGCTTGATTCAGGTGATTAAGAAGTTCAAATATTAAAGGTAGTGGATACATGTTCTTGATGGTAATCTTGTTGAATCCTCAATAATCAACACACATCCGCAATGATCCATCTTTTTTCTTCACAAATAGAATTGGAGCTCCTGCCAGAGATTTAGAATGGCATATGAAATTCTTGGCTAGATTTTCTTCAATATACTCCTTGAGTTTAGTCAACTCATTTTGTGATAAACTGTAGATTGGTCCGAACGGAAGTTGTACTCCTTCTTGAAGGTCAATAGAGCAATCATAGGGACGATGTTCCAGGAGTGTATCCACATTTTTTTTTTCAAATACATCTTGAAATTCTTGATATTGGCTTGGAATGCCACTTGAAGTCTTTTCACCAGTAGGAACAGGTGTGGCATAAATAATATAGGGTGATTCTTTCATAGCAGCATGCAAGAAAGCTTTTGTACCTATAAATACGGATTTAATTGAACTGGACTTATGACTCTCTACTCGATTAATTACATTGTTAGTTATACTTTTAGAAAAAGTAAGGATTCGGAAAATCCAATCTATTTGAAGGTTGTATTTTTCTAACCACGATAAATTTAAAATGACTGGATTAGAGGAAGATCTAATAATATTAAATACTACAAAACTATTATGACCATTGATTATTACTTCTATACGAAGGATTTCGTGAATAATATCTCCAAAAGATAATGGACGACCATCTATAACCTCTACGTGAACAGGTTTAGTTTTCTTTACTAAAGATATGTTATGTCTTTTAGTAAATTTTTCATCTAAAAAATACGCTGAGGCTCCCGAATCTAACAAGGCAGAGACTTTATAATGTTTAGGTCCTAAAATAATATTTAATATAAAACAAGGAGAGGGCTCTGAGGAGAAAATAGGACCTTTACTAGATGTTGTGCAAGGTTCCAGCCGCATGGTTCCTATTGTAGCTGGACAAACTCGTTTTCCAACATATTGTCTTCTTTCACAGCCATACTCCTCATTTTGTGATAGCATCATTTCTTTGGACAATATTGAGCAGTGTGCTTTGATTCTCCATAATATAAACATAATCCTTCTTGATGACGACGAGTCTTTTCTTGCTCAGTAAGAGGTTTGAAATGTACTACATCAATTTGCATATCCTCTACTTCCGAATGTATGAGTTGAAGAGGTGTTGGTGTTGCCATTGAATTATAGTAACGTTGAGGTCCACTTGTATGGTTCTCAGATCGAAATTCAAAAAGGCGATTATCGCACTTCACAGCAAAGTCAATTATTTGACTCAATGTTTGAGGATCAGATAAGTTGAGCATTAATTTTTTTACCTCATATTGTAATCCATAGAGAAATTGGCTAATAAGTGCAGCATCATCCCACTTCATATCAGTTGCAAGTTCTCAAAATTGTGAAGCATACAACGTTACTGATCGATTGTCTTATCGTAAAATACGGATCTTATTGGTTGCAACATGAATCGCATCATGTTTTCCATACATGGATTGGAACTCCGCTAAAAAAGCCTCTAGATTATTCAATATTGGATCTCGTTGTTCAAGAAAAGATGAAAACCATGATAGTGCTGAGCCTGAAAGAAGCGTACCAATGAATCTAACTTACGATCCTGGAGTTGGATAGCTTTGGAGTTGAAGTTCAATCACAAGTTGCACTTGATTGATAAATCCTCGAAACTTGGATCTGGTACCATCAAACTTCTCGAATAAGATAATTCTTGGTTCTCTAACACTGGAAAGGCGTTCCACCATAGGAGAAAGGACATGGTTTGGTACAGATGTTGAAGTAGCTCCAACTATTTTTATATCTTTACTTCCTGCCAATCTTGTTGTTTCTTGTGGTGGTAAATTGAGTTGATGCATCACAAGCATTAACTCTCTCAATTTTTCTTGTATTTATGCCATTGCATTCTTCATTTCAACAAGTTCTGCCATGATAACACTTAGCAAAGAGAAGATGTCTAATATCGCTCAAGACAAATAGAAGAGAGGACTTGAGAACAAAGAAAATACTAAGGACAATATTAGTTTAGAAGAGGGTAATTCGTAACTTCTAATATGCTTATATCTTATCAAGAAAAAGGGATAATCCACTCTTAATCAAGATTAGACAATGCTCTGATATTATAGGTGTACTCTTGTCAATCTGTCAAGGACAAGAACTAGATGAAAAAACAATCCAGACAAGTAAGCCTTCACTCAAAGAAAGGTAACAAAATATAAATAAATAAGTATGTATATTGAAAGAAAAACTAGAATGGCTATTGCCAAAAGATAAGAAAACTAGAGACCCTTGAAACTAGACTAGAAGCAAGAAAGGAGTTGACAGGAGTGAAGAAGGCTTCACTCTTGTCTCTATATATATTGTCTAACTAGGGGCTACGTGGCGACATTCTATAGGACCTCCAATATGTAATGACTTTATAGGACACATTAATTTATTTAATTATAAACTTGAATAATATTTTTTCAAAGGTTGTTACTTAGAAGGACATTAAACTCAGAATATTCTACAAAAGGCTAAATTTTTTTTAACTTATAATTGGTTGAAATAAATAATATTAAAAAAAAATACCTTTTTGATTAGATTTTTATATAAGAAAATATGAGATAAAATTTATTTTTTTTATATATTATTAAAATAGTATTTTTTTTCTTGAACTTATATTAGATTCACCTTTATGAAGTGGTATTACAAATACTTAGAGCCATTTTTAAAATTTCTAGAATTGTCTATTTAAAATAGAACTATTTTGATTTTTAATATTCTATAATTATTGAAATTGATATTTTAGGTGCCATATTTAAAATCACAATTGACAAATTATTAAATTTATATAATGATTTTTTCTCAACTAAAATTTTATTGATAAGCAACTACATCTGATAGAAAAAAATTCTTTAATAAGCGAGAATATTCTATAAACATTTAATATTGAGGGTTTAAAAATAGGCATTTAATACTAAAGACCTTCCTAGTATTAATTTTTTATTCAAAAAAAAATAATTATTTTTAAATTTATTAAATTTAAATAAATAATAATAATAATAATATTACCTCCTTTAATGTAAAATAGTTTATGTTTTTTAATGTTATATTAAAAAATAAGTTTTAGTATAATAAAACTACATAAAATATTGTAGTTATTATTTTTTTTTATTATTTATAAAAAATCCAAGATAATTATTTCTTATATCTTTTTAAAATATATATGTATATAATTATGAGGATATAAATCATAAAAATAGTATCACCAAAAATAAGTTTTATCTCTACATCTTTTATGTATTAATAAAAAATTCTAATAATATTAAAATCTCACAATTACAAATTTTTATAAGTTTCTTTATTTGAACAAAGTTTTTAAATCATACTAAATAAATAACCAACTAAATTAATATACTTTATTATAATTCATATACAACATAATAAGAAATGATATATCATGCAAATACATATATATATATTTGATAATTTTTTATTCACTTATATATCAAATATATATATATATATATATATATATATATATATATATATATATATATATATATATTCTAATTTTGGATGTAAATTAAGGAATCTAATTTACATAGATTATATATAAATGAAGTCATCTTTCTTTTAAACTTATATAATGTCAACCTTTATTTCAAAATTTTAAAGAAAATATCTATTTTTTTGTTCAATTATCATTAAAGTTTACAACCATTTTTTTACAAGTTTTGAGGTTTTGATTAAATTTGATATTAATAATTTTTTATTATTATTATTTCTAATTAAACTTAAATAATTAATAAATTACCAGTGTATCATACATTTGATTGTTAATATTTTTATTTTGATAAAGTTATGCATTACATAGAATCTTTAGCAGTATTGAGCTATGTTTAACAAGCAAAGATATTTATACTTATGAAAAAATTATGCAATATCAAGAAACACCTTTGAAATATCTTTTTATAAGAATGTATAATTTTTTTTTGTACTTAAATAGATCATAACCAACATTCTAATAAAGAAAAATCTATTTATAATTATAGAAACTTATAAAAATAGTATATTATCATACTCATAAATTAGTTTTTTATAAATTTTGATTTTAAAAAATTTATTTGTAGTATATATTTTAATCTTAATTATATGCTTATTTGATAATATGTGCATATTTAGATATATATATATATATATATATATATATACACATGAGTATAAATTTTTATCTAAAAATATTAATTGAAACCACCTTTAAAATTTCTTTGTAGATAATCTTTGTATATTAATAACTTTTTTTTGCAACAAAATTCTAATAAGTTTTTATTTATGCCAAATAATTTTTTAAACCATCTATTAAATTTTTCTTTTACATAAATTATAAAAATAATTAATTTTATTATCAAAAATTAATAAAAATATTAGTGAATGCTTTAAGTCCCTTTATTTAAGAGTCCTACAAAGTGTACTTGAAATTTTTAAAGAATTAAAAAAAAGTTAGTAGTATAGTACAGAATTGTATTAAAAAAAATTTCATTACATCACCTTAAACTGTTAGTCATATTATCTTAAGTATAAAAGTTTTTATAAGTTTAAATATAAAAATATATAATTTAGTCTTCTAAAAAATATATATATATATATATATATATATATATATAAAATTGTTATCTTATCATAATTTTCTATTTAATAAAATTTTATTTGGAATTGATATTTATTTAATTTTATATAATTAATTTTAAATATTTTATTTAAATATGAATTTAAGATTGATTGATAAAGAGATTCTTTAGGATTAACTTGAAGTTAAACATATGTATTAATTATTTTTTTCCTAAAAATTAGATTTTTAACTAAAGCTATTTTTTACCTTTTATCTAATATACTATCCATATATGTACACTAATTTATAAATTGAAAAGAAAAAAATATATCTTCTATATTTATTCACATTCTTTTAAAGATGTTAATGACCTTGTTTTCTTTTAGGATATCTAAATTTTATTTTGTGCATAGTTTTCTTCTTTCACTTTAGTAATCTAATTTTCTTCTAATATAGTTTAAAAAGTTATTGTTATTTGGATGCTACTGTATTATGTGATAATCAGCTTAAAAATGAAAAGGGCATCTAGCCCTGGAAGAGTTTGATCTTATTGTAAAGATGGATTTACAATAAAAAATAATGGATAAGCTGTTCAGAAATACCTTTTTGGAAAACTTGAACAACTTAAATAAGCTTCTAGTTATACTGAGTATACCTTATTAACCTTAGAAGAATCTTAGATATATATATATATTTATACTAAAATCAATTCTAAATATGACTTAAAAAATCCTTAACAATCTTAATTATATCTTTAAAAATTCATAAAGAAGTAATAAAGGAATATTAATAAAATCTTATAATATAATTAAAATATCATTTATTATTAAATTAATTTTATACCTTCATTATTTTTTGTAATTATTAATCTATTGGTTAAAAATAAGCACACAAAATTTGAAAAAAAAATCAACATTACCAATTTGGAGAAAAAACATCTTATCTACTTGGATGTTGTTTGTTTTCATTTTCTAGTCTTAATATCAACCTTTTAGCATTAATGTCTTCTTAATTCATTATTTTGCTTGCTTTTAAAGTTAACTTTCAACTTACAAAAAATCAAGTTAATCCAACTAATAGATTACTCAAAATCATAGAAACTCCTAGTTACTTTCAAATACCAATTTTTAAGATCCTAATCTACTTGAATTTAAATAATATTTTATCTAATTCTCTAATTAAACTAAAATTAAAAATACATGTCTAATACAAATATATTTATAAATTTAGTAATTTTTACCTATTGATTTGTCATAAAATTCACAAATTCTTTAAAAAGGTCAATCTTTTTTAATTCTATAAGAAATAATGTTATCCAAAAAAACTTTAACTTTACAAAGCTTTCACAAAGTCATTTATTCATTTAAATCACTCAAAACCAATGCTCAAAGAAACTCTATCAAGTTTGTTCATCGATTCTACTATCCAATCACCAAAATAAACACATATTTGACGTAGGCACTTAGTTTTGTGTCTTGAGATCTAGTTTAACCTTGGTTCACAATTGGTCCTCTTAGGTTTTATTAGATAAATATTACTCAAAGCTAGTCTTTATTTTGATCTTAAAACACTTGTAGTATTATTTTTGCTAATCTACCTTGTATTGTTTTGTTAATGGCTCAAAAAAGTAAATAAAAACCTTCTTTACAAGAAAACAACATTAATACTTAATATTTTACTACCTCCATATCTTTTATTTATGTTTTGTAAAAAAAATTCTATTATATTTCAATTGAATTATTTTATAATATAATCAATTATATTTTTATTTATTTTTCTTTCACTCAATAGCCATTTTACAGCACAAGAATACTTAATATGAGTTTACTTTTTTACATTGTTGTAGTTTTTTAAAATAGTAGGCGTAATTTGAATAATAAATGAGACAAATCAAGTCAGCCGTAATATTAGCTTAGAAAAAAAAACCACAATTATTTAGGATCTCCACTTATTTGTTGATTAATTTGTTACGATAAATGACTTTAAGCTCTATTCCTTGCTATTAAAAACTAACATATAAAAGCATAGCAAAACAACACCAAGGTTTTGAGATTTCTTTTTTTACTATCTTTTATTTTAAAAGTATTTTCTTCCATCTTATTTAAGAATTAGAAGAAATTCTACAAATATAATAAAATAAGAACATTTAATCCATTCTACTAGGTAGAAGAGAAACCAACCCTGAATCTATTTAAATGAGTGAGATCTCCCTTCTAAATTTAAAATATGCACATCATTCAATTTGACACAATTAATTAATGATAATATGTAAAGTTGTTGAAGAATAAGATGTGATCTATCATTACAAATAAATAAATAAACCTTTTTTTAGTATGTTAGAAGTATGAAATGTAACTTGAGGCAAATATGTTGTTTACAAGTTCCATCCAACATGTGAATACAAATAGAGAAAGCCAATCATCAACAAATGTGACCACCATCAAATGAGCAATTATGCATGCCACATTAGCCACAATTGCTTAGTCATTCATTTATTCATTTAGACTCCATGCTGCTAATCACACCACTAATCATGCTGCTTGTGACCACTACTCTTCTCAGAACCCTAAATTAAGAACTTGGCACTGATTGAGAAACTGATCTCAAGGCCCTAAATTACAGGAGAGTGAATTTTAGCTACATTTGCAATGGGAAATGGTGACCCAGAAATGAGTTCAGTGGAGTTGCAGCTCACGTTGTTGCAGCTGTACTTCCTGTGCCCACACTGCCACACAGCGGAAGCCAGTTGAGTGGAACTGGAATCTGCACTGAGGTGAATCATGTTTGCATGCTTTACCGTTTACTGCTCCACTGTTTCGTCAGTAATTGTGGTTGAGAAACAACATGAAGCACAACTTCAAAACTACTACTACGCACACGGAAAACAATCCATTTTTCTGCAGCATTGTGCTCATTCAGTGGCATGATTGTTGGCATGCCAGCGTCCGTTCGGCATTTCGTTGCGTGCTTATAGATCAGCTTCACCAGAACTTGGGTTCGGTATCTATTTCCAGAACAATACAAGATACAGCGGTTGTTTTTTTTTGTAGGCTTGGACAAGCATTTATCCGACCGAAATTGGCTTCTTGAGCCCATTTCGGTCTGGCTTGTGAATCGATCTCCATTGCGAGAAATGTGGCAACTTGGAAACCAGAGGTGTGGCCCCTGCACTCGTGGCAACTAGGGACGTCGAGGTGCTTTCGTTTTCCATGCCGCGAGTCATGCTGCGGCGTTTTTCCTTGCGGATCGATAGGAAAGCCTGAAGATGGACATTCGATGCTGTAAAGTCGGTGAGTCACATGAATTGGCGAGTGCTGACTACAGGTTCGGTTGGGTTTTCCGAATTCCTCTTGCGTGGAGATATCTTTGTGCAGCTCAAGTTGGAGGAATTGGGAGAGCTTGGAGGATGACGGTGAGGGTTGTGGTTGAGCAATGAGAGGATCGTGCGGGTAATGGTAGGGTTCGTGTCAGGTTTGTGGATGCATGTGGAGAAATACTGAAATCGAAGAAGCGGAGTGATGTTGGAGGATTAGCTCTAAATCCATTCTTAGCCGAAATGTATCCCAATTGTGTGGTCATGAGGGAGAAAAGAAACAAAACAAAAAGCGAAAAGTAGTGAGGTTTGTGGAGGCGAAGTAAAGAGATACTTAGCGTTTCTAGTTAGTGGAGCCTCTCTCCAAGTGCACGAGGTTGTTAGCTGAGCTGCAGAGATATCCAACACGTGGGAGGTGAAGAGCGAGCTCGTAGAGACTTGCTCAGGAGAAAACATTGGGATGAAGACCGGGGCCACGCGGTGGGCTCACCCACACGCAAAGATCATTGAATTCTTGGAGACCAATTTGATAGTCTGTCGTACCACAGCACGGCCATTCGGAGACCCCGTTTTCTCTCTTGTGGATCTATTCGAAATAATGTGGAGATTGTCACATATCGTGCAGAGCTGCTTAATTCTGAGAATGAGGTGCATGTGAAGTCGGAGACGTTGGGATTTGTGATTCTTATGTGGGTCAGGAGAGTGTTTGTGATCCAGTTTCTTGCAATGTCGGAGTGATGAGTATCGGCTGCTTATTGTGAGCGTGCTCGTGATATGAATTGAAGTAGAGGTACTGAAACTGCACTCCCCTTTGCGAGTATTCTGCTGACATTGACTTGGCGCAGGGACAGAGGAAGGTCCAGGTAACCAGCTTCTGGCGCAGGTAGGGGATCCAGAAGCCCGTGCAGTGGATACAAAGAAAACCTCACAACAAAAGCGAGCGCAGAAGATGAAGCTCGGGAAGTCTTTGAGACAATACTTTAGTACGAAAGCAGAAAGCAGGCGACAAGAGGAAGCAAGTTGGGATGAGGATCTCATCGGAGACAGAAATGGCAAATTCGGGAAAAATCGAGTATTCTGGCAAGGTTCTCTAGATTCTCGAGGATTTCCGAGAGCACCAGCGGTTGAAGTCAGGGACATATTTCGTCATTGTGTGCGGGTGAGCCATGGCTGTCGTGTTTACCCTGATACTAACATCGGAAGTATTCTGAAATCTCAGACTCCTAATCTGGATCATGTAGGAGAGTAAAGATTCTAAGTGTCTGTGAACTGGTATTGTTTCCTCATGACTTAGAGTTGCATCTTCTGAGGGACGCATGGAGCGTGATTAGTCTCACCAAGCAGGATGAAGCAGAAGAGTCAGATTTTACTTTCTAATCGAGTTTTTCCAATGTACAATGTGAATGCCTCTCTGCAGATACTGGGTGCATATGGTAATGATATTGATGGTTTGATAAAACCCATACGTGAGCATGAACCTCAGTTTGATAGTAGATTTGTCGTTGACTTGCAAAGTCCCAAGGCCCCCCGGGCGTGTCCGCCCTACTTCATATACGTAGATCACCGATATAAGGAAGTGAGCATGTACATCCGAGGCCTCAACCTCCTGCACCGCCGTGACTACGTTGTGCTACTGAAGAACAGGAAGGGAGAGAAGGTACGGATTTTGCAAGGAGCGTGTGCATGAACAATTGCAAGAGCGATGTTTCCAGATTTTCAGAAATGGTATGCTCTGATTGGGTGCATGATTTTGGTAAGTGAACTTGGTCTGTGGTTGAGTGGGACCCGGTTGAAGGTTCTTTGCGAATTCGCTTGCAGCCATATGAGGAGGGCTTTGTGCATCATGGTATGACCGAAGCTGCCGAGTGGGCGACGGAACATGTGGCTCCCGTTCTGAAGGAGCAACTCCGATCCAACAAAGGGTAAGCTCCGTGAAATCTGGCTGCGCACGATGTGAGAATGTTGTGGAATGAGATCCTTTCTGAGTGATTGTCCGAAAGAGCACTGAGGTGGTTCACTGTTCTGCCGCACTATCGCATGATTGCAGAGCTGCACCGACGAGCTCTCAGGGGGTGTGAGTGTCTGCAGGTACCGGCTAACAATCGTAGGGCACTCACTTGGAGCTGGAGTGGCTGCTCTATTCACCATGATGTTGGTGAAGAGTCCAGAGCTGGTAGGATTGGCTGACCCACGCGAGATTCGAGCGATTCTGTTCGCTCCGCCGCGGGTAATGTCAGTCGATCTGGCCTTGAAGTACGCTCCATACGTTAACAGCGTGATATACCAGGCTAGTCTTTCCACAATGGAATCGTTTTGAGAACAGCTCATTGTGCAGAACAGAGGGAAGCTAAAGCTTGATATGATGGTGTGCACCTCAAAGCAGCCATTCTGACATTGTCATTCTGTGAGTGAGCAGGACGATTTCTTGCCCAGAGTATCAACCAAGTCTGTGAAGCGAGTTTTTCTTGTGACATTTCCATTGTAAGTACCTGACATCACTTTCAGAAGCCTTGGTCCAACTGAAGACATTATCCCATTGGGTGTTTTGCTAATCATTATTTTCAGCTTTGTGATTGTAAAATAATTGGCTGCTATTGATTCGGATGTAAAGGTTTTTGAAGGCATCGAAATGAATTAGACAATATACATAGGCTAAAAGATCTCGCTTCCTGCTCTCTCTCGCTCTGTCGCTGAATTTGACTGTCTTTTGTGTGCTAGTTGTATGAGCACTGGGTTAAGTACTTAGGCTTTGCAGGACTGTTGTCGTGGTCTTCACGTACTGGTTGAAGCAAACGCTTCAATCCAAGGAGGATAAGGAGACACAAAGGCTGTACCCACCAGGAAAAGTATACCATTTTATATACAAGCAGCCAGGTCGACGAGGTGATCGACCTATTCGAGCTCGGGTGGTACCTTCGGCTGAAGGGAGATTCGAGCGCATTGTTTTACCTTCACTAGGAACAGTCTCGAATCATTCTGTGCTGCTATTGGCAAAGCATCTGAAGGTATTTCAGCTTTTTCACAGAATGGAATGCAGTAATTTTGGTTAACAGCATGAAGAAAACAAGTTTGTTTTGCTGGACCCCGATTATGCATTTCTCAAACTTTGTTTTAGTCCACATTGATGAAAGTTGAAGCACACCGTTAACGTGTGAAATTTTTGTGCTCAGAAATTCGATTGGCCTGAGGAGTTGAAGGATTCCTGGCTTATATCAGTGTTGCAGACAAGAAAGAAATAGGCTGATGTTTCTGGGCCTGGTTATTGAGTTTTACTTGATAATCGTGCCATGTGAAGAATTTAAGCCTTTTAGTAATGTGAAGATAGAACGATTTGTAAGATTTGAGTAGAACAAGTGTTCTTAAGCGGCTGCAACAACAGCAGTTGTGCGGAGTTAGTCTCAATGGAGTAGCAGATATTGTCTGCAGTAGAATTTTGGTCTAAAGAAACAGCACATTTGAATTGAAGGTGAATGTAGCATTCAGGGATCAAAATCTATATTGATTCTGGTGCTCTGTTGTCATTGGTGACGCTGCGAGCACTGTTCAGCATATCTTCTGAATGTGGTTTTCAGAATGTTAATATCATTGAAGTGGTTCAGATTCATTGTTCATCTCTGCTGAGCACGAGCAGGAAGTTGTGTAATCCTTTACATAAAGCCAAGAAGAGTGAAAGACTCTTGGCTGTAATGAATCAGCAGTATGCATCCACTATCATTCGTGTAGATTTTTCTGTCAACAGCATAAAAATCAAATTTGATAAGCTGGACTACGATTCCGCTATGCATGTTCGTGTACAAATGGCTTCGCCATCTGAAAGCTTTAGCCCTCAACAGTCCAAGTTTCCTCACTCAAATAGAAAAGAGGAAGACCACACGAAAAAAAATTGAAATTTTAAGTAATAAATCAGATACATTCCTTGAAGATGGTTATCGCACAGATTACAGGCTTCAATCTTCCGCTCCACTCCACCTCTTCTCCGAAATATCAACACTGGACGTTCCAACCAGAAGAACTGGACCGATATGGCAGATGACTTGGGAGTTTCTTCCGTTTACTGTTTCATTAGATTACACAAACAAAGAAGAGAAACACAATCAAGTTATGGTTAAAATAACAACCCATTAGCATGGATACATTATACATTTCATTTTGAGACTGAAATGCTTCCACTCTGACGACACCGTTATCAATAATGGTTTGTACCCATTTTATGGTTCTTTTATGATTCTAATACTTGCCATGGTTAAACATACCTTCAGAAACATAGCTTAAAATCCATTTTTAAGAGCTTCAAAACAAACAAAAAAACACAAAAAACACACAAAAGAAAACGTTTCTTGTTAATTCAAACACAGAAAGTTCCAAGAATGGGTCGTCAACATTAACAATGGGTTTTGCATGTGGACACAAGTCACAATTTGAACACGTGCATCAAAATCTCATGCACAATCTTTGGGTTTTTGCTCATCTCCTCCAGGAAGTTATCCGAGTCAATGAGCTGCACTACATGCTTCACAGCGAACGAGATACACGATTTGTACGAAATCTTTGAAGTAACCGTTTCAGAATCTGCTAAAAACTTGTGAATATACGTCCAGCAATTTGCAGGGGTCAACTTCCTACGCAACTTTAGCTGCAAGACATTCATAACCCTGGTCACCTGATACTTCATACAAGCATCGGCAAGCTCATCAAAATGCGTCAGAATCGCATCCTCGAACAGGTTCGCCAAGTTATCAATCGCCGGAGCGTGAGATCCTGAGGTAACATACAGCAACGTCAGGAAAATTCGGAGACCTCCGATGGTCATGTCAGGCAACCTCACCGAAGAGGAGCGTCGCTCCTGCATGTCGTGCTTGAACATGGCCTCGAACACGGGCGACGCTTCTGCTAGCACGCTGCGATGGGCTCTCACGGAGCCTCGTTTGGATCTCAGCGTGATGTCTGAGTTGACCCCATCTCGCAACATCGTGACGTAATTGTTACGCAGCACATCCTGGCGGTCTAGGTTGTAATGGGTCGGCGAAATTAGCTTATGGACGTGGATGTTATACCCCATTTCCTCCGCTGGTGTTTGTTTCGGTGGTGGTCTCATCCACTCCTGCACAATAGAACAAGCGGAGCATGCGTTAGTTGAGTTAGGAACACGAGTTGCCAGATGCAAAAACCCTCTCAGGAAGCAATGTTTTACAGCGTTTACGAGTGGAATTGAAAACTATACACAAGGGATATTTATGTTCTAATTTGAACAACCCAGGACAGGGAAATGGATTTCCTAGAAAAATATCTATGCGTGGGTCTTGTGAAGATCACGAAGAACAATTAACATCGATGGGTTGTATTGCAACCACTATAAGTACTTTTCAGTGATAAGAATTATCGAACTTTAGAAGTGCTTGATCAACCACTGGATCAATAACATTACCGAAGTTCAATCAATCTTTTTGAGAATAATTTTGTCATGAAAACCTATTTTTGAAGCCCTTCACTTGACAACTTAAGTATACTACTGCTGCTCCCCTCTAGGTAGATATTTGTGAAATCTGTGCAGTGTTTATATTTAGAAGTAACTCTAGTGAGACAAATAGTTTCAGTGTCAAAATTCTCGCGTGCATGAACTCAGGTTTGTTCATCGGAAAAACCAAAACCTACTGCCATGTCAGCATCGTTCTCTGCCTTCAAGGTGGTGAAATCAGCTTCCTCACCGCCAGCCAGGTTATTGAAATCCACGTTGTGGTAACAGTTAAATGCAGATGGAAAATAACACATTATTACAGAGTTGTGCGAGCGTCGTGAAGAAAGAAAAATAAAGAAATAACCGTTAGAAATAAGAATCGCAGTGAAACGAACAAACAATGAAACGATCAAACATGAAGTCATGTCAGGTGCTGTCGTTCGGCCATCTATAACCGAGTCATCCAATAAACAGATGGTGGTTGCTTGAACTTTCGCATGACACAATCTTTCAATTTGACTATGAATTCTTTGAAGGTATTCGAGGCATTGGAGAACTCATCAAAAGAGATAATAGGGCTTAGCCCTTACATGGTTTAAATACTACTAGTATACTATAATATCCCTATGTATATTATATTAAATATATATAGTATTAGATACATAATGACCTAAATACATAGAGCAAAGATTATACCAACATCTTTCTTAATTTTAGACTTTGATTTTTCCAAAAATCTAGGATGTTCATTTTGTCTAAGAGGTTGCGCAGAGAAGAGAGTTTCTTTCATTTTATTTTATTTTATTTGTTTCTTATTTTGTTGTTTGCCGCATTGTAGTAGATTTGTTATAATGGTGTTTGTTAATAGATTTTGTCCATGTGTCCTTAGATAAATAGTAATACTTATATAAGTATAGGTTATTTTTTGCAATTTTGTCAACAATGGTTCATAGCTTTTATCATTTTCAATTAAAATCTTAGGACATTTTGCAAATCCCTATACTTATCTTTTTATACCTTAGAAAGTTTCATAGGTTTATAGAGACAAATATAATATCCTCTATCAAGTTGCAAGTGGTGCATGGGATTTCTTATTATAATGACAATAAGATTAGAAATAAGGACACTTTATCCTGAAGTTGTGAAAAGTTTTATAAATTGTCTACTCAAAAGACTTCCTTCTTTGATATTATTCATAGCAACAACAAAAATATTGTTTCTTTGATTGCTGAGTTACATTTCTTCAATGCAAGAGATAAATTTCTATTATTTATCTCCTATAAGCTTGCTTCTAACATTTTTTCTCTTCTTATTTTTGATAGTATAATTATCAAGGCTATTTTTTCATTAATCTTCTGCAATAAAGTTGATATTGCATTTTTGATTTAAAATCTTAGTTTTAGCTAGGCTTATATCTTTTGGACACTAAGTAAGGCATAATTGCATGTAATTGATGTTACAATTGAAGATTGTATTATACAAGTGATTAGTCTAGAAGATCTGAAAAAAGATCATTCTTTGGCAGTTCTAATAGAGTGTCTATAGAGCCTCCAAAGATAGTTTCTTATATATTCCATATATCAGTGTTGGATGTGTATTACTCACCAATCAAATTCAATATTTTATCTATTTTTTTTCTTATCATTTTATAAGCTAAGATAGGATCTTAAACTACCCTTGAACTAATGTCCTTCTAATAATATTTAGCCAATCGGTATATAGTTTGTCATTTTTTTCATATTAATGAATATATTAATGACTAATTAGGCACTCAAGCACATTAAGACTACTTGCAATATGAATTATTTGCTTTAGAAGAAATCAATTATATTAGATGTTGTTACTTAATAGAGTAAGAAAAATAATATCAATACAAAATAGACATTAAATTAGAAATATTATAGCTTTAGGTTTTTTGACATCTATTCTAAGTCTTATAATGAAACTATGTTAAGTTGTTCTCAAAATTTAATAAACATTTTTCTTTCAAAAGTTTTGATAAAAATATTTGTCAACTATTTTGTTATAGGAATTTAATTGAAACTAGTGTTGCCTTCTTTAATTTGTCCTTGAATGTAGTAAAAATAAGCATGAATATGTTTTGATTGTGAGTGAAATCTATCATTCTTGGATATCTTCAAAGAGCTTGTATTGTCACAATTTATGAGTATATATCTTCATTAAATAGATTCTATATCTTTAAATAATCTTCATAACTAGATTGACTTTCTTGATCAATCTAATAGGGCATGTATTCTACTTTAATAGAAGATATAGCTATACAACTTTTTTTTTCAACTTCTAAGTTATTGGACTTGATCCAAATACAAATTCATAGCTAATGATTGGTCTTCCTTAATTAAAATACATTGCATGATCTGAATTAATAAATCTTGTTGGTCTATTTTTTATATTATATATATATATATATCATAGTCCTAGGTCTCTTTAAGATATTTTATTATCTTCTTTGCTACCTTCAAATGAAGTTTTTGTGGATGTTGAAGAAACTTGTTTATTATACCAATCGAGTAAGAGATGTCAGATCTTATTTGAATAACATATCTTAATTACTTAACAATTCTTTTATATTTTTTAGGACTTATAAATTCTTCATTGATTATGTCTTTATTTAGAATTGGCCATTTTTTTATTGATATAGAATTAGCTTCAAGTTCATTCATATCTAATTCAATAAGCATGTCTAAAACATATCAACACTTAGATTCTTGCACTTTAAGTATCTCAAATATTCCTTCTATGTTTCCACATAGGAACTATCTTTGTACTTATTTTTCATGTCTCTTGGTTTTATCAAAGTTGTGGTCAAATAATTCACTCTAGAAACTATTTTTAATTTATCTATCAATTTCATCTTTCAATTTTACTTGGTCTTCTTCAACCATTCATATTTTCATAGACTTCTTCTTATTTTAAGCTTCTTCAATCTAGTCTTCGACCATCTATATCTTCATTTTATCTTGCAACTTTCATAACTCAATATTAGACTAAAAGTATATATAATAATATGCAAGCATGTCAATTGCACTTTCTTTTATTATGATTATTTTTTATAATAATAACATGATTTTGAAGCTTTTTATAATAATTTTCTATCAATATTATTTAAAATATAGTAAAATAATTTTTTTTCTAACTATCATAAATATCAAAGGTGGTTTTAACTTCCTAAAGTGGTTTTAATCACCTTATCTATTCTATACATGGGTGATTAACTACTTTGTTTTTCACACTTATTTATTTTTTCTAATCTTATTTATATTTGCTTCTATAAGTAGTTTTTTTATATCAATTTTATTCCTTCTTATACATCTTTTTAATAAATAATATCTCTATTTTATTAATTATAAGTTCTAAGATTGACATTACTTCTTTCTTTTATAATTAATTGATTCTACTTCATCAATCATTGATAATTATCTTAAATTCTTTAAAGCCTTTTATGTTTTTCTATTATTTTCTATAAATAATGAATTTCTTAATCTTTAGCTTCTAAATTTTCTTGTAATAAATTTTTTTAATACTATAAAGCTCTTTTTTCCTTCCAAAATTGTATATCGTTAGTTTTAATAAAAATTAATTCATCATCTTATATATGACTTGTATTAGACCTATTGTAATGTCTTGAATTTTTGTAAAATTTTCTTGACTTATTTAGATATGTTATTGTGCCTTTTATATTCCCATAATTCTTTTTTGTGTTTTGTAAAGGATTAAACTCATGCCTTGCATGAACATTTAATAACGATTTCAATTCTTATTTATTTTATAGATTAGAATTTAATGAAGGATGGCTATTTTTAAATGGCTACCCTAATACACTCTCATTGGTAGCAAAAATATGAGGCAGTAGTAGGGCTATCTTGAATTTCTTTAATGGAAGTAGATTACACTCCATTGAATAGTGACGAAAGTCGTTACCTCTCTTGCTATTCTAAGGCTATCACCTTCCTTTCCATCCTTAGATAAAAAAAGATGAGAGACCATCGTAGCTACTACCATATCTTCCATCTATAGATTGAATGAACAAGTGGTTGCCATGGTCATCACCTTTGCGTCCATCCATAGATAAATAAGAGAAATGGCCATCTTGACTTTTTTTCATCTTTGTGCTATGGACATTTGTTGTAATTCTAAAGATTTGTCGATTAAATCTATTTGAAGAGTTATTGAAACTAGTGTGAATTCAAATCCCATTGAATAATTTGCAATCGCACTTGTAGTTGATTATGACATTGTAAGCCTATTTTTTGTATAAATTTAGTAGTCTATTCATTCAATATCATAGAATAAATAAGAGTGGTCATTTGTATTTTTGTAGATAGAAGGTCTTCAACATCGAGATGGTTTTTGATGAAATTTTTTATTATTGTATATTAATTTTTATATAATGGATTCAACATTGGAGGTGCAATTTCCTTAATTGTACAATCATTCATCATCACATGGTCTAGATTTTTATATTTCCAATAAGTCTTGATGTCAAGAATTTGCGTAAAGAATGTAACTTTGTCTTAATCATCAAAAACTCCCAACTAAGTGAATGGAGAGAAGTGTGTTAGTAATGTAGATGCAATATTGTTATCTCTCTCAAATTTGATTCCAAGATACAAATATCTATAAATATTAATTCAAATATAATCTTAATAAATTTATTGTTCATATTAAATGGTAATTGTCAAGGTTGGATCTAAAATTATTATCACATTGTTAAAGATATGAATCTTGAAGAAAGAAATCTTCAATACACTCTTGTAATATTGAAATAAACTAGAAAGTCACTCAAAGATGATATATTATTGAATTAGAATGGCTATTACTAAAAAAAATAAGACTAAAAAGTTTAGAAACAAGACTAAAGACTAAAATTGCATTGACAAGAATGAATAAAGCTTCACTCTTACCTCCATATATATTATTACGTAGGAGCTATGTGGCGATATTATATAGGACCTCCAAAACATGTTGACTTTATAAAACATATATTTTAACTTATAAGGCAAGTTTTTTATATGTGTACCACATACTTAACTTTTTCTACAAGCTATCAACATGTGGTTAACTTATTGATGAAGTTTCTAACCTACCAATTAATTTAAAATATATGTAAAGTCAAAATAATATCTATGAAGCTTCTATAAAGCTTTTCTAGAAGATATTATGAAATTAATCTATTTTTATCTATTTTTACTTACTTCTATATAATTAAATAGGTATTTACTAGAGTATCTATGTATATCCGTGGTATTATTCTTCTTTCTAAAGACAAGTTTTATAAAAAGTGGACATCATGTGTTAATAAAATCCATGATGTCATAAATTATATTTTCTATATATTCTAATCTTTGTTCTCTTCAAAGATCGTTAATAGGTTCTCTTAGCCATTAGTAGTGTCTCATACCAAGGCAAGAAGACCATCATTTTATTTGATTTTTATTGAAGCCTTCGTAACTTCTTTCGAATAAAATATTTGGAACATTATCAAGAATTGTTATTATTTCTAATAAAATCACCAAACATCAAGAATCTTTTCCAAGATCAAGATATCAACTAAATTATATCTTGCCATCTATTTAAAAAAAGACATGTTATTCTTCAAGATCTTGATCTTGATTATGTCATTTTAAAAATTTTAACAATCATAATATCTTGTCTTGTAAGTTAGCAAATAAAAGCTCTTGAGTTGAATCTATTGGTTGTTTATTCTCCATCTCCTTAGCATGACAAATATACAAAAGCTACAAAGAAGAATAAAAGGTAGAGTGTTATCTTCCTTTGATCTTGTTTCTTTTATAGCAAAATTTTGCTATTCTTCATCTTAATTTTGATGGATGTTGTCAATAAAAAGTTTCAACTCTCTTTTTTACATTTGAAAGATTCTTTAGTAGCTCCCATGTCTATTCATTAATATCATATCTATGCCAATGAACAAGATATTTCAACCTATTTTGGCAATACATTAAATTTAAGACTTCTTCTATTTCAAAGTCTTAATTATCATCTACTTCTATAAGAAGACATGGCATTTGTCTTCTTTCTAAGATATTCTTTGTTTCATATGACTCAAGAAGAGACACATGAAATACAGGGTAGATCTTTATAGATTCTAGTAGATATAATCAATAAGCAATAGAATTGACTTATTCATTAATAGAAAAAGGTCCAAGAATATAGTAATACAGCTTATCACAAAGACGAGTAGTCTTCATATTGTAACAAAGTAACCATACCTTGTCATCTATGTTGAATTATGGTTGTTCTTCATGATAGGCATCTGCAATAATCTTTTGTCATTCTTGAGCTCCTTTTAATTGTGCCTTCATTTTTGCATGTAACTCTAACAAACGATTTGTCAAATCTTTTGAAGTATGATTATTAATTTTTAAAAAGTCAATAGTATCAAGTCATAGATGATAACCATAATTATCAAAGAAAAGTATTTATTGAATGGAAGAATGTATCAAATTATTATATGTAAACTCTGCCTATAAAAAAAGAATTATCTAATCATCTTAATAATAATTGATGATACACCTTAAGTATTGCTTCAATATTTGATTCATCCATTCCATTTGTCCATCAATTTAAGGATAAAAAGCCAAAAAAAACTTTATATCCACCTTTGAAATCTTGAAAAGGGTTCTCCAAAATCTTAATATAAATTGAATCTTCTTATTTGATATAATATCTTTAGGTAATCGATAATAGCAATAGATGTTGTTAAGAAAAAATTTAGTTGTTTCTTTACTTGTAAAATATTTTATACATAGTAAAAAATGTACCATTTTAATAAAACAATCTACTACTATAAATATAAAATCATACAAACTTGAGACTGGAAGATCTGTGATAAAATCCATAGAAATAAAAGACCATAGTTGTTTTGGAATAGGTAATGGCTGAAGAAGTTCATAAGATCAATGGCAAGGGATTTTTGATCTTGAACAAATATCACATGATTGTACAAGATCTTTGACTGCCTTTCACATTTGAGGCCACCAAAAATCTCTCAATATTAGTTCTAAAATCTTGTTGTATCCAAAATTTCCGATTGCTAAAAAGTCATGATTAGTTTGAAGAACATGTAATTGTGCCCCACCTTTTGGAATGTATAATTGTTCTTTAAAATAAAGTAGGTTGTTTTTGAACTCAAACTTGGAAGTATCATGAGATTAAGAAGAATTATTTTTGATATCATAGACAAGAATATCAGAGAACATGCTTGATTGAATTTGCTTGACAAAAGTTGAATCAAGAATCAATGTTAAAAATTATTTTATTGCTCAAAGTTAAAAATATCCTAGCTTTAAAAAAATAATTCTTTGTTGATCAAAAGATACATTTCATTCTTTTGGTACAAGATAAGAACGTTTAGAAATGATGTTTGATAAACCTTGTTGTTTCTTGGATCAATAAGTAATCTAGAAATTAAATCTTTATGAAGACATGCTCCAATAAGCTTAGCAATGATTTAAAATACATGCCAACATGAAATACTCGAGTTTCTTGTGATTTGTATATATGGTGACTAGACTTGAGGTGCCTTCTAAATAATGATGCTATTCTTAAAATAAATCCATGATTGTAAAGAACTCTTTATTGTGGATCTCATAATTAATCTTAGTTTCTGAAATTTTTCTAGAATGAAAAGCTATTTGATGGAGTTTCTCATTTGCTCCTATTTGTGATAATATTACATCAAAGGAAAAGTATGATGCATTTGTTTCTATAAAAAATTCCTCAGAGAAGTCAAAATGATATAAGATTGGTATAAAAATAAACTCATTTTTAAAACCATCAAACAATATTTTGGCTTCTTTATTCTATTGAAGTTTGTCTTTACAAGTCAAATATGTAAATAGAGGTGCAACTTGAGAAAAATTCTTGATAAAGATCCGAGAGTAATTGATAAAGTCCAAAAAAAATTGCATGTCTCTTATTATTCTTGAAATCTTTCAATCTATGATAGTCTTGACTTTTTTTGGATCCATCATTAGTCTTTTGTTGGAAATGATGTATCTTAAGAAGTCAACTTGAGTAGTATAGAATATATACTTTTCTAACTTTAGATATAATTCTATAATTATAAGTTTTTGTAATAAACAACAAACATAAATTTCACATTTTTTTTGTATTTTTAGAGTAGATTAAGATTTCATTTAAATAACAAATGATAAAATGATCAAGAAACTCACAAAAGAAATCATTTATTATATGTTGAAAAGCAACTAGTACATTTTTGAGTCCAAAAGGCATGACATTATATTCAAAACGCACATACCTAGTTCAAATCGTAATTTTTTATTCATCTCCTTCTTTAATACATATCAGATTATATACTCTTCTTAGATCTATTTTTGTATAGATCTTTGTTTGATTCAATTGATCAAGAAGTCTTGAAATCAAAGATAAAAGATACCTATTCTTGATGGTGATTTTGTTGAGTCCTCGATAATCTACACACATGTGCAAAGATCCATCTTTTTTCTTCACAAATAAGATAAAAGCCCTACCTAGAGATTTGAAATAATGTATGCAATTCTTAGCCAAGTTTTCATCAATGTACTCCTTGAGTACAGCCAATTATTTTTGTAATATATTATAGATTAGTCCAAATGGTTGTTGAGCTCCTTCGTGAAGATCAATGGAACAATCATGAAGAAGATACTTTAGAAGAATATCTACAATATTCTTTTCAAAAATATCCTAGAAATCTTAATATTGACTAGGAATACTACTTGATATCTTTTTGCCATCAAAAATAGGCATGGCATATAATACAAAAGATAATCCTTCTTTTGTGGCATACATAAAAGCTCTTGTATCTACCAGTAAGGATTTGGATATATAAGACTTATGTATTTTTACTTGACTAATGGGATTTTGGATTAAACTATCAAAAAAATTAAGATTACAAGAAATCCAATCTATATGAGAATTATATTTTTTTAACTAAGATAATCTTAAAATCATTAGATTGAATAGAAATCTTATTATATCAAATATTATTATGTTATTATGATCTTTAATTGCTATATCTAAAGAAATAATTTCATGCGTAATATCTCTAGAAGATAGTAAACAACCATCTATGACTTATACATATATAGATTTAGTTTTTTAACTAACAATATCTCTTATTTTTTGACAAAATCTTTATCTATAAAATAGGCTAAGGCTCTTGAATCTAACAAAGCTAAGACTTTATGACTTTTTGGTCCCAAATAAATTTTTGTTGTAAAACAAGATGAGGGATTTAAAGAGAAAATAAGATCTTTATTAGGAGTTATATAAGATTTCAATCACATGGTCCCTATTGTAGCTGAAAATACTCGGTTTTGGACACATCATCTTCTTTGGCAACTATGCTTTTTATTTTGTGGTTGTATTGTTTCTATAGACAATGTTGAGCAGTGTATTTAGCTTCTCCACAATATAAATATAAGCCCTCTTGATGTTGTTGAGTCTTTTTTTGCTCTATGAAGAATTTAAAATATATCAAATCAATTTGCATTTATTTTGGCCTTAATAAATGTATTTTTGTAAACTTGAGAATTCCCATCATTATTTGATTTATTTCTCTCTAGCCAAGTCTTTATTTTTGATGTCTTTCAAATAATCGATTGTCACATACAATGGCTTGAAGAATAAATTATTCTAAAGATTTTGTCTTTGATATTTTTAATAATAAGTCTTTGACATTATCCTTTAAATCATATTGAAATTGATTGAAAAGAGCTTTTTTGATTACTTTCTCTAAATGTAGGTGTAAACATTTTTAAGAATGAATTTAAATCAATAAGGAGTCACAAATTCTTTTCCATTAAAGGTGCAAATCAAGAGAGAGCACTTCTTAATAGAAGTGTGCTTATAAATCCAACTTGAGTAAATCCATCGAGATATTAGAAGAAATATAAGCTTAAATAGACCTTAATTTGTCACAAAAATCCTCAAAATTTTGATCTTGTTCTATCAAACTTCTCAAGCATAATAATCCTTATCTTCATCACATTTGTAGAAGAAAAACTCCTTGGATTTGGTTATAAGGACTATCTACCTGCTTCCTTTAATTGCACAATTTTTTGCGGCAGATTCTAAATTTCTTCCATATGTGTAGGAATGGTACTTCTATAATTCATGTTAGAAATATGTAAGATTTCTATTCTTTAAGTATTAATAAGTTCATGAAGATTTATAATAATTACAAATTTATTTTTATTTCTACTAAGAGTAGCATTATAATAAGGTATAGATAAGATAATTGTATAGAAAGTTAAAACCATAGAAGTTTTGAGAATTGGGATTAATTTAGTTGATTAAGTAGGAACTATTGTGGAACAATCTAAAAAGAATTTAAGGTAGTTATTTATATAGGATCTACTATAGAATCTTCTAAAAAAGGCTTAAGGTGGTTATCTAGGTAAAATCTATGACCTAAAAATATTCTAGAAAGTCTAGAGTAGTAGGACAAGGTATAAATAGGACTGGCCAGTGCTTTTTTGGGATATTAGGTCAAGTATGGCTTCGAATCCTTTCTCTTAGTAAAATTTGATTTTGTATGTTTCTGTTCTATTTTATTTCTATTTGCTCAATTTTGTCTTTTATATCCTATTCTATTTAATTTTGTACAATTTTATTCTAATCTATTTTGTCTTATTTTGTGATGAGGCTTTAAGTTGTGGATTAAAAAGATCTAGGATTTTTGAGATAGTTTGATTCTGTTTCAAGCATCTATAATCTTTTTTTCTATATATAATTTTAAAAAATTTTAAAAATTAAATTAAAGAGGAAAATTTACAACCTCTAATATCAAATCAAAATTTCTATAAAGAAAAGTAATCCACTTTCTTTAAGGTAAAGATCACTATTAAAAAATAAGTTTATTTATTTAAAAGTAGATAGTTTATAACCTTCAAAATATAATAATAGAAGTAAAATAATCCACTTACTTTTAAAAAAAGATAAAAATATTAAGTTAGCACTCTTTTCAAATTATCAAGGATATGAATCTTGAAGAAAGAAATCCTCAATACACTCTTGTGATATTGAAAAGAACTAGAAAGTCACTCAAAGATGATATATTATTAAATTAAAATAGATATTGTAAAAAATAATAAGAATAGAAAGTCTAGAAATAAGATTAAAGACTAAAAAGGCATTGATAAGAATGAATAAGGCTTCAATCTTACTTTTATATATACTCTTAATTAGGAGCTATATGAAAATGTCTTATAGGACCTCCAAAACATGTTGACTTTGCAAGCCATGTATTTTAACTTGTAAGACAAGTTTTCTATATGTGAATCACATACTTAGCTTATTCTATAAGCTACCAATTTATAGTTAATTTTTTGATTAAGTTTCTAAACTACTAATCAACTACAAATATATGTAAAGTCAAACCAGAATCTATGAAGCTTCTAGAAAGCTTTTCTAGAAGGTATTATGAAATTAACTTACTTTTATCTACTTTTATCTACTTCTACTTAATCATATAGGTATTTATTAGAGTACTTATGTATATTCGTGATACACACTATATGATATTATATATTGTTTTGTTTGAATTTTTTTTTCTATGTTTTACTATTAATACAAAAATATATTTTTTTTGATTGGATTACTTCTTAGATTATTTTTAGTGCTTGAAGAAGGCTTCAATCACCATTATAGGATTTTTGATCAAAACTTGGCTATAACAATTGATTAAAGCCTAGCCAAGATTTTCCATCAAAATAAAGTCAAAATCTTTCAAATATTTGATTGATACTTGATTTAGCTCTTTTAATAGAATCCAATTGAAATCATCTAGTGATGCCAAGCATGGTACATTAATTGATATTTGGCAAAATTAAAACATAGTTTGTTCTTAGATATGATTTGTACAAGTCACAATCAACAACGAGCTTGCTTATTTCTCCATTAAGTTTTCTTTTTTATGAGCTGATATTCTTTTTATGTTTATTTATAATGAAAAATTCTTACAATCCAAATTGATATATTTTCCATAAGTTTCATTATGAAAAATTAGAGCTATCATCTCTTCTATCAAAAAATGAACATCATATAGAAAAATAGGTCTTAAGTCTTCAAAAATAGACCATAATTTATGTTTTGTATCTGTTAAAATTTCTTTGGTTGTTTTATGAGTCTTTTCTTCATTTATTTTTTTTATTTTCTAATATAGACAATTTTACTTTTAAATTATCTATATAGTCAAACAACCAATGAACTTTTTTGGTTATAAAGCCTTCATTACCTCTTGAACTTTCTAAGCTACATCTTATATTATTTTATTTTTTTTCAATTTTTGAAATATTAATAACTTACTTAAATTTTTTTTTCCATTTCATAGTTGATAGATATTGTCTATAAATCTCATCTATTTTTTTCTTCTTATTGATGTTATTAATGTGTAAATATCTATTCTATTATTCAAACAAATAAATTGTTCATCAAACTATTCTTTGCCTTCATAAATTGTTTTAACATCCATTCTATTATATACTTAAACTTTGCTTTCTTTAATCTCATCTTTATTTTTTTTTAATTTATTAATGTGGTTGTTATAGGCTTTTTTCTTGTACTTTTTAAGTCTATAATTTTTTGACTAATATCTTCTATTATAGAAATTCTACTTATACTAGAACCTATAGTCTCTTCTACTTTATTAATGTGAATGTTTTTAGAATCTATATGCGTGATTCAATAATTACCTACCATATGTAATTTTTAAGTGTGATTATAAGAATCCTTACCTCTTTTTATAGGATAAATTATTTTTTCATATTTTTTTATATATTTTTATCTATTTTTATATATATTCTAGATATAAAAATATCAATTTTTTTTCTTTTTATTTTTTTATTTTTTTTTCTTAATGTACATCTTTTTTCTTATATGCATAGATTTTTCTAGCCTTTGTAATTAAAACCTCTTTGTATATAAGAGTGGTAATTGGAAAATATTATATGTCTTGTCTTCTATCTATTCTTTTAAATTTTACTACTAAATTCTTTTCTAAAATAAATAGCAACAACAATAGAAATAAATAACTCTTCTTTACACTTCTCCTTCTTTATTTCCTTATTTTTAAGGTCTGTCTCTCTTAACTCCTTATTCATCCTAATCCTATAAATCTCAGTAATCAATAAGCTAATATAGATAGCAGTCACTCTTTGTATAATCTTTTGAATAGTTTTCCTTTGTTCTATCTAAATTCTCTGAAATTCTACCTTCAAATTGTCTTTTAAGTTCATGGATGAATTCATGTGTTTACCATTCAATACACTTTACAAATGTTCATGGAGAGTTGTAGGTGTATTATTAGTTCTTCTTTGAAAACATAATGTAGCATATAAGAACTAGATAACAAGTGTTATAGCTTTAATTTTGCAAGTAAAAATGTTAAGAGTAGAAGATTTATAATTTTTCTTTTCAACAGAAGGATAGAATATAATCTTATGTTTAATATGTATTAAATTATCATATAATTCTTAGAAATAAAATATAATTTTGAACAAAGCAATATATCAAGTAGAGACAAAACTGTAATTCTTTCTTGATATGATGCTACCATTGTGATCTTCTTGTATATTTAGTAAAGCATCTCACACCGCACTTGTTTGTACCTTCTTCCTCCAATTTATTTCCTGTTCAAAACTTTTTAATTTCATTCTATTCAATAACTCATCTTCTTCATTTATTCATTGGTATTATTTAATAGTACCAAATTGAAATTCCAAAGCCTTTTTTCTATCAAAAATTTGCTTGCTTCTACTTTCAACCATTGCTATGATACATAAAAATTATAAATACAAGAGTTTGTGTGAAAAAATGGAATATAATGATTGTATATATATATATAGCTAGCATTTGTAACCATAAAGTAGTTAATCCAATTCTAACTATTTTGGTCATAATTGTTTTAGTTATAATCAATTTTGTTATAACTATTATAACCATTGTAGTTATAATTGTTTTAATTATAATCATTGTGGTTATAATTTTTTTAATTATTACCAATTTGGTTGTAACTATTATAATAATTATAGTTATAATTATTTTAATTATAATTAATATCTTTCTATTCACTTTAATACATTTATTTCTTATTATTTTTTTAATTTTATAAAAACATGATGGAATACCTTAATATTTGTTCTTTCCAACTTTATGGTTAATTTTTTTGATAGGAAAATATAATCAATATTTTTGAATTATTTTGTATAGAAGTCATAAAGATATTAAATACTTTTGGAAAGTTTTGGATATAAAACTTTGATAATTTGAAAAAAAGAAATATTTAGCTTATTTTTTAGATATTTCTATGTAACATTAAATCTATTTTTCCATTGAAATACACCAAATTAACCACATAAGATTCTATCCATTTGTATTGAAATGTTTTCCTTCTCCTTGTTGAAGTTGTTTTTAACCATAAAATTAATTGATCTTCTTTATATTTATAAATATTTTTAAGATTATTCTGATTTTATTTTTGTAAATTACTCTATCATATATGTTGATCAACATGTATAGTTTTCCTTCTAAAACCTATTGAATAACTTGATTATTATCTTTGCCTTGAAATTATTAGTCTATTAATTAAAAATAATAATTCTTGATAATTGATATAAAATATAAAATAATTTACTAGCAAATAATAAAAAAAAAATTGAACTAAATAAACTATTGCCAATGATTTTTTTTTTGTGGTTCTATAATTTTTTTTACTTAATTTAATAATTTATTTGCATAGTAAATTTTTGAATCTAACTATCTATTAATGTTTTGGGCCAAAATGCAACCAATTACTTTATTTGAAGCATTACAATATACATAGAAAATTTTATTCCAATATAATGTGATTAAAATTAGAATATTTGTTATAAAACAATTAAGAAATTTAAAGGCTTGTTCACATTCTATGGTCTATACATATTCTACACTAGATTTTGTTCAGTTTGTTAATAATTGAGATATATTGGCAAAATTATGTACAAATCTTTAGTGATGATTAGTAGAATCCATAAATTTTTGTATTTCTTTAGGATTCTTTTGTGGTAGTAAAGCAATGATAGCTTGTATCTTAGTCAGATCCACTAATAGCCCTTCTTTATAAACAATTTGATCTAATAGTATTCCTTAAGTAACTATAAAAGTATATTTTTTTAATTAAGGTTGATTCCATATTGTTGATACTTTTGAAAGCACTTTTGTAAATGATCCAAATATTTGACTTGAATTCCATACATACTAAAATCATCAAAAGAAAACTTGCATGAAATCATTTAGATACTTTGCAAAGACACATATAACTGTTCTTTGAACTGTAGAAAGTACATTTTTCAAACCAAAAGGCATTATCCAAGAAGAAAATGGTCCCCTTTCCATAATAAAATAAGTTTTAAGTTGATCTTTTATAACCATTGATATTTGATAATAACCACTAAATCTATCTAACATAGAATATAATTCATGTCTGGCCATTATTTTAATTACTGCATTTATAAAAAAATAATGAAAAAAGATATAGTTTTGTGATTCTATTAAATTTTCTATAATTATTAAAAATCCAAAGTTTATCATTATTTTTAGAAATAACAATTATTGAATATAAGTATTTTATTTGATCTATAGGATAAATAAATCATATCTTAAATAAATTATTAATTTCTTTTTTTACTTTAATAGCATAAGTTATATTCATTAAATATCTTATTTATTTAATTAATCAAGCATTAAGTTCAAGTTCAATTTGATGTTCACAAATATAAGCAAGCACTTCTTTTAAATCTTCATAACTCCATGTAAAAGTATCCTTGTATTTTTTAATAATTTTTTCAATTTTTCCTTATAGTCCTCATTATTTTATTTTTCTATCTTTATTTTTTTTTATTGAGCTTTAATTTTTAGATTCACTTCATTTACTTGGTCTTTTTTCTTTATTGTCCAACTTGTGATAGATTTCTCCTAAATTGCCATTGTAGCTAGAATCATATCTAATTCTCTGGCTTTCATCCTTAATTTATAAAAATAATCATAATATTTTATCAATTCTTCCATTGGTTAAATTGATTTATGAGGTTTTTTTCTTATTTGTTTCTTAAGTTTTATATCATTTTATGAAATCATTTCTACCATATCATAATCATAATTGAAAATTTATTTTAATCCAAATAATTCAATGTCAACTATAAGATGTAAGGAAGGTATGTTTTGATAAACAATTTGTTCTTTTTTATCAATCAAACCTCTTTCTCAATCATAAAATTTCAAATGTGTAGGACGTTTTGATGGTGAAAGTTTTGGACATTTTTGGATACAGATTTTTTTTCTATTTTTTAAAAAAATTGTTAGAATATTCTTAGTTCAATCTTATTTAGACCTTATTTATTTAAGCTATGATTGACCTAATAATATGGAATAGCTTTGATTTTTCTTCTCTATTTTTAAAATTATGATCATAATGTGATAAGTAAATCCTTGTACTTATATACATAAATCTTTGATAATATCCATTGGATTCATTTTTCATTTATTAGTCATTTTTATTATAAAAGGTGCTGATTCAATCTTATTATAATCCAAATTTCTTTTAAATGAATAATGAATGAATTTCTAAGATCTTTTGAAGAAGTAAAATATCCTATAAGATACCAAACATACTATTCTAGAGCTCTTTTTTAAATTTTATTAAAAAAAGTGTTAATTTTTCTTTATTTTTTGTTTCTTTATTAGCTTAAAAAATATTATTAAATTCCTTGATTTAAATTTCTAGATCTCATTTTCTTTAAATTTTAAATTACTTGCTTTAATATGTCTAATAATCAATATTATATTAGATGTTGCTCTTTGTTGTAATGGTGTAGATAAACTAAAAGATTGTATTAAAAATTGTATTGAATACAATACAATTTTATATTACATAGTAGATTCATAATAGATTTTATTGATTTTAACTTTTTTATAATTTCTTCTATGATTCAAAAACCTCTTTTACTTGTTGAATTTGAATTGTCTTTATTATTAGAATCTAAATCTTTTATTAGGTTTTTTAACTTAAATTCTCTAAAAGAATCTTTTTTCTTACCATAATATTCTTTTCTTTCAATTTTTTACCTATCAATTTTGTCTCTTTTTTCTTCTTCTTCTTTTTTCTTATATATTCTATAAATATATTATCATTTAGCAGCTTATTTTTTTGAAACTTTTGGACTTCTAGAAGATCCAATTTCTTAGCTCATTACCTAATGTAATATTTAACTTTTGTAGTCATTAATTTTATGTTTTTTTTTAATTTCTTCATTGCCAAAGTTTTTCTTTACACAAATTTTTTTAATATACATCCTTCATTAATGTGTATCTTTCTTTTATCTTGACTAAAGTTAGATATTATTTCTTTCTTTTTTTTGTCCTATTTGCTCAATCTTTTTGATTTGGTGTACAATATAGAATTGTTCCGTACCATCTTTATTTATGGTTCTTAATGCTCATGATAAAATTAGTAAGTTCTTTTCAAGAACATCACTTATCTTTACTAAATAATCTCTATTAATTTTATAAATTTTATGAACTTAATCACCAAAGATAGCAACATATTTTTTTATCATGGTTGCCAAATAAACACTTAGATTTTTGCATCTTAAGAATTTCAAATATCTCTTCTATGTCTCTACATAGGAACTATCCTAGTATTTGTTTTTCACATCTCTTGATTTTGTCAAAGTCGTGGTCAAATAATTCACCTTAGAAACTATCTATAATTTATCTATCAATTTTATCTATCAATTTTATCTATCAATTTTATCTTATCTTTTTCAACCTACTCTTCAAACATTTAGATTTTTATAGACTTCTTCTTATTTTTGTCTTCTTTAACCTAGTTTTTAACCATCTACATCTTCATTTTATCTTGAAACTCTTATAACTCAATATTAGATCAAAAGTATATGGAATAATATGCAAGTATGTCAATTACACTTTTATTATGATTTTTTTAATAATATAATTTTAAAACTATTTATAGCTTTTTTATAGTAAGTTTCTATTAATATTATTTAAAATATAATAAAATTATTTTTTTTAACTACCATAATTATCAAAGGTGGTTTTAATTCCTTAAAGTGGTTTTAATTTCTTAAAGTGGTTTTAACCACCTTATCTATTCTATACATGGACTGCAAACTACTTTGCTTTTTATACTTTCTTTTTTTTCTAACCTTATTTATACTTGCTTCTATAAGTTTTTCTTTTTACCCATTTTATTCCTTTTCATATATCTTTTTAATAAATAATATTTTTATTTTATTAATAATAATTTAAAAAGTTAACAATGTATCTTCATTAGTTAAAGAAGATGGCCACCACTTTGATATGCAGACATTCAACTTGTAAGTATAATAATTTATCTCCTTTTTTTTATATCAAATATATTATATTTAATTTATAATTGTCTTTTAATTTACTTGATCCATGCTTGATTGTTGCTTGTAAACAATAGTTTTTTCATATATAAAATTAAGATTGAGATCTTATCTTTATTTATAAATAAGTACAAGTTATTATTTTTCATTCTTTTGACAAATCCTTGTTCTAAGAGGTATTTATTAATATTTTGATACTAAATTTGTGAGCCTACTTTAGCCCATAGAATGCATTATTTAATTTATAAACCTTATATTCATGCCTTTTTATAAAAAAAATTGTGATTATAAAATATAAATATCTTCTTATAAGTCACCATGTAGAAAAGAAGTATTAATATCCATATAGTAGTGTGTTCAATTATTATGTGTCATTTTTGCTACTAGCCCATAAAATATTTTCCAATGTGCAATAGGAGCAATTTTTTTAGTATAATTAATCCTTTTGATTTTTATTAGTCATCTAACCACAAGACAAGCCTTCTTGTGCAAAATAGATCTATTTAACTTATGTTTGATGGTATATACCTACTTTTAATTGAATCTAATTCTTCTACTATAGATGCTTTCTAAATAGAATCTTAATTTGCTTTATTAAATAAGTAGGTTCCTAATTCTATATCCAATGCTTCAAATAGCATTGTCAAATATCTTAGGTCTCTTTTCTTTTAATATCCATCTAATTGCTTGTTTATATCAGCGATTTGTCATTAAGGTCTATCTAATTCTTGTATAGTTATATGTCCAATGTCATCTATCAATTCGTGCTCTATAAATGTTATCTTGTTGGGAATTAGTAATAATGCATGAGCATCATCTACTGCAATTCATTTAGTAAGACTTCTATTTATTTCCTCTAAAAATTGATTTATTATAATAATAATATATTTTTAGTGTCATATGAGCTATGATTTTGATTAGTGGTTTGATAGTTTTATATTGCTATATCTGTTGTTGTGAATGCAAAATCAAATACCTTATTTTTGTTTAAGATTTTAAATTAATGCAACTCCTCTTCAAATATATCATTTGATTAATTTGGTACTCTATCATTTACAGGAATAGTTTCAATAAACTATACATCTTTTGATAATAGGATTTCCTTAGTGTTTGGATCAAAATACCTAAAAGTCTTAAAGGTATTGTCATAACCTACAAAGATGGTAGTAATAGCTTTTGATTGCAATTTTTTTATGTCTTTTTATGTGAATAAAGGCTTAATATCCAAAGACTCACAAGTATGCTAAATTATGTTTAATATTGAATGGTTTTTCATAGTATGTGATTCCTTAGTTAGCCTTTGTTAAAAACATATTCGTAACTTCTACAACCGTTTGTATTGTCTTAGTCTAGAAGTACCTAAGAATGTGTGTAATTAACATCATACTTCTAGCTTTGTCAATAAATACTCTATTTTTTTGTTTAGATTTTTTGTCCTAATGTGGATTAAATGACATTGTCAATTGTTGTCAAATATCCTTCTCATTCAAAAATGTGGTGAATTTTATAGAAAAAAATTCTCTCCATCTGTTACTACAAAGTATTTTTATTCATCTCCAAATTTGATTCTCTATCAAGCCAATAAACATTTTAAACTTATGAAGTCTCTTTGAGATACTTCATTCTATTGTGAATAAAATAACATTATCAATTGTTTTCAAATACCCTTCTCATTGAAAAATGTGGTAAATTTTGTGGAAATAAATTCTTCTCTTCTATCACTACAATGTATCTTTATTTGTTTGTAGATTTGGTTCTCTATTAAGATAGTAAATATTTTAAATTTATGAAGTCTCTCTAATTTAGTTTTTAAAAAAATGTATCTATATATATATCTAGAATAATCATCTATTAGTGTTAGAAAAAATTATAAATCTATTAGAGATTTTTTAATAGATCTATACAAATTTACATATATCATTTCTAAAGGTTTTGTGGTTTTGGTGTGAGCAATTTTTGGTATTCATGTTCTATGGAATTTACCTAGTTGATATCCTATATATATTATATCTATTGAAGTAAGATGATATATTCTTTTTCTTTTTATTTATAACTATAATATATAAGATTTTGATAATTTAGATGTCTTAGTCCTTGATAACATAATTTTTTTATGTATTCCTTTGATACTTCTTTATTTGTGAATAGTAATTTATTTAATTTATTATTTATTATAACTGCACAAGCTATAGAATTATAAATATATGTTAGCTTCACTAAACTCTTTTTCTAAGATTTTTGTTGATATCATGTTTTTCTGAATTAGATGTTCATATATATGTATTGCTCTTTTTTTATCATTATGAATCTCCTTAAGATGTGCTCTATAATATTTATTATTTCCTATTATCTTATATACTCCAAATAATGATATGTATGCTCTAGATACTAGTGCAAGTGCAAAGCATAGGTGAATAAGTTGGCTTGGTGCACTATATCTATGACAATATATTAAATTGTCATGAATCTATTTGTCTCTTCTAAGGTTTGTTCCTTATCCTCCAAATCTTATTCCACTTCCAAAAAGTTATTGTTTTCTATGATTTGAACTCCCATGTTTCATTGAGCTTCTAAAGTAGCTTTTATGTGCTTTGTTTTAACATAATACATCCTTGAATATAACCATTAACATTTCTTCTATATTCTATCTAAGATTGGTTTCTATATGCATCATTTTCCTAACTAGGAATAATTTAGCAAATGTATCAATATTTAGTACTATTTTTTTGTTTCTAACAATATTTTTGAACATATCAAATATTTTTTATAATCCTTTCAAAATTTTGTATATCATAGTTAAATTTCTAAGGTATTCATTTTTCCCTCAATTGATTTAAGATCAAGTTTACTCATTGTAGATAGGTTATTACATTAGAACCTTCTTCTATCCTAAGGACATTCCATTTTTTTTACTATTATTATATTTTCAATTATAATTTTATTATTATATAAGATTTGTAGCTTTAACTAAACATCCAAGGAACTATTTAAACCTTTGTTTGTTGGTTTTACCATTTCAATGATCAATAGCAATAGTACTTCCAATGTTTTTCTATTCTTGTGCTTGTTCAACAACATTTGTTGGTAAATACAATAAAGTTGTTTCCTTCTTTTCTGACTTGTGTAGTGTAGTGACAATGATGGACCATGATAATTTGGAGCCTCTTAGTGATGCCATGGCGTTTGTTGTTTGTGCCACAAATTTGGCTACAACAAGTTCTAATTCAACATCAACTTCATAAAGATGATCTTTCAAAAGAACATTGGTTATGATATCCCTCCATTTTGAGTAGTTCAAGGTGTTGACTAATATGTTGGCTTTAGAAATAATCCTATTCATTGTATCCATTAGGTTGAATCTCAAATCTAAATCTAGATCTTAGATCTAAATAGTATACAAGATCTTCCATTTGCTCAAAGATATAGCTCTACTTCATATCGTTACATAGTCCCTCAATTGACTCTTTGCATCAAAGACTAGACTCTCCCTTACCTCTGTTTAGAACACTTCTATTGTTCACACATATGACATACGTAAGGACTCTCTCTCAGCCTCCAAAACAGAAGCAAAAATGCTCATATTGAGCTGGTCTGGAGAACTCATCAAAAGTGATAATGGGGCTTAGCCCTTACATGGTTTAAACACTACTAGTACACTACAGTACCTTATGTATATTACACTAAATATATTAAAGTCTTATATTAGAAAGGTAATGACCTAAATACATGGAGCTAAGATTATACCAACATCCTTTGCATATAAATAGATATTGTCTGTACAGTGATGAGGGAAAACGTAGGTAATGTAAGCAAACAGAGCTCACAGCAGTTAATGCAAAGTGGCAGCAGTCGTAAGGTACACTACAAAAACGCAGACTGTCTTGCTGCTATAATATTGCTCTTAGGAAACAATGAATGCAAGCTTTGAGCACAATGATGGGCTATATAATTTTTAAAAAAAAAACAATGACTTCCTGCACACGGCTATTAAGATCATCTCCCAACTTTACACACTCCTGAGATCACCTTCTACAAGTACTCATTTTGCTCACACGAAAAGCTGATACGTAGGATTCAGACCTTCAAGAACAGGATTCAATTTCCTCGACTAGTGACGGAAAATTACCACCAATTCCAGAAAAACCAATCCCAGCGTTGGTACATCCGAGCCATCTTACAATCTTGATACAATGTAACTAATTCGTTTCCTAAAACTACAACACCAGCTTCTTCTGCGCCATGTACTAAAACCCACTCCTAAGACCTGATGACTTGATGTACTGGAAACATAAGGTCCTCGAAGTGATCACTTGTTGGCCTCAATTATCTCTCGGTACTCCTTTTTCATTTTGACACCTGATATACTTCTGCAGATAAAACAGCCAATCTGTTACAAATCGCAGCCGCAGTTTCCAGATTCATTCGACATAAGACTTTGTTAAAAGATGAGATCATCATAGTTTCTTGCGTTTTAGATTGAGTGATGCGCCTGTAATAGCATACATGAGAAAGGTTATGAGACTCATTATCAAAATTGAACTGTGTGAGATGAGATTTGGCGACTTACTTTATCATTTGCTTGTTCTTGAAAAACTGAACGGTGGGTGTACCCATGACACCTCCAGCTTCAGCGATCTCAGGATCCTCCTCAATGTCTATCTCCACGAAATGAACGTCATTTGAGTATTCGTCAATTACCTGCGACTCGAACAGCTCATTAGGGTTAAAAAAACTGGAATTGACTGAAATTGATGTCAATATGTCAAATTGCAACATGACTTTCAGTGCATTGTTCCAAAAACCTTCTTCAGTTTTTCGAATAATTCATTTCTACATTGCTTCAAGTCACCTAGACTGTTATAAAACATGATTGCAGTATGGAATTGGATTGGACTCATGAGTGCTTAAATTACTGTTTGATTGGAACAGGCGGGATCAGATGACAAATTCCGTTCATTTCGGCAACATAGTTACCATACATTCTGTGATCCAGAATTTTCACGGATTGTTACCTTATTCAAAATTGGCTTGAGAGATCTGCATGGACCGCAAGTCGGTGAAGTGTAAAGTACACCAATGACGCGAGGACTCTCGTGGTAAAGCTTCCGAAGCGCATACTGCATTCACATACCCACAATATAGGTTGGCTGCATGTGTCATCTCAATACCAGCTATACAGTGTATTCTCCGCCTACATTGGTCGAAACCCACTCACTAGTACAGCGGTAACATGTAAGTCACTTATGTTAGAGATCCAAAACGACGTAACCAGCAAGATACCCAAAGCGTCATATGCCTATCCCCCTGATATAACCATACAGAGATACAAGGATTTATTCAGCACCTGGCCTTTGTGTTTGGTATTTGTGATGTCGAATTTCTCCTCGATATCCTCTTTTGTGAGTTCTTTTTTCTTGACTTCCTCTTGAGTACGCTGGCATTCAAAGATTGCAGAGTCAGGATGGAGTCTACGATTATATTCTTCTTAAAAGGACAACTTCTAGTAACTCGATGAAGGTACGTACAAGCCAAAACAGGAGCCAAGGTAACGGGAAAAAATTTAGGCAAAGTCCTCTGCTTCCCATATTTCATCAGCAGACCCATGCTTTGAATAGGTTGTTGCTTGAGATTTTATTCCATATTAAGATTTGAAAATCTAAAACTATAAAAAAACAATTATAAATTATAAAGTTGATTTGGGGTTCCGATTTTTGCTTTAAGTTTTAGGTTTGAATTGTTAGCATGGGCGTTTAGTTCAGCAGGTTTCACACTGACTATCGGTTCTTCTCATTAATTAAACTAAAATAACAATCACAATCCAAACTGACACGTACAAAGAAAATCAACCGTATTGAGCAAAAAAAAGAAGAGATCAAGGTAACACACGAAGAAAGTGATCGTACTTGGTGAAACTCTACAAGCAGGTCGTTAGCAGTGAGATAACGCTCAACAGATAATGCTGCCATACAGCCTGATCCGGCAGCTGTGACAGCTTGCCTCCACTCATGATCCTGAAACAATCAGCTCGGTAGAAGGCTTCTTAATACTCATCAACATCAGACTAATTACAGATTCACAATGTGACTGGCATTTAATCACTTTCATGCTACATTGGACGTCTTTTTGGCAGATAGACTAAATAACAACGACGAGCAACATGGAAAACGCAAAGCAATGTAGAGCATCAAATTGAACGAACGCAAGAAACTAACGACCAGTCAAGTACCTGAAGATCTCCAGCGGCATAAACTCCTTCGACCGATGTATTGGTCGTTCCAGGCTCAACAACCACATAACTAGCATCATCGAGCTCGACTTGGCCTTCCAAGAGCTGACTATTAGGGCTGTGTCCAATCCCATAGAACAATCCCCGCACTTGCAATGATCTCTCTTCGCCAGACACTACATTTCGAAGCCTCAGACCTCCCATTTGTCCCTTGTCGTCAGCCTCGACATCCACTGTCTCTGTGTTGAAGTGGACTGTAATATTTGGATTGTTAAGAACTCTGGAATTCCATCACAAAAATGATCATTAAACATTCAGATCAGCAAACAGAACCTCGCCATAGAAGGAACGAAACTAATCTCCGAACCTACTGACCTAAGGATATCAGATGAATCCAAATTTAATTTCAATCCTTACAAGTTATAATAGGCCATGTTGCTCAGAGAAATACCTGTCTTGCATGGCTTTCGAGGCACGGAGTTTATCCCTTCGAACCAACAGATGAACGTGAGCAGCATACTTCGTCAAATAAAGAGATTCCTCCGTTGCAGTGTCACCTCCACCAACCACTGCTAGCTCTTGACCTTTAAAAATGGGAGATGCACCATCACAGATAGCACACGCACTGATGCCTCTGCTCCAAAACTCATGCTCCCGGGGTAATCCAAGTCGCTTAGCTGTAGCACCCGTCGCAATAATTATGCTGTGACACTTTACCTGAAACCCAACTGCTAATACTATTAGAATCTAATCCTAGCAAAAGCACTGTATACCAGAATCAATAAACTATACTCCATATTCCCTAAAGATCCCGCACTGTGCTGCTGAGGAACAAAAACAAGATAAAGATGGACACGAAAGAAAGAAAAAGAAACAGATAATCAAAGTAACCACCAACGACTATGAGCCTTTTCCGTCAAAACCCACAAAACTGTAGAAGGGAAACTTGTTGCCTCAGCGTAAGCAAAATTATTATGATAATACTAATGATAATTACTCGCCCATCACAAACTAAGCAGCATGAGTCTTGATTAAAAAGTACCTCACTATCACTACTTCGGACTGTGAAAGGTCGATTTCGGACATCCACATACTCCACGTCCTCCGTTCTCAATTCAGCACCCCATCGTTCAGCTTGCTTCCTCATCCTGCACCCATACAGTTCAGGTCACAAACTCCTTTCGTATCATCGAGCATATCGGAGATAATGCACGTTGTATTTGATTATGTGTGGGGCTGTCGACAGAAGATTTGCATCCCAGTGTGAAGAGAGCACCTGTCCATCAATTCGGGTCCAGTAACCCCTTCGGGGAAACCAGGAAAATTTTCTACTTCGGTGGTCGTCATGAGCTGACCACCACGTACTCCTCCAACTTGGAACCCTTCAAACACTACTGGTTTAAGATTAGCTCTAGCAGCGTAAATTGCCGCCGTATAACCTGCTGGTCCTGAGCCAATAATGACCAAGTTCTCCACGCCTCCTACAGGGTCTGCATCGAAGTGTACAAAGAAGATCGTCAGCTTCCAAGCCAGCAAACTAGAGAAGGATCAAGTCAGCTAAGAAGATGATGAAGTATCATGCTTGAAATCCACCGAAATTCGTTACAGGATTGATCCTCTAGAGCCATAATTGTTGTCATAGATTTTCGTAACTTTAATTTGATTACCGATCATGTTCTCAGAGGCAACTGTCTGTTAAAAGGGCCTTAAAATAAGCAAGAAAGTGAATAGCAACAGGATGCATATTTTTGTTTTGTAAAATCCATTGCGATACTTTCTGCCCCAGCCTCATGGATACGAGGCCAACCAATCGACTTTCAGCAATGCAATAAAGACATGGTACTACAGAGAAGACTATTCAAGCTCGGAGCTTCCCAGAGAACTCCGAGCTCGAGGCAATGTCTTTGAAGGCCATGTATAAATCCATTCCTTGGTCTATTGTAAGATGGGTCACAGGGGAAAAGTTAGGGTTGTCTCCACCCTGCATTGCAATCCACAGTACTATCCTCGAATGTCAACGATCAAACCACGCCAAATGCTTCAATTTCATCAATTGGGCTAGCACCCAAGAGCCCACAACAACAATTCGCAGCAACGCAATTCCAAAACCACCCAAACACAGCAGTATCGGAATTCGAATGCGACACAACCTGCGGTAGCAGACACCCTCTCTCCATCAGCAAGTTCAGCGCGCGCAACTCCACCGCGCGCCCCTGTCCTCACATTCCCTCCCATTCTCTGCCCCACGCCATGCACCCTAAACCTCCTGGCCACGGCTCCAAAACCCACGCCCTCCCACCGAACAACACCATTCTGCCGCAGCCCAATCCACGACACCTCCGAGGAAGACGAGCAGCTACAGAGAGAAGCACCACCAGGGGGGGGTGCGCTGCTGCTGCTGCTGGTGAGGCGGGGGGCCACACTCCCTGCGGAGATCACCCCCAATGCCGTGCTGGCTCCTGCATACAGGGATGCAGCGCACGCCACCATGGCTGCTCTACTGCTACCGCGTCCCGATTCCGCAATCCACCCTGAACCCAACACCAATCCTCCCAAGCTCAGAGAAATTCCGGGAAGACCAAGACCCACAGTGCCAAACGAAGCTCATGAGTCTGCGCCCGGGAAGCAGCAAGAGGTAGAGCAACCAACAGAGCGCAGCAACAGCAGCACGAGGCGCAGCAGCCGCAGCAGCAGCAGGGACGCAACGCTGATCGCGGGCGAGAACCTTATCCAGGGCCGGGCAGGATGGGAGCAACGGTGCGGTTGAGGGTGAGGGTGAGGGTGAATACCACGCGATAAGCCACGTAGGTGGTGTGAACGCGCCATCCAAGGAATGGTGACGTGGCTACCATCGTGGCATCCCCTTGCCCTGGCGCTACCCCCCCCAACTCTGCCCGGCTGGCACTCCTTCCCTCCACGTCATCCTCCACGTCAGTTAGGATTCGCCGCAAGTTGTGAGTCGGTTCAGTGTCGGAGGGACTTGCGTTTTCATCGATCAGTGTGTTGAATTAGTGGATTTCGGGGTGGAATTTCTTCTTATGGTGTAAGAGCTGCTTGATGTTCGCTTCCCGAGAAGCTTAGGATTGACGAAATAGGAACTAAGACGAGTCTTGGAAATGAATCAAGTGACGAGTGTCCCACTTCCTAGGCAGTTTGGATCACCTTTCGGAGGAGGAGTTGTCGCAGCTCAGCTGCTGGACTGCCGTGAATGTTTGTGTCGCTGAAGTTAGAGGGTTAATCGAAAGTGCGAATTGGCACAAGTTGCTTGTGCAGATTATAATCCCGAACCCCAAAACGACTCAATAGTGACTGTTGTCATGAAAGCTCTAGCCTGCGATTTAGCTGTACAGATGTGGCTACCTAATACATCAGATGGTAGAGGGATGACATTTTTTTGGTTTCAGCATGGTCGTTCAAATCTCGGTTCAAGTAGTGGTTTGATGCGAATTTTTTTTCACGACCAACTGATGAGGAGGAGAATCGTTTTCCTATAGCAGTCACTCTTTCTCCTCCAGGTGTAAAGCTGGGTTCCATTGTTGCAATTACTGCAGCTGGCCGTTTCGTGCTGTCAGGTGTGCACCTGTTTCTGGACTAAGAATGGGACTGGATTCTGAAATCTGAAGTCAATTATTTCTAACCACTAGTATTAGAATGATACAAATCAAATAGTTTGCACACCTGAAACTTTCAAAATAATAATGTTGGTACAAGTTTACACAATTATTGTTAAGAAAACAAGATGGACATCATTTGCTACAAATGAAATGTATCAGAAGCCAAGAAAAAAGGCACTTTTGGTGTCTTAATTAAGAGTTGGATAAGTCACACCTTTTGGTACATAAAATATGGGACATTCAACACTCCTCTTCCAAAAGTATGACTTAATTCTCTTTTGAAATAAGATCCAACTTATCCTTGAAAGCTAGAAACTTATCTCTAAAGAGAGGTTTTGTGAAGATGTTTGCTACTATCTGCTCTATGGAACAATATTCCAAACCAATTTGTCGTTTCTTCACACATTGCATAATAAAGTGATGTTTTATATCCCAATGCTTTGTATGACCATAGTATACTAGATTCTTGGCAATAGGAATGGTATTTTGATTATTCTCACAAAGAAAAATTCTTTTTGGCTCAAGAATGTCATAATTCCTAAGTATTTTATAAAGCCACAAAGTATCCTTTATTACAACAACCAAAGCTACATACTCTATCTCCATTAACGAAACAAAAATTAAAGATTGCTTCTTGCTTCACCAAATAATAACTGCCCCATCCAATATAAATGCATAACCTCCTATTAAATGGCATGTCTCTATACAACCTATTCCATTTGCATCATTCTAGCCTACAAGCCACAAATTTGTTTCTTTTCTTTTATACTGCATTATCAAATATATTATTTGTTGCAAGTAACAAAATATTTATTTGATTGATTGCCAATGCAAAACATATGGATGTGCCATGTATTGAGCAAAGTGTTGACAAGCATATGTAATATCATATCTTGTACCATTTGCAAGGTATAATAATGAACCTAAAGCTTTTTGATGAACTTTTATACCTTTTGCATTCAAATAATCATCATTCTCATATTTAGTGATATAATTTTGTACCATTGGTGTAGCAACTGCCTTTACAACTTTCATTCCAAATTCCTCCAACTTTTAAGAAATGTACTTAGTTTTGCTCAAATAAATGGTATTATTTTTCTTATCTTGTAAAAAATCAATGTAAAAAAAATTACTAAATTCATCAAGGTATCAAGGACATGAATCTTAAACAAAGAAATCCTCAATATACTCTTCTGTTACTCAAAAGGACTAAAAAATCACTCAAAGATAATATAATATTAAACTAAAATGGCTATTATGAAAAATAAAAAGACTAAAAAGTCTTAAAGTAAGACTAAGAACTAAAAAGGCCTTGACAAGAGTGAATTAGGCTTCACACTTGCCTCTATATATACTCTCTAACTAAGAGCTATGTGGCAATTTTCTATACAACCTCCAATATGTGTTGACTTTATTAGACACATGTCTAAGCTTATAACGTGAGTCATTTATATGTGTGCCACAAAGTTAACTTGTTTTATACATGTAGTATGTGATTAACTTATTGACAAAGTTTCTAACCTATCAATCAACTACAAAGAAATGTAAAGTCACAACCGTATTTATAAAGCTTTTAAGAAGCTTCTCTAAAAGATATTATGAAATTAATCTACATTTACTTATTTCTACTTAATCATATAAGTAATTATTAGAGTAAATGTGTATGTCCATTGTTATAGGGCATGATATAGGATTTCGAAATACACTAGGTACATAGCTAATAAGAATTTAGCTTTAATTTATTAGCTAAACTCCAATAAGCGATATATTTTTATTATAAAAGATAATTAAATACAACAATATCAAAAGATATTCTACTAATAAAATCTTTTATGATTAATAAGATTTATATATAAGGCTTTTAATAGCATCTAAAAATTCTCTAACATCCTTTGTTTTATCAAATCATAATTAATCATTTGCTTATGAGTTAGATTTTCAATAATTCCAAAAAAAATCTATAATTTTTTTTCATAAATCCATCTTTATATCATAATTTTATCATAGCTTCATATTTTTATATTTAGTATATATGTGTGTATATATATATATATATATATATATATATATAAAGTCTTTGCTTCCAAAAATCCCTTTACTTTGCATTAAATTCTCAAACTATAGTAAAACCTTTCAATATGTTTTTTTTCTTGCAAAATATTTTCTTCTCCCTAAATATTAAAATTTCATATCTCTTGATCTAACTATTTAATTTTTTCAAATTTTTAGATAATAAAATATTCATTCTTAAGCTTTATCAAAAGAAAAATGAACTATAAATTTAATATAGATTATTTGGCATCTTAGAAATCCTAGCAGATATTCTAAATCCTAATTTATAAACATCTCAATATAATTTTTTTTATATCTCAAAAATCAAAAATTCAAATGCCAAAAAATTTGATAAATAGCTTTATAACATAATAATACATATTTTTAGAAAATTTTTGTCAAATATTTGTCCAAATACCTAAGATATAGCTAGATCCAAACTCTTCATGAAATTGATTCACTAACAAATCTCAATTCAGAAGTGTTAATTTCAACTAGTTTTTACTTTTTTAAATCAACTCTAAATCTTTTTTTATATGCAAAGTATAGTCCTTTAAACCAACTTTCTAAATACATAATTTGATCTTTAAAAGCCTTTTATATAAGTACACTATGCTCCAAAGAGTGTGAATAGGTACAAAATCAATACCTTGACTTTGAATGCCTATATCTCTTTCATAAATATTCCAAAACTTACAAAACTTTTGCCAAAATCATACTCAAAATCCTAAACTTAACAATCCTAACATTTGATATTCAAATGGTATTGAAAGAATAATCCTAATTCCTAATAAGGCTTTAGATAGCCTCCTTGAAGTCCATTGGGCATGAATTTTGGACAATAGGAATGGAGATTTTTATCATTCATATCCATTCATCTACATGGTTGGCTAATTATCTTTTTTTACACAAAAATCCTTCTTCAATATTTTTTTAATAAGTTTTATATAGTATGTGTTTCAAATATCAAATTAAAAAAACAAAACAAAACAAAACAAAACAAAATAAGATTTCAAGAGTCACCAATGTCTAATAAAGATGGCTCTAAATTTATAAAAAAAATATTATTAACATAAAATAAACTTCAATAATAGCCTTCTTAAACTTATTATTTCAAAGTAGCAATTTAATTATATTTTGTAACTAACTAAAATCTAATAACATGGCTCTTATTATATTATATAGCAACTTATATATTAAATATATATGTGAATTATTTTCACATAGTAGCCAAACCATACACAACACCATGATATTACCCTCCATTTTAGGAATGAGTTCTATAAGAAGCAATCATCATCTTTCATGGATCTTGTAATTCTTTATCTTGATTTTTAAAAGATGTTGTCAATGAAAAGCTTCAACTTTTTTTACTATATATACAAGATTCTTTGCTAGCTCCTACGTATGTTTACTAATATCATATCCATATTAATAAATAAGATATTCTAACATATTTTGGTACTGCCATGAATCTAAGACTTCTTCAACCTCAAACTCTTGATTTTTACCTACTTCTATAAAAGAAGGTGGTATTTATCTTTTTTCTAAGATATTCACTATCTTACATGGTTCAAAAATAGATACATAGAATATGAGATGGATCTTCATAGACTTTGGTAGGTTTAATCAATAAGCAACAAGATTCACTTATTTACAAATAAAAAAAGATTCAAACCTATAATAATCTAACTTATTACAAAGACAAGTAGTATTAATATTGCAACAAAGTAACCATATCTTATCATCTATGTTGAATTATCATTGTTCTCTACAATAAGTATCTACATTGATTTTTTATCATTCTTGATCTTCTTTTAACTGTGCTTTTATTGTTGCATGTAGCTTTGATAAAAAAATTACTAAATCTTCCGCTACAAGATTATCAATTTTCAAAAATTCAAAAGTATCAAATTATAGATGATAACCATAATTGGCAAAAAAAAATATTTATTGAATAAAAAAATATATCAAATTATTAAATAAAAATTTTGCTAATAAAAAAAGAGTTGTCTAATCAATTTGATCATAATTGATAATATACCTAAAATAATGCTTTAGAATTTGATTTACTTATTTTATTTATCCAACAATTTGAAGATGAAAAATCAAAAAAAACTTCATATCCATCTTTAAAATTTTAAAAAGAATTCTCTAAAATCTTGATACAAATTGAATCCCTCCATCTAATATAATATCCTTGAACAATCCATGATAGCAATAGATGTTGTCGAAAAATATTTAGTTGTTATTTTACTTATGATAGATTTTTTATATAATAAAAAATATGTCATCTTAATAAAATAATATATTATTATAAATATAAAATCATATAAATATGAGATTAAAATATTTGCGATAAAATCCATAGAAATAAAAGACAATTATTGTTTCAAAATAGATAATGGATGAAAAAGTCCATAAGATTGATGACAAGGAGTTTTTTATCTTCAACAAATATCACATGATTGTATAAAATCTTTAACTCCCTTTCACATTTGAGGCTACAAAAAATCTCTTAATATAGCTCAAAAGTCTTATTGTATCCAAAATATTGAGTTGTTGAAAAGTCAAGTTAAGCTTGAAGAATATATAATTAAGCTTTGCCTTTAGAAATATATAATTGCTCTTCGAAATAGAGTAGATTAATTTTTTTTTGAACTTGAATTTTGAAGTATGCTAAGATTTAAAATATTTATTCTTGATATTATGAATAAAAAGATTAAAGAATATTCTTGATTGAATTTTCTTGACAAATATTGAATCATCAATCAATGTTGATTTTATTGTTCAAAGATGAAAATGATCTAACTTCAAAAAAATCATTCTTTATTAATTAAAAGCTGCATCTACTTCTTTTGGTGTAAGATAAGAATGTTTTGAAAGAATATTTGAAAAACCTTGTTGTTTTTTGCATCAATAAGTGATCTTAAAATCAAATATTGATAAAAACATACTCTAATAGGCTTAGAAATGATTCAAAAAATGTGACAACATGAACTACTTGAGATTCTTGTTATTTGAATATATGATAACTAGACTAAAAGTACTTTTTAAATATTCATGTCATTTTTAAAATGAATCTATAATTAAAAGAAGCTTTTTGTCATGGATCTCATTATTAATCTTGATCGCTAAAAATTTCTTGGAATAAAAAAACTATTGGTAGAGCTAATCATGTGCTTCTATTTGTAATATAAACAATACATATAGCAAAGTTTGATGCATCTATTTCTATAAAAAGTGCCTTAAAAAAATTGACGGGATACAAAATTGTTACGAAATAAATATTGTCTTCAAGGCTTTAAAAAATGCTTTAGCTTCTTTGCTCCACTTAAGTTTATCTTTACATATCAAGCACCTTAAAAGAGCTACAACTTCAAAAAAAAGTTCTTGATGAAGGTTTTGTAATAATTAAAAAATTCCAAAATACATTCTATATCTTTAATTATTTTTGAAATCTTCTAATCTATGATAGTCTAGACTTTCTTTAGATACATTATTAATCCTTTGTTGGAAATGATGTATCCTAAAAAGTCAATTTGAGTAATATAGAATACACACTTTTCTATCTTGGCATATAATCTTACATCTCTAAATTTTTGTTACATATAAAAAATATGAAGTTCATGTTCTTTTATATTTTTAGAGTAGATTAGAATGTCATCTAATTATTAGATAACAAAATCATTAAAAAACTAACAAAAAAATTTCATTCAAGTAATGTTGAAAAGCATTATATGGATTTATGAGTCCAAAAGACATGATATTATATTTGAAATGTCCATACGTAGTTTGGAGGGTAATCTTTCATTCATCTTCTTTTTTAATGTAGAGTAAGTTGTATGCTCTTTATAGATCTATTTTAATATAGATCTTTGCTTATTTGAATTGATAAAGAGGTATTGAAACCAAATGTAAGAGATACCTATTCTTGATGGTGATCTTATTAAGTCTCCAATAATCTATGCACATCCATATAGATCCATCATTTTTCTTTACAAATAAAATAGAAGCACTTGTTGGAAATTTCAAATAGCATATGAATTTTTTAATCAAATTCTAGTCAATGTATTCCTTTAATGCAGCCAAATTATTTTGCAATAAGTTGTAGATTGGTCCAAATGGCAATTGAGCTCTTTCTTGTAAATCAATCAAAGAATCATAGAATTAATGCTTTGGAAGAATATCTACATTTTTCTTTTCAAAAAGATCTTAAAAATTTTAATATTGGCTAAAAATACTACTTGATGTCTTTTTGCCATTAAAAATAGACATGGCATATATAGTAAAAGATGATCATTTTTTACCATAGTAATAAAAGCTTTTGCATCTACTAGTAAGAATTTGGATGTATTAGGCTTATGTATTTTTATTTGACTAATAAAATTTTGAATCAAATTACAAGAAAAATTAAGTTTATAAGAAATCTAATCTATTTGAAGATTATATTTTTTTAACCATAATAATTTTAAAATAATTGGATTAGATCGAAATCTTATCATATTAAATATTACTATGCCATTATGACCTTTAATTTTTACATCTAAAGAAACAATCTCATGAATAACATCTCTATGAGCATAATTAAAAGCTCTAATGATTAGTTACAATTCTTTTTGTAATTTTAACATATTTTCACTAATTTTAATGCTAATATAATTAATTAATAGATCCAAATTATTTTTTTAGTTAATTATGACTTTGATTATATTTTTAGGTGGTTAATTAGATGGATGCTTCTAATTAGTAGATTAATTGACTATTTTAAAATTAAAAAGAAAAAATAGTAAATTTAGAAGGTCTATAATTTCTATTTCTTCAATTACTTTAAATCTTTTTCTTAGTAATAAAATTATAATTTTAGTAGAATTTCTCTTCTAATTCTTATGAATTATATCTTAAATTAATCCAAAATCTTAATTTTCAATCCAAAAGCTAATTTCTAATATGACTATCATTAGAAAGTCCCTTAAACCTTATTACTCTATCTTCTTAATTAATTTTGAAGATTTTTAAGCTTAAATTTTATTTTGTAATTTAATTGGATTAAAAATATAAAGTCTAATTGTTAAATTAATTATGATCTTAAAAAGATGGAGACAAGCTAAATTTTTGGTGGATTTTCCTCTCATAGTAATTTTAATCACTCCTTGAAGTTGAAAAAAAATAATAATAATAAGAAAAAATCACAAATTCAAGGCTAATTTACAATTAGGTTTTGGATTTGCTAAGAGTTCATGCTTAAGGGAGTTTAAATTGGAGAATGGTGATTACGAAGGCTTTGGTGGCAAGGATCCTTGTTGATTTCCAAGTAGGCTAATTAGAATTATAATTATAGTTGAAATTTACAACTAAATTAGTAAATTAATTAATTCTTATGATTTAGATCTTAGATTTGAGCTTAAGAATAGTTGATCTTAGGATGAAAATATGTTTTAAAGACATTGGTGATATTAGTTTTATCAAAAAAGTGTTGGTTTTTGAGTTCTAGGCATTTCCAACCTTGAAATCGGGTTTGGGGTGAGAGTTATTGAGGACCCTTGATCTTGGTTAGGGATTTTTCAATTTTGATGGTGGAGATGTGTCTCCCACTTTTGAGCCTCCTCCCACCTAGTTAAGAGGGCTTGGGTGACTGAGGTCCCTCTCTCTCTCTCCATCTTCTTGTGGCAAAGCCATGGCAAAATGTTCCCCCATCTTGTGAATGCAAATCTTCTTCTTTAAACTTATATGGCCTCAGTTTTAACTTGCTCAGTTTATCTCTTTTTATTTTCTTTCTATAAAAATTTGTAAGAAAATTTTACTCACCCTTAACTTTATAATGGCATAAGGCAAACCTGATTTGAAGTCGTGATGAATTTTTGGCGAGTTTTCAAGGTGGCAGGGGTCTATTGTCTTAGCAGTGTAGGAGCATCGGCTCAAAAAAATCTATAACTCGGTGATCTCTGACTCAACTTTGATGTGGATTGTTATAATAAGTGCAATCTAAAGCTTAGTTCACTAAAAACTTTAAGTCATTGATTCTTGATCTATATCAAATTTTTAATGAATTTTTAAATGCAAACGGATCTGCTGCCAAGGCAGTGTTAAACAACTAGTTTGAAAAATTGTATCTTAGTACTTACTTACATTTTTTTGCTAGGATTTGTTGGAAAAAGAACTATACTAAATTTGGTTTTAGATAAAATTATACTTGTAAATTTTAAATTACTAAATGATTTTTAGTGAATTTTTAAGTAAAAGGGGGTCTGCTGCCTAAGCACCTCAAGTCGCCCTGCTTTGAAAACACACATCTCAAATTTCAAACCTTGGATCACCATGAAATTTGGTAGATAGAAGAGATTCTATGTCAACCTCAACCACAAAAAATTTCAAGTACATAGGAGCTATGTGGAATTGTTAGAAAATTTTTGAATGACAAGGGATCTGCTGCCCTCAACTTGACATACTTTAAGTAAGTTTTTCTTCCCTAATCACCCTTTAATCACATCTCTTAGCACCTAAATTACTATATTATCACTCATTCATCTTATTACCATCAATTAATGTTATTTAATAATTTCAAAGGACTTTTATCTCACTTGGAAATTAATCTTAAATTCTTATCTTTCCATCCATTCTTACTCTTAAGGTTAAAATAAAAATAAATAAATAAATAAATAAAAATTAATCTGATATTTTAATTTTTTCTTATTTTTTTAACCTTAACCTTTTAATTTTAATTTTTAACCTTCAACTTTAAACTTTTACTTTTAACCTTCAACTTTTATTTTTTTTACTTTTAAATTTTTACTTAACTTTTAATTATTAATTCTAGCTTAAATTTTATTTTATTTTATTTTATTTATTTTAATTTTTTAATCTTCCAACTTTCATCTTTTATCTTAAAAAAATCTTAATATCATGTTAGTGCTGAACTTAAATATTTAAGGCTGTTTATTACTGAATTTCTAATTCTAGATGAAGTTTTGTCATAAAAACTTCATTTGTAGATAACTTCTTATATAGAATTCCGATTTACATGATCAATACTACCTTGGAAAGCCTTAAACTAGCACTCTAGCATGGTATTCATTGTTTTTATTTTATTTTATTTTAATTCATAATTTTCAAAGTTTAAGTTTGATAGAATAAGTTTTGGAAGGCACTTAATTAAATGAACTACAAATGCTAAAAATTAAATCATAAAAAAGTGTAACTAACTTTATAAGTTATTGGATTAATCTTGATTATTACCTTATTTCGGTTTTCTTATCTTATAGATGATTTGCATCTCCACATTAATTAGTATTGGGCTCTGATGTAAGTTATGATCTAATTAAATCAAATTTAAGTGAGGGGAGAAAAATCCACTCACAATCTCCAAAAGATAGCAAATAATTATCTATGACTTATATATATATATATATATATGTTTAGTTTTTTTTTATTAATGATATTTGTAGTTTTTTAAAAAACTCTTTGTCTATAAAATAAACTGAGGCTCTTGAATCTAACAAGGCTAAGATTTGGTATTTTTTTGTCCTAAATAAACTTCAATTATAAAATAAGTTGAAAGAACTAAGTAGAAAATAAGACCTTTATTAGGTATTACACAAGATTTCTACTACATAGTCCCTGTTGTAGCTTGAAAAACTTATTTTTTGACACATTATTTTCTTTGGAAACCATGCTTTTCATTTTATAATTGTATTATTTCTTTGGATAATATTGAGTAATAAGCTCATATTATCCATTATTTATGCAAAAACCTTCTTCATGACAATAAGTCTTTTTTTGCTTAGTAAGAAATTTAAAATGTATTGTATTAATTTGGATAAGCTTTGGCCCAAATAAATAAGATATTGAAAACTTAGAAGGTGTCACTATAGCTTAACTTGTACTTCTTCAATCAAATATTTGTTCTTGAAATCTTTTAAAGAGTCAATTATCACATGCAATAGCTTCAGCAATAAATTGCTTTAGTGAATCTATTTTTGGCATTTTCAATAATGAATCTTAGATATTATCTTTTAACTTATATCAAAAATGATTGATAAGAACTTTTTTATTTCAATCCACATTATAAGTAAGGTTTTGGAATTCAGCAACATATAAGTAGCAATACAAGCTTAGTCTTTATTACTCTTTTTCAATCACTTTTTCTAAATGTAGCCATAAAAACTTTGAAAGATGAATTCAAATTATTAAAAAGTTACAAAAAAAAAATTATCAAAAGTCCAAATCAAGAGAGAGCACTTTCTCATAGAAGTACACCTATGAATTCTATTTGAATAAATCCATCAAGATATTGAAAAAGATGTAACTATAAATAGAGCTTAACTTGTTGTAAAAATCCTTGAAATTTTAATCTTATTCCCTCAAACTTCTTGAACATACTAATCTTTGCTTTCTTTGTACTTATAGAAGTAAGACTTCTTGAATTTGATTATAATGCTAATCTACTTGCTTCATTCAATTACACAACTTCTTGGCATAGACTCTAAACTTCTTCCATATGTATAGAAATAATACTTCTATAATTTATATTATAAATACATGACATTTCTACTCTTAGATTGTTGACAAGGTCATAAAAATCTGTAATAGTTGCAAATCTATTCCTACTTTTGTTGAGAATAGCATCCATAATCTTTCTTTTTATAGATAATTAAAAAAAAATTAAAAAATTAAAAAAAAATAGAAGAGGTTAATCCAAAACTTCTAATATCAAATGAAAATTTCTACAATGAAGGATAATCCACTCTCTTTAAGGAAAAAATCAATGTTAAAAAATTAAAGTATTTATTTTAAGGTAGATAGTCTACAACCTTCAAAATATAATAATAGAAGTAAGATTATCTATTCACTTCTAAAATAAGATAAAAATAATAAGTCAGTATTCTTATGAAATTATCAAGAACATGAATCTTGAAGAAATAAATCTTCAATACACTCTTGTGTCACTCAAAAATAATATAGTATTAAACTAAAATGGTTGTTGCTAAAGACAAAAAGACTAAAAAGTCTTGAAACAAGTTTAAAGATTAAGAAGGCATTGACAAGTATGAAGAAGGCTTCACTCTTTTTTCTATATATACTCTCTAACCAAGTACTACATAGCAAATTTCTATAAGACCTCCAACATGTATTGATTTTGCTAGACACACATCTTAACTTATAAGATAAGTCATCTAGATATGCGCCACATAATTAACTTGTTCTACAAGCTACCAACATGTGTGATACATAATTAATTTTTTGACCAATTTTTTCACCTATCAATCAATTACAAACATATGTAAAGTAAAAATCACATCTTTGAAGCTTCTAAGAAGCTATTCTAGAAGATATTATGAAATTAATTGATATTTACTTATTTCTACCTATTCATATAAGTAACTATTAGAATAAATGATTATGTCTATAATTTTAGGTCTTTTATCTTGTACCACTCTTATAATTCACTCTTTTATTTTACATGGATCTCAAAATTCTTGCTACCAATAAGTACATCATTGACATAGATAATTAATACAAGAACTAGTTCCTCAATGTATATTAATTATAAACAAAGATTTAATTTTGAATGCTTTGAACAAAGATTTAATAAAGATTTATCCAAATTCTTATTCCATATATATCTAAATTACTTCAAGTCATACAAAGTCTTTAATAATTGCAACATCTTACATTTGTATTTCAATGGAACTTCCAAACCTTTTGAAATCTTCATATAAATATTTTCTTCTTTAAATTCACTATTTTATTAAGCTAAAATAATATCAAGTTCTAACATACTTCAATTAAAGGTAGTAGCAATTGCAACAAATAAGAAAATTATTGCAAAATAAGAAATTGGTGCAAAAGTTTTTTAGTAATTAAGTCCTTTTATTTGAGTAAAATCTTTTGCAACTAATTGTGCTTTAAAATATTTAATAGAGCCAGATGCTTTAAAATATTTCTTATAAAATTTGTTAAAATGTGCTTTAAAACATTTACTAGCAAGCTTTTTTTTTAAATCCATTTTAAATCTATAGACTTCTTACCATTGGATAAAAATAAAAAGTTCCATGTACCATGATTCTTCAAAGAATTGAGTTCTTCATTCATAGCATGACTCCACTCTTAACAAAAAGGTGAATCCATGGCTTGCTCAATAGTCTTTAATTTTGTATATTCATCAACATGAACTACATCCATTTTTTTAATTTTTAAGTCATAATCTCTTCAAATAAAATTGATATTTTTTTTTCAAGGTATGTAATACATCCTACTACCACTTATAATATTTATCAAATCAATGCCATTTATATAATAAGATCTTCATAATAGAGCTTGAGTAGTTATTTCTACTTTTAGTTGATGGAATTCTACTACTTTTATTGTTATAGGATTTGTTTTCTCTTCAACCATTTTACTACCCAATCCATCATACACATATGATCTTGAGGCTTAAGATTGGAATATTTCTAATTCAATTAGATGTTGAAATTTTAGCAAATCAAGACTATATCCATGGTCTATATCTTTTCTAATTTTTTCTTGAGGAGTTACTAGCTCACCAAGTAATTCATCCTTATTATCAAGAAAAATCACAATTTGACAAATAATCATCTTCTTTTTCTCAAGTAAAAAAAATTTATATCCTTTTGCTACTTCTAAATATCCAAAAAAAATATCATTCTTTGCCTTTTTTTCAAGCTTTTGATGTTTCTCTTTTGATATATGATATCAAGCAAAAAAACCAAAATGTTAAACATTTTAAAAAGAAGGTTTTTTATCATAAAAAAAATTGTTTCATGTCTTACCATCAAGTCTTACAAGTAGAAGGTGATTACAAGTCTAAGTCACAAATTTTTCTATAAACGCTCAATATTCATAATCCAACTTTGCATCATCTAAAAATATTTGTATTCCTTCAAATATAGTTTATATCATATGCTCTATTAAACCAATAATTTCATGTGTATATACAAAAGTGATCATGTCTTGAATGCCTTCAGCTTTCAAGTAAAAACCAAGCTTACTATTTAAGAATTCAATGCCTTGATTAATAGAACATATATATATATATATATATATATATATATACTTTTCTTTCAATTCTTCTTTATCCCTGTACTTTCCAAGTCTTAAAAAATACAAGTACTTGGTCCTTAGTTTAAAGAAATGCAAGGCTATAATAGCTAGAATATTCATCAATCTACTTAGCTAATCATTTGGTGCTAGCAAAGCTAGTTGAATTGAAATAACTAAGATCAAACATTATCATATCCAAAATACCATTCGCATGCTTATGCTTGTGTGAGAAAGGGTGTCCATGGACCTTGCCAATAATACATGATTTACATGTAGGTATTTTATCCTTCTCCTTTTTGTTCTTTAATTCTTTTACTTAATTTATCTATTTTTTTTTCATATTATATACATAGAAGCATGTACTAATGCTTGATATCATTCAATAAGTATGTAACTCAAAATATATGAATTATAAATTATATCAACTTCTTCAATTTTGCAAGGTATAAGATAAGCTTTATTGGCTAATGTGTCTTGTGTGAGTAAGTCATGTGAAGGTAGTATTCAATTGATTCTATTGACATCTAAGTTAAATTTATAACCTTTCTTATATAAAATTACATATGATAATAAAATATCAAATATTCCAAGAATCTAGTGGACATCCTTCATAATCATAGGAATGTATTTTCTTATAAGGTCTAAAACTATAAGATGCATCTCAATTGAGCCTCTTGATTTATTAATGCCACTATCAAAGCCTTGGAGTTGGATAGTCATATTTTCATTAAAATTGAGAAGCTTACTCTTATATCTTTAAATTTATACATTCACTATACTATCAATGTGTATATTATGTCACAATTAAAACAATGATGCAATCATTATTTTTGAATTAAATGATGTCTCTTGGATTGAAAGAATAATAATAATTCTAATATTTATTATACTATTGCTATTTTTAGGATATTTTGCATCACCTCACTAATGTTTATTTTGTCCACAAGCCCTATAAGTACTTCTGAACTTATTAATCATAGATTTTTGTTTTTTTTTTGTAGATGGTATTTTTTTAAGACTTATTTTTTTCTTACATGCATTATTAAAGCACAAAATAGAGAACTAATCTTTTCATTCTTTTGGATCTCTTTCTCAAAGAGAATAGATTGCATTACTTCTTCTGTAATCTCTTCTCTTTTTCTCAATTTAATCAACCAAACAAGTGGATCCTAAGATTTTGATAATGTAATAAATATAAGAAATGCCATGCTTTATTTATCTATTTTATTACTAGCTTCAATATATTGATCTCTAAGATCAAAAATCTCTCTAAGAAAAATCTCTATATATTTTCTATCCACATATCAAAGATTATACAATTTCTTCATTAAAGATATTTCAATAATAACTCCCAAGGGCTTTTAGATCTTAGCTAATATGTCCCACACCTCCTTTGTAATATTGTAGTTGCATATATAAGTTAATTGCAAAGGCTTAACATTGAGTGTAATCAATGCTTATACTTTTACTTTGCTTGATTCTTATTTTAATTTTTCATTAATATCCATAGGACATTCTAATGTCTTGTCTATATGCATGTAGAGCTTGTAAATGCATAGCAAATGTTTCATAACAAATGCACATGTATCATGGTTTTTTTCATCTAACCAATCAATACAATGATCTATTAAAGAGGATGATATTGCCAAATACAATTAATGGAATAGCAACAAATAACTATAATGGAATAATTAAAAAATGATTTATAAAATATAATATATAGAAAGTAGTAGTAGTACCAAGCTATATTGGAGCAAAAAAAAAAAACTTATTTTTATTACTAGCAATAAATAGAGTTTAATTAAATAAAAATTAGCATGAATAGAATTAAATTCTAACTCCAGCAAAGCTCTAGTAGCTTCAGATTCGATTGCTCCAGCTCCAACAACTCCAAAAAAACTTTAACAACTCTTGCAGCTCCTTTGCTTTGGCAATATTCTAATTGCGATGGAGTTTTGGCAACAAGTAGATCATCCACATTAAAAAATCATCTAAGATTTCATCTATAGAAAACATCCAAATTTTGTCTGCAACATTGTTCATCTAGCTCTGATACCATATCACAAAAACAAGATGTATAATGAAAATATGATGGACATCATTTGTTGCAAAAAAAATGTGCTATTAGTTATAGAAAGGATACTTTCAATGTCTTAGTTAAGAGCTGGATAAGTAACAACTTTTTGTACATAAAGTATGGGACATTCAACGATTATGAAGTAGTATGAAAGATTTGTGTTCTATCAACATGGAGTGAGTGCATCCTAACTATTTTTGTTTTACAATTACATCTGCTTCATTGCAAAATTGATGCATAGAATCATGCTACTTAGGGACACAACAATCGTCTAATTGCAATCTTCTTCCAGATGAGTCTGTCGAAGAAGATCCTTACTTCCATTACGAATTTTAAGGACACATTGCCTTTGCTTTGACCATATTCTCACACGCAGACAATTTTGTCAAGATTTGTGATTGCTTCTGAGCAGCAAGAATGTGAAGAGAAAGTTGGCTACAAACCTTAGTAGAAAAATGGAAGTACTTGAAAAAGTCTGAGGAAACTTCATTCCTTGTGAAAGAAGAGGACTTTGGAACTCATGTTCGCTGTCTAATTTATCTATGCCCAGTAGGTTTGGGTGCTATCGCTTATAATTATTTTTCATTGTGTTGGAGGGGTTGTCTTGCCGTCGTTTCTCAAAGCTATGAAGATTTTGGAGTACGCCATGTGCTTGTATTTTGCATTATTTTGGGTGTTGCAACTGATGCTTTACTTGTACTGTAGGTCTGACTGAAGGTTTTTATATCTTCGCAAGTGCGGTGGTCTTCACCCACTTCTCGGCCCAAATGTGCAACGACGGCGAGTCTCCATTAGGGGATTGGAGTTTCAGGGTAAGATAGTTGTGCTTAAGGAATCTCTTCTTCTGCACGACAACTTCCACGCGGTAAGTGCTATTTGAGTTGCAATTTGCAGTGGGAAACAATTTGTTCTTTTCAAAATTGAACATTGACATTTAAGCATGCGTGGACCTCACATGTGTTAGCGAGATGCCTTGGTGTTTAGGCTTCCCATCCATTGCATCGGACATGTACCTAGACCGGGTATCTATTTTTGACGCTGGTAATATTATATAACAAAGATGAACTCAGCAGTTCTTCGTTGTAAAGATTGAGAGCTCTTGTAGTAGAGAAGCAGACTCGTTGCAAACACTTCAGTCTCGCTTTAATCCCCTGTGCCATCATTCTGCTCTGTAATGTCATTACTTGATTGATACTTGGCACGTGTAATATGGTATCAGAGTGGAGAAGATAGTAGAGAAAGTTACGAACATGAGTAACTTTATGAGCATGATGGGCCTTGTGGTAGCGCAGTCGAAGATGTTAGTGGGACCAGAAAATTACAAGTCTTGGAAGAGTACGATCTAGAGCGTATTAGAAAGAGAGGATCTATGGGAAGTAGTGGCTCTGATTGAAACGACGTCACAGAGATATAGTATAAGGAGAGTCATGTCTGAAATCGAAGCCTCTTCAAACATGACCACAACGGAGCACAAGCTTGAAGGAGCTGACAACAACACGGCGCCACAAACATCTCAAGAACGAGAACTCATCAAAAGGAGAAAAACGCAAGCTATGGGCTTTCTCAGACTTTTGCTAATCGACATGGTAAAACCATACATCTTAACCATAACTGATCCTGCAGTCGCATGGAAAATACTTTCTAATATTTATTCAACGCAGATAATCGCGGATGTCATGAAAATCCTTGATAAGTGGAAGAATCTCAGCATGACAGACGGAATGACGATATCAGTTTTTATGCAAAACATGTATGATCTCTTGAATGATATGAGAGAGATAAATCAACTTCCATCAGATATAGTAGCAGTTCATAAAATATTGAAAATAATTCTCGCAAAATTTGAAAGCATTTGTAAGGGTGCTGCAATCCGAGAAGGATACACCAACTCTGGCAAATCTAAGAAGTCGCTTGCACATGGATAAGATGGTGATTAAATAGCACGAGGAGCAGAACGGAGAGGCACTTGTATTAAATTTCAGGAACAACAACATCGACAAGCTCAGGACAACGTTTAGACATCGAGCTGCGAGCTCATCCAGTAGTTCGTTCTGTAAGGGAGGACCACGAAACCGATCACAGCATAGAAAGCGAAGAGGTGAACAAGTGTGTCATAGATGCGGTAAACCGGGGCATATAGCCCGATTTTGTAGAGCGCCAGAACCAATTCAACATCAATCAAGAGCCAACATCGCAAAGGAAATTTCGAGGAGTAACTTTCCAACATCGGAAGAAATTCAAAAGGCTCTGCAAGTTCTTTCAGTAGTATCGTTGCAGGATAAAGGATAGATTATCGACAGCGGCCCATTAAGACACTTTTCAAGGAATCAGAGTGTTTTTTCGAACATGGAGTCATCGTTCCAACAAGGTGCGGTTGCCACCGCAAATGGCAAATTGCACAGTGTGAGGGGACAAGGAAATGTGAACATAGTGGTTCAAAACGAAGAAATAAATTGCCTCCGTAATGTCCTTTACGTACCCGGTCTAAAGCAAAATTTACTATCAGTTGGGGAGTATGTCCAAAATACAGGTTAGTTGATTGTTTTTGGAAGGGATCAATGCTTTACTGTAACTCAAACAAATCCACCGAAGGTAGTTATATTGGGCTGTTAGGATGAATGATCCAGTCTATACAAACTGATCAATGATAAGATCCCACAGCCGGCAAAATCAGTGAAACACAGTCGAACGCCTAAACAGCATTTTGAAATTAATACTATAAATACATCACAGACATTAGAAGAAATTACCTAGTTATGGCACTGCCATCTTGGGCATGCGGGAAATTCAACACTCATGTTAATAAATTCTGAACACACTTCTGTATTTACTACAGATCTAATTACATGTCAATACTGCCTCAAAGGAAGGCAGACTCAAAACTAGATACCCAGATATAGAGCAAGCAGATCAAAAGATTATATGTATAAATATTACATGCTGATTTATGTGGACCATTGCCGGTGGCGTCATTATCAAGTACAAAATATTTTCTGCTCGTAATTGATGAATACTCTAGGAAAATGTGGATTTGCTTTCTTAAAAACAAAAGCCAAACTTTGGTAAATTTGTTGAATTTAAAACTATGATTGAAAGACAAACAGAAAAAACTAATCAAGGAGATAAGGACGGAAAAATGGAAAAGAATTTACTTCTTGAACTATTGGTTAAAATATGGCATTACAAGACATTATACATAGCCTTACACACCCCAACAAAATGGGGTAGTTGAAAGAAGAAATTGCTCTACCATGGAAAAAGTTCAAAGTACGCTACTGCATTGAAAATTGTCCACTTATTTATGGCCAAAAGCAGCAAAAATGGCAGTATATTTATTAAATAGACAACCTACGCATGTGAAATTTTAAAACAAATCTTTGGAAGACTTTTTTTCAGGAAAAACCTCAATTCAACCATCTGAGGGTTTTTGGTTATTTATCTCACATACTCATAAGTTGTCAATGAAGAAATAAACTGCAATCAAGATAATTAGTTGGCAGTTTTGCGGGCTACGATGAGAAAATTAAAGCATACATGATATTCTTGCATCATTCACCCAAAATTATATTGTCCAAAGACGTCTTTTTTTAAAAATCCAAGCTCGTGGACTATGAAAAATATAACCAGAAGAACAATTATGAATACGCTTCACTGGAATATCTCGAATCTGGGAATCCATACATAAATGCCCTTTCCCGCTAACGGAGGAGCCCACATAGACCTCGACATCAGTAATCCTGTGCCAAATTGAGCCTATTCAAATGACGACAAAAGCAATGGAGACTCTGCCAATCTCAGTGACCAGCAAAAGACGAAGCATCAACTATTTCGGGCAGCAATAAAAATAAAAATAAAAATAAAATATCCGAGAAGAGAAAATAAGTTATTGGTCTATCTAATATATGACATATTATTATTTGAAGGTTCTGATTTGCGTAGCTCTAACCAAAATTCATCAATTCCAATATGGACAACTCCTACCGGAACAAGAGCAAGGAAATTAACCCAGCATCGTAGCATCTCACAAGTCTTCCATTAGGTGAATCTGCAATTTACACAAAATGGATCTATAAAGCAAAATTAAACATATATGGGTCACTTCAATAACATAGCATTAAATTAGTTGCTAGAGGATTTGAACAAAAGGAGGGAATTGACTACGAAGAAACATTTGTACCAATGGTAAAATGGGCAATCATTAGAGCCATGATGTTGGTTGCCACTCAAAAAAATTGGAAATTATCTCAAATGGATGTCAAAATGGTATTTCTTCGTGAAGAATTAAAAGAAGAAGTTTATGTAACCCAACTCCAAGGTTTTGAAGTACCAGGCAAGGAACAAATGGTATGTAGAGTATATAAGGCATTATATGGATTAAAGCACATATATTATAAAAAAATAGATTCTTACCTAAAAAAAAGTAGGTTCTCAACAAGGCAATGGATTTAAATCATTATGAATCTATATGTAGATGATCTCATCATGATGGAAAACTGCACATAAAATCTCATCAAATTCAAGAAAGAATTACATGAAAAATTTGAAATGTCAAAATTGTTAGAAAAAGGAAGTTACTCTATATTTAGAAACAAAATACAGACAAATAAAAGAAGGAATACTTGTGATCCGAAAGGCTTAAGCACAAAATATATTGATAAATTCAGGGATGGAAAACTAAGCACCTGCAACAACTTCTATGGATAAGAAAAGAAAACTGAAAATAGATATGGAGGAAGAAGAAGTGGATCCTACACAATATTGTAGTAGCGTAGGAAAATGTCTAGATTTGACCCACATTCAACCAGACATACAATTTGCAATAGAAGTTATAAGTAGATTTATGGCAAGACCTCAACAATCTCATTTATTAGTAGCCAAAAGAATATTATGTTACATTAAGGGCACTCAAAATTATGAAATATTACATCAAAATGACAACTAAGAAAATCTTTTAATTACAAACACTCACCACAAAAGATAATAGCGCCCTATTCACGTAATGGATGGATTGACATTGCAGCAATAGTTTGTATTTTATCAGAGAAGACACCCTGGCAATCTCAAAAACAGGAGGAGTAACCAAGCAAACAAAGTTGACCGGCGAATCGTGACGGCGCTCCTAGAATAATGCCATTACTGCTTGTCACAAAATCAGAGCAATGGAAACTCGGAATTCAGAATTAGCTTCGAACGGCACCACTGAAATTAGAACTTGAAAGAAACCCTTCGAGATTGTCTCGACGCAAAACGGTGGAAGTTCATAGCCCCAGAAGCGAGGGAGGGTGATAGCGAGATGTCCAGGCCTCCCATCTCTCACGTCGGGTATGTACTTAGACCGGGTATCTATTTTGTACGCTGGTAATTTTGTATAAGATGAACTCGGCAATTCCCAGTAATAAAGATTGAGAGCTCCTGTAGAGGAGAAGCTGACTTAGTACAAACACTTTAGTCTCGTTTTGATCTCGTGTGTTGTCATTCTGCTCTGTAATGTCATTACTCGATTGATACTTGGCATGTGTAATAACCTGCTCTGTGTCGTCGTCAAAACCGGGTACCACTACACCTTCGAGGCGATTGCAAGGATTTTGCAACAATGCGAAGCGCACATTAGCAGAGAACAATCGTCTCAAGTGACTGATCGTTGTCCTCGCACAATCCTTTGAACCTCCGCTCTCCTAAATCTGCCGCAAGTGCTGTTTTGACATGTGTTTGCTTGTCCAATGGAAGTTTTTTAGCAGAAAAAACACTGGTTTAGCATTTGAGATGTCTGCAAGACTTTTAGTAGCCATTTCTGACACATAAGTGTACACATTTTCATCTTAAAAAGGTCATGTTCTATGAAATTGCAATTTTTACATGGTGTTTGCACCCAAGGTTGTCTTGGCTTGGTTATTTCTACAGCTAATGTGGGCTCAGTGAATATATGACATGAGTTTTTTATTATTATTATTATTATTGCTTGCCCCACTTTAAGATGAGGGTATCTTCCTAATTTTGTTATAACATTATTACTATTATTTATTTATAATGCGGCCAAGTTTTATTGTAAATTATTATTCACTCGCTAATTTGTCAAGATGTGAGTGTGTTAATATGGTGCATTTTTTTGTATTCTTCAATCTCTAGTTTCTTATTTTGTTCTCTTGCACTCATCTTTAAAGGTTTCATCTTTCTTCTCTATATAGTAATATTTACTTTTACACTTGAAATTCCTTCCAAATTAAGAATTATTTCTAAAATTCTATAAATAAATAAATAAATATATGACAATAGTATTAATCTTATTTCATGTTGATCATAAGAGCCTCTAATTTTTGCAACTATCTCTTTAGAAGATTTAAGATACTTGGTGACCAGAAAAAGAATTCCATTTAAGAATAAGTATAGAATAGGATCCTCTTTCTTGAGGGGATTTCTTTAGCACTAGATTATGTGCTGCAAAAGCAATGATAATGTTGCTAATAGCACCAACTTGTGATTTATTAAAAGATAGACATGAAAAGCATTTATTACTAGGAAATAGATCACAATGTTTTAATTATCAAGGCTAATGTCTAAAATAATTCATATGTATTATTTATTAGAAATTTACAAATAATAGATAGTATCCAAAAAAAGAATGAAAAAGAACTTTATGATTTTTTCAATAATTTAAGTAGAATATAGGATTTTCAATTGATTTAAATTTATTCTATTACTACAAAAAAAAAATCATTAAAGCATGAAAATATGACTTATATTTGATATTAGCATTTTAACAACATCAAAAGACTTCTTAAAATTTATTAAAAAAATTTAAGAAATTTTCAGAAATTTATAAAATATAATTTTAATATTTTTCTAAATATGGATTTTCTTCTTTTCAAAGCCATTACAAAGAATTGGAATTTTTTTTAAAGACCTAACAAGGTTTCTATACTAAATAGATATTTTAAGCATGATATTAAATTTAAAGTTACAAAAAAAAAAAAAAATACTATAAGAAGAAATTAGAATAATTAGCAACTATAGTGGTGATAATAGGAAAGAAAGTACATATTATATATGAAATGTAGTGCTTTGAATGTAGTTAGAAGGATACAAATAAGACCTTGTGGTTCCATGATAGCATGCACACCACTTGTAAGCCTTGATGAGGTTCAAATCCTTGACCACTGAATCAAATTGTTCTTGAAATAAAATCCAATTATATAATTTTTTTATTATTTACTTTTTAACTTCAAATTTTTATAAATTATTTATAGTAAATTAGACTTTTTATCCAATAAAAAGATAAATAATTTATGAAGATAACATGTTCATGATTTTTTCCAAATTGGCATAAAGAATGTATTGTATTTTCTAAAGATATCTTTCAAAATTCCTTCTACTTTTGTAATTTAGTTAAATATTGTGTAAGTTATTGACTATATTTTTTGATTCAAATCATATGTTGTTTGAATTGAAGTTTGTATGATGTTGAGCTTATTCGCAATCAATGCATTAGATCTTATATTCTCTACTCACTTTTATTGTAATGTTGCCAATTCAGTCTTCGATATTTTGAACTTGGATTTGAAATAGGTAATCGATTCTTATAATGTTAAATTTACAAGGGTGTTACATTCAAAGATTACTAAGTTTGATATTGAGCGATTTAACTTGATTATGCTTGTTGATTAACATCTCTTCCAATTTAGAGCAATTAGACATTCATATTTTATCTTTAGAAAATATTTCAATTATAAGTGTGAGGATGGTATAAAATATTTGGATGATTGTATTAATCTTTTATAAAAATTAACCAACTAAAGAAATATCTTTGATGGTTGTCGTGGGAGCCAAAGATATGACATTAAGACTATTGGTTGTAATGCCAAGGTTAGCGATAAAAACCAAAATTAATTTGAACTTGACTACAATATCTTGAGTAGATTGAAATTAATTAGTTTTGAATTGATATGTAGCTGCTGTCAAGGACAAGAACTCGATGAAAGCTAAAGAGTAAGTGAGACTTTTCTCAAAAAGAAATAGGACAAAATAGAAATATGTATATTAAGAAAGAAACTGGAATGGCTATTGCCAAAATACAAGAAAACTAGAGACCCTTGAAACTAGACTAGAACCAAGAAAGGAGTTGACAAGAGTGAAGAGGGCTTCACTCTTGCCTCTATATATACTATCTAACTAGAAGCCACGTGGCGATGTTCTATAAGACCTCCAATATATGTTGACTTTCTAGGCCACATGCCTTTGCTTGCAAGGCAAGTTTTCTATGGATAGACCACGTAGTTAGCTTGTTCTTTAAGCTTCCAACATGCGTGGCACATGGCTAACTTGTTGACCAAGTTTCTAACCTAAAAGTCAACTAAAGACTCCTATAAAGTCAAAGCAGCGTCTATGAAGCTTCTAAGAAGCTTCTCTAGAAGATATTACACAATTAACCTACTTTTACATACTTTTATCTATTCATATAGGTAATTATATGTATGTCCGTGACATTACCCCCGCTTCTAGGGACGAGTTCCACGAGGAGCGGTGATTATATATTGAGAAAATCTAATATGCGGCGAATTGTATTTGCTACATACTCTGATCTTTGTTCTCTTCGAAGATAGTTGATGGGTCCTCTTAGCCATCGATAGTGTCCCATTCCAGGGCGAGAAGACCACCCTGTTATTTGATCACTGTTGAGGCCTTCATAACTTCCTTCAAATAATACATTTGAAAGACCATCAGGAGTCGTTCCTATCTCCAATAATATCACCAAACATCGAGAATCTCTTCCAAGGTCGTGATACCAAACGCGTTGTATCTCACCATCTATTCGAGGAAGAACATGTCGTTCTTGAGGGTCTTCATTTCGGTTGCGTCATCTTGAAGGTTGTGACAATCGCAATGTCTCATCCGGTAAGTCAGCAAACGAAGGTTCTTGAGTTGAATCCGCTGGTTGTTGGCTCTCCATCTAATTAGCGTCACAAAATGCAAAGAAGTTACAAACAAGGATAGGAAATTGAATGTTATCTTGCCTCAATCTTGTCTCTTTTATAAGAGAGGTTTTCATCTAGGTTTTAATGGATGTCGTTGATGAAAAACTTTGACTTTAGCTGATGCATTTGCTAGATTCCTGGATGGCTCCGATGTGCGCTCACTAATATCATATCCGCACCAATGAACAAGATATTCCAGCTTATTTCGGCGCCGCCTTGAGTCTAATATCTCTTCCACCTCAAATTCTTCATTATTATCTACTTCTATAGGAGGCGGTGGCATTTGTCTTCTTCCTTGTATATCCACTGTCTTATATGGTTCAAGAAGAGACACGTGGAATACAGGATGGATCTTCATTGACTCCGGTAGATGTAACCGATATGCAACTGGATTGATCTGTTCAGAAACAGAAAAGGGGCCAAGCCTACGATAGTCCAATTTGTCACAAGGTCGAGTGGTCTTGATATTGCGACGAAGTAGCCATACCTTATCACCCACGTTGAGTTGTGGTTGCTCTTTACGATATACATCTGCATTTATCTTTTGTCGTTCTTGAGCTTTCTTCAACTGCGCCTTCATTATTGCATGTAACTCTGACAACCGATTTGCCATATCTTCTGCTGCAGGATTATCAACTTTTGAAAAATCAAAAGTATCAAGTCGTGGATGATAGCCATAATTGGCAAAGAAAGGTGTTTGTTGCATGGAGGAATGTACTGTATTATTATAAGCAAACTCTGCCAATGGCAGAAGGTTTGTCCAATCATCTTGTTGGTAGTTGATGGTACACCTTAAATACTGTTCCAAGACTTGGTTTACGCGCTCTGTTTGTCCATCAGTTTGAGGATGGAAAGCTGAAGATAGCTTTATGTCCACTTTTAAAATCTTGAAAAGAGTCCTCCAGAATCTCGACACAAATTGAGTTCCCCTATCCGATATGATATCTTTAGGTAATCCATGATAGCGATAGATATTATCAATGAAAAGCTTAGCTGTTTCTTCACCTGTGATAGATTTTGTACATGGCATAAAATGTGCCATCTTGGTGAAACGATCTACTATCACAAATATAGAATCATAAGATCTTGAGTTTGGAAGATCTGTGATGAAATCCATAGAAACAGAAGACCATGGTTGTTCTGGTATAGGTAATGGCTGAAGAAGTCTGTAAGGTCGATGTCGAGGAATTTTTGATCTTGAACAAATATCACATGATTGTACAAAGTCTTTAACTGACTTCCACATTTAAGGCCACCAAAAATCTCTTGATATGAGTTCCAAAGTCTTATTATATCCAAAGTGCCCTGCTGCTGGAAAGTCATGACGTGCTTGAAGAACACGCAAACGTGCTTTTCCTTCTAGAACATATAGGCGTCCTTCAAAATATAATAGATTATTCTTGAACTCGAACTTAGAAGAATCATGAGACTTGGAAGAATTATTCTCGATATCATGAACAAGAGGGTCTGAGGACATACTGGACTGGATTTGCTTGAGAAAAGTTGAATCAACAGTCAATGTTGATTTCACTGCTCGGAGATGAAATTGCTCCGGTTTCAAGAGGACCGTTCTTTGTTGCTCAAAAGCTGCATCTCCTTCTTTTGGTGCAAAATAAGAACGTCTAGACAGGGCATCGGACAAACCTTGTTGTTTTCCTGGCCGATAAGTGATAATGAAGTCGAATCTTGACAAAGACATACTCCAACGAGCTTGACGACGATTCAACACGCGTGCTGACATGAAATACTCGAGGTTCTTGTGATCTGTATACACAGTGACTGGACTAGAAGCACCTTCTAGATAATGACGCCATTCTTGAAAGGAATCCACGATTGCAAGAAGTTCTTTATCGTGGATCTCATAATTGATCTCGGCTGCTGAGAATTTTCTTGAATGAAAAGCTATCGGATGAAGTTTGTCATCTGTTCCCATTTGTGATAAAACTGCACCCAAGGCAAAATCCGATGCGTCTGTTTCCATAAAAAATGCCTTGGAAAAGTCAACACGATATAAGACTGGTGCAGAGACAAACGATGTCTTCAAGGCTTCAAATGCTGCTTCCGCTTCTTGATTCCATTGGAATTTATCTTTACTAGTCAAGCGTGTAAGTGGAGCTGCAACTCGTGAGAAGTCTTTGATGAAGATCCGATAGTAATTGGCAAATCCCAAGAAACATTGGACATCTCTCACAGTCTTTGGAATCTTCCAATCCATGATTGTTTGGACTTTCTTAGAATCCATCATAAGACCATCATTTGAAATGATGTATCCTAAAAAGTCAACTTGAGTAGTGTGAAATACACACTTTTCCATCTTGGCGTACAATCCTGCATCTCTGAGTTTTTATAATACTTGACGAACATGTATTTCATGTTCTTCAACATTCTTAGAATAAATCAGGATATCGTCTAGGTAGCAGACGACAAAATTGTCTAAGAATTCACGAAATACATCATTCATGAGATGTTGAAAAGCAGCTGGTGCATTCGTGAGTCCAAAAGGCATGACATTATATTCAAAATGCCCGTACCTGGTTCGAAACGCAGTCTTCCATTCATCTCCTTCTTTGATCCGTACTAGATTACATGCTCCTCTTAGATCTATTTTTGTATAGATCTTAGCTTGATTTAACTGGTCAAGGAGTCCTGATATCAAAGGTAATGGATACTTGTTCTTGATTGTGATCTTGTTGAGTCCTCGATAGTCAACACACATTCGTAAAGATCCATCTTTTTTCTTTACGAATAAAATTGGAGCTCCTGCTGGAGATTTTGAATGGCGTATGAAATTCTTCGCTAAATTCTCGTCAATATATGTCTTGAGTTCAGCCAACTCATCTTGCGATAAACTGTAAATTGGTCCAAATGGTGGCTGAGTTCCTTCCTTGAGATCGATTGAACAATCGTATGGGCGATGCTCAGGAAGAATATCTGCATTCTTTTTCTCAAAAACGTCTTGATAATCCTGATATTGACTTGGAATGCCACTTGAAGTCTTTACGCTTTCAGAAATAGGTGCAGCATAAATAGCAAAAGTTGATCCTTCTTTTGCTGCGTGTATAAATGCTTTTGCACCTATAAGTGCGGGTTTTACTATACTAGACTCATGGTTTTTTACTTGATTAATAGAACTGTTACTAATGCTCCGAGGAAAATCAAGTTTACGAGAAGTCCAATCTATTCGAGGATTATACTTTTCTAACCATGATAAGCCTAAAATTACTGGATTAGAGGGAGACCTAATTATATTAAAAATTATGCAACTACTATGACCATTTATTACTACATCTACAGGAAGTGTTTCGTGAGTTACATCTCCAGAAGACAACGGACGACCATCTATGACTTCTACGTGTACAAGTTTAGTTTTTTGTATTAATGATATTCTATGACATCTAGCAAATTCTTCATCTAAGAAACAAGCTGAGGCTCCTGAATCTATCAAGGCAGAGGCTTTGTAATTATTAGGTCCTAAACGCACATCTATTATAAAACAAGGAGATGGTTCTGAGGAGAGGATAGGACCTTCATTAGAAGTTGTACAAGATTCCAGCCGCATGGTCCCTATTGTAGCTGGACGTACTCGTTTTCCGACATACTGTCTTCTTTGATAGCCGTACTCCTCATTTTGTAGTTACGTCGCTTCTTTGGACAATGTTGAGCAGTGTGCTTAGGTTCTCCACAATATAAGCACAATCCTTCTTGTCGACGACGAGACTTTTCTTGCTCAGTAAGAGGTTTGAAACGTACCGCATCAATTTGCATATCCTCTACTTCTGAAGGTATGTGTTGAGGAGACGTCGGTGTTGCCATTGAATTGTAGTAACGTTGAGGCCTACTTTTGCGACTCTCGGATCGAAATTCAAAAAGTCGATTGTCGCACTTCACAGCAAAGTCAATTGCTTGACTCAATGTTTGAGGATCAGGTAAATTAAGCATCAATTTCTTTACCTCATATTGTAATCCGTAGAGAAATTGACTCACAAGTGCGGCATCATCCCACTTGATATCAGTTGCAAGTTCTCGAAATTGCGAAGCATATAATGTTACTGATCGATTGCCTTGTCGCAAAATACGGATCTTGTTGGTTGCAACACGAATTGCATCATGTTCTCCAAACATGGATCGAAACTCCGCCAAAAAAGCCTCCAGATTATCCAATATTGGATCTCGTCGTTCAAGAAAAGATGAAAACCATGACAATGCTGAACCTGAAAGAAGTGTACCAATGAATCTTACTTGTGACCCTGGAGTTGGATAGCTCTGGGGTTGAAGTTCAATCACTAGTTGGACCTGATTGATGAATCCTCGAAACTTGGATCTGGTACCATCAAACTTCTCGGGCAAGGCAACTCTCGGTTCTCTAACACTCGAAGGGTGTTCCATTCTGGGAGAAGGGACATGGTTTGGTGCAGATGTTGAAGCAGCCCCAATCATCTCTATATCTTCACTTCCTACCATTCTTGTTGCTCCTTGTGGTGGTAAATTGAGTTGATGCATCGCAAGCATTAACTCCCTCAATTGTTCTTGCATCTGTGCCATTGCACTCTTCATTTCAACAAGCTCTGCCATAGTAGCACTTAGAAAAGAGAAGATGTCTAACAACGCTCAAAAAAAATAGAAAGAGGGGAATTGATAACAAAGAAAATACTAAGAACAATATCAGTTTAAAAGAGGGTAATCCGCAACTTCTAATGCGCTTATGTCTTATCAAGAAAAAGGGGTAATCCACTCTTAATCAAGAAAAGACAAAGCTCTGATATTGTAAGTGTACTCTTGTCAATCTGTCAAGGACAAGAACTCGATGAAAGCTAAAGAGTAAGTGAGACTTTTCTCAAAAAGAAATAGGACAAAATAGAAATATGTATATTAAGAAAGAAACTGGAATGGCTATTGCCAAAATACAAGAAAACTAGAGACCCTTGAAACTAGACTAGAAGCAAGAAAGGAGTTGACAAGAGTGAAGAGGGCTTCACTCTTGCCTCTATATATATTACCTAACTAGAAGCCACGTGGCGATGTTCTATAAGACCTCCAATATATGTTGACTTTCTAGGCCACATGCCTTTGCTTGCAAGGCAAGTTTTCTATGGATAGACCACGTAGTTAGCTTGTTCTTTAAGCTTCCAACATGCGTGGCACATGGCTAACTTGTTGACCAAGTTTCTAACCTAAAAGTCAACTATAGACTCCTATAAAGTCAAAGCAGCGTCTATGAAGCTTCTAAGAAGCTTCTCTAGAAGATATTACACAATTAACCTACTTTTACATACTTTTATCTATTCATATAGGTAATTATATGTATGTCCGTGACAGCTGCTTTCTTATACATCTCTCTCTTCATGTGTTGCACCAAAATAAAACCATCAATATTAATATTAGAAGCAAAATACATGTTTATAAAAAATAAAAATTATAGACAAATGTTGCAAGTATTTTAAAGGGTCATTTGAAGGGTCATAAATAGTATAGTACTAGTCATATTGATCTTTGTTGTAGTGGCTTGCTTAAGTTTAAATTAGATTTGTTTAAGTTTAATTATTGTCTTGGCTAAAATTAAAAAATCTTTAAAGAATAATTTATTTTTAATTAAATTATTAATAAATCTATAAATTTATATAATTAATAAATACCATTTTTTTTCTTATTAATTATCAAATTTTTAACCTTCAATTTGAATTTCTAAACTACTTCTAGTTCTATTGCAATAAAAAAAACATCACTTTAATAGTAATTTTTTTTAACCAACGTCAAGAATTTAACTTAATTTGGCTGCAATCTAAGATACAATAATAAAAAAATAGTCTTAAAAAACTTGTTAAAGCAATTTATATTAAAATCTTGAAAGAAATTAAATACATATTGTTTTTTAGGTTTTAAATAGTCCACATATCAAAATATGGATTCCAAGCTTGCAATGTCCAAATATATATATATATATATATATATATATATATAAAGATATTGAAGTAACACTTGGAGAAATTTCTAAATAGATGTAGATTCATTCAAAGTCTTTTTTTTAGGAGAGATAGAGCCTCTTATTAATCTTTCCTTTTAATCTCTTACTTTCATAATGTACAGTTTGCTACCCACAAAGTATGTGATTATAATATCTTATTATAATTTGGCTACTACTTTCTCCACAAGTTTCCAATCTACGGTAGTTTTGTGTAGATTTGTTTATAAAAGGAGACTAATCTTCCTTTTAGAAAACTCAAAGGATAGAAATTCACTTGGGGTTTGTCAAGTTGGATGTAAACAACCATTTTGGCAATAAAAGTTGAAAAAAGTAATACCCTCCTATTCTTTGTTTAGATCCATTAGTAAATTGAAGGTAGTTGCTACAATAAGAATATAGTTGATATTGTAATTGGTTCTTGTATTCCTAGCATCTTTTCTAATGCGCTCTATCAATGTGCACAATATTATCAAAGTCAAATGGAAAATTGGTAAAATCTTTAAAATAAATAATAAAAATAAAAATAACTTCTTCAACCTTCAGTGAGGTACTAGCAACTAAGAAACTTTTGAAACCAAGCTTCAAGGAAAAGATTGTTTGCTACTTATATTTCTTCCATTGGAGAAATACAAATTGTAGATCCACAATAAATATTATATATAAAGAAATGATTTAGTAACCAAATGACTTTGATAATCATTAAGCTTGCAAAATGGATTTTTTCTTGTAATTTATAAATTAATCTATGTTAAAAAAATTATGGTTTTTAAATATAGTAATGAAGGTTGTTTTCGAAAATCAGACAAAATGACAAAACAAAAGAAACAATGGTGCTGGGAAGATGGTGACATATTTTAGATTTTGAAATAAATAAAATCGAGACTAAGTGAGGATCATTCTTTGCCACTAAAATCAAGTAAAGACATATAAATATACTAACAATCTAATGCAATTGTAAAAGTATGCTCAAACCATAAGCTCCAATGCTATTTTTGCTCTCCACGTATTAATTCTTCAATTATACACCCTTTCTTGTTTTTTCCAACCACACACTTCTTCAAGTTTTCAAAACCTTCATTTCCTTTTCAAAAAATAGTGAAAGTACTTGCAACTAGTGATCATATAAATAGCAATGATAATACTATTAGCAAGATTCTTGGATTTTGAGGCAAGTAAAAAAAAAAAAAAAAAATCAACATTGGATTGTTTACTTTTTCATCAATTGTTTAGAGAATATTTTGATGTCAAGCAGTGAATCAATACTTTTTGGCACATAAAAATTGCTTTGCTAAATGCGCTCATATAAGTATCTTCTTTCTATATTCAGCTAAGACCTAATATTATATTTTTCACAAGCCATGTCGTCACTAAAGATGCCCTAGTTTGTCTTTCCTATTGAAGTAGAGTTTGCACTAAAGAAAAAAGAAACACTAACAGATATTGTTGCATTTTTGTTTCTCTTCCAATAATTTATTCATAAACAGACACTTAGAAATGGAAATAGAAATCAATCGTTTTAAAAATTAAACAAAGTATTGTATCAAAATCATCATGGAGTTTGAAGGAATGCATTTACAAGTAATCTCACCACCTACCTCATACTTTACGGACAACGCAACAATATTTGCAAATTCTTTGTTTTCCTATTTTATATGTTACTCTTTTTTTCATTTACATATTTGTTTAGTTTGTATTTTATTTGGATCATTTGGGTTTCATGTGTAGGTCCAAATTAGAACAAAAATAAATTTATGGGATTGGAAGGTATCAAATATTCAATTACCAATTGGAAATGGTCATCAACCTTTCCAATGGTTGGGTTATGTGGCATGCAATTATATTGCCTTTGAAAACAGTACTTCCCTCTTAAAATCAAAAATAATATCAATATTTTTCAAAGTATATTGCTTCAAAACTCAGATTCAATATTATTTAAATATCGTTTTGACATAAAATTCTGTGACAAAATGGAATCATCATGATGAACACAGTTCGATGAGCTTAATTTCACAATCCTATTTGTAGGACTTGTGACCTCAAGATGCATTCCGCAAGGCATTTTAGTGAAGGTGTGTTTTCCAAATTAAGTAAAATGTGGAATTGAATTCAACATGAAGCAATATCAATGCATCATTCATGTACATCGAATTAGATTAAATGTGGGTTCAAAAAAAAAAAAAAACATACAAATTTTGTAGGGAAAGTTGGTGGATGTGGAAAGAATTATAAAAGATACATGTCATGACGGAGAAAATGTTATTGTAGAGTATTCTGGTAAGAATTTTTATACATTTGATATATATATATATATATATATTCATATACACTAAAAAATCATTCAATATCATCAATGTCATCAATATGCATATCAATTTAATTAAGATATGGATGTCAGGTGGTCCGGAAGCTTACACTCAATGTTGGGAAGGACGAATATCAGATCGTGATAAAAGGGAAAGGGCCTCCCTAATTAGAGCAGGTTCAACAAATTATTTACTCACTTGAGCTTTATTTTATTTGATTTTACTATATAGATGACTTCATGTTGTATGTGTACTCCTAGGTTTAATGATTTGTTTGCCACTAGTTATGCAATTCCAAATGAAACCAACACAACTATTGTAGACAAGAGCATTGTTTTGTTGAATTTCTTCATTTACAAAATCAAATGTTCTATGCTCAAGCATGAAATATTTAAAGAAAATTTTTTAGGTTATGATATGGGAGACAACACTGAAATATATGACTTGATTAATGAGATTGATGCATTGGTAACTAAAGTGGTGAACTTAATACATGATGTTGTTATTGAAGTGGATGAAATTCTTCATGGAAACAAGGTAGTTTGTGCTACCAAGTTTTGACTTATACTAAATTTTCTATGTCATTGGGAGAAAACCACAGAAAAAATATTTGAAATTGCTATTACAAGCTTCTCCTTTTCTAGTTTGATAATACAAGGATTTTAATCAAATACATCAAAAACATTTATTAATGGTGCAGCTTGAAAGAAAATAGAAATTTTCAAAAAGAAAAACGTATAATCAAATGGGAATGATTAAGTATATAAAGTATTCAAACCATTAAATCAAGGCATATATTCACAATAAATCGAAAATATGGATTTTTTTGTTGTTTTCTCTGTTTGTTGTTACTTTCAGATTTTATATAATATTATTAATTTAATAACTATTGAACAATTTTTATATTAGCTTGGAATACAAAATGGTGAAGATGGCACTTCTATGGATATACTCTTAAGTGCTCAAAACATACCATCACTGCAACCACAAGAAGCAATAACACAACAAAAAAAAGAAGAAGAACCACCACTACCTCAAATGCAATATCAACGTGAGGCATTTTAATACCTCTAAAATCAAGAGTAATATCATTTAAGAAACTACATTTAATATGAAAATTTTAAAATTAAAATTCTATCATATTATATATATATATATATATATTACATAATACAATTAAAATAATTAATAAGATAATAATTTTATATAAAAGATTATTAATATTAATGATATTAAAATTTGGGTTACTTAATTCAATAGCAAAAAAACTATTTTCACTTAAGTGTGCTATCATATAATGAAATATCACACTTTATGGTATGAAATAATCAGTTGATGAAGAAGGAAACCCACTTCTTGATGAAAGTGGTAATCCAATTTTATTGCCGCCACCAATTCCCGACCCTCCCAAAGATAAAGAAACTTATATGGAGCTTGCCCTTTCAATATTTGGTAATTTTTCTATTTGTTTATATATTTATCTTTATATATGCACATATGAACTGTACAAAAATAAATAAATAAATAAATAAAATTTCACAAATCACCTTTATGACTTTAAATATCATGGAATATTCTTTAATTTATTGTTTTTGTGTTTAATCTAAAAAATGAATTATTCGTGATGAATTATTATTGAAGCTTGTTCAAAACTTTTTTTTAATACAAGTGTAGAAGAATGGGATTATGGGATTATTAAAAGGATACAAGTAGCATTAGAAGACATGGATGGAGATTTGGCACGGCATGAGTTCCAAATCGGACGGGAAGTAATGAAAGCACATGATGGTATTTTCTTTTTCTTTCTTTTTTATTTTCATTTTCCTTTTTACCTATGTTGTTAAGACACATATTTTTCTAAATGCTTATTTACTCATTTATATAAAAAAAAATTCACTTAGGAAGTCTAATGTACTAAGTACATTTGTTCATTTATACAAAAATATCAGGTCAATTACAGGCACTTCTTTTGTGGTATAGTTCAAAGGGTTTTCAACTTCATGACAAAGACTTTGGAGTTTTGAATTTTGTGAGTTTCAATTCACGTTATTATTTTATTTTTGTATCTTTTCTATGTGTGTGTTTGTGTATATATATATATATATATATGTGTGTGTGTGTGTGTGTGTGTGTGTGTGAATGAGAAAAAATAATAATTTTATGAGTTGTAATAATCAATGCAATGTTGTCTTTTACAGCAACAATGGCAAAAGCTATGGCAAGAATTAAATGTTCCTACAAATATTTTAGATTGTAAGTTTAGATGCATAATACTAAAAAGTTGATCTATTACTTGACAAAAGAATTTTTTAAAAAAAACATGTTTTCTTCAAATAATAATAATAATAATAATAATAATAATTCTCTTATTTTTCCAAATTCCTTCAATAATATACTTAAACATAAAATTCTCAGATACTATGATGTTTTTTATTCAACTACTCTATCCATTTTATTGCCTTTGTCTTCAGAAATCTAGTCCTTCTCACTACCCCAATATTATTTTAAAATATAAGACATATACATATATTCTTATATATATAACCAATGTATGAGGTGTTTTCAAATTTGAGTATCTCTGTTAATTTACTAAAAAGAGCTCACATGTGTGAGCACACACACACATGCATTCATATATGTATATATATATATATATATATATACATATATAGTACAATCTATGTGTGTGTGTATAACATAGAGACAATGGCAGCTTCATTGATAAATCCACTTTGGTACAAAATGAAAGATGTGGGTCAAATTAAAGGATGTTATCAGCTCAATGCATATGGATTCTATGCAGCCATAATGCACCTCACTCTCGGTGCCCCCTCACCCTCACAAAATCATTTCTAGTAAACAATTCATGACACATGTTTGTGTTGATACCATAGACTATTTTTTAAATGTTGTTACATCATTTACATTGAAAAAGCATTCTACTTGAGACTTGTATGTATATATATATATATATATATATATGAACAGACATGTCTAAGTATACTTATCAGAAAATTACTGATGTATATCAACTATTAGTATAAAAACACAGAATTCAATAATTCAATGGTTGATGTCAAGGTCATGAAAATGTGCTCATGCATAATTTAAAAACTGTTTTTTTTCTTTTTTTTCTTTTTAATTTTTTTTTTATTTTACTCATTTGTAGTTATGTTGGGTTTACATAGATTTATATACAGGATATAAATCTACACCAGAGTTGTCAAATTTTTCAGAAATGGTATTACATCTTATTTATCCCAGTTTTCATGTTTATTAAGATATTGATTTACTTGCATTAGCTGTAGAATCTTATATGCACAAAAACAATCAATTATTTATTAGTTATTTACTTTGAGAATAAATGAATGTGCTCAGCTCAAGCTTATTGAAAAGAAACCATCTCTTACAAAAGTCAGCCTTCATTGGGTAATTTAAATCCAATGTTCAAATCAAACCTGATTGTGATACCATTTGCATCTAAAACATAAATTTGCAGATTTTTCATTTCCTCGAAGACATTATTGTGCCTTCTTTTAAGGTCATATTAAGTCCCAAACTTAAATTATTTCATGAAGTTGACACTTCAAAGCATGAGGTATTATTTTTGCTTACGAATTTGTATCGAATTATGGAGAGACTAACATTAGTCCCCTTCTACCTTGATTCTTTGAAAAAGAACGCAATGAAAAACTATGCACTAGAATTCCAGGGAAAGTAGAAGGGAGAATGATAATGAAAAAAATTATAAAAAAAATAAAAAAGAAAAAAACTAAAACCAAAACACACACATACAAACAAACTAACAAAAACAAGTTATGTTAATAACATTCTTGTATAAAAAATAACAACAAACATAACTTGATGGTGTTTAATTTTTATTATTTTGGGATGGTCGTTTAAGTAGTTTAAACAAATGATTGGAATTTAAATCAAATGAACATTTAGAATGTTGGTAGTTACTTGAAATTATAGTATTTTAGTAAGTTTTTTTAAATAAATAAAAAAGTATCCACATAATATTTAAAAGTACAAAAACAAATATATTTTTTCGAACTATTTATAGGATTCATATACCCACATGAATTTTTTTAGTAAGAAATATGAAATCATTTTCAGAGTGTGTTCAAAAGTATTGAAGAAACTATCTCCAATGCCATCTACATAAGACATTTAGGTGCCGAGAAAAAGGAGCTTGATTTGGCAGCTTTAAAGGCAGAAGAGGAAAAAGTAAAAGCAGCAAAGGAAGCACCTCAACCCCTTCCTCCTTCTCTTCTTCCTCCCCCTAAAAAGAAAAACCCTAATGGAAAGAAAGAAAAGAAGGGTAAAGTTAAAGAGCCTCCCCAAATGGAAGATAAAGAAATTCAAGTGCGTGTTTGTGAAGAAGTTAAGAACTTGATTCCATATTTTAGGGTATGTTATGAATTTTATTATAGAAAACAAATATATCTGATTGTATATATATATATATATATATATTCATTCCTAAGAAGAGAATGTCTTTATTATGTTTTTTTTATTTGAAAAGTAATATTACTATTTGTGCTTTCTTTTATTTTACAAATATGAAAATTTGATTGGTGCTACGACCATTGTGTTTGTGATTTTCTATAAAGTAGCTATTGATAATGTGAAATTTATGTTTGATTTCTGTTTTGTATTTTTTTTCAAATGAAGAAATGGAAAATATTGGGTGATGAGTTTGATCATGAAGTTGCCATATTGGCTATTATTTTTGCCTTACAAAACAATCTGGTATATATATATATAATGAAATAGTCACAATTATAAACTGATTTCATAGATGACCAATGGTGAAGAAAATAAATGAAAATAATGAATCATAAATGTGTATAAGTTCATTCTTGAATCAGAGTGAAGAAAAAAGTTCAGGAAAATTAAAATAAAATAAAATAATAATAACTATGTTTGAATATAAATAAATGATGTGAAATGGAGTTGTGGAATCAACGGGTTCTGTCAAAAGAATAGAATTATAAGATAGAAACTAAATCTCCTTGAATATTTAAGCTTCAAGCTTAACAATACATATACAAGATACCCTAACTTTTAGATAACTAAGCCTACAATTGAATTTATTACTTTGTTTAGGATGTGAGTGAGTTTACACCACTTCCAACTGACAAACTCACATTTGGAATTGCAGAATTTAAAAGGGTAATTTGCATATGTAATTTTCACATGTATTTTTATAACTCAAAATTCAACTATCTTAAAAATAAATAAATAAATAAATAAATAGAGATTCTCTAATGAGCATGCATAATAATTTTTTCAAAGATATAATTGATTTCAACTTTAAAATAAAAGAAATGAACTTATTGATCATAGTTATCATACAAAGCACTTTATGTAATTTTATTGGTTTATTGCTGTGTAGATGATGTCAGCCGCATGCCATGCCGCATACATGAAAGTCCCTATTAAACGAGTTTCTGAATTCTCATTTTTCCAAAAGCATTTAAATGAGTGCTTTAAGCGAGGAGGTTTAGCAAAGGATGTATATTCAGATTACAAAGAAAAGAAGCACTACTTGGCATCAATTTGTTTGAGATATGGGGGAAAATCTCCTCCTCAACCACCCATGTTGGGAAAATAAGCCAAATTGCTTTTTCTTCATTGTATGGTATATATATATATATATATATATATATGGGGATGATTTTTTTATATATATATAAATAATTGTACGTTGTGTCCATAAATGTTACCATGTGCGTTTGATAATGTGGGTGGATCTTATTAGAAATTTACACACAAGTTTGAAATGTTCAGTTAAAAACATAAAATAATAACATCACCACATGAAAACAACACATTCTATACTTATAATCTTTGTTTACTTTTGATGTTTTCAATGGAGCTATTTTTATTCTTTCATTGCTAAAATTGGTGCTTTGTTATAGAAAAAGAAGTCATTTGTTGTGCATCACAATGAATACTTTATACTTTAAGGGTCAAATCATTCAGTATTTATGGAACATGAAGTACTGTACTAAGTCTAATCTATGATGATGTAAACAAATAAGACTTTATCATGCATTTTTACACCATTCTGTTCTACTCTATATTGATTTAGTTTGCTTTTGAACTTTTCACACATTTTTCTTTTTCTTCTTCTTTGTTTATATATTAAATATTGATACTCAATTGTAGCAAAATTCTGAAATTCAGCACCATTTGTTGACCACCAATTCAATTGAGCATAAATATCAATATCAAATATGCATATCCTCACAGACATACAAAGCATTACATTGAATTGAACTTAATCAGCGTTTTTTCATGTAAACTAAACTAACCATAATTAGGGACCCAACTGTGTTTTCAACATTTCAGATTGGTGAACAACACCGACTTCGTCAAGAGATGACAAATCCTGTGAGCTCTGATTGAGAATCAATAGTGGAAAAGTAGCCTTGAACCAAATCAGAAATGACAAAACTCATCGCCACTACTTCAAAGTGAATGAAAGAAACGCAGATCCATCATGTTTACAGAATGGTTAACAAACTGATGAGTTCAAGAAACACCTCATTGGTTCAGGTTTTGGTGAACAATACCTAAAGGATGCAAATCAGAAGGTCTTGACAACTACCATCGTGAAGAGTCACACTTACGTTGCTCTTTCCTTCTTAACACTGATTTCATCAATCTGCGTTAAGTGGAAAATGGGAGTCATGACCGAGGAGGTTGGTGAAGTCAATTGCTGAGGTGAGCACTTCTCCAAACGGTTGCGATAGGGTTTGTTGTGAGAATGAGAATGATATGAGAATGAGAGATTATCGATGTTAGGGTGCTATTACTGATCTTCGGATTGGACCCACTCGATGAAAGGAGAGTATGTGAAAAGATATGACGCGGTTCCGTACCCGAAGCCAGGCAAACAATCGTAGGCACACGCCCACAGCAAGCATTGAATCCCTAGGCAGTGCATTAGCCAAATATTTCTGTGGAAAGCTGGACACGTAATGCCCCCACCACGGTTCAAACAATGCAACTTTGATAAATCATGCGTTTCAGGCTCCAAGCATGTGGTCAAGCAGTAAAAGGAAGATCAGAAATGCCAAATGGAATGTACAGCATTGACAGTAAAAATATATGATAGTTACACAGCATTTTAATATTGACTTGCTTCAGTTTCCAAACTCGTGGAAGTTTTCTGCACTTCAACTAACCTATCAAATCAACAGCTCTTCGTAACTAGGATACTCTTTGCATTGTCCTTTCATTGGTGAGCACCAGGTTTAGGGTTTTTGGTGAGCAGTTAGCCCTTCCAGATTGTGAGACCCTCTCCGAAATATGGAAGGAGCTGAAGACCAAAATTGGGATCGACGGTGATCAACACTGACCCACGAGTTCGAAGGACGCACATGAGGGGGAACATTTGCTAGAAAGATTCTCAAAGGGAGTTGATTTGTGACGACGTGTAAACCCCTATGGACCGCTTGCCGTAACATCCGCTTGAGACTCATTGCAATCGACCATTGAGGCATTCTTCAAACTCGTTTCAGTTGACGGTGCAGCTGAGGCATCTGCTTCGTCAACCAGCTGCCACTCTTCCTTGCCAGTGGGAACCTCTGATGCACTCTCCTTTAAACCTTCTCCAACCGCAACCACTTCTGAAGGTTGTGACGTGTCAACATCTACTGATCTCTCCTTGGATTCTGGGCTGTCAACATCAACCATCTCCACATCAGCCACAACTTCTGCTGCAGGTTCCTCCATGTGATCAGCTCGCACTAGATCATCGTTGGGTTTACCGGTAACATCTGGAGTTGAATCTACATTCTCCCTCTTCGGCGACCCCAAGGGTTTCTGATCCATGTCCTTCGCTGGTATGGGCGTTGGTGCTGGCACTGATGCAACCCCAGGGTATGGTCCTGGTGATGGTGCAAAGGTTGATGTCACCAACAGCAGCTGAGGACACGAGACAACAAGTGAAATGTAGTGAGTTAATTTATTCGACAGTGAGGTTGGGTTTGAAGCGTCAGACGAGGAAACAAACGATTACACATAAATCACGAAAAAAATAAATAAAGAAGCGAAATCAAGCGGACTAAACACTAACCTTCTCAAAGGCGAGGGCAACCTTGTCAAGATTGGGATACCTGTCTCGAGGATTCAACAACACCTATTGACAATGCACTCATCGTTGAACCTTCATCAATAACTAAATTCTTTTTCCTTACATTTCATGTTATTTTTAAAGCAAGATCGTGAAAGAAGAAACTATGTAAACTTGAAAATATATCCTCAAATATCTCCAAAAACCAATACGACCATACGATCATGGCTGAAGTATTTAGTTTAAGCCGAGGCAACAAGGGCTCAAGGAACAAAGTTTCCAATATCTCCGTAAACCTCATTTCCAAGTTGTACCTGAGAAACTAATTTTATCTGGATTGCACAAATGTCATCATAAAGCATACGCTTCGACAAGAAGGATATAAAGTTAGACTCGCTAACCTCACAAAAGCGCTGAAGTGTGAAGGGTGCTCCATCTGTGAATGACTCCAATCCTGCTCCCACATCGAAAACCGATTTCAGCACAAGGCTCTTAAAACGGAAAAGAAAAAGGACATCTCTGAAAACGATGACTACATTTTCATAAATCAACATCCTCAAAATTCCGAGGGAGGAAGCAGAGAAGAGTGAAAGGAACCTGAGGTGAGCCTGTCTTCGAGCTCCTGATAGCTTTCACCAGTAACAAGTGGTCTTGGGGGCCCAACTGTGACATCCGCATGACTTTTGTAATAATCTTGCAGTACCTGAATCGACACGCCACATCCAAGCATTCCCAAGAGCTCTTAATGAATATCCTCGATTCTTCACTTTGATTCGCTGAGAGATGACAGAACTGAAATTCAGAAAGGACACGAACATTCTACGCAAAAGTTCAAATGAAATAAAATTAACGCGACAAAGCATGAAATAGCAGAAGAAACCTATGAAGTTCCTTATTCGGAAGCCATACCTGTTTGAGCCGGAAAAGAAGAAGCTCCTTGAGCTCATTCCATCTATGCCTGGCGAAACGACAACGCAACAAAGCCGAGGTTGAGAACAAGACACACCGCTGCCGATTCACACCGTCAAGAAATTCATCCAATTCCCCATTCTCCGACGCGCAAAGTTCAAACCCCGCCAAACTGTGAACTTACCAATACAGTCCGGTCATGGCGGAAACCTCCAATATGCCGCGCAGCTCGTCAGTAAACTCGCGCTTGTCGGCATCCTGCCTGTGAAATCCTGTTTCAGAACCTCCTCCAGGCCATACATCCCAAACCTACCGCAATACATAAACAACCAAACCAACAAACAAACCCTAACCAGGCCCGAAAAGACAAACAATGCAGAAAGCAACATTACTCTCCAACTATCAAAGTAAAGTTGCACTAATCCAAGCAAACGAGCAGACCAAAGGACAATGTTCAAGTTCTCGACATCCAGAGCTGATCGCCAAAACAGGGCACAACAGTCCGGGACAATCCGACACCCTAACTGAGAATGAAAATGCACTTTCGCATGACTGACTGAGAGAGATAGTGAAATGCACCTGCAAAACGCCGAAAGCTCGGCCACGCAGGGCAAGTCACGGAAGACCTCCATGACAAGCGCGACGGGGCAATGGCGAGCTCGGATCGTGTCAAGGGGTGTCCGCAGTGACGAGCTACGGGGCCATGGCACCCCCTCCCCTGGTCTCTCTCTCCGTCTCTCTCTCGCCTCCTCCTTCCCTCCCTCCGCGGCACCTTGCCCATGGTTACACCCCAAGGCCACGGCTCTTCTCCTGGTCACGGTCGCCAGCACTACCTATGTTCGTCACCTTTACGTCAGCTCCCTTGTGAAAAAGACGAAGTAATGCTAGAAATTCATAATAGAATTTGGTGAAATAAACTACAAATTACCTGGGAGTATGTACACTATGCATGGCCTGGAAACAGTTCTGAAACTGAATTACATATGTAGGGGTAATTTCTTTGCGTAGAATTTTCCTGTTGTATTTTTTACTAAAATATGCCATATCCCTAGGAAAGTTATGTTGAAGCTTTGCTGATTTCAAATCCTCTCTAGAAGTGTCACATGCCAAGGAAAACATCAAGATACACGTACAACCTAGACCATTGTAAACACCATTGATGTGTTCCTTGGCATTGTCAGGGACTTCTTGGTTTTGACTATGTCAATGCTCAACACAAGCATCCCACAATTGACAAGGATGAGCCACATCATGTTGTGTATTGTTTTCTTTAGCTGATGTCTACTATTTAATGTTGCATAATTATGCTAAATCCACAAATGTCACATAATGATCCCCTGCAATAGTAGCCACAACATGCTAGCTTTTCTTATATTGCCACATTATTCTCTATGCAAAAATACCATGTTTCCATCTGAGGTGAAGGTTTAACAATATTTCCTCTTTTTTCTGTGTCTATGGTGGGTTGGATAGCACCTCTTGACATAATGCCTCTTTATCCTTAACTCAAATCATGTATATTATTTTCATCAACAATGTCTCTTCTGACCCCTATACTCAGCAACTTGCTTGCACTCATAGGCTGGCTAGGCAGAGAGGAGATATATATATATATATATATATTTTGAATACCTTGAATTTCCATAACTATACTCACAACACCAGCACACATTCCCAAAATTTGTATAATATCATTCCTTGTTGTCTTTTGAGGAAAGTATGACAACACTGGTCAATTCTATCACTTACTTGACCTCTCCACACATTAACAGCTATTGACTGATGGCATAAGAGTCATGTAAGGCCAGCTTCTTTGCATTCTTTCTATCTATCCCAAATATTATTCTATTTTAGTTTGTAAGATTTTAGATTAGTTCCTATCATTTGGGATGCCTATAATGTGGCTTGTGCAAGGGCTCAAGGCCTCTCATAAAACGATCAACCAAATTACTAAGTTATAAGTATTTGCTTGTATCTGATATGTTTGTATCAAGAGGAGAATCCAGTAACAGATTGCATCTCAGGTCAGTATGTATTCTTTACAAGTCTAAAAAACTGTACAGTGGGGTACAGAAATAATTCGAATTTTTTTCTAGAGCACCACTTTTGCTAAAAAAATCTTGTTGTTCAATTGAATGTTGTGATCATGTTGGATGGAATTTTTCCCCGACACTTGGCCATCTATTTTTGGAGTGCAAGAGGTGTCTAATTGCATGTAATTAGCCATGTGTCTTCAAAAGCAGATTGCAAATGTGATGATTAATGTGGAAGTGGTTAGGTGAGCTAAAAAATCATAGTTGCAATTAGGCATGCATGCAGCCAGCAAAATGGAGTGATAGCATAGAATGCTTGGATGGGGTGACTTATATAATCCATCTGAAGATGTGAAGCACATTGCACTGCCACAGATTGAGATTGTGAAGCACATACAGATTTTAGAAGTGTTCTTTTTTGGTTTTGGACATCGTTAGCTTCAGTGACTCCTCTCCTTCAAACTAGAAGTTGGTTTGTGCTATTTGAAGGCTTACAGCAAGCACCATGAAGTACAAAACATTGTCCCCTATTCAGAAGAATCAGATTGTGGGGATGAGGAAGGTTGGGATGAAGTGTAAGGACATTGCAGAAGTCTTCAGTGCTCCCTGTTCCACCATTTCAACTATCTTGAGTCATTGGAAGGTCCATAGAAGTGTGGAGTCATTGAAATCACAATGTGGCAGACCCAGGAAGTTGTCTGAGCGGGATTTTCGGGTGTTATGTCATGCTGTCAGTTCAAATAGAAGGCATACTCTGGTAGAACTTGCAAACTTGGTGAGTGTTTCCCGAACTACTGTTCGATTCTACCTCAGTGAGCTTGGTTTTAGAAATTGTATAGCACCTAAAAAGCCCTATTTGAATGTCAAACATAAAGCAGATAGGCTTGCATTTGCACGTGCTTATGAGAGTTGGACGTTTGAAGATTGGTGTAATATTATTTGGACGGATGAGTCGTCATTCGAAACTGGCAAAAATCCACGGTAAATTAGAGTGTGGCGGAAGGCGTACGAAAAATATAATTGGGATTGTATAGCACCAAGTTTTAAGTCTGGACGTAGTTCAGTGATGGTTTGGGGTGCCTTTACTGGCTTTGATAAGTCTCCATTGGTCATCATTCCTTTAGATAAGAGATCAGCAAGGGATTTTGTCACTATTGTTTATGAAGGAGTATTAAGTGGCTTTTATTTCTTACATGATGACCCTAAGCAATTGATATTGATGGAGGATGGCGCTCCAGTCCACCATAGCTCATTGCCACTGCAATGGAGACGTGCTCATGGTATAGAAAAGTTGTTTTGGCCTGCCAATTCACCGGACTTGAATCCAATAAAGAACGTTTGGATGGTTGTAAAAGATTTGCTCAAACATCATAGTAGACCTAATAGTAAGCTAGAAATGATAGAAAAAATTCAATCCGTATGGGATACCATATCTATAGAGTGGCTTCGTACATTGATTTCCACTATGCCTTATAGGATGCAAGCGGTGATTGCAGCTGGGGGTGGTAGTACGAGATGGTAGATATTATGTAACAAAAAGCTCTCTTGATGTATATTTTCACAACTTTATAATGCAAACTTATTACACCATGAAACTAGATTCTACTATCTTCGCAATGCATTTTACGGCTCAAAAATGCGTTCATTTTTGACACTGCTGGAGCTTTTTGAAGTTCAGTGATTTCTAACATTGATTCACTTTGAAAAAAAATTCGAATTATTTCTGTACCCCACTGTACAAGGTAGCAGGTCTCCTGTCGCATTACAAATACCTAATCACTCTCTCATCATGAACTGACTTATTGTGGGACATCATAGATGATCCCATGCAACATTTAATTGGCTTAGAGCGACTTCTCAAGCCTGTTATTTGTTGTGAAGTGGCCCAAATTGATCTTCTGCCTCTTTGGCTACAATAAACATAAACATCACCGTAGTACGTATGTCACAATAAGCTGGCATACCTGCTTCATGAAGGCAAGATGCTTGAAGATAAGGAAAATCCAACCCAATTAATGATATAGTAGAGCAGTGCTACAGGCTGTAACTCAACAATTATTCCTCACATTGTGGAAGCTCAAAGGTAATCTTTGAGTGCATAAAGAGTGCAGTAGATGAGGCTTAGGGACCATCTTCCTCTCATATATGATTGGAAGTGCCTTAACCAATATTGCATCATGAGTTGGAGATTTAATTGCCCTAGTTCTAATGCTTTGATAATCCACTTAATTTTTAGTGTTGTGATGGTGTCTTTTAAATGTATAAAGTTAATGCCTCTTTTGTCTCTAGGTTGACAATATTGAATCCATCATAATTTTGACCTAGAACATTCAGTTGTCCCAAAGGTGAGAAAGGCTCCCAATGAGGCCTTCACTTCTGCAATTCTTTATTCTATTCCCCCATACTGATATGAAGAAAAACAGCGATGAAAGCAAAATACTGTTAACAACCACACCCCATCTTTTAGCATTGATTTGGGTGGTGCACCAATAGACAAGTTGAAAATAACTTTCATGTAAATATCCTAACAATGTATATATATATATATATATACATATATATACACACACAAGATGAAGTGTATGTCTTCAATTAATCTTGTTGAAGCCATTCACATGACTGTATTAGTGCTGTAAACTTTGTCTGGTTTTTATTTGTTCTATTTTATCCTCCTTCTTTTCATTCCAATATGGTGTAACTCTTTATATTCTGTAAAATATTGACATCTTAACAATTCTGAAACACATTTATCTCTTGTAAAGCCCTCTTCAATTTTAACACTAAAATCCTCTACACACAATACATAATTACTTTTATAACTTATATCTAGTCCCACTCCACTCCTCTTCCATTACCAAAGAGGGACTACTAGATTTACTCTACCTTACCCTCACCAAGAATCACTTCTCCTTTCCCAAGTCCAATCGAAAAAGGAACGAGGAAAAGGACAAGTAGGATCAGACACGTAGGTTCCACGTCACAGGGTCAGCGTCCCTGCGGTGGTGACACGCACCACTCAAGTCGAGCTGACGTCATCGCGAGTTGCCAGCGTGGATGGCCTGCGATTCGGAGACGGTGGGAACGGGCGGTGACGCACAGGACGCGGGCTTGGGACATGTGAGCGGGCATGGGATTGGATCCCCGCGAGGGGAACTTCCAGTTCCCAGTAACACTGGCAGTGAGTGACGGGCGTCGCGCCCCATCACCGCAGCGGGCCTGAAACCCTAATTCCTCGTCCTTGCTTGGCGTTGCGTTGCTTTGATTTGCTTGTTGCTTGCTTGGTTGAGTGGCTTCTCAGTGCACTTTCAATTTGTGCCCCTCCCCGTTGCTGGACTCCGATCCTCTTCGGCGTCGCTCCTGCCTCCGTCGACATGGTGCGCCATGTGGCCTCCCGCCTTCTGGCTCGCCTCGCTGCTCGCTCAAGCCCTGCCCCGTTGCCTTGTCTCCACCAGCAGTCGCGATCTCTCAACATCCATGAGTATCAGGTGCGTGTATTTGCTCTTTGCTCTGTTTTGCCGTGCGCGATACCTCCTGCCCCTGTACTGAGCCTCTCTCACTCTGCTTTTTTTTCAGGGCGCTGCATTGATGAGCAAATTCGGAGTGAATGTGCCCAAGGGTGCCGTTGTCTCTTCCACGTCCGAGATCGCTAAAGTTCTCGAGGAGCAATTTCTAGATGACACAGAGGTGATCCTCTTGTGCTCTGCTGCGCTTCTGATTCTCGTCTCCTGCTTCAGTTTTGGCCGGTCCAACTTCGATTCGATCTTCAGCGTTTGCTTGCAGGATGATGTGCAATTTCAGTTCGTTAATGCGATCTAGTGCTGCATGCAGTTGGTGGTCAAGAGTCAAGTGCTGGCAGGTGGTCGAGGGTTAGGTACTTTCAAGAATGGACTTAAGGGTGGTGTTCACATTGTCAAGAGAGACCAGGTGGAGGAGATGGCAGGTACACCCTCCTTTCCATTTTGATAGAAGCTGGTTCTAGAGGGGTAGAACAATTTGGTTATGTTTTTCTTTATTAGACTAGGCATGTTGTTGATTCTATCATTGTCCGAATGAGCATCATCCGAACGAGCCTCAAATCGGCACTTGTCAAGTTTATTATTGTCGCTGAATGTTGGATTCGGTCGAAGTGCCACTCTATTTATTCAAGTCGTGGGGTATTAAGTTGGTGGATGTAACTTTGGCAGGCAAAATGCTTGGACAGGTCCTGGTGACTAAGCAGACTGGAGCAGAGGGAAAACCGGTGAACCAGGTGATAATTTCTTTTGTTGATGCTTTCTTTTGCTTGTACTCTACATGATTATGTATGAAGGCTTTGCTGGTACATGATGCAAGTGAATTTTTTTTGAAGTAATTTATATGACCACGAAGAGTTTTTTTTCCAGCTTTGATGGGTATGTTTTCATTAGATTCAAAGCTCTCTTGTTACTTTTATTTTGTGGTTTTATGCTTTCGTCTTCCTCTGTAACTTGTACGAGTATAGGTTGCTTATGTTGGCTGTTTTGGATTCAGGTGTTTTTGTGTGAAAAGCTCAACTTAATCAACGAGATGTATTTTGCCATTGCTTTAGATCGAGCTAGTGCGGGGCCAGTAAGTGCATCTCCCCTGATTTTAAAAAGAAAAACTTATTTATTCGGTCTTCACCCGTACGAGCACTTGGAAGGAACGATTTTAGTGGCACTAAGTTTTAAAGTGTGATTGTAACCTTGCACTTTTACTGTAATTTTTTCTTCAGTTCTTCAGCTCTATTTTCCTGCGCAGGAGGAATGGATAATGACCGCTGTGTTTTTTTTATCTGTGTTATTTGTAAGCAAAGCACTTGATCGATTGTACTTGTTATACGATGGTACTGTTAGGACTAAATCTGAAGGTGGTGTTGGCAGGTCATGATTGCTTGCGCTAAGGGTGGAACCAGCATAGAGGACCTTGCTGAGAAATATCCGGATCAGATTATCAAGGTTTTCTTTGTGTTGGTGTTTGTATTTGTGTTTGATGTTTGCAGAATGTAATTAGAGACTTACAGGCCGTTTTTTTTTTATTATTATTATTATCTTGTTCTGGGATTATGCTTCCTTGCATATAACGATTTAGCAGTAGCATGTGAGGTGAAATTGTGAGCTCTAAGTGTGCAGGTTCCAATCAACATCAACAAAGGTATTTCAGATGAAGAAGCCGAGAAAGTTGTGAAAGGATTGGCTCCAAAGAAGGTCGACATGCAGCAAGGCATTGACCAAATTAAGAAGTTTTACAAGTTGTTCACAGAAACAGACTGTACTCAAGTTGAGGTATACCGTTTCTCTGCCGTTGTACTTGTGGTTAGCTTGCTGTATTTGAAATTCATTCCATTAGTGAATACCTGGGCTTTTATCATACAGTAGTCAGGCTTTCAGTGCTTTGGTTTCAAGTCTTACTCGCTTTCTTGGATTCTACCGTGATTTTTCTGTTTTGTTTTTGTGTTTTTTTAATCTTTTTTATTCTTCTCCATTGGTTATAGTTTAGGTTGTATTTTTCTGTCTTTTCCACACGTGACTGAACGCTGCGTTGGTTATCGTCTTCGTGTCAGCAGGCTTTGATGCCTCTAGGTAGATTATTTTGTAGTCCTTATGGTGGTTGTTCAAGTATGCAGTACTTACAGATACTCTATGTCAAGGGGTTTAACAAGGGTTGAGCTTATGTTGCATCATCTGTATTTGGTTTCAGATCAACCCCTTGGCAGAAACGTCAACAGGAGTTATGATGGCCGCCGACGCGAAGCTTAACTTTGATGACAATGCAGCCTTCCGTCAAAAGGAAATCTTTGCCATGCGAGACACAACACAGGAAGACCCTCGTGAGGTTTGTTGTAGACAGCTTAGTACTTTTCTGTATGATATAACATCTGTTGAACTGCACTTTGTAATACGAAGATTATCTGCTTTGGAAACAATCTCAATTACTTCCAGTTTGATGGACTTGCCAGTGTCGTGGTTTCCTTAGGTTGCTGCTGGAAAGGTGGACCTGAATTACATAGGATTGGATGGTGAAATTGGATGCATGGTGAATGGAGCGGGGCTTGCAATGGCTACAATGGATATCATTAAGCTCAGTGGAGGGACCCCTGCCAATTTCTTGGATGTGGGTGGCAACGCAACTGAGCAACAGGTGTGCTTTGGTTCCAGCTCATCTGCTTGACTTAGCAATCCATCACGTTCTCGTTAACTTTTGGTGTATATTCAGCTTGCAATATGGTTAAGATTGAAGTAAACGGGTTTGTAACGTTGTTGGGAATTTAGTCCATTGCAATCATGTAACCATGTAATCAACTACCATAGCTGTAGTTGTTGCTGTTGTGAAGCAATTGGGTGGTATGTTCGTTGATAGTTAACCGACCTTGATATGTCGCTTGTGCAGGTTGTGGAAGCTTTTAAAATTCTGACTTCCGACACGAGAGTGAAAGCTATTCTGGTGAACATTTTTGGTGGGATCATGAAGTGTGATGTTATTGCTGCTGGAATTGTGGCTGCTGCTAAACAGGTATACTTGTCTAAGTGTGGCAGAAGAATGTTTTGCTGAGTTTTGTTCCTTCAATACTCGTAACATTCTGATATGGAAGTCTATACATAAGCATGTTCATTATTTTTCTTGGCTGATTTGGTGCTAAACCAGTTTTGGCATCTGAGAAATTTGGGTTAACAAAATTTATGGTTGCATAGAGAAGCTACGAAATAAGCAAGGTTGTGCACCATTTATCCAAATTAGGTTAATTGGGATTTGAGGGTTAGCAACGACGATCTGGCAGACTTCTTTTAATACCGAAATTGTTGAATCTGCAGGTGAATTTGAAAGTTCCACTAGTAGTACGTTTGGAGGGTACGAATGTGGATGTTGGGAAGACCATCCTGAAGGTATCAGAATTATGTTACCTTCGTCGTGCGATTCTGACGTTAGGTCAGGTGTATTGGTGGCAAACTTAGAATTTACGGTTAATTTTGGAATGCTAATATACGTGTGGAACTCCCGTGGTGCTTGGTGCAGGAAAGCGGTATGACCATCATCACAGCTGATGATCTTGATGATGCAGCAAAGAAGGCAGTTAAAGCTTTGAAGCAATAGGTGTATTTCCATCCCTTGCAATGTTTCTGAGGGCACACACCAGGGATTCGTGGGTTCGAGGAAATGTTGTTGTTATCAGATGAGGTCACCAGACAGGTTACACCAGATGTTGAACCCACTGTAACTAGTGAATAATTTCCAGTGATATTGAATATTCTCAGCTGATGTCATGTATCATTCTCAGAGGCAACATTATTTACGATTGTTCAGGGTTACTCAAATTTAAAGGAAGTGTGAAGAATACGCTCTACTATAGATGCGAGAAAATTATTTTTTCTCACGAGCCATGGTTTAGGGTGCAGTTTTTTATGAGATCTTATTTTTTTTGTGAATCTTGTTCGTTAATGAGCTTTAATGATCATGAGGTGCTTAGCATTCTTCGCCTTGTTTTTCAGTTACTTTGGAGCTCTTGTTGTCACCTGCCTGCACCTTACACTACATTCAACAGTCACAAACACGTGCATCAGGTTCGGGTTTGTCAACTGAAATGAATAAATTCGACAGCACTATCAGAGCACATAGTTTGCATATGAATATACCGGCCAGTGGTATTTTCTACCATGTAAGAACTTTTTTACAAATGATGTATTCAAAGCACTCACAATACCACTTAGGTGCGTGTTTACTAAAATATTGAGTTTTGATGAATAAATCAAGTCTGGGTACATGGCAGTAACATTCTTGATCCTATGCGAATTAGAAATCGTATTTAAGTTGAAATAATCATGTTCTTGCATTTTATGTGGGAAACTTAACATGTTTGTTATGTGCCATTGAATCAAAGTTTTACTTTACAAACACGTGTACATTAACACCATGGTTTTTGCAGCGAGATTGTCAAACATTATAATTGGGATCAAATTGGCTTAAGAATAGTTGGAATTTGTTATGAATGCATTGATATAAATAATAAATATCAATAAATTGGAGTACTATATGCTTCAACTACACATGTTTGCATAATTTTACAAGATTTTTTTTTTTGGAATACATTTTAAAGCAATTACTGTATTAAATCATCAACACAATTTTTGAAAGTGAATGTGAAGTTTGATGTATTCCTTATTTCTGATTATTTATACTTTAGATATGTATATATATATATATAGATGTCTACTTATTGATGAAATTTTTTAGTTTACTGAACCTTTATATGGTTTAGAATAACATTAATTCTTATGTAATTTTGTTACTATTTTAAATTAAATTAGATGTTTTCGAAAAGAATAAGAAATCATGTTATAACCGAAAGCTTTACAAAAAAACAAGAAAACAAAATTCAAACAAGAACAATCACATGAATTTAAAATTTAAAAAAAATAAATTTTATATAAAAATACTTTAGTTTTCTGTCATTGATTCTAAGTCACTACTTGTAATCATTAACCAAAAACACTATTTTATTATTATTTATTGTTTTATAGTTTTAAGACCACCAATGAAAGTTGAGCATATTGATGTTTAACATGAATGTATGTTTGCCCAAATCAAATCTTTACCAACTAGAGAATAGTAGCTGTAATAGTTGCAATAACAATAACAACAATACCCATTATTATTATAATTATTATTATTGCTCCCATGTGAATCCCGTTCAAAAAAATGTACACCTTTCAGAATGGTAAACATCAAAAGTACATGATCTTCATGAACAACAAACACATGACATGGAACCATCACTCACTCCAATCTTTCTCAATCATCAATTTGTTAATAATAAGTAGAATGAATGAGTGATGATCACTCCAACATGTTACACAACCCATCATTCTTAATACTATTTTGAACCATACTTGGTCACAAAGTCACAATTCTTATCTCCTCTGTCTAAAGTTTTAACCACCTAATTTCACCATATTGCACATTAGTATATTATTAAAAATCATTTATGTCAGAGGGGAACAAACGGGGAACACATGAGGAACATACGGGGAACAGATGGGAACACACGGGGAACTAACGGGGAACATAGAGGAACATACGAGAACAGAGGGAACAGTAGGGAACAATGAGGAACGTAAGGGAACAGGGGTTCTAAAGTAGGTCAGAGGCGAGGACGAGCCAGTGACAGGGTCAGAGTCAGACTGAGCCAAATTTCAATTCAGGAATCCACACTATTTTGACGCGGATTTGCACGAATCCGATTCACACACGACCACTTCTTAAAACAAATCCGTAATGCATCCAACCTCGACGCCTGGTAGCCCTTCACACTGACAAATCCCTGTTCGATTTGCCGCTCTCCTCACCAGCCGTCAGATCTCTCCTCGCAGCTGTATTTTTTCCACCGTCAGATGCCCACCAGGTGCTGCCTGAAGAGACGTGGAGAAGCAATGCGCTTGAGATTTTGGGCGGGGTCAACCGAGCCGTCCGATGCTCGAGCAGATCGTACGGTAGCATCATCTTTTCAAGCCAATTCCGGAACGACATCGTGGCCGTTAAAGACAAAAGAGTGTGGATCTGGGCCGTCGGTTTAGAAAGAAACACACAGGAAAGAAAAGGACAGAGGAGACTGGGGGGAGCTTCTCGAAATTCCATTGCGATTGTGCTTTGTTGTTGTTGTTGTTTGATTGACGTCATCGTGAGAGGGAAAGAGTGTTGTGTGTTTGCATCGGGAGACGGTAATTGACATGTGCGAGCGATTTCGAGGCACAGGGCTTGAGTCAGAGTGCCGTCAGTGCCTGGAATTGAGAGGGATTTTATCGTCTCGAAGTGGAGTTCGATTTATGAGCCGATCGGTAGTGTTGATGTGCGTCTTAGAACCTGGCAACGTTTTTGAGCTCGGTGCAGGGAGCATCTTTGTTGTTGTAGGTTTTATTTTTTATTTTTATTTTGAGACGAAGGAGGGGAAGTAGGTTTTGTGAGGTTTTCTCGAGGGTGTGGTTGGGAAGCGTAGTGCACAAAGGGTGGAGGGCGACGACGTGGCCTGGTTGTAGTTGAGGGTGCAGGTTTTCGAGTTGCGGTAGGTAGAGGTTCGGTGGATTCATCCGTGCTTAGAGGATTGTATACAAAGTTTTTAAAATTGTGTAGTTCTTGATGTGTTTTTGGTGAGGATCGGCGGATAGCTTCAGTTTCTTCAGGGATTTTGTCAGATATTTACGTTCTTTGTCTTTGTTGTCGGCAGTGTTGCGTATTGCACTGCTCATACTAAATTTGAGGAATGATCTGCGGTAGTGAACTCTCCCTGTGATAATCTTGCGACTGTGATTGTGACATTGCGTATTTTAGGCAGGCCATGAATAGTTGTGGCATTCTTGGCTTTTCCATGCTACATGCTTAAATTACTCTTTTATCTGGCGATGTTCGTGCAGGTTGTCTCGTAGGTATTGTAAGAGGGCAGGATTTCATCACCAGTTCAGCGGAGCTTGGGGAAATTGGAGGGATTGATATTTTACAGTTCCATAGAGAGATGGCTGCGATGTTCGGTGTTTCGAGATATAGCAGCAGTGGGGTTGAGGTATATTCTTCTTTCTTACAGTTTTGAGATGGTTGCGGATATGGTCTGTGATGTGAAGGATGGAGCGGAAATGTGAGGATGGGAGTGGGAGAATGGCAAAGGGATCGTGGTCGCGTTTTTCATCTTTCACGTGCTTGAGTGCGTATTCTAACGAGAGAACCGCCTAGTGAAGCTTGTTCGAGAACTTCGGTTTCCAGAATTGAGTTACTTCAACTCGTGCTGCAGTGATGGTTGATTTTTTTTTGTTTTCAGCGCTGACAGCTCCTTATTATATTGATTGGTTGATACTTAGCAAGCTTCTTTTAGTCGTGAGGTTTTGCAATCTTTAAAATGTGGGTACCAGTAACCGGATTAAATTAAGTGTAAGTTACGGCGTAGTGCTTCAGCGCTGGCGATTGGAACCCAAATTGGTCAGGAATTCCTATTTCGACGCATGCACAGTGCAAACAATAAACCCAGCTGACCAGAGTGGACCTTTTGCCTCAATTGAATTGATTTGTGTTAATTTTTAATTTCAAGAATCGTCTAGGAACGAGCTACCCTCGATTTTCTCCGAAACTCGTTGGTAAGCTTTGGAGGAAACCGTTTGGTCCTAGGCATGGTCGGTCGTAATGATGATGCTGGAGTCACCATCTCTGGAGAAATATGCGGATAAGTTAAGATTTCGTTCGGCAGCGGGAGAAACGAGTCGCTGTGAACAGGCAAGGGCTATCCGCGTTAAGAGTTTCGCTGGAAATGTTGTTAGTACCTGTCTTTATCGATCCATCCTCCTTGCACGGAGGCAGGCCGTCGTTGCTTGGATTAAAGTTGACGATCCTTTTCGACTTTACCATACTTTCATAAATTTTACGTGACGATGTCCTGGATCTATTGGTTTCTCTTCAGTGCTGGATCGATAACGTATAGATTACGACGATTAGGAGTATTTCCGTTTTTCAGCAAGAAGTTGGAGAGCTTTGTTTAGATTGAAACCTCGCCCAAGTCTGGGTCCCTTGTTTCTCCTGGATTACATCATCGAATTTACTTTTACCTTGGTTTTAATCTAGGGTTAGGACCTCGTAATTCCACTCCAACTGCTTCGTTTCTGGCATTTTCCTGATTGCCTTCTTCTGGAAGATGGAGTAAAATTCATGGTTGAGCGACTTGAGTGTACGAAGGTGGTGTATTTAGCACAAGCGATGTCCAGGATGCCTGGTGGCTTTTGCTCACTGTGCTGCTCAATATCCAGTCTCGGGTTAATACTATACATGTATGATCATGTGAGTTATCCTAGGTTAGTGTTGGTCGAAAAGGTCGATAAGGAAGAGTGGTGACTGACCTCAAATAAGTTCGCGAGATGATCTAGGGTCCAGTTGGGTGTTGAGAAACGACCATGGTGGGGTCCTATGTTGTACTCAATGAACATTCCGGAAATTTGTGGCATCGTCACTTGTGCACGCAATCGTTCAGGTGTTTGCAACTTGAAGCCCCTGAGGTACAGCATTGTAGGACAGATGCGAAGAGATTTCTGAAGTGTGTTAGTTGGAACTCGCTGCGGGATGCTTCAAGTTCCTTCTCAAGCTATTTAGTGATCGTGGGGCTTACTTCCTCCCTTCTTGGGTGAATCGCTTCACTCAAATTGTACTGAACACCGGGATGAAATAATAGACTTATAAGAGCTAGGTCTTTGACCTCATATGGATTGAGACCACCTTCCGAACGCACTGAGTATCTGGTGTTCTCCTCTTTGTGTGGGATTTGGCCGATTTGGGAGTGGTCTCCCTTGGTGAATGCAAACTTCAAATTGTATGGTATTTTATGTGAAGTCAGCAGGCATGCCTCAAATTTGGTTGGTTTGCTGTGCTATAAATGTTTCAGCCGGATATTTGTTGTTGTACTTCAGGAATCTATCGTCTCGATGTCCTTTCTCAATTGCCTTGAATTTCTTATTCTTGAGTTATTTTTTGAAACGGTCATTAATGATCCCATTACCAGCGAATCTCTCTGGGTAGTGCAGCATCACTTTGCGCTAACAGTTGTAGTCTTCAGTTCAATGCTCTTACCAACTAACCATAGTCGTATACATCGTCTGTCTCCGGAATATCAGCAGTTGCTTCTTCGAAAGCATATTTCGTCTTCAAATCAGGATCCTGTATTTAGGGTTCTTAGGGCTTCGAGTTTTGTGGAGATGCAGCTTAGACTGGTTTTGTTTCATCTTCTAAATTTAGTTGTGATTTTATCTGTGGATTCTACTGCACGTCATCTGAGGTCCTGTGTATTTCCTGGGTACCTCAGCCCATTCCAGTTTATAGAAAAGAAGTATAGGAGATGAGTGCTATTATCACAGCACTTGTTTTAATATTAATGTTGCTCCATTTGAATAGTCTAAGGTTTCTTTCCTTACTTTCTGTACTACTCATGCGAATCATTATTTTTTAATGTATAACCCTTCCTATTTCCTTATGGTACCTTCGGTTGAATTCCAAAAACACCTTTAGTAACCTAACAAAAATGTTGTGGTTCAGGATCTTGTATGTTGTTCGATATTATGATTCAATGCTTGGATCGTAATGGAGGCGTGCATCGAAGGATCAAATAGAGGAACAAAATGCAGAATTTTCGAACGAGTCCTTCTCGTTAGCCTAATTTAATTTCCTGTTACAGTCAGTAGATAAATAATGGGGTGCAAAGTATCCAAAAGCCGTGTAGAATCGCATGCACTAGAACTTCTTGGTTGTAGCAAACTCTCCCGAAGCTACTCATCACCAAGTCAGGTGATAGATGGTGAATATTCTTATAAAAATCCGAGAACTGATGTTGATCATGTAGTATCCCTTACGTCGAGTACATATGGTTCATTACGATTAGACTCTCTGCCTCGAAGTGTGAACCGTGAGGGTGTGAAACCTCATTCAAATCAGAAGCACGTGGAAACTGTCCGTATGTGGGGGCTCACAGAGCTTTTTGAAGATGAGAAAGAAACATCTCAAACTTTATGGGGATTGATGGAAGAGTCAGGAGTTTCTGGACATGATAATGGGATGGCATCAACATTTCATACAGTTGAAGATGTGGATAGTGTTTTAGATGCTAGGAAGTCTGTTTTGAGAGACTATCGTTTGCGAAAGGGTTCTTCGATGGAGGCACTAGCTGTTGATAAGTCGCATGAATTCGTAATGGATTCTGATAAAATGAGTACCACTTATTCTGCCATGTTACAGAAACGACGTGCACAAGCAGTGCAGGGTACTGAAGAAGCCAGAGAGTTAGAGTACTTAAGGAGGGAAAATCTGTCTCGGAGTCGAGAGTTCATTCCTACTGAAAAAAGTCGTGGTTTCCGAAGTCAGGAACTTGGTTCTGAAAGAAGGAACAATCTTTCCCGAAGTCAGGAGTTTGCCAGGCCTCCTATAGTTAAGCCTCTAGTAGGTGCTACACGTCGTAGTCTTGATGAGAGTGAGATTTTTATGTCTCAACCTGACCTTGTGTTGAGAAGTCCTATGTTAAAGGGCTTAGGTGGACACCAAAGGCCGAGAAGTCGCCTTATTCAGCAGTCCTCTATGTCGTCTGATGTTAATTCTGAATGCAAAAGTAAATTTTTGTTGCAGGGTCATGTTCAGCCTGTTGTTGAGAAGACAACTACCTTGCCTAGATCTGTTGACTCAACCAAGGGTAGTTTGAACTTCAGCTCAACTGACAAGAGGAGTCGAACTGGCCAACCAAAGACTGGAAAAGTTCTAGAGCCACGAGTTGCATCTGCTGTAGCTGCACTTTCACGCCCGAGAGAGCATAAGTCATCAGTAACTGTCCAAGATATGCCTGGAAGAAAAACTGAGGTTTTTCAAGACCAGTCATTTATTGTAACAAAGACAAATTATGGTGCTCCGAAAACTTGTGAACATGGGTTTGGTGCATCTATTGCACCTCATGATGCAAAAACTCAAGGTATGTAGAGGGCGAAAAGAATTTCTCTGATTGTGTAAAGCAGTTTTTTGTTGATAAATGTGGACATTCTCACCATGTCTGCTTGGACTATGCTAACATGTGTTTTTTAGTGTTGTGTTCGCGATACTTTTTATGGCAAGATTACAAATGCCTCGTTACTTCTAAATTTCTTTTCTTTCCCACCACAGAACGACAAGAAAGTATTGTGGAGGATGCAATTATTGACGGCTATGAACTTGTCACGAAGGCAGAAGTAATTGAGGCAGAACGTCTGGAGAGTCCACCATTGGATCCAGAATTGCTAGCGTCTTTCGAAGAAGCTTTAGAGATGTTTTGTGCAGATGACTGGTGCACTGTTCGGCTTGGTGAGGGTGAGGCAGCCGTAACTTCTGGAAGCATCTCAGACCTTGATAGTCCATCTTGGCTGCGAGATGCATCCGACCTTCCTGACTACACTTCTACTAAGGTCAAGCTGAATAAATTCGAGATCTTGGAAGACCATGTGGAAAAACCCCACTCTCGTCCAGAGTCACTCAAGAAAGTCCCGTCATTGAAGGTTGCACCAATGGATACTGAAGAGCAGAAAATGAAAATAAACGCTTTGGAGAAAGATGAGAAGTGTCCTCCAGGTGGGAAAGAGCGATGTGTTTTGTACACCACAAGCTTGCGCGGCATACGAAAAACCTTCGAGGATTGCAGCCAATTAAAGACTATTTTGCAAAATTCAAATGTTCAAATTGATGAGAGGGACATAGCAATTCATGCAGAATTTCGGCATGAATTGACAAAACTCCTTGGAAGAGCAGCACCTGTTCCAAGGTTGTTTATCAGAGGCAAGTATATTGGAGGTAGAGAGGAGGTTAGTCAACTGCATGAAGATGGAATTTTGAGCATGTTGCTTGAAGATCTACCCAAGCAAGGCGCCCAAGCTATCTGTGAAGGTTGTGGTGGAGTGAGGTTCATCCCATGTTCAACTTGCAGTGGAAGTTGTAAAGTGATCACTGAAGAAGGTAAGTTCACTTTCTGTAAAGAATGCAACGAAAATGGGCTGAGTAGATGCCCTCTGTGCCTTTGATTGTAAGGTACATCGAAGCCCTATACGATTGTGTATAAAAACTTGTATAGTATCTGAAGCTTGTAGCAGAGGTGTGGCGCTGTCTTACTGATCATCATCTGCTCTTTGTATTGAATTTATGCGAGGTTCGGTAGTGATGATGTGTTCATTAAGTGAAGTTTAAAAACAATTCACCTACAAGTTTTCATGTTTTCTTCGATCGATTGTGCATGTGTGACAAACATTTATATATTGTTGTTACACAAAAAAAGAAAGCATTTGAGAGGTCTCTGCCATTTAACACTTCCATATGAGTTTGTGTAGTGTCGGATTTTATCCACGACCTCATCGCAGTCCTCTTCCTGATTTTTGTATAAAATCGAACTTGGTGCGTCTGGTCTCATATGAAAGACGAAGTAATTTTTTTGAAAGAACACTAAGGCAATTACCAATAGTGCTAAATGTCATAGGTTTCAGAGAGGGTTGTTTTTTGAAGTTGTCTTTTATCAATTATAGTAAAGATAAGATGTGGATAAAAAATTGGTGACATGCAAGTACACGTTGTTATTGAAGGAAACCATTTCAACCTTAATAGAATCACTAGAAAAGGGTGTTATATTCTTTGACTCATCATTTAATCATTGATCCACTTGGTTTTTTTTCAATGTTCTATATATATAAAGTAAAGAGGGAAAGCATGTTATGCAAATTCGAGTTGTCCAAAGACCACAATTTATGGTGGAAGACCATAGAATAAGAGTTTGGCATGAGTCTAAGTGTCTCTATTAATATTTTAACCATGTTAGACTTATAAATGTTATGTATGTTTTGTTCTAATTTTTATTATCTTTTACTTTAATTTTTAGTGAAATACAAATATTTTAGATGGTAGTCTTTGTTGACATAGTATATGAAAAAAATACATTATAAGAAAGGTTTTAAGAAAGAAAAAGAAAAAGAAAAAGAAGATATATAATTAAAAAGATCTAAAAATGCATATAACAAAATCATTAGAAAAGTGGCTAAAAAATAATTGGCTATATCTAATAAATATATTTGTTTTCTTATCTATTATCAATAGACATTTTAGTTCTTGAATAAACATAAAAGCTCTATTTTTTTATTTATATTCTTTAAGTTCTTATCCTTGTCATTCTTTTTAGCAAGTATAAACTTTATACTTGCAAAAAGATGCCATTATTTCTTGTTTTATCAAGGAAATATCAACCATGGAGGTTTTAAAAAAATAACTACAAAACTTTGAAGTTGTAAAGCATTCCATATCAATGAACAAAATTGTTTAGAATTGTTTTATTTATCTATGTGTAGATCTCTATAAATATTTTTGCAAAATCTTGCTAATATGTCTATATCAAATTTATTAAGGAGTTTGTATATTTCAATCATGGAAGCTATTATTTGATTTTAAGTTTGTATAAAATTCTACTACTTCCTTCAAATTTAAAGTACTTCAAATTCTAATTTATATTACTTAAAAAATGTGGTAAAATAAATTAAAATTAGTTGATGTACAAGTTTTGGATGGATTCAATGACATATACAGAAAAGATTTAAATAAATATAAGCTAGAAATAATTGTTACCAACTTTAGAAATATAAAAGACAATACAAAAATTTAAATCAAATATAATTATTTTATTTATTTTATTTATTAAAAAATATATAATTAAATAACTCATATTACTAATTAGGTCAAAAGGGACTAAAATCAAGTATTTAAGTGTGTGATAATTAATTATTTTATTTATTTTAATGTAGAAAAGTCTACAAGTATTAAATAATATATATATATATATATATATATATAAATAATGATGATAATAATAATAATAATCATGGATCTAGTAGAAACCATTTTCCAAGTAACGAGTACGGTTTTATAATTATCATTAATTAGAAGAAAAAAATTCTTTAGAACAAAATAAATTCAATATAGAAAGAAAAACTTGGTGCAAAATTAGGTACATCATTAAAAATATAACTTATCAATGATCCATCAATAGACCATAATATCCTAGAAATATGAACCAATTCAAAATCATTATATCAAAAGTCTGATAAGGCACACATAATAAAGACAAATAAACAAGCAAATTTTGTAGTTCCAATCATACTCTTTGTTCTAAGTCTTTGCAGAGAGCTATTACATATGCTTAAATTAAAATAATATAATCTAATTATAGAAAATATTTATATTTAGTAAATAATAAAATAGTTTTTTTTAGATAATTATTTGAATATAATATATATATATATATATATATAATTAGTATAACAACCAACAATAATAATAAAAGATTAGAGATACAAAGTTCTATTACTCTAATATACAACATTAATTTGAGATTGAAGCATAATTGGTAATGGAGTCTATTGCTACTTCATTAAATTATCTAACGAATGGATAGCACATAATTTTCATGGTGATATCTAATAAAGAAATTATAAGCAAATAAGATTTTTCCAAAGCAATACATGTTGGTGTAATAAAGGAATCAAGTTCTATAGAAGTTACTATATTAAAATACAATGAAGTATCAAAATTTATTTTAAAAGAGAAAATTATAATAACCTAAATTTCAAGTAATATAATATGTTGAGGCTATGTATTCATTACAATATGAAGATATTACAAAATGCCATATTGTTATTAGCAAAATTAGACCTCAATTATTCAATACATTACAAAAAAAATCAAAGTTGAAATTGGTTTTTATAGAATATGTTTTTTTTCTTTATTTGCTCTGTACTTTTTTATAAAAAAAACACATTTGAACATGAAAACATTCTGAGCACAATAGATTTTGGTTCAAGAAAGAACCATAAGAATTACATGTTGATAAAGTAGAAGATTAGTCTTATCACTAAATTTTATATTTATTTCAAAATTTACAAGGCATAGTAGAAATTACTTATCTAAATCAACAAAAATAATATTCTTAATCATCAAACTACACTTTAGAATCAAATAAATAATCATTAGTCAACAAGACTAATTTCAATATAACAAGCACAATATTAGTTATTGTTATGAAGTGTTGCTCCTTGATGGTAGAAAAATCAAAATTATTAAATGATTCTTTTGATGCCTTCATCTTACATTACAATCCAATGCTAAAGAAGGTTTGCTAAAGCTCTATTTAAACAAAAAATCTAATTCTACTAATGATAAAATTACTACTATTGAAAAATAATCCAAAAGAATTAGATTATTGGTATTTTTTTTGTCAGTTAAGAAGCTTTAGGTCTCCTATTCAATGACTATTATATATCAAAGAATCATAATCTAGACAAGCCTCTTAGTAGGCACTAAGATCATGATAATTGTTTTGGAACCAAAATATAATTAAAAAATTGAACTAGATTTTATTTATAAGTTATAACATTACTTAATATTACTTATCATAATTACTTCAAGTACTCAACTGTTTAAGGCACCAATTTAGCTTTTCTTAAGTATAAAACAAATGTTTGTGGCTGGTATTTTTGGTTTAAGAATAATGCTTTGCAATGATAAGAATCTCTATAAAAGAGATCACAGTATTGAATTCTATAAATAATATGTCCTCTTATTGATTTGATTTTGTTTTAAAAACCATTATTTCTATTTTTTAAAACTTAAATACTCTATAAATTGCAATGATAAGAAGTCAATGTAATAGAAAACAAATTCTTCAAAAAAAACATCTCCAAGAGAATCTACACAACATAAATAGTAGTCTTGATCTATCAAAAGACGGATTTGAGTTTTTTTTTTTTTTTTTTTTTTTTCTTTTTTCTCATTTTTAAGATGTCAAATATTAAATATGTTATTATATAAATTTTATGTGACAAAAGATCCTCTTGAAGTATTAATATAAAGTAGTTACTTGTACTATATTATTTTTATATATAATATATGTATGCTTCAAGAAAATAATTGGAATATAATTATAAAAGGTTGTAATAGTTTTTTTTTAATAAAACAAAATTCTAGCATATTACGAGGTAAGTAGATGGTGGTTTCTGAAGACCTATTTTCTTTTCCAAGGTTTCTTTATTTCAAATACAAAACTTAAATATTCTTGAAATAGTTGAACAAAAAGAATAAACATATATACTTAATTAAATATATTCTGTATACTTTCAAATGCTTTATTTGAATAAAATATCAAAACATACATTTTTATATTACAAACTACTTTATTTAATATTAAAAAATAAGACCAGCATAAACTTTGGTTGAATTTGGACTTATTTAAATAATTTGCATAAACTTTAAAGTTCATCTATTGGCTTTTCATCACAAATAAAAGATGATAATAAGTTCTTCATTAATAAAATTAAATTTATAAATTTATTTATTGATATTAAAATAAAATATAAAATTTTAAAAGAATAATTATAAAAAATAGCATTTTTCTTTCTTGTTCACATTTCTTTTTTGTAATATGGACTATTATATCTACTTATTTAAATAGATTAAAATACAAGCAACTTTGTTCTATATCTACTATTTATATTTTAATCTTGGATACATCATGTTTTGTAAAAATATACATATACATTTATATATAAATATATATATATATATATATATATATATATCATGTGCTGTCTTTGTAGCACTTGTAATTAAAAACATTAAAAGATGAGAATAGGTAAGTGAAAGCCCAATAGAGCATTAAAAAGTCAATAAGAAAGTAATATAATACAAACCACTAAAAAAATAAAAATGTTTATTATGATTTTAGTATTTCTTGGCTATTTTGGTATCCCTCAAAGTTGATCATTGGTATGTTTTAGAATATTGAGTATTTTATTACCAACAATTATCTTATTTTCCCCTCATCCAATTTTAAGTGCCCTACATTCATGCCCTATTTATAACATATAATATATTTATTGTAATAATTTTTACATTACTTTACAATCACAAAATATAATGCATTGCACTTCATTGAATTCTTTTGAAAGTACATAACTTCAGAAATACAGTCAAATTACGATTGATTGCTTCGCCCAAAACATTCCCAACTCAAGAAATCATTACACAAGAAAAAACTTGAATCCACAACACTAGTTTCCGTCCACGTCGGAAGACAGCGTGTGGTATCGACGGCGCTGCCGCTGTGGTGCGACGTACCGCCACGCTACCGACACACCCCACGTTGTCTGTGGTGAAGAGTTCGGCCATGAACGACCCCAGCGTATATATTCTCGGTTTCTCTGTTAATACTATCCCAGTTTCAATTCCAAAATCTTGTTACTAACGTCACTGAAAACACTCATTTTGCTCGAAGTGTGAAATAATTTGAGTGCTCGAGGATCATTGCTGGGGCATGTACACATTCTGTGGAAATGATCGATACAAGAGTATCATCTAAATTAGAATCCACGACGGTATAGTTTGTTACCTCTACAGAATATACATATGTGTATGAGCATGGTGCATTTCGTCGATATCAAGAGTTAAGAAAATACGACTCGTTCGCATTCGCACTGTTGTGATGAGGTCTCGGAAGTGCCGATGTCGAGCTATTCAAAACTGCATAGATCATTCACTATTGAATTGCGTTTTGCACTAGTGCTGGAAAGAGTGTACATGAATGTGAGCGTCCACTGCTACATTGACCTACCTTCTAAAGGTAGACTAATGGCTAGTAATCAAACTAACAGTGGTTTATTTCTTGGCTTTCGGCGCCACTTCTTCCAAAAAGGGATAGTCGGTGTAGCCGAGAACGGGATCCTGAATGTAGAATGTTGACCGGTCGTACTGGTTCAGCGGAGCGTGCACGGAGAATCGCTTCGGTAGATCTGGGTTTGCAAGGAACACCCTGCCATAAGCCACGGCATCCGCTTTACCAGACTCGATGGCTTCGTTGCCGGACTTTTGGGTGAATCCTCCAGCAACTATAAGATTGCCTCGGTAAGCGTTCCTAATCGGCCAGATACTATGCTTGGACTCGATTAAAGTTTCGCTCTTAAATGTAAATCGAGGTTCCACGACGTGCAGATAGAGAAGGTTGTACTTGTTGAGAGTGTTGGCGATGTAAACCGAAAGGCCGGTAGGATCCGAGTCCCCCCCGTCGTAGTGATCTGTGAAAGGAGAGATGCGAATTCCAACGCGCTGAGCTCCGACCTCTTTCGTCACGGCTTCGACGACCTCTTCCATGAATCGACAACGGTTGGCCAGGGACCCACCATACTCGTCGGTTCTGTCGTTGACGCCATCCTTCAGGAATTGGTCGATTAGGTATGCATGTGCGGCGTGAATCTCTACTCCATCGAATCCAGCTTCTATTACATTTCGTGCGGCGGAGCGGTAGTAGTCGACATACTTCGGGATTTCACTCGTTTCTAAGGCCCGGGGGGTCGAGCAATCCACGTATCCATCACAGGTTGGGAGTTGCAACTTCCCTTCCGAGATCGCTCGATTGGTTGACGAGACAGGTGCATTGCCCTTGTTGTAGGCTGCAAGGCAACGTCACACAATAAGTACCATTGGACGAGAAATTACAAGATTCCGCCACACACACACACACACAAAGAAAAATAAATAAATACATATATATATATATATATATATATATAGTATCGCCGTTCTCTTTTGAGTCATATCAAGGGCCGCGAGCTTACAAGTATGAGAGACGCGGCCGACATGCCAAATTTGACAGATGAAGATTCCGCCCTTTTCGTGCACAGCTTGCACAATTGGCTTCCACGCTTCAACATGTTCCTGGGTCCAGATTCCAGGGGTATGCGGATACCCGTTACTGTCTTCTGAAATGCCAGTCGCCTCAGCGATCAGTAGACCCCCGGGACTAGTGCGCTGCGCATAATAGAGTGCGGCGTGCGGCTGCGGCTTGCACCCGTAAGAGCGAGACCTTGTGAGCGGAGCCAACACCACCCTGCATCACAACACCACGTTAATTCCACGTCAGGGTGCGTTTGATGTCCCCACTGCTCATCACGAGGTTTGGTTCACAGTTGCGAAGAGAGAAGCACTGCAACCCAACATCTTCCCCACATCGACGTACCGGTGAGCGAGCTTAAAGGGTCCCAGCTGCAATGGCGTCAACAACTTCTGTTCTTGTATTGTCTTCTCCGCATCCTGGCCTCTCACGCCATTGGCACCCTGTCCCTGTCCACCATCCTCCATTTTGTCTACGATATCTTAACCCACACTTCAAACTCAAACCGACTCGTGAACCCAGTTGATGCAATTACGCAATTCCTGCAACGAGCAACACTTGTGCACCGTAGCGATATCCGATGGTTCCTTAAATCTAGCGCTGACAAATACGAGATAAATGAAGAATGCATGCGAACAGTGAACCTTCGTACCAAAAAGGTGTGGTCACAGGTCACGCGATCGGCACCTCCGACGTGAATGATGGCTCTCGAAAAGGTGACGGTCCTAAAGCATTCCTCCAGAGTAAGGATGCTTCGCCGGAACCTTCAATCTCGCACCGCAACGTCCAGATTCGATCTCCTCAATTTTTCCCCTTCTAACGTAATGTAGCAGCAGAACGACCCACAGATTTCATGGAATCACTTCCTGCTTTTGGTCTGCGTTATTGCGTTGTCCTCATTCGCTCTCTCTCTATCTCTCTCTCTCGCTATTAAGGGTTCACACGCAACTAAACAGGTTCGCTTTATTCTCAAAAATATCTTGAAATTGTAATATGTTCGAAAAGAAGTGGAGCTTACGAAGATTGTGGAGGTGGTTCGGCACCTCCGAATCGAAACATGTATACGTTGTTGCATTTCAATCTTAAGTTCGTAACTGCTCGATTTCGTGTGGTTGGTACATGTTTTGGCTACAATCTCAAGTCTAAAATGTTTTTTCATTTCTCAACCGTTGAAGTTCGAAGTTTTACGATGCGGATTTTGTGGACAGCTTTAAGTTCACAATGCAGAGTCGAAGATTGATGCAAAAATGAGCTTCGCAGGTCCTTTTCATGTTCATTTTATGACACAAATTGGAACGAGAATTAGCTACAAATGCTGTAATACTTTATTAAATGCATTACCCTACACGTGTATTTTGCACATACAAATATTTCAAATGCATCCGATTTATCTTAACAATACATTCAATAGTTTAAAAATCAAAACCAAAATCTGTCTGCCCAACTTGAAACACGCTGTAAACTCCCGTTTTGTGATGATGAAATGTAATTACCGAATATATATGAACGGACCATTATGTATGTAGTACACTACAAATATTCTTATTCTTTCAGACACAATCATACAGCTCTTCAGATTGCTGACGAACGATTTAATTTCACATTAGGATTTTAACTCATTTCATACAATGCCTAGATATTGGATGTTATTAAAGAGTCCACCTTACTCCTTTTCCTGATAAAAGCATCACATTGGATGTATGTGAAGCTATGACATTCAAAGACAAACAGGGGCATTTACCAATTAATTTGAACGTATGTGAGTTAATGGGCGGTTGAGTTGAATGGAGAAACATGCATTGTTACCGGTTCGATCAGAGCGATATATGGTCATAGTTGGGGGCCACTTGCTTCCGCATGTTGATAGAAACCACCAACAATATTCATATGATTATGTAGAAACAAGGGACTAGCTGGTCGAAATACATCGAACGACAGGATCATTGAATAAGAAAGCATCATCGAATCACTAGCAACTAATCAATACATTGAGTAATGGAGCAGCGAAAGAAAAATTCAACTTAGATCTGATGTTGTACAAAGTCTATGGAAAATAAACACAATGCTAGGTTTGCAGAGCCATGACTCTGGCTGAAAGCTCTCGCACTTGGGTTCGTAAGCGGTCAGGTGCACAGAAAAAGTCCACAAAGACCTGTCTTTCCCGCCCAACTTCATGCGGGTGGTGCTTCACAATCTGCAAAATATATCCAAGTGTGTGACTAACTTAGAATGAATTGGGTACTTGTATCAACTTCAATTCCTTCATCTAGTGCCAATGAAATGTCATCTCAAGTGGTGTATGAGAAACTACAACCGTAGCACGTCTAGCCCACAGAATTGCACGTGAACCGCTTGACCTCAACCCAAACAAAAATTAGCCCATTGCTACAAATACAGACCTTATGAGTATGCGGTTGGATGTTGAATCACTTTAGAAGGATTGAACAGATTTGACTTAAGTTGTCATAAGAAGGGAAATGTGAACGCATTGGTAGCGAGGATCATTGCTTACCTCTGCCTTTTCACGGTGCTCACGAGTGACTTCTTCAATAGCTGAAGAAAGCTGTGAATTTACTTTCTCCATTTCACCAAGCTCCTTCATGAGGGGCTGTATTCAGCCAAAGCCAAGTATGTTAGCTTGTTAAGGTGAAGATGAAGGTAGATGCAACAATAAATCCTTGAAGGACTTGTCTCGAGTACATATTCCCACTTTTGGTTCGGCGAACCACTCCTAGCCTATGCATATATTCCTAAAATTCTTCCAAGCACAATCCAGCTCTAGAAATTAAGTTGAAGATGGCTTTTGCATGTTCATTCCACTGAGTAAAAAACTACCACATCTCCAAGATGGTGCCTCCTAGGCAAAACATAACTAGAATTAATACTAACCAGATCTGGAATTGAATGGTGGATGCATACCCAAGGACTCAGAATTGGTTGAGCGGTAGTTGACGACGCAAACAAGAGCTGCTGCATCTTGTGAATAACATGACACCTGCCAATTAAAAATATAAGTTAAGAGATGGTCTGCTCCAAGAACCAACAAAATTGAATCCAGAGTTCAGGTATGAAGAAAAGCACTCTAAATATGTCATCTTTAGTTCCTGCAAACCACACGATCGCTAACTCACGAATTTGAACAGAACCGCAAACTTACAGGTCATTGATGCACTTATGTTTGTCTTGGAGCAAAGAGTGATGCATTTCATCGCGCAAAGTTTCAAGCTCCACTTGCACTTGGTTTATCTGCTGCACAAGACCTGGTGCTGACACATACTGTGGCAATCCCCCTTGCTCATCTGCATGAGATTCAAAGTCAAGATAATCGAGGAATATTCTGACGGAGGTGGATCACAAGGCCGTTTAAAATTGTTTTGTATATATATTTTAAGAAAAAATTCAAGATAGTTCGAGTACTACTTGGTCTAGCCCCATCCCACCACTATTTTCCAGTCCAATTGAATACTTGAAATGAATGTGGACAATAAATATCTAAACTAGCATTTTATTTATCTGCAAGAGGGTAATTAAGTTAGGAGGAATAAGCAAAAAATTATGAGGGCAATAATTGGCCGTAATAATTTACATGTATGGATATTGAGAAGGTCGCGCACACGATGAAGGAATGTGTCACGATCATCAACACCTCCATGTTCTTGAGCCTCGGTCGCTGCCAATGCTAATCCTACACATCTCTCCTGCATTCCGAAATATTTACAGAAACAGCCATTCAGAATAGAAGAAATAACAGGAATAGCCTAACAGATGAATTCGTAATATGAATTTAACATTTTTGGGTGAATTTTTTCAGACATACTGCAACTCATGGGAACAGTTAGCGAAACCAATTACAAAGAAAACAAGAGGCTTAGAAGACATACAATGCGACCTAGAGTGTTAGAAGTATAAGCCTGCAATTCTGCATCCACAAGACGTAACAACTCGTAGGCACCATTCGTTGTTTTTCTTTCCAGATGACAGGCAACTTGAAGAAATCGATGCCTTGCCAGTTGATCCACCAAAAAGCCTATAAACTGCCAATCATAATATATTCACAAGATGAGACTTTGGAAGTATCTAAAAAAGTACTACCATCTGTCGTCATGAATGCTGCAAAGAGGAAAGACGAGGTCAGAAATGAAAATTTAAGCATTTGCAAATTCAATGTGTAGCGGACCTTTTTCTGCTGTGAGATGTAGTATTCCTGCCGCATTACCTTCAGGTCATAATCACCTGTACGAAAAGTCAGCACTGAACAGATTACCACGCTGAAATATGCCGAACAAGTTCATTCCATAAGGAAACAATCACTTTTCTCCGGTTACAAAAATGATTTTGATGAGCAGACCTTACATATGATAATAATTGTTTTTAAAAAATCAAAATACAAAAAGGAAAAGCATCATACATCCGTAACAAATTGAAAAAAACCCCTTTTAATTCATGCCAAGTATCCAGTGCGTATCTAATCTCCATCAGAAATTTTAAATAGTAACTGCTACACCGACTACGCCATCAAGTGCATAGTAACACAAAGTGCGGTGACATCATGCAAAATTTGATTCACTCTAACAGTATTTGATCCTCTACCTTGAAGAATATAAGTATCTTGGAGTTGGGCAAGCTCCCAACAGAGATTAGGAACAACCTGTTAGATGAATTCAGCAAATCCACAATAAGAAGTCATCTTGATTGGCGAGAAATGTGATCTTTCGTGCTCAAAAAATGACTGGCTATGGTAAATGCACACTGTGACATGTTTAAAACCAGACCCATGAAAGATAGATTCAATATCTATGAAAGAGCCTAAAAATCAAGTACATGTTCTACGCAGTACATGAAGACGGAACCAAGAGAAGCCCAACATAGTAGACCATCAAATATATGGTCCATCTAGCAAGAACATAATCAGCAAACAACCCCTACCACAAGTCCTACTCAAATAAAAATATGGGATGCATCAGATTTAGAAAATTCAAACCTCAGTCAACAATTTTTCTTCCTTTTGAATGAGGGTATAAAGTTCACTTCCAACATCTGTGTACCTACGCCTGCGAACATTCTTCCACCGATATTCACAAGTTCAGAGTCCCGAAAGTGTTTCTAATAATATAGAGATATTCAGTGTACTGCACCGTTCATTCAATTTAATGTCTGCACAGTTTTAAACAAAGCCACTTCAAGTAATATTGTTCAAAGAGAATGAAAGTGGAGATCACCTAAGAGTTTGAAGATCAGAGTGCACATGCGCTTGATCGGCAGAAGATTGAAGCTGTGCTGTTAGAAGCAGAGCTTGTTGTTTAGCCTTCTCCGCATGGGCTTCAACCCACTGCCTCTCACTTACACCAAATCTGCACGATGCTCAAGCCTTTTACCAACTGAGGAAATAGCATACCACTGTTGTACTCCAATTTATATAGAAACCAAGTCGCACCCTCTTTGAAATATGCTCTCAAACTTCGATATTGAACCAGCTATGTATTTGATACAGTAAACACGGGTCACCAGACTGCTCTTGCAAAAAGCCTTACATAGATCTGAGGCGTTGAAGCTCTACAACTCGTCGATGATAGGTTCTCTCCGAGTCCCCTGCAAAAATATTTTCAAATTCAAAAATACAAATTTAAATATAACCGTAATTGGACAATCTCTAGATATTATTCAAGAACCTTATCTGCACCTACCACAGAAATATCGCATCAGAACGTAAGCTTTAAATCTAAGAAACTAAAAAAGAAACACACTAGATAAAAGAATCATTCAATTTAATGTCTGTTCTAAATCGCTCTTGGAAAGTTTCGACGCATAATCATATGTGAAAAAAACCTCTTATGAAACGATTGGTCACGTCATCAAGAGTCACCCAGGCACATTTCGATTTTCCTTCTTCAGCCACAAGCCGGGAAGGACCCTACAACCACAAATTTGACACGTTCAAAACAGGATATTATCATGGTACAAAATAGCTACATAACAGATCGAGAGTAAAAGAATATCAGACTCCTAATAAAGAAACCACTTCCAGAAACTGCAAATTCACTCACAAAAGGCAAGAAACTACGATTAAGCAACAGGTACGGATACAGAAAAAAAGTGACAAAGGACAACAATTAACGCAACCAAACACATTCAACAGGAAAATAAATACAAGGTGCCATCATGGGCAAGTAAAGCATGGCACCAACCACATCAAATTGTTTGGAGAACCACTCGCTAAGAACTTTAGTACATGCTTGGTCTTGACTAGTGTATGGGCGCAAATCAGCGAAAGATATGTATATTCCGTCCTCTGCACAACGAATGAAAGATAATGGTTAGACGGTGCTAGGATTCCTCCAAATGGAATTTGAAAAAAAAAAAAAAAAAAAAAAAAAAACGCAGTTTTTTTAAATAGCAATAACAACTATAATCAAGTCGTCTTCACAAGATTAATCAATATCTGAAAACATCCCAGGTTACGGAAAGCCAGTGAATAATGAGTGAAAGTAGCGGGAAATAGAGATTTTAGATTCAAATAAAAATTAAATAAGCTCCGTATAAAAGGTCTTTCAGAGAGCTTTAGAGGAAAGTTACATGCAACATTACCTTCTCCAGAATGGTAATATGAGAGTTCACGGGCAGACGAAGACAGCTTCTCCAAAACAGTATTCATCTGAACCATAACAGTAAAAATACCAAAAGTAGCATGAGCACTGCATCTAAAATAAATAAATAAATAAAACTCTACACTTGCAATTCCAACACATGTAGTGTTCCGAAACAGTCGTTCAAAGTGATACGTTAACAGTAAGAATCAGATAATCGTACTTTCTGAAGTCACACAAGATAGAAACAAAACGAGTGAAGTGAATGCAACCCATGTGAGAATGTCAAACCAAAAAGTAAATGAACATTACCTCTGAATTCCTTCCCACTAACTTCTCTTCGATCATTGAGAGATTCCCAGCGGCTGAAGCTGCTGCAGCAGTTCTTCCTCTCCGGCCCTGTATAAGAGACGAGGTCTGGCCTCCTAACAATTCAAGTTGCGACTGTAGTCTCTGCAGCCGTTTCTGGAGTGCTAAAGCTTCTGCTTTGTAGGATGCAGTTGCCTCTCTGTTTAGATGAATAGAAACGATTAAATAATAACTTATCATCGCTCAAACACAAAAGAACACTCCAACAATAACACACCGCAGAGGTAACAACATCAATCAGTCGCTTATGTCGTTACACTCACTTGATTTCTTTGATGGATTCTTCAGCTCCCAGTATCGCTTCCTGGTTCGTACGCCTGCTTGCAAACGCCGATATACTCCCATAAGCAAAGTCAAGATCTTCCCCCTGATGTCCAATCCAGAACGTAGACGTCAACAAAAAATTTACTATTTGAGAGTTCAAATGCTCCGCGGTCAGAGTCATGAGTATCTACTCATGAACAAGGCGAAAAGTCATTCACAAAAGAAGCTATTCCTAGTTTACAAGCTAGCTCAACATCACAAAAGGAAAATGCAAATAAATTTGTTTTAAGAAATTAAACATAAGACAAACATTTTAAAAGAAGGAAAGAAGAAGGAGGATTAGTCAAAAATGAACCATCGGGGACTTGGATCACACATTTGAGCTAGTACTCACCTCAAGAAGTTTACCCTCAGCCTTCAGCTCATTATATCTGAAAACAACCAATTAAACGATCATTCAAAGCGTAGGTATACACAAAATAATATCAGTGGTGTGACCATCCAACATTTGAGCATCCATGGGATTAATCCTTCGACGGCATCATCAGGTCCAACCGAAGTGCAAAAAAAGAAATTAAAGGTGATAAGAAACCGGGCGTGGCTTACTGCAAAAGCTCGGGAAGCGAGAGCACGTTCGAAGGCCGGAGATTAGTGCACAGGAAGTCCAGCAGGGGTCGAGTCTCCTCATACTGAAACGGCCACTCGAAGCTGTCGGGGTCCAGGAGCTGCCATCCCTCGAACCCCAAGTGGGCCAAAGTAGAGCACAGCCTCGCCCCACTCATCTTTTCTCTCTCCTCAATGCAACACCCCAACACTCTAAAACCCAGAACCGACCCACTAAATTCTCCACATCATCCCTCTCCCACTCGACCCAAAACAACACGATCTCAACGTCATCAACAGACCCAAAACAAAACAATGCTCAATGCCGCACCGCAATGCTCGATCAACCTTCGTTGAGGAACAAACCTAACGAGCTCTTGCTGCAGAGCGCGTGGTTGAGTTGGAAGAATCGGCCAATCTGAGCTTGATGAGGAGATCACGAGCAATGCTGAACGGCATTGCCAATCAATCCCGGCGTTGGTGATGTAAATGCCCGTGAGAGAAGCGCAATGGGACACGCCCTCCGATCAGCAATCCGCGAGGGCTCTCACGCTCACTCTCTCGGCGCCTGTGCAATGCGGGGGCTCTAACGCACGACTCCAGACACGGTTATGGGATCTTCTTCACGGTCGAAGGGGCGCCAGCACGGCTTTAAGGCGTCCAACGTGGACTCTAAAACGATGACGTGGACTTTCGTCCACATAGGCCTCATCCTTCAGTTGGATGTTGTTCTTGAGGTTTTCGTCGTTTCAGTTTTCTGTCGATTTTGGATGTAATATTTCATGATGAATGAATGAATTAATTGATTAGTTAATTTGCTTTTTCATATTTACTGTAGAAAATAGCTGAGTTTAACTCATGCTTTGTCATTTATTAGTCACGTTGCTATATTTGCATTACACATCCCTCGCAGATCATTGGAGGTGATGAATATTGTATTTAAGTGATAGGTGTTCTGTTTATAGGAATTTGGAAAATTCAAGCACTCCATTGCTTATAATATGTATATATATATATATATATATATATAATTTTACCTTTAACTACACTTTCTATGATACACGTGAATAACTTGAATTTTTGCATTATAAAATGTAGGTTTGTAATATAATGAAAGCAAAGTTTTAAATATTTTTGAATTTGCAGTTATAAATTTGATAAGAAAGTCAAGGAAAGATTATAAGTTTTTTATTTTCAATTGCTAGCATCATCATTCTCAAGATCTGATAGCTGCAATATCAAAATTGTCTTCATGTAATTTATGGTTTATTCTATGTAAAGAAACAATATATATATATATATATATATATACATATGTCTGTCTATGTTTGTATGAATGAGAAAGGTAAAAATTATAAAATTACTGTCCTATGAAATGGTACGTTTTTTTAGGATTGATTTACAAACAGTATTTAATTTAAGGTAGAGTTTTAATGAAAGTATTTGTTCTGTTCAAATCATATTAATAGTAGTTAGTTGTTTCTAAATAAACGTTTTAGTACATTTCTGTGTTACGTGTAGATACAGGAAAGAAAAGAAATGCAAAATCAATGATTCACAATAAGTACTTCCGAAATTCATAATATCCAACAATCTTTGATACGAAAGCCAGTATAATATCTAAAGTCATATTGTTTGTGTTGTTAATGAGGAATAATTTGTATTTTTCATGAAATACCTGTGTAAATTTTAATTTGAAGTAGTAATTTGAAATGGGTCTAAGTGTATGATATCATGTCATAAATGGCAAGCGTTTCTTTTATTGATAATTTTTTGGACGTATTATCCATGGAAAAAATACTTTTGTACAACAAAATCATCTTAAAAGTTCTATTACAAACATTGTATTCCTTATTTAGTCATCAAAGAGCAACAAATAAAATATATTTTGAAAGCTGTAACAGGATGTAAAAAAAAACCCCCAAATATGTATATGTATCAATAAATATTCATTCCGAAAGTGCATCTTATTTTCAGCATTATACATGAAATCTCTAACTGAAAATATGCTTATTGACTGCAAAAAAATGTACTTCTTTTTGTTGCTAATAGAACCACACTACAGTAAAATTTTGTTTATTTAAATGCATAATAATATTCACATAATTAGTTATATATATACATATATATTATTTATTTATTTATTGATATTGATCTTACATATAATTTATTTAAAGCATTCTATCTTCTGGTTTAGGTGAATGTACTTTAAAACCTAGTGTAAAAAAGTTTAATTGTTGCAGTATGAGTAAAATAAAAAATATATTGTATAACATTACAACGTGATACAGTCAAGTTCAACATTTTAAGATCACTATAACACAAAAAAAACAAAACAATTGTTTTTAAGAAACAGGGTCGTTTTAAAAACACACAATATGAGTTCACAAACCAAAGTTAATAAAAGAAACCAACGAATCTTTTATCAAGATGAGTTTAAAACTCAACAGTCCTCAAAACAAACAAATCACAATTCCCAACATAAAGAACAAATAACTCATGTCCACAATATTCCTCATCTAGCCATGTAAAAAACTTCCAATCAGATAAACTATTTCACATCAAAACAAATTAGACCCATGAATTAAAACATGTATTAAAAAATTAAATAAAACTGAGGCCAATGTCTTCTCACACCAAGAGTTTAATCAACTTTTCATGCATAAACCCACAAGATTTATTTGGAAATAAAATTTAAGAATGATAACAGAAACTGGGTACAAAGTATCACAAAGCTTGTGGGTGCATTCAAGCTAAGGGCCCAGTCCCAGGCTTGGGATGAAATTAGGGTTTTCGGGGAAGTTAGGGTTTGCCGAGGACACGCGCCAGTGCATGGCCTAGTGTTGGGCTGCTTCACCCCCCGCGCGCGAGTTACCCGGCCTTTCCTTCGGTGGCGCTCCCGTCGCCCACACTCTGCCCTCTGACTCGTTGTCATTGTGTTGGATTCTTGTGTTTTTTTTATCGAGAGAGCTTCGTGGATTCTGTGGGGTTTTCGTGGGTTTCGTGGGTTTCGTAGCCATGGCGCAGTTTGATCTCACCGCCAAAGTTGCGCCGTTCCTGGACCGGCACCTCGTGTTCCCTCTGCTTGAGTTTCTGCAGGACAAGCAGATCTACAGCGATGACCAAATCCTGAAAGCCAAAATCGAGTTGCTGGGCAAGACCAACATGGTGGACTATGCCATGGACATCCACAAGAGCCTGTACCACACCGAGGAAGTGCCGCAAGGTTAGTGCGCGCGGTGGAGTTGTTGTCGTTTATATCTTTATTTATTTATTTTTTTTTTATAGGGGGTGTCTGGTGATCTGTTGTGTTTTTTCTGTTTTTCTGGTGTTTGAAGTTTCCCGGCGTGGGATGCTGCATGGACCCTTTGGAACAGATGCCCTTCAAAGTGTATTCGTAGTCTTTCAGCTAATACCGGAACGTGCCAGCGTTAATGACGATGGGGAAGATTGATTAGCGAGACAGTGAGCAATTTGTGCTACTAGTTGGTTCGCTTGAGGGTTCTCGATCTCAGAGAGCTCAAACCCTTTAACATTTGGTGTCATTTTGATGGGAAGTTGTTTCCTTTGTTTCGCGGTTAATTAATCCAGGTATGTCGGGCATAATGTCTGGCACTGTGTTCTGCTTGCCTCGATTGGAACCGCAGAATTTGTAGTCTTCATTTCTAGACTGGAGTGGAATCCTTGGCATTGATTGTTATGGTTCCCGCTTCACGTTTAATTGGTGGCAATCGGAGTTTCGATTCTGAAGTGCGCTTCCAATCTTTCGAAGTTCAATATGGATCGATGCGAAGTAATGTCCGAAGGGCTTTCAACGCCATTTTTCGGTATTTAGTGGTCAGGACATTCATCGAATTTAGTTCGCTGCTGACATGTTTGTGAGGTGATCCAGACATGGTGGACAGGAGGGTAGAGGTAGTCGGTCGGCTTAAGATGCTGGAAGAATCAGCTTCACCACTCATCAGCTTCTTACAGAACCCAGCTCTTGTTCAAGAATTACGATCTGATAAGCATTACAACCTCCAAATGTTGCAGGAACGACACCAGGTTAGGTTTTCGCTCAAGAAGTAATTTACAGAATGAATGGTTTTTATCCGTAGTTGAAACTGCTAATTTAGTTCAACTATGACTAGGTTGAGCCTGCGCTTATCGTGAAATCTCATGATGAATGGGGTAGCGAGCAAGTTTTTAGCATTGCTGACATATATCTGAGGCCTCCAAAACGTCAACACTACGGATGTATGTTCGCACCTGGCCTTCTACTAGTTAATCCTCCACTGGATAGGCACTACATTCTCGTATTTTACAGTGCAACACGGTGTTGCTCTTTCGTTAGGTGTCTTTTAGAAGTATGCCGTTGCCTTTTCAAGTAATCCTGTAGAATCTTTAATCTTGTTTCCTCTGAATAGTAATGGTTTACAGTAAAATCTTTAACACTTCGAAGAGAGTATCTTTCAGGGTACATGTGAAGACAGGAAAAGTTTCTACAATTAAGAGCGGCTTTAGGGTGGTAATTTGGCCTTTGCTCTATCTGATGAATACTTAACTCTGGTACTGCAATGGATTTTCAGATTGGGTCTGAGCAAATAGAGGCCCTCTATCATTATGCCAAGTTTCAGTTCGAGTGTGGAAATTACTCTGGTGCATCTGATTATCTGTATCAGTATCGGACTCTTTGCACCAACAGTGATCGCAGCATTAGTGCCCTTTGGGGTAAGCTAGCTTGTGAGGTATTGATGCAAAATTGGGATGTGGCAACCGAGGAGTTGAATCGGCTGAAGGAAATTATTGATTCCAAGGTATGGTCACTGCTCTATAATTAATACCCATGCGAGCTATTCGTTTAGGCAAAGATTTAATTCTCTGCTTCTTTAAGCTGATTTTTGTATTTTTATTGAAGAGTAGTGAGTACGACGTCGAAAATGAGGAAGGTAGTTTCTTAGTAAGGACGTTAGGATCGTTCGATGCAATGTTCAGTGAAGAAAACTGTAGACTGTTATTCACTTTGATCTAGAGTTGTGGCAGACACTTCCTCATATCCGTCTCTCTCTATCGTAGTTTGAGGGTGTGTCTACTATTAGACCATCGCCGTTGCCTTAGAGGTGAGAGCCGAGAAGAGTTTGGTATGTTGAGTTCACAACCTATTTTCCATATTTTGGTTAGTTCGACCAGTTTCGAGGATCCACTTTCCGGTGAATGGACTTCATTGTAAAGCAAGGAAGCCCGTACTATGACACTGTTCACCATAGCCATGACTATGTGATTATGTCTTCCTTGTTCAGTCTTCGATAGTCAGTTACGTCTCAGAAATAGTAATAGGACAGCAAAGGCGACCGTGGCATTTTCTTCCAACATGGTGCCCTGATTGCAGTTGTTTTTATTGTTTTATGTGTTGCAGAACTTTGCTTCTCCTCTGAATCAGCTGCAGCAGCGGACGTGGTTGATGCACTGGAGTCTTTTCATCTTCTTCAACCATGACAGTGGAAGGAATGGCATCATTGACTTGTTCTTCTCTGAAAGGTATCGTTTCATTAAAGTGGACTTCATTCGTTTACATGAGACATTAAGTCTGATATTGTACGGATTGTCTAGATTTCGTGTCCAGTCAAGATGGAATATGCTTATTAATTTTATCTTGTTAATTTTATGTTCGGTACATGTTGTGGATAGTTGTCCCAATGCGCTTTGTTTTGAGCAGCTTGATTTCATCACATTTGCAGGTACCTAAATGCAATCCAGACAAGTGCGCATCACTTGTTGCGCTACTTGGCTGCAGCTGCAATTGTAAACAAAAGGAGGAGAAACATGTTGAAGGAGTTGATTAAGGTTATTCAACAGGAGCGCTACACGTACAGCGATCCGATTACTGAATTTTTGGAGTGCTTGTATGTAAATTATGATTTCGAAGGAGCTCAGAAGAAGCTTCGTGAATGTGAAGAGGTGAGGTTCGGTAATTTTATTTTGTAGGTGTTAGGTTTACGACCTCATTACTTATATGGAATGAGTTGGTTTGAGCGGTTTCTTCAGTATTTCTAATGATGATTTTCACGGTTTCAGCAGTTTGTTAAAATTGGTGAAACACGCTGTTTGCCCTATGTGGGCATCGGTTGCCTGAATGTGAAAGTCATACCGGTTGGATCTTACCGTCTTTGCAGCTGATTGTGAGCGACTTTTTCTTGGGCAAACAAACATCTGAAAACGGCTTTGTGACAATTCCATTACGTGATGAGTTTATGGAGAATGCCCGGCTTTTCATTTTTGAGACCTACTGTCGCATCCACCAGTGCATCGACATCGGAATGCTCTCTCAAAAGTTGAACATGAACTACGATGATGCCGAAAGATGGATCGTGAATCTTATTCGCAATGCTCGTTTGGATGCGAAGATTGATTCGAAGATGGGCACTGTTGTGATGGGCACTCAGCACCCTAACATGTATGTTTTCTTTCTACTTGTCAGCGGTTTCTGTTGCGTTACTTGGTATTAGTTTTGATTAAGTTAGGTTTCGCACTGTTTATCCACAACTGTATCTATAATCGTTTTTACTGTTTAAGAGATGTGCGGTTATGATGCTACCATATATAGAGATCAGGTTATAATCTCGCTTTGCACCTAATGTTAGCTAATCAAAGAACATATATTTGTTTGCAGTTTTTGTGTGAGAAAGGGTATTTTCTTATTGTCTCGCTCGTTGTGATTCAGATACGAACAAATTATTGAGAAGACCAAAGTTCTTGGTCAGCGCAGTTATGCTCTTACCACCAATGTGGTGATGACCTCTGCAGCTGTCACCGCATCGGCCGCACGGTAAACAACACCATCTTAGTTTCGGTGTTGTGTCATCAGCATTTACTGTGTTCGAACGGTTGAGGATGTCAAAACTTGATCATGTTAGTATTTTTTTGGCATTCACCCAGTTTCTTCTTTGCGAGGACGTACTCAACCTCGCGTGAATTTCTAGCACAAGTGGGAACAGGTCAAAGACGGTTGGTTGCTGTGATTTCTAGGAGGAACTTGAAAGACTGGCTTAATCAAAACCCCTTTTTGTGGACCTTTCATACTTTGTTACATTTAATTGCCGATCGTAGATTTGTCAGAAAATATGCAACTTGGTTTTGATCAGCAGTGCATATGAAAGCTGCCTTTTCAGTAGAGATCTTCTATTGCGATCCCCCTCTGTATTTTTTTTTTTAGTCCAATCAGTTCAATACTCACCTCAACGATGTTCTCGGCTACAGTACTGGGCTGATATTGTTGATAACCATCAGTGCAAGCTTCGCAACAGCGTTCAGAGTCGTAGAGAATCGAGTGAAAACAGTCGTTTAATATGGAATATAAGCTGCATAGACGGTTGATCGATGTAGATGTGGTTTTTTGTGTTTCTCTTTCAGATTCGTTAGTTTGGGAAGTCTACAGATATTCTTTTGGATCTTTTGCTCTGGTTTGACTTTTTGGTTTGCATTGTTCTGGTTAAGTGAGGGTGTGGTTAGATGGTAAGCAGTGTGGACGTGGGACGCAAGCCCTTGACCTGTACAACGTTGTTGAATGAGTAACTTGTTGACTATTTGATGGTGAGTGGTTCCAAGTTCATAAAGTGTGACCAGTATTATTGATGCAGATTATGTGAGCACCGTTCCAGGAGTAGACGTAATTGAACTCTCGAATTACAAACCCATATGCTTAAGTACTGAGCAGATGATGACTTGCAGCAATGAACTCCTACCCAATTTGTAAATGTATGTGGATGTGCAGAGCAAATATCATATTTATCATCAGGATTTTTCACATTTATATCAATTAGCAATTCATCATATTGATTTTGGTTTTGTTATTGTATTCGAGAATAAAACTAAAGCTAATGCTCTATTGTCCTTGGGATACATATTCCAACATATTAAATAAACATATACACATAAATATATGTATTCATATGTATGTTCACTATTACTAATTTCAAGATATCCAAATTTTTATAAATTTTTTTTAACTACCTCAATAGTAAAATTATGGTAAGGAATTTTGAGAAGCCACAGATGATAATAACCAACTAGATACAAAGTAAGAGTATATTTGGATGGTTGAGAAAAGAATAGCTGTAACTTAAAATATAGTAATGTTTTTGGTGTTATGTGGTGTAAAAATGCTAGAATTTAAAAGGAAAATATCATATATATATATATATATATATGTATATATCCCTCAAATTTGTTAGAAATATCAAGAATATCCTCGTTTTCTTTATAATAGAAAATATACCCTCAGATTTGTAATAATAGCAAATGTATCTTTATTGGTGATAAGGTCTCACTAACATTCTTTGTTTAGTTGTCATCTAAGGTCTAGACTACAAGTTAAGATTTTGCCATGCCTCTTTTTGGCAAACTACTTCTTGAGTTAAGTGAGTATGCATTTTGGCCGATTTATGCATACCATTACCATTAGGAATGCATATGATATGCACTTGACTTTCCAAACTTAAACGAACAACCTTGAACTTTCACTCAAAAACTTATTGGAGCAATTCATCACACCTATGCACTGCACCCTTTGGATTTTTTACCATCCCATAAGTCATATTTGTACCTTAAAGTTTAGAGGCTTGTAGGCAAGTAATTAGTGGTGGGTGGTAGCATGCAATTTGAAAGATGCAAGCATCATGGCATGGAAAGCATTGCCATAGCAAAGTACCGCTGAGAATATGTGATGTAGGACATGATATACAAATTGACAAAAGAAAATGAAGCTAGATTTTTCCAATTCTTGAAAAGCTAAAAAGGAGCAAAGCAAAATCACAGTTTGTAATTTGGGAGCCAAATAATGACTAAATAAGGAATGTTGATGATATCTTATTATCAACAAGGGTACATTTGCTATTATCACAAATCTGAAAGATATATTTGCATTTATCAATCAACATATTTGATATATATATATATATATATATATATATGATATTTTCTCAATTTTAAATGCTTGTAAATAGCTTATTTTATATAACTTCAAATACAAAACATTAAATATAATTATGGCATAAAATTAATTCTAGATCATAATCCATATCATGATGATTATTGATAGTTGTTTGAACTATTATATGTTGTTATATTTTACATCTTAATAACAAATAAACAAAATTTTGGAATATTTAATAATTAAGAAGGAGCTTTATTTTATTTTAAACTTATAGCTTAAATCTAGTATTCAAATATTTTATAATAAATAACATTTGCAATATATCCATAATATCTATCATATGGCATCAAGGTAATGTTCCATTTGGATTCAGTATGTAATAAAGCAACATATAATTGTCTATCAAAAAATATTGGTTTATTGCTGATTATAGCCCAAAGGTAGAAATTGTTTTTTTTATTTAAAGATTTCTTAAATTTTATATAAAAGATAAGTTTTAGTAGAAATTATCTTTGTACTAGTCTAAAGATAAGTTTTATATCAAAGAGTTCTAAGTTGCTTGGTGGAATAAAGACTTGTTTTCTAGATTGAGCTCTAATTACAATTTTAGTGGTGATTACATGTGATATTGAAACTTTGTAATAAGACATATTTTATTGTATAAAGCATGTGCCATGTTTTGTATCATTTTGAAAGCTCTAACTTTCGGCTTGAAGTGATTATTGTACAATTTGTTAATAATAAGAATGTTAAGATATTTGTTTGCATATATGAAGCAATTATTTTATTCTTAAAAAATATTAGTTTTTACAAAAAAAACATCAACTTCTTCAATGAATTTTTTTGATTGAATATAGAGATTTAACTAATTGATACATATACTAGTGGTAAATAAAATTGTCCAATTTATGATGTATTGTTGGTTGTTTACATAGTCAATAATATTGCGATAATACTTTTTAATCATTTTACATACCAATTTAAACATAAGAATTCTATTTTGAATGTTAATTATATTTTTATTTTTATTAATATAAATAGCCTATGTTCTTTTTCCAACATATAAACAAATATTGTTCATAATGTCTATTTTTATCTATTCTAGTATTATAACCTTGCAATAGTCCCCAATTGATTGTAAGATTTATTTTTTAGTATAGATGAGCATATGTAAGAGAGCTTCAATGTTGCACTAGAAATTTGAGTTTCTATTCTATGACAAGTAATTCACAACATTTGATGGAATTCTCTAGCTAATTCAAACAACTTTCTATCAAATGGCTTTTTAAAACTAGTAATATTTCATTGTTACCTATCTAGAGCCTTAAAAACTAACTTATTGGCTACTTTTGTTTCATCTTAAATAAATGCCTTGGCATTCTAAAGTAGTTTTTCCAATTCAAATTCTTAAATGCAACAATTTGCTTCATCATATAAATTATAAGGAATCTTAAAAGTAAAATATCTATTTTTTTACTTAGAAATAATAGACTTGCAATGCTAAAAGAAGCAATTGACATGGCAATTTGTGCCTTCTTCTTACAATATTTAAACAAAAGAATATATATATATATATATATATATATATATATATATATATAAATTCTTTTTGTCTAGGTTCATTAATGAAATTTTTTATTTTTTTGCCAATGCTATTATTGTTAGCAACAAGAGTTGCATCATATGCAATGCATTATACTTTGATAAGTTGATCTATGTTTTTCAAAACTCACCTCATTTGTGCTAAGTTAAATTACATATTTTTTGCAAAAAATTAATTTTTTTATGGATTTATTTTATAATAATTTTTTAAAAAAAATGTTGATAATAATGTATTATTTTTGAGTGATGCACTTTGAGACACAATAATACTTAGTGTAGATTCATGGATTTGTTTTTGGATTTGGTGATTATTTAATTTAATTAGGATAAATTTTATTTATTAATATTAATAAATTTTAATATAAATTTAATTTTTTAAAATTTTAAATACCACCATAAAATTTATTACTAATGATACTCAAAAAGTTCTATTATGTTTGATAAATAAACAACCATGCATTTAAAATTGACCTCATAACAAATTGGTGCAAACAATTCATGCAAAGAATATTTTATTTTAATTTCAAAAAAAATTCCAATTTCTGGGGAATAAAATTTAATTATATATGACATATTGAGTTTGAAAGTTGCTAATTGGACACAGAGTTCAATTCAAGGGTTTAGAAAAATAACGGACGGAAGGCTTAAACGGTTACCGGCGACCATCGGGCGCCTACCAATGACTTCGTGAAATTGATAACCGGATCCAAGATCACATCCGGGTACGATTCTCAACTCCAGACCTCGACGACAGAGGTGACCATGAGCGCTTCGACGATCGTAGCTGAGTTTCGTTTCCAAGCCTGAGTCAGGAGTGGCCATCAAAGGATCGTGATCGTGTCGCGATAACAGTGGGACATGGATTTAGTTTCTGACTGCTTTCAGACTACTTGCGATGGTTCTCTCAAGCCCAGTTGGACCAGTTTACATCCAACTGTGGCGTCGAGCCGAGAAGATGACTGGCGCTCCGAGAACAAGTGGTTGGATCTGGACAATGAATCAGTCGATTTCATGTGGCTGTGAGTTTTCATGAATCAGTCGATTCCTCCGAGCATGATACACGTTGGAATTTGTTGGTGGGCAAGCATGTAGTCTACGTAGAACATTGGAGAAGTCTTTGACCGAAGACAGCACCGACACAATTCGGCAACACCTTATTCAAGGTTGCCGGAAGAATCGCTGGGGGATACAACTTGTCGCTCTTGTAAATCGTGTTTAGGTCATCGCTTGATTCAGTTGTATTCGGATTTAGAAACTCATGTAAAGTGCTGCCGTTGAGGAAGATGTCTTTGGTGCTTTTGATAAAAATACTGTTGTCGTAATTCGTTCCAATCCCGTTAAACCAGTGGGTAATCTCCGACCGCCGACTTGCAACGAACAAATTCGACTCGGAGTAAATTTTCCCGCCTACACGCGCACCCAACGCATAGTAACCCCAGTTGGTATACAAGTTGTTCATTACGTGACATTTCCCCCACCGGCAATGTGGCATCCGCTGCATCGAGTTCTGGAACCAATTGCGGTACACCGACACCCGCATTCCAGCGTCTTCCTTGTCGAAGTCCGAGGCGCCCAGCAGCATGTTGAAGTTGTAATTGGACAGATACGAGTTCGAGATCGTCACGTCCGTAGAGCCTTGCAGCACTGACACCAACCCCAGCTTCGCATCTGTGGAAGTGAGGTGATCCACCCAGATTCGGCTCGACCCTGCATAGATGTGCACCGTGTCGCTCTCCCCTACCGTGCTAACCTGAAAGTTGTGGAGAATGACATTGGAAACTCCGCATAACACTATGCATTTCCCCGTTATTGTGACATTGAATCCTCGACCATCGATTGTAGTCCCACTTCTGATCCACAGTAGGTCAGTGAGCGTGATCTCAAAGCTTCTGGCAAACGTGATCCAGACACCCCCATTCGCTTGACCACCTTGGTTCACCCCGTATCGTAAAGACCCCAGTGAAGGCTTCCTGTGATTATCCTCGTTGTTTGTTACAACATAGGATATTCCCTTCAAGCCTCCGGTGACTCCCGCAGCGTAGCCAAATGCGCATCGAGTGAGACCCCTCCCATTACCACATGCAGAGAACTGGCAGTTTGTCGGGTTTATCGTGGCGCATTCCTTAACATCGTCCCCGTCTGTGGCTGTTACGATGGTCTCAACGTCAACTATAATCAATTCTTACCAAAACTAGCGATTCATTCATGTGAACTTCCTCACATCTTTGATCTACTGCCCAGCTCGAGTCAAATGAATGAGAGAAAAATTGGCGGGAGAGTGGCAGATTCACGTACATGGGGTTAACAACTTAGATTCGTTGGAGTGCGACATGGAACCATCTACATGGTGGTAATCACTGCTAGTCTTATTGACGTTTTTTTCCACATCCACTACCGTTTCTGCGTCTGAAGACAGCTGTGTCAGCATCTGCATCACTGTTGACAGCGCAATTTTACTTATTTGAATGGTTGAGACTGGCAACGTATCCTGCAATTGCAAGTGACCGAAAATGTTAAGAGTGATCTCCTGGGTGCACATCTCCTGACGCAGAACACTCACATGAAATCAGCGAGCAATCACGAATCGGCTTTGATTGATAGGCTCACAGCGCGTAACGCCAGATATGCATTGCAGGCAGAGACTGCTTTTGCAGCACTGCTAAAGAATTTGGCCGTTTCCAGCAGCGGGGTGCGCGGGATCTGGTCAGTGAGCCAGTGCAGCGTTTCGTTAGCGGTCTGGATCTGCCGCTCGCAATCATCGGCAATGACGCCGCCCTCCGACGCCACCAGCTCCAGAATGTCGGTGATGTTGGCCAACGCCGTCATCGTGTGCTGGATCTCGGGGTTACTCCGTGGGTCCAGCTCCGTATCCGTCTCATCGGCAGACCCACGCACGCCACTTAGCAGGAGAACCAAAACCCCAACCGAGAGCAGCGACATTTTATTTGCATGATCGAGCTCCATGACGCTGCAATCACAGGACAACAGTCAGTCGTGCAATCAATGCTGCAATTCCACCACATCCCAGTCCACAAGTCTTGTTTCCATTTCAGGGCCGACTTCAGCGGCATGTAATTTCCATACCTGCTATCTAGTTCTCTAACACCTACTGCTTTTTACACAAACACCAAAACCTGACCACGTACAGCTCAAAACTCCTACCATGACAACTCCTGAATAGTACTTGCATACCATTGCAGTTCAGCAATGCAAACCTCGTCACCCAATTGCAGCAGGTGGGTACTGCCAACTTCTGACAAATCCAAGTCCGTGTGGTTCAAGGGACTGAATGATGAGCAGTCACTCAGGAGCTGGGCAATTGAGGCAGAGACTGGTAGAGCGAAGGAGATCAACTCAGGGGATTGTTGGGGCGATGGAAGAGAAGATGTGAAGCTCCATCCGGGGTGCGCAGTGAGTGAGTACGTGAGCAGTGGATGGAATGGGCGATGGGAAAGGGGGGCAGCAAGAGAGAGAGAGAGAGAGAGAGAGAGGGAGGGAGGGAGGAGGCGCAGAAAGGGCAGAGCGATGGCTGTGAGCCAGGATGCGAAGCGACTGGCATGAGACATAGGGGATGGAATTGAATGGGAATGGAATTGGGAATGGATTGGAAGGGGCAGGAGTGTGCGAATTCCCCACTTCGTGCGACGCCATTGTTTCATATCTCCCTGTCTCGTCTCGTCTCGTCGCGGCGCCTCCTCTCGCTCCGCGCAAGCGCTTCTTTTCCTTTCCTTTCGGTGCCATCTTTCCACTGGAACGTCGCCTGCCGCCTACTACCGTCGCCGCGCGTCAATGGGTGAACTCTGCCCATGCTGTCATATGTTAAATAGAGCCATCCTTTTACTAAATCATGATGGATGTGGTTGGTTTTCATTGGTTGCTTATCTAATAGTAGAGAAAGTAATCTAGAGGTCGTTATTTTATTTCATGATGGTGAGGATGGGTAGGTTGATTTTGTAAAAACTTGGGTCTATTTACCATTTCCCTATTGTGGGGTGTTGTGTGTGTATATATATATATATATATATATATGTATATATAAAATTTGGATCAATTTTATTATTATCATTAATTTATTTCCCTTGTAAATCTTACAAAGATTTCAATGGACAATTTTGAAGATAGGTTAACTATTTTAAATAATTGTGATTGGAAAAATTAAGGAAAAGAAAAAGAAATTAATTAATGGTATAACATTAAACTATCAGTATATTTAAAGAAAATAATAGCATTAAATATCCATTACTTTCCAAACTTCACCATTAGTTTATTTTTTTATTAAAAGACATTTAAATGAAAATTATTCTATGATAATTTTCATAATTTTAATTTTGAAAATTTGTTGATCTTTTTAATGAATTTATTTTGATTAAGTTTCAAACTTTACAAGAAGAAATTACGAAAAAAAAAGGGGAAAAAAAAGATGGCAGTTGGAACTATATAAAAACGATCTGTGAGGTTGAAAATAGTTAACGTATTTTTGTTGACGCCAAAAAATTAATAAACTGTTTTAATATATTAAACATATGATACATTTAGAGTAACTGTAATAAATCAAATCAATAGATATGAAATTGATTTTTTTAGGTTTTTTTATTTGAAAGATGAAGAAGAAGAATAGTGCATTTTGTTATTGAAAAATCATTTATGTTTATTTTTGTATTTAACTTGATTTAAAATTTTGTTCGTTTCTTTTTGAGTATATTTGCAAGTATTTTGTCGAACAACATACATTATATATGACATTTATGTATTTTTAAAAACATTTGAGCATCTTAAAAAACTAACACCATGATATTAAAAATGATGTTTGATAGACTACTTATCTTAGCTTGGAGATAGTGTGGAATATATAATTTGGTTGTGTGTATTATAAACTCTTTCACAAGTTTTACATCTACTATATTGATTACAAAATTAATTTCGAAAACCTACGTTGTAAGTTGTAATTGGTTTCATGATCGCTTTTAAAAAACCATATTTTTTTTTATTATTAAGATGCTAAAAATCTACAAATTATTAAAAACAATTTCGGTTGGTTTTGAAATAATTTGCTAATGGTTGATTACAAAGAAAAGTTAAAATCATCAATAAACAGACCCTAGTGTTGAGTACATTGTTTGATAGAATTATAAATTTGAAATGATGCAATTGCAAAAAATAAAAAATTCATTATATGTTTTTGTAATTTTTGACGATGTAGATTTGAACCCTTAAAAAAAAATTAATAATGAGTAAAGCTATAGGATTCTTTTAGACTCAGCAATTCTTTCAATAGACCATGGTGATGCCAAAAAATCATATTGCTATTCCTAGAATAGCTAAAAAATGAAACAATTTCGGTTAGAATTGTTTATCTTAGATTATTTATATATCATTTCTGAAAATAGATTTTTTTTCACTTTAGAAATAAAACTTTAAATAAACCCAGTGATTATTGCATTCTACTATGTGTATTAATAGGTCATCACAGACATAAATTTTGTTTATTACAATGTATATATTATTATCTGAACTATCTAAATTTTTTGCATGATCATGAAAAAATTTGCAAACATGTTGCAATTGCAAGACTTTATCATAAAAATAATCACATATATATATATATATATATATATATATAGTCCAATCATTTTAATTTTAACTTACCAACTACTTTATCTAAGTTCATAAATTGCTTACGCATTTTGCTGCACCCCATGGGGTTGGAAGAATTTTCACCAATTTTAGTCTATTTCATGATGATTTGTAACAAAAGACAAAAAGAAAAAAAAAGAAAAAAAAGGGGATCATTCTACCTAGCTAACATATGACCATTTGTTTGCTAGCCCAATATATTCCATGATGCCAAGAAAATGGTGGCAACAACAACACCAAATTATTACTTCATTAGCAAAACACGAACAACATTTTCATCTCATTTATTTATTACAAATGTCAATTTCTGAACAAACTAAAAGTGAACAAAAAACCCATCAATCCAATGCCACAAAAACTCAAGCAAAAAATGAATCCAAGTTTTTTGTTATTTATTTATTTATTTGTTCCATAACATGGATTTATTTCTAAGCCATGGAGATGGTATATAAATATTACACGCGATTTCAACCCACTTTTCTCCCCCCTGGTAAGAAAAAAAAAAGAAAAAAAAAAGAAAAGGCCGAAGTTAACCCCATGGTGGTAACTAAGTGGGAGGACGATTCTGTGGTGGAATTGAGCACCCCGTGGGGATGATGTCATGCACTCGGACATTATGCGATGGAATGTGCGGGCCGGGGAGCCCGCCTTTCTGGAGCCCCGGAGGAGCATTCTATGCTTCGAGAGGGCCAGTGGAGTCGTGCAGAGTAGATCATACCAAGAAATTGTGCGCCGAATGGGTTTGGTTGCTATTGTGCGGCAGGGTAGGAGCTGAGAGAATTGGAGGCGGAATTTCCATGGTGACGGTTGAAATGGCGAGGCCATTCGACGAGCGATCGTGCGATCGGATGAGGTCCGGAGGGCCGAAGAGAGAGATATGAAGAGTGCGTATTCTCACGTATTCATTCATGACTTGGATGGCGAAGCGGAAGGAAGGGAAGGCAACTCTTCCCGTGTGGTGAACAGCCTGGGTTTCTTATGTCATTTGCGGGAATTAGCTGGAGAACGTCCAAAAAGATGTTGAGAGTTTGTTGTTTTTGAATGCGGAGCGATGGCGCGCAACTGGTACATACGCTGCAGGTTTAGGATCGTGTCGGCGGAAGTTGACTCGTGGTGCAACCGGAATCGGTTGAAAGAAAGGGGAGGAGGCAAATGGTTTGGTAGAGTTTTATTCGGGGTGTAGGTTGGCGTGCGAGGGGGCGAGGCGTGGGAGAAGAGCGCAGGGCATTGCATGGAGAAGAGAGAGAGTGAGGCTCCCGGAGAAGGTGAGAGTCGGTGTGAAGGCGGCTGACAAACAAACAGGCACAGGATGGAGAGAGAGAGAGAGAGAGAGAGAGAGAGAGGGAGATAGGGGGATGCAAGAAGAAGCCCTAATGCATAGTGGAGGATGATCATGGACAGAGCAAGAGCGCGCGCAAAGCCAAGGCTTATGATAATCTAAGAGCGAAAGATCAGGTGTCAGTCATACCATGCCACCGTGCATCCTCCTTCCTTCCCCTCTACATTGTCTTTCTTACCACTCTTCTTCCAACATACCTTTTCCAGTCCCAGCCCCATCGTCCCTCTATGCAATGGCCAGCCTAGCCCCGCCTCCGCCCTGCCCTTCTCTGTCCCTTTTCCTTTTGTTTACCTCCCTCGATCATTGAATCTTCTTTCCCTTTTGTTGCAGTATTCTTTCGTTTTGAATCGGTCATCTGCTTTTGGTTTACATGTCATTTGTTCATTTTTCTGGCATTCATATAAGCCTCGGGGTAGTTCGGGCCGTTTTTTGGGAGTAATGTAACCAGCAGAGGAACTGGGCGATGGTGATCCATGCAGCCATCGTCTTCGAAAGATAAATTATGCTCAAGTTTGTCGGTCCTACTAGAGGAGGAGATTTGAATCTCATCCTCTGGGAACCGTTGTCTTGGAAATGAACACGAATTTAGTGAATTACTACTTCATTGAAAGGTCAAGGTTGGCGTGAGCGTGTTATTGTTTCATTACCACTCAGTCTGACATATGCGTATGCCCTTAGTGAAGTCGAATTTTATAACCTGATCTGTCCATCTAAGATTGTGATTTGATTTTTCAATTTTTATTTTTATTTTTTTAGATGTAGAATTTTTTGGTTCCTCTTTTCAAATTCTGTATTATTAGCCCATCCTGAGATGTGCCTCATTTGTGAGTGCTTTGTTCGATGTCTGGCATCCATTTCCAGCATTATCTATAATTTTTCATAAATGGTGTATCATATTGTGATGTGATACTTTCAAAACTTCTTTCTCCCTTTAAATTTTCGATTCATCTGTTGCTCAACGCATCCCTGAAGTTTTCTAGAATGAAATTCAGATCTATCCTTTGTGTTGTGTGCCGCTCAATGTTATTCTTCATCAATCACAACACAATTTTTTCTGATAACCTGATTGTCTCCTCAGCCTATTTGCCTCTGTCCAGCTTCTTAATGTATATTTTCTTTTTCGCTGAATCCTCCATGGATTCCAGAATTGTGTAGGAAAGATCTTTTGAATGTCATTCAAATGATTTTTCAAATCCACTATTTGTATCTCTATCATGTCCAGGGCTTGTATACCTTATAGTTTGTAGCCATCTTTCATTTGTACCAGTATTTTTTTCCACGTTTATACCCTGACGTACCGACTATAATGAGACTGGATTCTGAATTTGAAATATATCTCTGTAATATCGCAATGGAGTATGCTGTCCTCTGAAGGTCCACTGGTGATAGTGCCTTCTGTCGTGATTCCGAGCCTCGCAAGTCTTACTCACGTGTAACACCCTTACCGAGAGGCGAAAAATTGGGACATACTGGAGTGATGACGGAAGTATCATTTTGGAATCGCTAAGGCAGGACGTGAGCATCATCATTTGAGCGCCGCTCGTGACTGATGCGAGAATGGCAAGTGGGCAGTTAGACTCTCCTACCTGTGAAGGAGTGGTCCTTAATTCATCGCACAGTCCGCGTTTCGATATCAACGAGTTTTTGAAGACTCCAAAAGACGTCAATGCTGAAGAGCAGTTCTTTAATTTTGCGACATTCAATTCTCCAGCACCCGCCTGCAATATGTTAACGCCCCTTCCCTCCTTCAACAACAGGAGGTCTGGAAGGACTGAAGGAGCCCCAGAATCAGACTTCAGTTCCTTGTTGTTTGATAGCAGGGGAATTGATGGAGAGATAGCATATGCAGATGATTCCTTGAATGGGGAGTTGATCGCTTTTGATGAAATTGATGCTGATCTTGCGAAAGATTCATTTGCCCTCTTCAGCGGCTCGCATGACAACTACATGAACAATACGCCCATTTCGCCTGTGAAACTGGAGGTGCCATCTTATGTCCCTTCGCCAGGAAGTAGGCTTCCTTCCATGACCTGCCCTCCCACAATTTTCACAGCAGGATCGTACATGGTAGGGAATTTAGTTGGTCTTGTTGACGTCGAAGATCGGGCTTTTGGAAGTATGGAGCATGGGGCCTCAACTTCCGACGGTACACACCCTATTAATTGTGGTGGCGCACCATTGGACTGGGGTATGTCACGGGAGGGCCTCATTCAGCCCAACTTCGGACAGTCACACAATCAGCAATTTCAGTGCGCTTCATGCCAGATTCTTCGCCGTATTATCCACTCAAACGGTACTTCCTGACTCCTTTTCTGAAGTAAGAACAGATAGATGCCGTTGAAACAGCTCTTTTTGTGGCACAATGTAAAATGCTGCTTCACAACTGAATTAGTAGAATCTCATCAGCTAATTCTGGTAATAGAATGTGAGATTGTGTTAAAACTCCCGCACGGTTAATATTTCCAGAGGTAGTAGTGCTGCAAAGTGGAGTGAACCAAAGGTTGTATCATCTGGAAACGATTCTTTCTCATCAGACCTTTGGCTAAGCAGCACATGTTGAATGATTTGTTCTGCAGAGCAGACATTGTAGTCAGTGAGGTGGTTTTGACTGCTTAGTTTACAGAAAAATAGTTGCCTCAATCCTATTTTGTGCATCCTCTAGTTGAAAATTACGCAGTGCCGAATGCGACGAGTGATAGTTTGAATGTTTATGGTGAGATTGTTGAGTCAACACTGCAGAGATTGCTCTTCCTGGAAACCTCAAGCTGGCACAATAGTAAGTGTCGTGACACGCTCTAGTTTTTTTTAACTTATGGTCTTTTTTTTGTATTCTTTTTTTGTTTTCTTTTTCTTAAAGGGTTCAAATCCAAACTTTGTGATAATTTGCTGAAAAATAAAATAAAAATTACGGTATGTGGGTCAGGAGTTCAAGACACAAAGCTTGAGATTCATGGATGTGATGGCCAAAGCTATCATGCAGTCCTGCAGACTCGGTTCTGTATTGACGATGGCTTTCCCGCATCTTTTGAGCAACAGATGGTTGAGTGAGTTGTTAGTTGCTGATTTGGTGATTTTCATACGGACATTTGTTATTATCTCAGTCAAATACCACTAGAAACACCGTTGAAAACGAAGATTGTAACATAGTTTCTAGTCCTATTGTAACAACTAAAATAGTTATGCTATGCACTTGCAGCACAATGTGCATTGCCACAGGTTTTTCTGGGCCATTATGCAAGTCATCGAGATCAAACTTGTTACTCTGTCCTGATTTTCTCTGGTGTACAAGAAATTATGGCTGGTGTCTGAGAGTGACTGGTGCATCCATTTGGTGCACATCAAAAGTCTCCCACATGACCATGTTAGCAGTGCCTATATGTCATTATGACTACTGTATTACTCACAAGAAAGTCTGCTTGACTTGGCTAAGTTTTAGATAATGTGGCAGGTTTCCTGTTGGGAACGCCGAGTACGTGAAGCAATTTCTGTTACAGTATAGCCTTTTGCGTAGAAAGGAAGGTTTTGTACTTCGGCATGACTCCTTGGCTTCGCATGCAAGTGGAGGCCTTGGAATAGGCATGTCGTCAGAGCGGGTGATGGGTGCAAATTCGGGGTGTCTTCCGAAGTCAATGGGACACATTATTCTCCCAGACGTTCTTTGTACTTCCTCTGGTAATTTTTCTGGGTTACTAGGTGCAATTTCTACATAGACTCACGATGCCTTGATTCATGTATTTTTCCTTTTGATTCGATCTATGTATCTATTATCTTGTTCATTTTTTCTGTGTTCCAATTTTCTTTTTTTGTCCTCCTTTGTTGTCTACAAATTCTTGTCACCGATCTTCCATATTTTTTTTGCCTCATCAAGCAGTACTTGGCCTTCAGCTTGTTTGCCTTGTATCTAGCTGATGGCAAGTACTTTGCAGTGGCACTCCCATATATTCTATCATGTCTTTACTTAACTTTAAATATTCTGTGTGTAAGAAACGGTCTATTTTCGTGTTTCAAAATCTAAATAATTGAAGTCAGTGATGATTGTGAGGTGTTTTTTCTGTTGGATGATGATTTAGTCATGTTCTTGCAATCAGCGTTAGATGTAATGTGAACTTAAGACTGCAAAATCTGGAACTCGCATGCTTTTTGAGAAAATGTCGTCAGTTTGATATTACTTACTCGAATGACGTTGAAATTGTCTCTATATCTGATTTCCTATCCTTTATCCCAATTTAGTTTTTCTGCATGATCATAACTGTCTACCTTCGCTTCGGTTCTTCTTCATATCATATAGCTATCCTGTAAACGCACCTTTGTCGAGAGAGATCAGGAAAATTGTGCTATGAATCTCTAGTTCACCCGATTTCTGTCTGGAAGTGTTGTGATAAATTTCAGTTCTGGCTGATGATCATGATTCGAGATGAGATCGCTGGGCTTGGTAATTCAAACAGACACCCTTCAGGCCAACATCTGGGGTCTTAGCCACATTGGTGCCTTCATAGAGGATGCTGCTGACCAAAAAACAGGTTCCTGATTTGTGGTTTTGGTTGTAGACTTTTCCAAAAGCGGATGTGCGTATGGGAAAGGTGGCCTTGGACAGAACAAGCTTCACCATTGTGGAAGCATAGACAGCACTGATAACGCAGATATGACAATTGGACCAGCCAAGCCTCCCAAGAGTAATGCTGCAGCGCAGGTGAGCAATATTTTGACTTAAGTGGCACGATACTAGAGCATCTAAAATGTTGGTATGAACCTCATCACTTCTTTCCTCTTTGAAAATTTCTACATTGCAATGTGTGCCGACAAGCAATTCTTTAATTGCAGAGAGAGAGAACGGGAAAACTCAAAATGACAGATTTGGCGCAGCACTTTCATCTGCCAATCAATGCTGCTGCCAAAGAACTAGGAATTTGTCCTACTGTTCTGAAGAAAATATGTCGGCGTAATGGCATGCGTCGATGGCCTCATCGCAAGGTCAGATTCCTCCTACTAGAAAGTTCTCATATACGTAGGTTTCTTTTAATAATTCTGTCTTGTAGATCTTCAAATCCGATTTCTATTAGTTTAGGTTATGGTTTTGGACAACGTAGATTCAGGTCTATTGAGATAGCTTTCCTTTCAGATGTATTCCTATCGCTTTAACCCCAACAAAACCAATTCAATAATGACTGGGTCAGGGTATAGTATTGAGAAGTACCAATTTCTGAATTATTCCATGTGTAGCATAATTTATCTTTTGAATCTTGTCCAACGTAGTATTTATGCTACTGTTACAATTAATCCCAATTCTCGCAATGAAGCACTGCGATGGATAGGGTGCCGTCTCTCTTTATAAACTTTAACAATACATTGCTGACATCTTACTCGTCTACGATTGTGAGGGTTCATTGTAGTCTCGTAGATTTCTACTCTACTGGCGATGTTCAATCGCTTACTTGGATTTTAAATTGGCTTTTTGTGGGTCTGTCTTAATAATGGATGGGTTAGCGATCTGATTCCATGCTTGACTTTTGTCAGATTAAGAGCATAGAGCGCATAATTGCAACGTTGGAGCAGACAATAGCAGAGGGTGCCGGTCAAGGCGATGAGAGCATTCGCATGGAGATCGCTATGCTGCGAAATGAACGAGCACAGCTCTGTGCAGGATTTTTGGGTGATACATGACCATTTTTCTTTCCCATGGAATCAGCCAACTTTGAAACTCCACCCAATGATTTTTTCTCTTTTCTTTGACCCTCTTTTCCTCTCTCAACTTAAGTGCAAGTAGACGAATTTGTTGAATGTGAAGATCCAACTCTATTCCGTTGTAAAATCAATAGGAAAAAGAAATCTGAGGTCGAATTTGGCTATCTCCCTTCACATATATTGGTGTATTTGGGCAGAATCACCAAAACTTTTGTCACTTGATATTCTAATATCTTTGAACTCTTTGAAATATTATTTAACAAGTATTTGAGTAAATCACATATTTCAGTATTTTTGTTTTTTGTTATGAACTACGAAGGCAAAATCAATAGTGAATGGAGAGGTTGCTTTTATTACTAGATTTTAGTTTCAATGTATCCAAGACTGTTCAAAATGAAATTAGTTGGAGAGGTTGTGAAATTTATTCAACAAATGAGAGTAAAAAAAAATCACTAAATTTTTACATCTAAGCATCAGAGATTCAAATGGAATCTTCGTGTTTTATATTTAAAGATAGTTGGAAGAATATTGTGAAATAGCAGATTTTTTTTTTTTTTTTTTTTTTTTTAATATATTACATGTATCAGTAGTATTTTATATTTCAAAACATTCTATTTGTGAGTAGATATTTAATCTAGACCATTTTAAACAGTGGTCCATGAAAGAAATTGTTTTAATGAAAGTTTGTTGATAACAAAGTGATTGTTTCATTGAAAACTCAAAATTTGTGAAGACACTTTTTTATTTTATTTTTATTTTTATTTTTATTTAAGTATTTCTGATATCAGCAATTTTAAAAAAACCTATATATATATATATATATATATACGAAGGATTATGTCATCTTCACAATGTTATATTACATGCACCACTTTCTAATATTAATTTTTTATGGTGTGGTTTTTTGTAATGTTAATTTGAAGAAATACTGCTGGATTGGTTATGATTTGTTACTTTTTTTTATAATTTTTTTGATTGCAATGGTGCCTGTTGATGTATTGCATTAGTCATTGAAAGATTCTAAGTTGGATGACTTTTGTTGGACAATCCTCAATTACGGTAGTAAATCAATGAAAGATGCTTATGAATGTTTTATGTTTTTCAATTCATTTGATAATACATATAACTATATTAAAAAGTAAATGACATAATTCTAATAAAATTCATTTGTTCTTGGTTTTTATTCAAATATTTATTACTTTTTGTATCGTGTTTAAAATCATAAATTCTTCTAATCTAAAAGTAGATTTGAGTTTTGAATCAAATCATAGCCAATTCTATAATTAGTTCTATAATAGAATCATGTAATAAGTTGAGACGAAATCTAAATTTAAACTATTTTAAATTTGATCAATTCTTACCAATTTTTAATGCAAAGAATAAACCTTAACAAGATAACATATCAATATAGAATATACACATTTAAATAAATTATATAAATTAATACCTAATCACTTCTTTTGTTTTTGAATACTTTTAGCAATTTTTATGGATAACAAATAATAGGGGATATCTAAAACATACAATATATACATACATTTATATAAACCACATGTAATTACCCTTGTATAATTGAAGAAAACATATATATATACACACACACACACACAAAATCCTTTCAAAGTCTTTCACTGATTTATTTAATTCAAAGTTGGTCATGGCAATGAGAGAAACTTTGCAATATATCTGTAATCAATTATTCATTTAGTTTCAAGTGTTTCATCTTGATTGATTGAATATATATAGATATATACATTTATTTATTTTGCATATTAGTTAGAATATTCCCCCTTCTCCCACCAGAGTACTTTCTAGCCAAACCCAAAAGTTGTGAACACCAAGTTGTATAATCATTCATTGGGTAAAATTCGCAAAAATAAAAATAAAAATAAATAAAACTTTAAAGAATCTAAATCATGATAATATAAATAATAAAAAAAAAACTTTAAAGAATCTAAATCATGATAATATAAACAAAAATAAATAAATCAAGATGGGCATCTTTACAAAGGTCCAATCGTATTTCACACACACCTTCTCCATCATAGGAAAGAAAAAAAAAGGAGGAAAAAAGTAAAAAGTAAAAAGAAATCCATTGAAGCCAATGCAACTAACCCCCATAACATGAGGGGGGGGGGGTCCTTTCTTCATGGACAACGCTCGACGCCAAAAAGTAGTTTCGTTATAAAAAAGGCGTCCCCGCAACCTTTCACTGTAAAGGTCCGTGGGAGGTTTTTAAAAATAGGTGGCCCCGCGGGACGGGGATGCCCCGAAATTAGAAATTAGGTCAAACCCCGTCGAAGAAGAAGAAGAAGAAGCCTTCGGAGTGTCTTTTCACAGCCTTTGGGAGCTGAGTGAGGCTGCAGCGTGTGTGTATTGTTGCTGTTGGAGCACTCGGCGTCCTCGGCTATGGCGATGGCGGGCTTGCAGTCCATGCGCCTCCTCGGCGGAGACAAGCCATTGACGAGTACTGCCCTCGGGAGATCCTCTCTCCCTCGTAGTCTTCACTGTACCAGTGCCGGTGGGCGGAATTTGGTTGTGAAGTCGTCGTCGGAGTTGAACGTCGTCGGGGGGTTGAGATCGTCCTTTCTGCCATGTCTTGACCGGATTTTAGTTAGTGCGAAGGGTGATGTTCCTAACGTTGCGAGGCGCAGGAGGCGTGGTGTTGATGTGCAAGCTAGTAGTGCGGCGTCTAGTTCATCGGATGGGTTGGGAGGTGAGGCCGACGCAGGCAGTGGATTGGAGTCAGTGCAGGCGGGTGGCGTCCCTTCCCGTGAGTCAAAGCTCGCGGAAACGCTCCAGCTCGGGTCTCTGTTCGGGCTTTGGTATATGTTTAACATTTGCTTCAACATCTACAACAAGCAGGTGCTGAAAGTGTTCCCGTACCCGATCACGATTACGAGTTTGCAATTCGCCGTGGGTGCTGTGATTGCGCTCCTCACGTGGTTTTCTGGATTGCACAAGAGGCCGCAAATTAGCCTGGCGCAGCTCAAATTGATTCTGCCTTTGGCGTGCGTGCACACTCTAGGAAACCTGTTCACTAATATGAGCCTGGGAAAGGTTGCCGTCTCTTTCACTCACACCATCAAGGCTATGGAGCCGTTCTTCTCCGTTCTGCTTTCAGCTCTGTTCTTGGGAGACATGCCGAATCCTATGGTTGTGGCGACATTAGTACCTATTGTGGGAGGAGTGGCGTTAGCTTCTTTGACGGAGGCTTCCTTTAACTGGGCTGGTTTTTTGAGCGCTATGGCCTCGAATGTGACATTTCAATCGAGAAATGTCCTTAGTAAAAAGTTTATGGTGAAGAAAGAGGGATCCCTCGATAATATCAACCTTTTCTCGATCATCACAGTTATGTCATTTTTCTTGCTTTTGCCAGTGACTTTCTTCGTCGAGGGTGTGAAGTTTACACCGAGCGCATTGGCAGCGTCTGGTCTAGACGTGAAGGTCGTTGTAACGAGGGCGTTGATCGCTGGCCTGTGCTTTCACGCGTATCAGCAGGTGTCATACATGATTTTGGCGAAGGTGACCCCAGTGACGCATTCTGTTGGAAATTGTGTGAAGCGGGTGGTTGTTATTGTGACTTCGGTTCTGTTCTTCCGAACTCCTGTTTCGCCAGTCAATGGCCTGGGAACTGGATTGGCCTTGTGTGGTGTTTTTGCGTACTCTCGAGTGAAATCCAAGAAGGGAGACAAGAAAAAGTAGATTCGCTTGGACATCTGAAGACCAGTGGTTTTTCATACTTCTAATATTTCATTCCGAGTTGTAAATGTTATGACACTGCATTTGTTCTCCCCTCTACGGAGGTTTAGGGTTGAGGATGGTTATTTATGTGATGACACTCTTGATATACGACTTGGTTAAATTTTCACTTTGGAAGTTGCAAGTAATAAGTTGGTTCTCCTGAAAATCGAGGAAATAATGAGTCTCTCGAAGAGCAGCTTCTGATAGAGGGAATAGTGTAGTGTGAATTTGGTGCTTCGGAAAATTGAGAATTATCAATTCCGCCTGCCATTATTTCATCCAGAAAGTAAGTAGGCGGACAGCGTCCTCAGGTAGAAAGTAGGGATGCGGTATCATGGGTCTGTTTATTCCTCGTCATATGCATTATGCCTTGTTACGCGCAGGTCTGTCTATCATGCAGTGCACACGCATGTTTTTCGAAATTGTCCAGCTCTCTCAACTTAATATATTAAAATTTCTTTCTCTTATACCCTCAGCTATAGGTCAGGACGCATCACGACTATGATTCGAATGACGCTATACATTGATTTTTACTTTCACTAGATTTTACCTCTTGCATAGGAGATCTTTAAAGTATGTTAGAGAATATGTTAAAGAGAGCATGACACTGAGGGCCGAATTTGTGTTGAAGGAGACCTTTTCTTTCACGGTATCTACAGCAATTCAAACTGATCATCAGGGATAGCTCCAGGGTTCTCTTCCTCGTAGATCCAATGCTTTAAAACCATGTAGCTCAAAGAAGTGAGGATATCTGATGCAGTTGCCCAGAGTTAGGATTATGAAGAATTTTGGGTTTGCTTGGGAGTCTTAGCTGCAATATCATACTTACGGCTCCTATTCCACAGTAAAGATCTCTCGTGCTCAAGCATATTACTCTGCAAGTCTTAAAAGTAGAGGCGGTGGGCTTGTGAGGACGACACATCTCGATAACTACCTTGGTTTTGATAATAAAGAACAGCTGGCCATTGCCTGATCTCTTGCTTGCTTATATCGAAATATGTTTCATTTGAGGCTCAGATTTCTACAGTCTTTGTGTTCTACTACGAAAGTTCAAGTGCTGCGATTTATCAGGACGACTGAGGATGGAGAGATACTCACCAGACTCTCAAACGCACAGGGATTTAGACAGAGAAACTGAATGCGGGATTGCGCGTAATTACCACATTCCGCAAATGTGGCGATTGGCATTACACTGTGATGCGGAATGTTGTATCATTTACTTGACACGTGAGTCTGTGTTTCGGTTGACATCGGACGAGTTATTTTGTCAGAGAACGAGTAGGTGTGCATTGACGTGGTTAAACATCATATATAAACCGAGTCCTGGTTCATAGTCTAGTAACAACTGAATCTTTTTGAAATAAGCAAGTTCCAAATTTCGACTCGTTGACATGCCTACTATGTAACAAAGTATGTAGTATAAAGAAAAGTAATTACATATCTTCATGTTATTTGCAGAGAGATCGGCTGTTGTTGCAGCAGTACAGCTCCTCCCAAACGTAACATACTGATAATTGATTCCTCATCTATCTCCATTCTAGACAAGATCACAATATAAGGCCAACACACTTCTGCGTGTCCAGTATCAACTCTTCCCATAGAGCTGGGTTCGGTTTAAACAGCCACAGGCTCGGACTGATTATCCTTGGACAAGTTGCTAGACGGAATCTCAGTAAATTCAGACAAAATGGCTCGGAATTCGTCTCCACTGAGAGTTTCCTTCTCCAGTAGCACCTCCACTATCTTGTCGATAGCTGTTCGGTTGTTCCTGATGTGGTTAAGAGCAACATTGTAAGCTTCGTCGGAGATTCTCTTAACAGCTCGATCGATATCCTGAGCCAGCTTCTCCGACATCTGGTTGCGAGCCATCATACGCATGATCATGTCGCCGCCTTGTGCGGATGGGTCCATCAGTGCCCACGGGCCGATGTCAGACATGCCGTAGGCCGTCACCATCTGTTCCAAGGGGTTGTTTGCTTCAGAAGCAGTTGACTTGATTCAATTATCAACAAGGAAATTGTGGAAGCCCGAATCGTTTGCGAGACAATTATCGCTACAAGTTGACAAAGCTCCCAAATGCAATCAATGCATTCACTTACCTGCTTCGCCATGGAAGAGACTTGCTGCAAATCACTGGAAGCGCCAGTGGTCACTTCAGCGTCACCGAAAATAACTTCTTCTGCAGCGCGCCCACCCAGAGCCCCAACGATGCGAGCGAAGATTTGTTGCTTGGTAATAAGGGTAGGGTCGTCGCCTGGGATAAACCAGGTGAGACCACGGGCTTGACCCCTGGGAATAAGGGTAACCTTTTGCACCGCATCATGCCCTGGTGTCAAGGTCCTGCACCACACAAAGTTGATCGATACTAGACTTAGATATAAAAGCATCTCACAGACATTTACTGCAGGAAGAGGGAAAATGCCAGAGCAGCTGCAGTTGCAATTGGATGGTGAATGAGGGGTACCCGCAAATGGCATGACCAACTTCATGATAAGCTACGAGGCTCTTCGATTTTCCATCGGTCATAATGGTCCCTTCCATACCAGCCACGATCCTATCGATGGAGTCGTCGATTTCCTTAGCAGAAATGGCCGTCTTTCCTCTTCTTCCAGTTAATATTGCTGCTTCGTTAAGAAGATTCGCGAGATCAGCTCCACTGAAGCCTGGAGTGCGCATGGCAATGATGTCAAGAGACACATCATCGTCGAATTTCTTGTTGCTGGCATGTACCTTCAGAATGTCCGTCCTGCCCTTCACGTCAGGAACATCCACAGTGACCTGAACAGGAGAGACAGAAGAAGGCGTTACATTGGCACAAACTAACACTACCTTCATCGATGTGAAGTTGCATCATGTATTCTGATACTACTCCAGGCACACTGATCTAAAGTTCAGCGTAAAGAAATTGGAGACTCGGCGAGTGAGAAAAAAAAGAGCTACGGTAAAGATCGTGTCACAGAACATAGTATAACCTGACGATCAAAGCGACCGGGCCGCAGCAAAGCAGCATCAAGTATATCAGCCCTATTGGTTGCAGCAATTACAATAACACCTGTATTACCCTCAAATCCATCCATTTCTGTCAGGAGCTGGTTCAAGGTTTGTTCTCGCTCGTCATTTCCACCACCAATGCCAGTACCCCTTTGCCGTCCGACAGCATCTATCTCGTCCACAAAGACAATGCAAGGAGCATTCTCTTTGGCTTTCTTGAAGAGGTCACGCACTCGTGATGCACCAACTCCCACGAACATCTCAACGAATTCAGAACCTGCACCGATCAATCGAATAATGAACACCAGAGGCCGCAAACAGACATACAATTGGTGACAATTACCGTCTGTCGATTATTCTAGTAGACAGGATTGGCAACGGACCTGAAATTGAGAAGAACGGAACTCCCGCCTCTCCGGCGATGGCCTTAGCCAGGAGAGTTTTTCCAGTTCCAGGAGGACCAACCAGCAACACACCCTTGGGGATTCTTGCACCAACAGAGGTGAACCGCTCGGGCCTCTTAAGGAAATCCACTACTTCCACAAAGTCTTGCTTGGCTTCATCCACACCAGCTACATCTTGGAAAGTGATACCCGTGTTGGGCTCCATTTGGAATTTAGCCTTGGATTTGCCGAACGCAAGTGGATTGCCAGGCCCTCCAGGTCCACCGAGTCCACCTTGGTTCCTGTTGAGAAAAAACAAAGTGCCGACCAGAATAAAAGGAAAGGCCAAGTTACTCAAGATGTTCAAGACCAAGTTTCCTGGATCATCCTGGGGACTGTGTGCTGCGAAGTCGATGTTCTTAGCTCGGAATTTTGCCAGGAGCTCTTGACTTGTACCAGGGAGTTGAACTCTAACCCGTTGCACACGATTGCCAAGCTCCGGAGAGACTGCCTCTACTATGGCAATAGTGCCATTCTCGTACAGATCTACTTTCTTCACACGTCCTTGGTCAAGATACTCCAAAAACCGTGAGTAAGACATGCGAGAGGATGCGACTCCTTCAGACTCTTCCGCAGCTTTTGCGGATTGAAGCGTTAGTGAAGGAAGGAGTAGTCCCAAAGATGCGAGACCTCCCTTCATCAACTCTCTTCTATTTTTAACGACAGGCTCGTTCGCATCCTCATCTTCACGACTGCTCAAGGATGCTCTTACCGTTTTGGTTGCAGAAATTTTGCGGGAATTTGACGGCGAAGAATTTAACCCAGGCAATACTTTCGTGAATGGGAGGGTGGGGGATGGTAGAAGCTTCGCCATCCCCGTCGCTGTCGCCATGACTGTCCACAAGCTGAAACTTACTTTGGGGATAATGAAAATCTTTTGGGGTTGAAGTTCCTCAAATCGTTGTCCTGCAATATCGACACCATGCAATTACCAATTTGAGAACAACTGCCAGAAGTATCTCTAATCCCTCGAAAGAAAGAAGTACATCAATTTTCGTTTACAATTCCACGTATTGCGACTCAGGCCATGTCCAGAGACAGGAAAAACTCAACAGCGAGACACATCTAATCACGAGATTCAAACCCGACAGTGGAAGTTTACAATCACGCACCTCACAATTCAAGCATTCATTTCAATGCTCCGGACCCAATTAAAACGAAGGTTGATGACCAACTCAGACCAGCGGATCACACGAGATCCAAATTTTCAGACAGAAACAGCCAACGAATTGTGTTTCCAAGGAACCTACCTCAAAATCTTCAGGAAGCTGAAACCGAATAGAGTCGACTAATTCATTAGGCTCCTAAATCGTTCTGTCAGAAAGTTTCACATCGAGCCTCGAGCATCGTTTGGAAATGTCGCAATGTGGGGGAGAGGAAGAAGATAACGTGTCTCAGTCCTTGTTGGCTCCTGTTTTTGGTTGATCGGTATTTAAAGAGCTGATGTGGCGGCCAATGCCATGGACAAGCGGGCGTGAGCCTCTGCCACTCACAGCGACTGGTCAGTGTTTTTTTTTTTTTTCCTGCACAATTGGCGACCACCTCAAATCGACCACAGATGTCCAGATTTCAGAGCAGTCCCTTTTCTTTCTAAGCTGCAGAATCATCTTAAATTATCTAGCGAGTGAAATGACCTTGAAGACGATGTTACCGAGGGTTACCTACATCTGAATGCATTTGAATTCATTGAGAACTGGGTACAAATTGGGTCATGCAAATTGAACGGTGTGGGTACTCGGCGACATTGTTTGTGGGTTTTGATACAAATTAACCCGCGGAATCGCAGAGGTCGGTCGACGCTAGAACTTTCTGGGGTTCTATCGTGGTTGATGTCAGATGCCAGGCGCAATCTCTGAGTGCCGAGATTCTGTCGCTTTTGAGGTGAGTTTGCATAGTTGGAACTATGAGTCCAATCGAAGAGGCAATTTCGCTTAAGAATCCTGGGTCATCGTGGAATCTGGGTTGCAAACACGGCAAGAGGCCCAGCGGCGTGGTTAGTTGCAGTGTATGGTTGTCTGTTTCGATAAGGACTAGATTCTCCAACTACCTGTTGCAATCTGATGAGTCTCTCGTACTGCTTTACATGCTCTACGTCCGCAATCTGATGTTTTATGTCCGTGTTATTTGCCACTGGTAGCCTTACGAGGTGATGATTCAGCATGATGAGTAAGGTAACGATTGTGAACCTATACGTGCTTGCCACCTCGTCGGTGCACCTGAAGTCAGCTGTAAGATAATAAAAAAGTAGTAGGTAAGTATGATTCCCAACAGCAGTTATATGCCATCCATGATCCCACCGCTCCCGGTATTACCTGACACTGGAGGTGAATTGCGGCACACTGAAGAAGATTCATCAGCTCGTATTCATGATCACAAGGAGAAGAAAAACATTGTCAGCTGCTTTCGTTTTTAAAAAACATGGTTATTGTCAGACCACACTCTAAGATAAACTACCTGCTGTCAGTTGGAAGTGGTTGACACTAACTTGTCTTTTTTTGGCGATGTTTGGTGAGAGATCATCAATGTCAACAGAGAGCTGGCATGGTGGTAGCCAACTGATTTCGTCGTTTCGAAACCCTCTGGCAAAAGAGTTTGGAAGAATTGTTCAGACAGAAGTTGGTGCCTTTGCGTGACAGTGTTGACCAGCAATGTCCAAGGCCTGTCGGCTCAGTTGCAGCTTCGAGGAGAGCCGGGTCTTGAACTGGATAGGTCCTCATATCCAATCCTAGTCCACATTCAAATGAGCACACAAGGTTCACGAGTCACCACTAGACTCTGCTTGGCATTAATTACAAAACATTGATTTCAACAGTGTCACAAGCTGCACTTCCTCAACTGCATCACAGATTTGACATGTGAGCACGAGTTAAATCTCTACTATCCACACTTCACAACGTGATATTATTCACTGAAACACAACGGATACAAATGCACCGCGTTAAGTACAAGGGACTTAGTTTCAACTGTTGCATTGAAAGGAAAGGTGAAGACCACAGTGGAAAGAGACACCGACAATGTACAAGCTTGAACGATTTTAGGGGTGTTGTACCGGCCACTCAGACTAGATAACCTAAGCTCCTACTCTTCTTCAGATCTGGACTGTCTACTGCATATACACATATTAATAATTCTCCACCACATTGGGTTGCCGTACTTAGCATCCTCACCGTGGGCCATGGATGGCTATAGCTCTAACACCGCATTAGCCAATGTGGCACCCATTGCTTCAATAACTTCAAAAATGAATTCACCCAATGCACTGATCCTCCTGAATGTTCAAGTGAACATGGAGCTGATGCAAGTCAGGAATGGTTTAGTAGACATTCTACGTCTTTGATTTGGAGTCAGAATTGCGATCCTTCGTATGTTTGGCCGAACGCCCAATCGGGAGGCGCTACGTTGTTGGAGACCACAGTCTTGCCGTCGCTAGTCGTCACCATAAAGGAGAGGCTCTGGCCGCTCATGTTGACGGTACTCTGCCATATCTGCCCAAAGTTCCTGGTCATTGTCACCCAACTAGTTTTGGAACCTCGAATGGACACGGATTGCACGTCCCCCATGCCTCCGACGTTGGTGACAAGCACCAAGTTCATGAAGTTGTGACCGCTCATGGTGAAGTGAATGCCACCAGTCCTTACACAAGAAGTCCTGAAATTTTCAAAAACATCACACAAGTTAACAATCACGACCTGTCGGAAAATTCTCGAGGATTCCAAAACTGACAATGAGCGTGCAAATCACAACTGCACACCTTCGGTACATCACAGGCACAATGCCGGCCTTGTAAGTTGCGATTTGCTCGAAGGCAGGCATGGACATGTCGAAATGATGCAGAGGGAGGTTGCACCATCCGCCGTTGTCTTCAGGCAAGGAGGGATTAGGAGGGCAGAAGTTGGTGACAGTAACTTGAATAGCTGGGCTGTCAGAGCGGCACTCGGAGGAACTCCCCGCACACTTCACCTGGTAGCACGCACCGCATGCGAGGCCACGGTCGAAAAGAGCTGAGCTTATGGCGACTGTGCTGGTGCCATAGCCAGTGCTGTAGAGATCTCCGTACCCGCAAGCACCACCTGAATGAACAACCGGAGAGATTCACTTTATGTCTTAACTACACAACCTTAGGGCAGTGAGTTAAGTGAACGAGTTGCAAGTTTGGACTCGGCTATGGTGGAGCCTCGAGTACCTGTTGTGCCACCGGCATCGCTACCACCGTAAAATGTAGCATGAGCTTCGTTCCATCCACTTTCAGCACGAACTTGTTGCGCCAACAACACCATGAACGCCACCACAATCTGGGCTGAGAACTTTGCCATAGTTCTGCACAAGGAATAAGCCCATTCCGTCCTCTGATTAGGCCACGCTCAACCCCACTACTAAATCATTATTGCAGAGCATGTGCAAATTGACATGGCGATAAAAGAACGCCGTCGTTGATTCTTAAACGCCCTTGCACTGACTGCGGCAGCTTCAGAACCCCGAAACTAATAGCTCGCACATACTCAATCTCAATACCCTGATCCTGAGCTACACCTCTTCTGTCTCGATCTGCACCCAGAAGTCCTATTCACGACGCTCATCACAAGAGCTTCATTTACCCTGCATTTTTTCACTTAAAATGTTTACCCCAACTTCGCTTGGGGACATCACTCGGTAACCTAAGAGCACCACACAAGCAAATGCAATAACCAACACACGACAAGATTGCTAAGAATAAGCACAAATGCACCAAACCCATGGCCATACTTCGAAAGTCTATACGCTGGACAAGAAAGTTGTCACACTTCACACAACGAACACCACCACGCGATCACAACCCAATCTCGCAACCTTCACGGGCGGGGAAATAACCCAGCAGACAAGGGCGTCGGTTTCACGGGGTTAGCTCTTGGTGCAGGAGAGACACGCACGAGAAGCACACATGCAATCTGTGGAGTAGCAGAAGCAGGGAGAGCGTTTGGTCACAGCAGGTGATGAGGATCATAACATGCAGCGCCGGGAAGAGTGGGTGCATGAGTGGGTGGATGAGTGGGTGGGAGGGTATGTGTATCTATGTAAGTGTGTGTATGTGAGTGAATGAATGAATGAAGCTGCAGGGACCAACAACAGCCCCTGCCCCGGCTCAAAATCCCCCGTTCACAGCGCACTGACGTGATGTAGCCTCGCGTGCCTTGGTGGTGCTGGTGCTGGTGCCGCAGCGAGGGCGGATGCGAAGCGCGCAGGCGGAGAGCGAGCAGCAGAAGCAGCAACAGCGGCGGTCGGTCGGTCAGTCAGTCATGTGCATGGCTGCCCCCTACAGCGTCGGCCGGACTAAGTACCCCCGTTATCATCCATTGACGTTTTTCATTCATTACTTTTTTCATGCGTACATGCTGCCTCCGACTTTCTGCCGGGCCGGCACGTTTCCGTCACCGGGGACGGAGAGACCCGTTCACACCGACCCTTCGTTTCACAGGGTCAACGATAACTCGGAAGCGGATGAATGGAGTGCATTCGTTGGTCGGATTGGTTCGACCTTCTTTCTTTTCTGTTCATTTTCAAACATGCGCATTGAACAGATTGTCTTATTTTTCTTTTCATTTCGTTTCATTTGTTGTTGTTTTTCTTCTCTTTTTTCAGTAGGTTTTGTGATTTACATAATTAAATCTTCACATTTCGAAATTGGGTGGTGCTTTGTACATGATGATTCATATGTGTGCATGTATGTGTGCGTATATATATATATATATATATATGTGTGTGTGTGTGTATATATATTGCATTTGGTTTATCTGTGTCTAAACAATATAATTTTTATTACTTTTATACATGCATTTTATGCATTTTTCATTATATTTTTTATTTTAATTTATTGGAATTAATATTTATATTATTTAAAATAAAAATGACAGCTTAAACTTATGGTAGAAACATTACACAGTACATTCTTATGTAAAGTGTTAAAGCTATTAATATAAAAGTGCAACATTCAATAACATAGCACAAAGTGGCTATGTTACCTTATTCAATCACACACTTTATATATATATATATTTATATTTATTCATAAAGTTTGATTTTAAATTTTATATATATATATATATATATATATATATAAACATAAATATCATAAGTTGTTTTGTTGATTTTTTGTATTCTACTAGAAACCAATATGTAATGTACATTAGAATTTAATGTGTCTTATTTTTTATAAGTTTTTATGTATTTAATACAAACATATTATATATAATCATTTATATATATATATATAATATGTATATATATAATATTATATATATATTGTTTTCATAAAAAAATAAAGTAAAAGTGAAACAATAATTTAACTTTTGATCAATCAGAGATCAAAATCTGCATATTATTGTTGCAAATCACCAAGAGTAGCACTACAAGATTTCTAGCTATCGATTGTAATTTTTAGTAAATATTTTTTATGGCCAATGGCACAAGTTTCTACTAATCTCTCTCTACATATAAGTATTTATATATTTAATACACAAAAATACACAAAGTTCAATAATAATGAATGAATAGTGAAATGATGTTGTATTGCCAAACCTAGTTTTGGTTTTTCTTCTGACCTCAGTAAAGAGAAATCCAAGCATGCCAGATCCTCAAAAAAAGATTGCATGGTAAGGAGGAGGAGCTGAGGCACAGGAATGAAACATATCCACACACACATTCACACCCTTTCCTTTCTTCAGCCCTCCACTAGTGTGTGGTGAGTGAGTGACATTATTACTCCATCTAGTATGATTGCCCATATCATTACCAGAATGGGGTCAAAAGGAAGAAAAATAAAACAAACAAACAAAATAATAAAATAAAATACATGCACGCTATACCTCATCCTCAAACACACACATATATATATATATATATATACACAAATGGGAAAGGGTAATATAGAATCCCACGCAATTAATGAGTGAAGCAGGTCCATCATTCATTCATCCATCCATCCATCCATCCATCCCCTCGTTTTCTTGTGTGTGTGTGTTGGGGTTTCGCGTTGTTGAGTGCGGAGATAACGGGGACGGGGGGTGGGGGTGGCCTTGGCCACGCCTGGTGTCCGTCTTCAATGCGCGCACTGACAGTGCGGGCTGCGAGCAGCGACGTGCCTGAAGCAGCAGCAGCAGCAGTAATGTTAGTAGTAGCAGCAGCATTAGCAGCAGCAAGGAGGAGAGAGACAGGCAAGGCAAAGACAACGCGGGGAGTGGGTGGATTGGTGGGTGAGTGAGTGAGTGAATGGGTTGAGTGGGTGGGTGGATGTTTGGCAGAGTCTTCTTCTTCTTCTGCTTCTTCCTCGTGTTTTCTTGCATCCTCTCGTGTTTCTCTTTTTGGCCTCTGAAATGGGCTGTTGTTGCTGCGGCGACAACATGATGAATGGGCGTCCACATTGCGACAGTGCTGGGCCGAGGTCAGTCAGCCTTTCGTGGCTTTGCCTTCATTCACTGCTGTGCTTGTCGTGTTGCCGCTGACAATGGAATCCATGGAGGAGGTGGGTCTTCGTCTTCGTCTTCGTCGTCTTCCTCTTCCTCTCTCTACTTTCTTGCTTTCTTTCTTTGGTGACTGTGTGAAGCGCCCATGGACTCTCAATCGCTTCGCATCTGCTGCGAGGGAACCAGGTTGATGTGCCTCATCGCCGAGGGTAGAGCTCCATCGCAGTGAGCCAAGTGGATGGAGACTTGGAATCTGGGTTCTTTCTCTTGTCCTTCACTAACTTGCTTGTTGATTCTTTGTCTTGGTTTGCTATGTTTTGTATTCTTTACTCCTTTTTCATTTTTAACACACACCCTAAAACTTGTTGCACTCCCTTCCGATAACCCAAGTGTGGATGGTGCCTCTTTGTTGACTATTTTGGATTCATGTTCATTACCTTTGCGCATCTTCACAATTCATTATTAACGCTTTCATTGGCATTTTTATTAATATTTTTTGTATATTGTGGTGTTTGTTCTGCTTGTTACACTTAGAATTGTGTATGTTTCTATCTTTTTACTATTTTTGTTTGTCATATATATATATATATAATCTGTAATTGGTAAGTAAAGTGCTAATGATGCCTCAGAATAGCAATTGAGCAATCTTGAAACACTGTTGTATATCTAGTGGTCAAAATATGTGCTTATTTATGTTCCATCAAAAAACATGTTGCATGGCGTCTTTTTCTCATACAAAGATCATCCAATACCAATTATAAACATGTTAAATGAGTCGTCGTTTATCCAAATTTATCAAACTAAGTGAGTTGTTTTTGTTCTGAATTTGTGATATGCAGGAATTTAGGTGTTTTTACATCCAAATTTTTCTTATTTTAAGTAATTGTGGTAGAGATTTGAATTCGTTACTGGATTATGATATTTCGACAAATATTTATACTAAATGTCACATGTAACTATTCATCTAATTCATATCAAATGAAAATCATATGGTGAAAATTATTTTGAGTACTGTAATATGTCTATAAATAAATATGGGAATGTTAAAGAGATGCAAGTTTCTACTAAATTGACCCACCCATCCTAAATATCATGAAAAAAAAAAAAAAAAAAAAAAAAAAACCTCCAGATTCATTTCTTTACTATTGGATTTGCAATGGTGGATATATTTAATATCCCATATATATGTATATATTAAAAAAAAAATAGGAAATTTTAAAATGACCCAATTTTTTGTCAAATTGATCCACCTGTTTAAACTGTACCCCCTTGTTCCCCCGTACCCGTTCCCAGCCCCATCCCCGTTCTCCTTGTTCCCAACCCCCGTCGCCGTTGAAAATGCTGAGATTGGTTTTGTGAACCGACTCCGTTGGCCTCCTAGCTTCTGCTTCATGATGTTGCGCAAGCAATCCCTGAAAGTATCTCTCCTCGTCGCGATTAACTTTTGGGAAAAAATCGGGGAAGGGGTCGCCACGGGAAGAGGAGCACAAGGTCTGCCTTAGCCGGCAGGCCGCTCCGATGCATTCCTCGAAGGAATAACTTTAGATCCTCAGCAGTCGTGGTTTCAGACAAATGCGCAACAACGATCTGTGGCATTCGACATTCTCCTTTTCGGTAGAGGACGCCCATGTCTTCGAGCGCAGCTTCTTCCTCTCACAATCATCTCGCAGCTTCATCTTCTTCATTTTATCTCGCAGCTTCATTTTCATCTTGCAACTTCGTGTAGAGGGGAGATAAAATGTGTATTGGTTTGGCGTTTGGGTAATGTGTACGAGGTCGAGTTCACGAGCGTATCAACTGTAAGATCTACGAAAGAAGCGAGGTAGAACGGCAAGGGCGGTGGGGAATTGTGGAAATGAAACCAGGCGATATTATTCATGAAGACTGGATATTGCAGTTGTAGATTCTTGACACAGCTGCCAAAAAGAAATTACTGCCGACTTGCGACAGGCTAGTCGATTTCCCATCAAAATGCAGCAAACATGTTTCCTTGATAATTGTACTTATTCCTGGAGGTGAATGGTAGAAAAAGTGGTGTCTTTCCTTACTTTAAAAACAAGTAAGTATGGTACGTACAAAGGTTACTAGAATGCAAGTACACATTGTACAAATTTGAAAGTTCCAATATAAATCATTAAAAAAAAAACTTAAACTAATTTTTTTTTTAATAATTAAAAAACAATTCAAATTATTGGTTGACAAACGCTACATAAAAACCACAAGGCATAATTTTCTGTTCACTCATACATTCTCCTAACAGTATCAACTGATGATTATATAGATTTATTTTTATTAAAAAAAAGAAAAAAAAAAGAAGAGATTTTATATATTTCATAATATCAAACTTACTTTGGTTTAGATCCACCACAACTTTGGTCACAATAACTCAACACAATCAAGAACTCCACGTCACTTCAAACCGCATGTTCAACGTCCATCTTTAAATCTCAAATTTTTTGTTGGAAGAAAATTAATGCCTAAAAATTTCATTAAAAAACAATATCGACCATTAGGGTCAACCAGAATGCACATCTTGGGCATTAAACTTCACTCAACTTCACACGCATCAAATTCATTCCAGACTGATTTTGCTTCAACAAGCCACGTCTGCAAAACCTCATCAACTGCAATGCAAGTTCAACTATCAGTTGAATCTTAGATCAGGTTTCCACTCACTCTCCGATTTGATGCACAAGGTCCAAACCAGACCTAAAATCTTGTGCATCTTGAGCCACAAGATCTGACCCAGGACAACAATCTTGTGCATCCAGACTCACAAGATCGGGCCTGGATCATGAATATCTGTGTAACTAGTCCCATAAGAACGCATCAGAATCAAGGACTGAAGCCAAGTTCACCTATCTAGCTTATTCCGGCACACTGATGAGCTTTCTAGACGCATGTGTTCACGGAAACAAGAAGGTTCATTCCGGCACGCATGCCATATCCCTGGGGGGGGGTTCAATAGTGGTTGATAGCATCCTTGCAATGCATCTTGGCTGGTGATGAAACCGATGCGCATCGACATCAGACCACGACAAAGACGACTGTCTCGGTGAGTTTTTGGTGCCAGGACTTGTGAGCTGGGTGATGACTAGTACTAGTACTAGTTGCATGGAAGTGGTTCATTGTGGCTTCGTTTAATGACCTTGATTGTGGTGTGTTTTTGTAATGCTGCAGGGCCGTGAGGACTTCTTCATGAGAATCTAGAGAGCGTCGTGTGGCTCACAAAATCGTGCGTTGCTGAGAATCGCATCAGGTAGAGACTGATACTTGATCGGACGATCCCACCGGCGTCGAACATCTGGAGTGCTGATTTTTGCAGTTTGTGTGGTTGGTCGTTGGCGTGTTGGTGATGAACACACTGCCGTGCTTTCGCATCTCTTCCGTCCGACGCACGTCGTTGTGGTGATGGAGTAATGCAGGAAACAAATAAGAGACTCGAAACGTAAGCACCGTGGTTGCACATGAGTGCATCAGAAAAGAAAACCTGAATATGCCATGTGGAATATTTGTGACATTTCAGTAAGTGGTGAAGTGTAGCACAGACTATTGATATCATGCTTGTATTTATACCAGCATGCTTGCTTTCCTGGATGTGTAATTTTGTATATGTTACATTGAAAGAAGGAATAGTACTGGACCTGAACTTGTGACTGGAAGTGCACAAAAGTTGAATGCCCGCCAAAATCGGCAACCCACGCTGTATAAACATCAGCATAACTGCAGAACAGCCAAGAAAGGTTTACCTTAAAATGGGGCATTGAATTGCTAGTTTAATATCCGAACTTGAAGCGTTTAACTGATTCGAATTCTATAATCGATTGATGGTTCTTTTTTTCCTACGTTTCCATTGCACGACAGTACTGTAAGTCTCACACTATAACATCCCCCTTTGATCTGTTATCAACAGCCTCAACCCAAGCTAGTTTCTTCACTCTCTGCAGTCATGTCCAAAGAAATCAATCTGTGTCAGATTGTAACCGATTTGGAATTCAACTATGATGCATAAATTTCAATTTTCGGAGTAAGAAGACTTGTCCCACACCGCTTCTCGGGACAGGTAGACCTATCTGCATTCAACTCCAGGAACAAAGAGCGGTAACCTTGTTATAAACTTCTCAGTTTCATTGAGTGTGTACACAATTGCATACATATAACCACAAAAGTCATAAGAATTTCTACTGATGATGCACGCCATGTTAGCATTCCGCAACCCTACAATTGTCTCCTCACATTTACTTCATTCCATGTGACTATCACTTCCAAGACCTGTGTGCACGTGCTCAGAAAGGATTCCCTTTCCGTTATCTTGTGGAGTCTTAAAACAATGCTCAAGTTTTCTTATGTAACCTTGCATTGAAGCGCCGTCTTAGCATCAATTGCAGTTGCTGCTGCTGTCAGCAGTAAACAGTTTTGATATGTAGCACATGAGCAAGAGATAAATTTGAAGCTCAGTAGAAATGTTATGTTACAAGCATATGGAGCTTGTTCATGAAACACTTGAACACTTTGATTCTAGGATTTATTTATTTTTTTGAAGATGTCTGAAGTCCCGTATGAGGTGGGTCCCTCAAACTATGGTCCTGGTTCCCCTTGTTTGTAAATACGAAACGGTGATGGTCCACTCTTTAATCATATTAAGCAAGTGGAACACACAGTATAGCTTTAGAAGAACCAAGTTGGGTTAGAATACATGGTTAGTTGGTGGGTTATTAGAGGGACCCAGCATCAGCCTTTTTTTTTTTTAATTTTTAATTTTTAATTTATTTTAGTGTGGCCTATCAATGGTTGTGAAGATAAGACAAGCAGCTGTATCACCAAATACTGCTTTGTCTCATAACAACTCAACCTCTAAGCAGTTGGCATGGCCACATTTGTATCATTAAAATTGGTGTATTTTTGTTAGCCTCTGTAATCAATCAATAAATAAATATATAAATCAAGTACTAAAACATTTATGATACAATATAAACATTATTTAGTTAGAGTTTAGAATTTGTTTTTACTAACAAAACATTGGTTGGATTGTCTTTTATAATCTCTTTTTCTAATTCATGGTAAATGAGTTTCATCTGCCATTTGAATTTAATCTTGGATTGGTTGACATTTGTTAATATATAATTACAAAAATGAAGTATTTTTTTTAATGGGAGCTACATGTCTTACTCTTTTTTTTTATTATTATTATTGCAAAGGCACTTCCACCATTGTACAAGCTAATTGCAATAATAATAACCAATCAAAAATTAATTGCAATTTTAGAAACACATACCAATTTCCTTCAATTATCTTTTGAGTTTTTCTTTTTTTTTTCTTTTTTTTTCTTTTCTTGTACACTTATACACTTGTTGTGTTAGCAAATATTATTGGAACTTTTGTTATATTTAAAATTTTAATGTAGCTACTAATAGCAAGCTTTAAACAATGTTCTAATTTATTTGCTAATATTAACAAGCCACATTCTGGTTTGATTCAATCATCTTGAGAAACAAGTAAGCTTTTATTAATATTGGAACATTTAATTAGAAACTTGCTTTGGGATTAGAACAAAGACATATTACACCATCTTTTGTAACAATTTATTATGGAAAATAAAATAGTTTGTTTTTTGTTTTGTTTTGTTTTGTTTTGTTTTGTTTTTTTTTTTTTTTATCAAAATACTAGAATTTAGCCTAGTCTAATAAATCATATCAAATAATTTTTTTTAATAGAAATAATTTTAAGACATAGTTTTTTTTTATCTTATTAGTAAAAATCCATTTTGAGTATTATAAAATCTTTATTGATCTACAAAACAAAAAAATTAAATAAAATTAAAATATACTCTAAATATATTTTTTCTATTAAAATTTATTAGTCTTTGTAAACTTAAATTAGGTCTTTAAATAATTATAGATATAAAAGAAAATAATTTAAACATTGTATAAAATATCAGACTATATAAATATCTTTATTAGTTTTTTTTAAATTAATAAAATATATTTTTGATATCAATATTTAGGATACAATAAATTTTTAATTGTATTTAATATATTATTAAAAAATAAGTTTGGATTTTATTCCTATTAAGTTAAAAGAGCACCAAAATACAATATTCAATAATACTTGCTATAAAATTCTATCACTTAAAAATTACATATTTTTTTTTTTACCAATCTAATACCAATAGAAATTAATCTATATCTTTTTATTTAATATGTATAAAATATATAATAAATATAAAATCAAAACACAATCAATATATAACTTGCACTTTATAAGTTATGCTTAAAACTTAAATATTAAATTGAATTTTATCATCAAAAAATTTAAATGATTTACAAAAACTAATAATAAATTATATAATACAACTAAGTTTATTTATCAAATAATCAATTTCTAAACAACCACACATATTACATAAATAGAAAAGAGAAATAAAACATAGAAAGATTCAATTTATTAATTGTGGTTTGTGACCTTTAAACTCTATAAATAATTTTAAAAATAATTATAAATAAACATTACATTAAAAATTACCTAAATGTGTGAAAAACTAAGTCCTAAAGTACTAGGCTTCAACAAACCAAACATCTACACCTCTGTAGATTGCAATACGAATCATATTCTCTTAACACTTTAGCAAAGTTGTGGATAACACGCAGCTTCTTTTCAAGGGAAGTAGCACATTCTAAATGGTTGGAAGCAATATATTCTCCAGCAGACACCATTGAACTAAAAATATAATACAAGTGCAATTGTACGTCTGTGCACGGCGTTGAACACAATCACTTGTTGAAAAGCAGTTATCGACGTGCAGAATAGAAACTTAGAATTGTAAATTCGGCGTAGTCTACTGTGTAATGTCGCACAAAATTTTTTATGCCGATCGAGATTACATAAGCTTTTCTGGTTTTTCTATCACTCGTCCCAATCCTCACTTGAGTCATTGATAAGAAATCGCTGCGATTGGTGCCAGTTTCTTCACTCAGGCAGTTCATGTCTCCATATTCTTCACAAACTGCAAAACATTTCTAGGTCTGTAATATTCTCTAGGAATTTCGGAACACCGATGCTTAGTTGACGTCGATGCCAAGCGATTTGATCATGGCTTGTGTCCAGTTTACGATGCGTTTGTACATGTGAGTATGTTTGGGAGAGTCTCCTCCTTGGTATGTGCAACGCCAGACTCGACAGCTCAGTTGCACAAGGCCCTTCATGCGCGATGGAATTTGTTCGAATTGTAATGTTCAACAAGGTTTTCTCACAATTTTGAAACAAGAACAAAGTACGCTAACTGTTTGCCTTCGCATAACTCAGCGACAATTAGAAAAGTAATCCTCACTAATAGGAATGTGAAGATGTAACGTAGCTCCGCAGCCTTGTCAAGTTACCAGCAAATTCGTGAAACACAAACACAAACAAGGTCAGTTTCAAGCATAATTGTTCACCTACATGCCGAGATCTGAATTTTGAAGATGTGGTGGACATAAAAGCGAGACGACAGCCGCAGCTGTCGATTAAACATAACTAGAGGCCAGAAGCAGCTGAACCACACGACTGGCTCTCCTGCACAGCGATTTTTGTTTTTGCCACATTTAATAATTTTGTCTAGGACGTTCATGTCAAAGGCTGAGAGGTATGTAAAGGCGAAGTATGACTGACTTAAAACTGAAGCCAGGTGTGGAGCCTAACTTGCAGACACCATCCCGGTGAGGTATTCGACTCCGAAGAGTAATTTTCAAGTTGCGTCACAGATCAGGGTTATCAAGCAATGCTTCTCCATGAATGACCGCATATTTTGCACAGGCCCGTGTTCTTACCTCAGGCATAGTGTACACAGCTATGATTTGGTTCGAATCCACATTAACTATGCCAAGCTTCCCGCTCTACTCTCAGTTGTTTCTGTGTGTGTGTATGTGTGTGTGTCAATGTGCCTGTCTTCGTCTTTCCCTTCGAAAAATGTTTTGATCGACGCTCTTCTCTAAGGCGCCAGAAACCGCACGGTTTTGGAGGTGGAGCTCGTGGATCCCTGTAAGCATCGAAGGGGATCAATCAACCCACGCCAAGAGCGTGGAAGTGTCAACTTTTGTTTTCCTGTCACCCGATGCAGCCATGACGGGCAAGAACGTGACTCATTGCACTCCCATGAAGGGTAAGAAGCATGATCCATTGCACGAACCCCTTCATCATGACCATTATCTCCATCTTTCTCCTTCCCCCTGCTTTTCTCCTCCTCCGTTGTGAGCATTCAGGAGTGTGAGGATTCCGCTGCCTTGGGGGACTCAAGCACCCCTCGTACCGCAGCTGAAGTAGCGAGTCACCAGCAGATCCACACTGCTCTGCCTTTCCATAGCTCCAGACATCACCTCTCTGGCTCGGTGCTTACTGCCTTGGTGGCTATGGCGGAATCTCCGTGGCCTGTGCCTTGCAGGCGGTGTTTGTTGCCGCCACCAGCGTCGATCGGTTTTTCTTCTGGTGCTTGAACAAGGGCATCAACGATCGTGTGTCAGTTCACCGAATTGTCTGCTCTTCCACGCCTAATGCTTGTTAACCAGTTCATGGCTGCTCCACTGTTTCTTCTAACACTGCTTTAGATCATCGTGTTAGGGTTTGAACGGTAACAAACGTGAACAGGGTGACATTTCACAAACTTTGGTGCTTTGTTGAATCTAAGAAAATGTATAGAGTGGAATCTTTTGAAACTACATAATGAAAATGGTGTTTATCAGAAAAATTCAGCAAAAATGTCTATATTTTGAGCGTGCAGTTTTATTAAATTTCATGGAACAGTTTCATGGAACAGAAAATTAAATTTAGTTCGCTGTAGTAACCATTATTTTGTATACGTGCAGATATATCTATATATATATATATATATATATATACACACACACACACACACAAAAGCATATGTGTGCAAATAAATATTAAATGGTATTTATATTTTTAAAATTGAAATTAACTTAACACACTTTAGTATTATTGTAAATCATTCTTACGGTCATAAATTTTCCTGTTCTAAATTTATATTAACAATTCAACATTGCAGAAGAAGTCATTGATAAAATTAACTTTATAATCTCTATAACAATCATGAAGGAAAGTTTATTTTTTATTCATCAAATTTTGCACAACATTCATGAACATATAACTTCCAACTCAAAACTTTGATGTTAAGCTAAACCATGCTGATTGATCTTAATGGAACATAAGTGGTTCAATTGTGAATTTGAAATGCAACTTCTAATCATCATGGAATCAAAATCTATAGAACACGTATATATGTATATATATATATATATATATATATTCATTCAAAATACTACTATCTCTAATGTATTGTTTTTAAATTAAGGAATAAACCAAATTTTAGTAATTGGGCAGTATCACGTCATTACATCTTTTCATATATAAAATGCACAAAAAATATTAAGCTCTCTTGGTCTGCTACATGTGCATGTTAGTTTTCAGAAATCAATGTGCACATACTTATGCAAAAAAGGTCCCTTGAACAGAAAAAAAATAAAAATTAAAAAATAAATTAAAAAATAAAAATATATTTGATATTTTTTGTTTAAAAATATCATCACTTGCTAAAACAAGTACTAATACAACCCTCAATTATGCTTCAATGCATATTAATAATTCAAATTTTAAATGGAATTGTACATATAGGAAGATATTATACAAGGTCTAACTTATTCACCAACATGGATACCCTTAATTGTATAATTATAGGATAAATTAAGTTCTTTTTGGTACATATCTGAAAATTAAACAAATATTTAAATATATTTGGCATGGTTGTTAAGATAACGATTTTCAATTATTCATAAATTTATTTTTAAATTAAAACTACATTATTGGTAGATGTTTTTTCACAATGTTAAAACATACTATTAAAATAAACTTCAACACATAACAGGAACCATTAGATACATTTGTAACCTTACTGACACTAACCACAATAATACCATTTTAATTTATGAGTAGGTTAGTGTTATTTTTTTTTATCATTTTTTACTATTATTTTTACTTGCATATTTATGGAGATTTAATTTCCTTTCTATGTAATATTATTTAAGCAAAGAAATTGATATGAACCACTTAAATAATCAGTAGCTTTCCACATGCAGTTGGTTTTTGTAAAAATTCAAATAGATAGATAGATAGATAGATACATATGAAAACACGCTCCTTAAATAGCTGTCAGAGTCTTGGCAAAGCTTTCTACATTCAACAGTGAATGCTATTCTAATACTTTTTTCGAACACATAATTTTCATATTGAAAATCAATAACTTATTGCGATGTTTCATTCTTTAGAATAAATTTTTAGTATATATTTTCCATAAAGAAGGGTATTTTTTTATAATGATTAAACCTTATGATGGAACTTAGTCTTAAAATCCATTCAACTATTTATGGATTTATGATGTGTAGATGTTTCTTTTATTACTCAATCAAATAATTAATTGTAAATTTTAAATTAAAGGGAAACTTATACATGATAATAAACTCTTACATGTTATTTACACTCTAGGGGTGTTTTTACACCACATTCTTTTGTGTTTCAAAACTCACTGTATGTTTTTGAGCAATGTCTAAATTTCTATTACCAATAAATAATATATCAAACAAAATACAGTGGATAAATGATTCATTGTAAGTAATAACGGTTTGAATTTTCAGCGCACTGCACATCTTGATGACCTGGCCTGCACGTGATTTCAATCTTACATGGAATTCTAGATTTTATATATATATATATATATATATATATATGTATAATTTTAATGATCATTATGTAAACACACAACTTGTCTAATAATATCAATTAAAGCATTGTAAAATTTTCATAAATTAATCGTGAGAGTAATTGAGCTTGAAGAACAGAATTTATGGAGTTTTCTTTCACATTAATGGTACGAATATTAAAATATATAATAATTCATCAACATCTGAAACTTATAATGGCAGTAATAGTAGCAATTACAATAATAGTAATAATAATAATATAATTATTATTGTTAAGTTAATCTTCATTCGAAATCAACACCCACTAGTTTAGGCATTCCAGCAATAATCACCACCTCCTCTCAAATGGATTATGCTCATAGTTTTTGAGGGTTTTATTTATTTATTTTTCTTATCTTATCTTATCTAATTTAAGCATCCTTGGCTTATCACACATTATTGCCTTTCAAAAACATGTTTTTATTAAGGATATCGGTTCTGAATTGACACATATTCACACAATATTCACATACTTTACAAATTGAGAGTAGAAAGAAAACTCAGAAAAACAATAAAGGGGTTCTGAAAAAGTAAAAGGAAAACTAGCAGTAGGTCCCTCTTGAATAGGAAGGGTGCTGAGGTGGGAGGAGCATCACCATTGGCCAAGGCTGCTTTCGAACGGGTGGAGGACGGCCCTGTCTCATACCCAGCCCGACCCAGCCCGGCCCAGCCAGGTGTGGACTGCCGATGGAGGTCCGAAGCATGCAGGGTAAGAATTTTGCACCACATTGACAATCACTTTTCTTTGTTGTTGTGGACTTAGACTCCTTTGCAAAGTTTGATGTATTCTAATTTTGCAACCCCGCCCTGAATTATGCCCCTTCATAATGAGCAATAATTCTTTTAGTGGTGTTATATATATATATATATATATATATTTGTATTGCAATCATTGAAGTCTAATTTTAGATGAAACCATACAAGATGGTGCATTTCTCAGGGATCAGTAAATTACAATTTACAAAGAAGATCTAGGGCATTGGGGAATATAGAACTGGACATCAAAAACATTGACAAGGGATGTTATTGTGCATGAAAGTGTTGAGATCATTAAATGTAGCCGACACTCTCCATGATATTTACTATAGACAACAGTAAATACTATAGCTATAGTATTTAGAGTCTAGTGGAGAAGTACTGTTTATCCTCTCCTCTTTTCTCTTCTTGTATACGAGACACAACGAGATCAACAAATTTTTATGTGTGAAGCTCTCTCTCTTTAAAAACCCTCTTATGTGTATGACTTACTACTACTCTTGTGTGTGTGTATGACTTACTATTACTCTTATGTCTTTCTAAACATTCTCAATACATTATCAGCACGACTCTCTTCTATACACTATCACAATTTTTTTGCTCTAAACTTTGACTCTTCAAACTTCTTGCTACCATTGCTCAGTGTTTGCCTCATGATCTTGTTCTTCTTGTTGGCACCTCATACATTAGTTGCTTGCTTAGAACACTTGTTCCACTCTTTGCCCTGCTTGCTTAGAATACTTGATTTAGCCCAACTCCACCCCAGCTTGCTCCCTGCTCCCTACTCTGCCCCATGCCTACCGCCAAACTGCCACCAAACCCGCCACTGCCATCCTGTTGCCGCTACTGCTGCCGCCCGCCGTCGTCGCCGCCCTAATGTTGCTGCTGCCATCGTCGCCTGCCATTGGCCGCCACCGCCCGTCGTTGCCACCCTGCCGCCCTACTGCTGCCGCCATCTTATTGCTTTTCTGCTGTCTTAATTTACAACCTCCTTAAAAACAATATATATATATATATATATATATATATATATATAAATTCAAGTTTATCATTTTATTTGATTTTATATTTTAAGGTATGTTTTATTCAGCTTTTCTACTTGATCTTGTATTTTCTTTATAGATTTATTTATAATGAGTGCTTCAACATATTCAACTACTTCTACTATGGTTCCAACTATTACCAGTGCATCCCAATATTTTCAAGCTCTTTTATTTCTACCATTGACTGTGGATGGAAATAATTATCTATTGTGGGTAAAAATAGCAAAAGTAAATTTATTTACAGAACAACTCTTGAATGTCATTATGTTTGAAGAATCTCCTACAATAAGTATTTCTATACCTCCTGCTATTCGTTGGAAAGCACTTCTTCTCCTTCGTCGTCATCTTGTACCTGCATTACAACATCAATATTTGGAAATGGAAGATCCTGCAAAATTTTAGAAGAATCTTAAATCTAGGTTTGATCATCAAAAGACCATTTTTCTTCTACATATATGTCATAATTGGATACATTTATGTTTCTTGGATTTTCCAAATTTAAATGCTTTCAATAGTGAAATGTATAGTATTGTCTCACAATTATGATTATGTGGACAAAACATTTCTGAAGAAGAAATGATTGAGAAAATTCTCTCTACATTTCCTCATGTATCTACTGTGCTTCCACAACAATATAAGAACATGAAATTTCAGAGTCATTCTGATCTCATGTCCTATCTACTTCTTGTGGAGAAGCAAAATGAACTACTCTTGCACAATGCGGAAGCTCGTCTTATTGGAACTACAGTTCCAGAATCTTATGCACTTAATATTTCAAAGCCTAAGAAGAAATTATATAAACATGGAAAACATGCTCATAAGTATCAGGGTAGTCATAGTTAAGACCATTTCTACCCATATGGAAAGAATAAATGTTCTACTATTAATTATAATAGAAAACAAAAATCAGAGATGCGTTCTTGCCATAAGTGTGGAATGATTGGATATTTAGCACATACGTGCCATACTTCAGAATATTTTATTAAAATATTCTAAGAAAATAAGAAATTACGAGATGAGGCTTGTGAAGTTCATACCATGGATGCATCCATGGATTCAATTGGTGTTGATGACTTAGAGGCTTATATGAATGATAGAACCTCTAATGATGAATCAAATGATGCACTCATTGATTTTATAACAACACATACTATCTTACAAGATAGACGATTTTTTATTGAAAAATCTTCAACTTAGCAAACTAAAAATATGATAACCATGGCTGGAACAAATGTGTTTTGTTTCTAAGAGGGCACAACAATGGTAAAGTTACCTACGGGTTCCATCATAAAATGTAAGCATGCGATGTTTGCACCCTCAACACCTTGGAGTCTGATCAGCTACCGAGATGTGCGTATTAATGGTTATCACATCTCGACTCCCACTTTAAATAGAAAAGATGTTTTGGTTCTTGCGAAGAACCATAAAGTTATTGAAAAAGCTTTTGCTACAGAAAATGGTTTATACCGAATTGTGATTCGACCTCCTATTATATTTAATTTTACATCATCTATCTCAGAGAGTCGTGTTTCTCTCTGGCATGGACAATTGGGACATCTAGGATCCACATTATTTAGAAAGATCATTCCATGTATAACTGGGCACAATTTAAAGCATGTAGATGTGGACTCTATGAAATTATGTCATGCATGTATGTAAGATAAAATGATTATTCGGCCTTCAATTTGGAAACTTCCACAAGAATTACCACTAATGCTTAAAAGATTGTATGGTGATATTTGTGGTCCCATTAATCCAATATCAGGACCATTTCATTATTTTTTGGTCCTTGCTGATGCATCAGATAAACAATCACATATTTCATTATTATCAACTCAAAACAGGGTGTTTGCCAATCTTATATCTATGCTTATTCGCTTTTGGGCACATTTTCCTGATTATCTTATAAAAACATTGCATGTAGATAATGCAAAAGAATTCGCATCAAAGTCTTTTGAAGACTATTGTACTGCAACAGGAATCGACTTGATATATTGTGTTCTATATGAACATGCTCAAAATGGACTTGTAGAGTCATTTATAAAGCGTATACAACTCATTACCCAGTCACTCCTCCTTCACGCAAATCTACCTGCATCTATGTGGGATCATGCAGTTTTATATGCTGTAGCATTAATATGCCTCTGCCCTTCTGTCACGGACATACTCATGTAAGCTAGTAATTACATATACAAATAGGTGGAAGTAAGTAAATGTAAATAAAAGTAAGTTAATTCTATAGTATTTAATATGGAAGCTTCTTAGAAGCTTTATAGATACTACTTTGACTTCATAGGTGTCTTTAATTGACTTTTTGGATTAGAAACGTGGTCAACAAGTTGGCCATGTGCCACACATATTGTTAGCTTGAAGATCAAGCTAATTATGTGGCCCACACGTAGAAAAACTTACCTTTTAAGTCAAAGCATGTGTCCTACAAAGTCAACACATATTGGAGGTCCTATAAAAAGTTTCCACATAGCCTCTAGTTAGATAGTGTATATAGAGACAAGAATGAAGTCCTCTTCACTCTTGTCAACTCCTTTCTTATTTCCAGTCTAGTTTCAAGGGTCTCTAGTTTTTTTTTCTTTTGGTAATAGCCATTCTAGTTTTTCTTTCAATATATATACTTATTAATTTAAATTTTGTTACCTTTCTTTGAGTGAAGGCTCACTTGTCTGAATTGCTTTTTCATTGAGTTCTTATCCTTGACAGATTGACAAGAGTACACCTACAATATCAGAGCTTTGTCTAATCTTGATTAAGAATGGATTACCTCTTTTTCTTGATAAGATATAAGCATATTAGAAGTTGCGGATTACCCTCTTCTAAACTGATATTGTCCTTAGTATTTTCTTTGTTCTCAAGTCCTCTCTTCTATTTGTCTTGAGCGATATTAGACATCTTCTCTTTTCTAAGTATTATCATGGCAAAACTTGTTGAAATGAAGAGTGCAATGGCACAAATGCAAGAACAATTGAGGGAGTTAATGCTTGCAATGCATCAACTCAATTTACCACCACAAAGAGAAACAAGATTGGCAAGAAGTGAAGATATAGAAATGGTTGGAGCTGCTTCAACATCTGCACCAAACCATGTCCTTTCTCCTATGGTGGAACGCCCTTCAAATATTAAATAACCAAGAATTGCAGTATCCGAGAGGTTTGATGGCACTACATCCAAGTTTCGAGGATTTATCAATCAAGTACAACTTGTGATTGAACTTCAACCCCAAAGCTATCCAACTCTAGGATCACAAGTTAGATTCATTGGTATGCTTCTTTCAGGTTTAGCACTATTGTGGTTTTTATCTTTTCTTGAACGACGAGATCCAATATTGGATAATCTAGAGGCTTTTCTGGCGGAGTTTCGATCCATGTATGGAGAACATGATGCAATTTGTGTTGCAACCAATAAGATCCGTATTTTACGACAAAGTAATCGATCAGTAATGTTGTATGCTTCACAATTTTGATAACTTGTAACTGATATCAAGTGAGATGATGCTGCACTTATTAGCCAATTTCTCTACGGATTACAAAATGAGGTAAAAAAAATTAATGCTCAACTTACCTGATCCTCAAACATTGGATCAAGCAATTGACTTTGCTATGAAGTGCGACAATCTCCTTTTTGAATTCCAATCTGAGAACCGTATAAGTGGACGTCAACGTTACTATAATTCAATGGCTACACCAATACTTCTTCAATACATACATTCGGAAGTAGAGGATATGTAAATTGATGCAGTATGTTTCAAACCTCTTACTGAGCAAGAAAAGACTCATCGTCGTCAAGAAGGATTATGTTTATATTGTGGAGAACCATAGCACATTACTCAATATTATCCAAAGAAACGATGCAATTACAAAATGAGGAGTATGGCTGTAAAAGAAGACAATATGTCAGAAAATGAGTTTGTCTAGTTACAATAGGGATCGTGCCGCTGGAAGCTTGCACAACATCTAGTAAAGGTCCTATTCTCTCCTTAAAGCCTTCTCCTTGTTTTACATTAAATTTTATTTTAGGACCTAAACATTACAAAGTCTCTGTCTTATTAGATTTAGGAGCCTCAACGTGTTTTTTAGATGAAGAATTTACTAAAAGACTTAGCATATCTTTAATAAAGAAAATTAAACCTGTTCATGTAGAAGTCATAGATGGTCGTCCATTGTCTTCTAGAGATATTACTCACAAAACCCTTCCTATAGAAGTAATAATCAATGGTCATAATAGTTTTGTAGTATTTAATATCATTAGATCTCCCTCTAATCTAGTCATTTTAGGTTTATTGTGGTTAGAAAAATACAACCCTCAAATAGATTGGATTTCCCGAACTCTTACTTTCTCTAAAAGTATAACTAATAATGTAGCTAATCAAATAGAGAGTCATAAATTCAGTTCAATTAAATCCATATTTATAGATACAAAAGCTTTTTTACATGCTGCTATAAAAGAATCACCATATATTATTTATGCCACACCTGTTTCTACTGGTGAAAAGACTTCAAGTAGCATTCCAAAACAATATCAAGAATTTTAAGATGTATTCGAAAAAAAGAATGTGGATACACTTCCAGAACATCGTCCCTATGATTGCTCAATTGACCTTCAAGAAGGAACACAACTGCCATTCGGACCAATCTACAGTTTATCACAAAATGAATTGACTGAACTCAAGGAGTATATTGAAGAAAATCTAGCCAAGAATTTCATATGTCATTCTAAATCTCTGGCAGGAGCTCCAAATTTATTTGTGAAGAAAAAAGGTGGATCATTGTGGATGTGTGTTGATTATCAAAGACTCAATAAGGTTACCATCAAGAACATGTATCTACTACTTTTAATATCTGAACTTCTTGATCAGTTGAATCAAGCTAAGATCTATACAAAAATAGATCTTCGGGGAGCATACAATCTAGTATGCATCAAAGAAGGAGATGAATTGAAGACTGCGTTTCGAACTAGGTATGGACATTTTGAATACAACGTCATGCCTTTTGGACTTACAAATGCACCAGCAACTTCTCAACATCTAATGAATGATGTTTTTTGAGAGTTTTTGGACGATTTTGTGGTCTATTATCTAGACGACATCTTGATCTATTCTAAGAATCCAGAAGAACATGAACTTCATATTTATCGTGTGCTATAAAAATTAAGAGATGCAAGATTCTATACCAAGATAGAAAAGTGTGTATTCCACACTACTTAAGTCGATTTCTTAGGTTACATCATTTCAAATGATGGACTTATGATGGATCCTAAGAAAGTTTAAACTATTATAGATTGAAAGATTTCAAAAATGGTAAGAGATGTCCAATATTTTTTGAGATTTGCTAACTACTATTAGATCTTCATCAAAGATTTCTCTCGAGTTGCAACTCCACTTTCACGTTTGACTTGTAAAGACAAACTCCAATGGAATTAAGAAACAAAAGTTACTTTTGACTCTTTGAAGACAACATTTTTTTCTGCACCAATCTTGTATTGTGTTGATTTTTCCAAAGCATTCTTTATAAAAACAGATACATCAGACTTTGCTCTGGGTACGGTTTTATCACAAATGGGAACAGATGACAAACTTCATCCAGTAGCCTTTCATTCAAGAAAATTCTCAGCAGCAAAAATCAATTATGAGATCTACAACAAAGAACTTCTTACAATTGTGGATTCTTTGCAAGAATGGCATCAATATCTAGAAGGCGCTTCCAGTCCAGTCACCGTGTATACGGATCACGAGAACCTCGAATATTTTATGTCAACACACGTATTAAATCGTCGTCAAGCTCATTGGAGCATGTCTTTATCAAGATTCGAGTTCATCATCACTTATCGGCCAGGAAAATAACAAGGTTTCTCCGATGCCTTGTCTAAATATTCTTATCTTGCACCAAAAGAAGGAGATGCAACTTTTGAGCAATAAAGAACGGTTCTCTTGAAGCTGGAGCAATTTCATCTTCGAGCAATAAAATCAACATTGACTGTTGATTTAACTTTTTTTAAGCAAGTCCAGTTAAATATGTATTCAGACCTTCTTGTTCATGATATCAAGAACAATTCTTCTAAATCTCATGATTCCTCTAAATTTGAATTCAAGAACAACCTACTCTATTTCAAAAGATGCCTATATGTTCCAGAAGGAGAGACACGTTTACGTATTCTTCAAGCTCGTCACGACTTCCCAGCAGCAGGATATTTTGGATATAATAAGACTTTAGAGCTGATATCTAGGGATCTTTGGTGGCATCAAATGTGGAAGGCAGTCAAAGATTTTGTACAATCATGTGATGTTTGCTCAAGATCAAAAACTCCTCGTCATCGACCTTTTGGACTTCTTCAGCCATTACTCATTCCAAAACAACCATGGTCTTCTGTTTCTATGGACTTCATCACGAATCTTCTAATCTCAGGTTTTTATGATTCTATATTAGTGATAGTAGATCGTTTTACCAAGATGGCACATTTTGTACCATGTACAAAATCTATCATAGGTGAAGAAACAGCTAAGTTCTTTCTTGACAATATCTATCGCTATCATGGATTATCCAAGGATATTATATCAGATAGGGAAACTCAATTTGTATCAAGATTTTGGCGGACTCTTTTCAAGATTCTAAAAGTCGATATAAAATTATCTTCGGTATTCCATCTTTAAACTGATGGACAAACGGAGTATGTTAATCAAGTTTTGGAGCAATATTTAAGATGTGCCATTAACTACCAACAAGATGATTGGATAACTCTTTTGTCATTGGCAGAGTTTGCTTACAATAACACGGTATATTCTTCTACAAAACAAACACCTTTCTTTGTTAATTATGGTTATCATCTATGACTTGATACTTTTGACTTTTCAAAAGTTGATAATCTTGCTGCGAAAGATTTGGCTATTCATTTATCAGAGCTACATGCAACGATGAAGGCACAATTAAAAGAAGCTCAAGAACAACAAAAGGTCAATGCGGATGTCTATCGAAAGAAACAACCACCATTCTTCTTGGATAATAAGGTATGGCTACTTCATCACAATATCAAGACCACTCGTCCTTGTGATAAGTTGGACTATCGAAAGTTGGGACCATTTTCTATTTCTGCACAAATCAATCCAATTGCATATCATTTATATCTACTGGAGTCAATAAAAATCCATCTAGTATTCCACGTATCTCTTCTTGAACCATACAAGACAGTGGACATACCAAGAAGATGACAAGCTCCACCTCTTCTTACAGAAGTGGACAATAATGAAGAGTTTGAAATAGAAGAAGTCTTAGATTCAAGGCATCGCCAAAATAAATTGGAATATCTTGTCCATTGGCACAGATATGATATTAGTGAACGCATATGGGAGCCAATAAAGAATCTTGCAAATGCAACAAAGGCGGTGGAGGCTTTTCATCGATGACATCCATCAAAATCAAGATGAAAACCTTCTTTATAAAAGAAACAACATCTAGGCAAGATAACATTCTACTTTCAATCCTTGTTTGTGTCTTCTTTGTAGTTGTGATGCTTAAGAGATGGAGAACCAACAACCAACGGATTCGACTCAAGAGCCTTCATTTGTTGACCTATCGGACGAGACAATACGATTGTCACAATCTTCAAGATGATGCAATCGAGATGAAGATCTTCAAGAACGACATGTTCTTCTTGGAATAAATGGCGAGATACAATGCGTTTGATATCACGATTTGGGAAGGGACTCTCGATGTTTGGTGATTTTGCTAGAGTTAGGAACAATTCCTGATTGTGTTCCAAATGTTCTATTCGAAGGAAGTTATGAAGGCCTTAAAAATGATCAAATAACCGGGTGGTCTTTCCGCCCTGGTATGGAACACTACCGATGGTTGAGAGGCCCTATCAATCATCTTCAAAGAGAACAAAGATCAGAGTATGTGGCGAATATAATTCGTCGCATCATAGATTTCCTTAACATATGATGACCGCTCCTCATCGAACTCATCCCTAGAAGGAGGGGTAATGTCATGGACATACCTATGTAAGCTAATAATTACATATACAAATAGATGGAAGTAAATAAAAGTAGGTAAAAGTAAATTAATTCTGTAGTATTTAATATAGAAGCTTCCTAGAAGCTTCATAGATACTGCTTTGACTTCATAGGTGTCTTTAATTGACTTTTTGAATTAGAAACGTGGTCAATAAGTTGGCCATGTGCCACATATGTTGTTAGCTTGAAGATCAAGCTAACTATGTGGCCCTCACGTATAAAAACTTGCCTTGTAAGTCATAGCATGTGTCCTACAAAGTCAACACATATTGGAGGTGCTATAGAATGTTGCCACGTAGCCCCTAGTTAGATAGTATATATAGAAACAACAGTGAAGCCCTCTTCACTCTTGTCAACTCTTTTCTTGTTTCCAGTCTAGTTTCAAGGGTCTCTAGTTTTCTTGTCTTTTGGCAATAGCCATTCTAGTTTCTCTTTCAATATACATACTTATTTATTTATATTTTTTTACCTTTCTTTGAGTGAAGGCTCACTTGTTTGAATTGCTTTTTCATCGAGTTCTCTTCCTTGATATCTTCTTCTCTTGAAATTGTTTCACCACATGAGCTCATTTCGGGTCGTGTTCCAAATGTATCTCACTTACGAGTATTTAGTTGCCGTGCTTGGATTCCAGTACCAGAACCTCAACGGGGTACCATTGGAGCTCATTGACAAGAAGGCATATATGTTGGTTTCGATTCACCAAGCATTATTCGTATTGTTGATCCATCAACTGGCATATTATCATGACCACATTTGCAAAATTTTCGTTTTGAAGAAAATGTATTTCCATCTCTTTAAGGAGGAGTTTCCAATCAATAAAGAAATAAAGTACTTATATTTGAAGCACCGGAAACCTTTACAATGAATCCCGATCCTGGGACATCTTTGGCAGAAACTGAAGTTGCTAAGATTTTACATCTAAAACGGATCGCAAATGAAACACCTAATGGCTTCAATGATGCATCTAAAATTACAAGAGTGCCTATTAATGAGGCTCAGAATGCACTTGCTCAGATTGCAGTGCCATTGACTACAATATCTCATGTTATAACAACAACAACTAAAAGAATTCATGGATCAGATAAGCAACCACATAAGAAGAAAGCTATAAAATTGACTAATCCTAGTATTATTTCTCAAGAAAGACAATCCTGAACCTCAAACCATCGAAGAGGCGATGCGTCGCTTAGATTGGTCAAAATAAAAAACTGTTATTGAGGAGGAGTATGCTTCTTTGCATAAGAGGAAAGTCTTTGGTCCAATTGTAGACACTCTTACATCTCGCCCTGTAGGATATAAAATGATATTAATATGCAAGCAAGATGTTTAAGGCCAAATAATCCGCTATAAAGCTCGTCTTATTGCTCAAGGATTTATTCAACGATTTGGCATTGATTATGAATCCACATATTCTCCAGTCATGGATTCAATTATATTTTGATATATTATTGGAATGATAGTTCATACCACCTTTCAGATGCATCTCATGGATGTAATAACTGCATATCTATATGGTTCTCTTGATGCAAATATTTATATGAAAGTTCTACCTGGCTTAGAAACAGGAACTTCAAATCGACCCGCACTAGGAAAATATCATGATATTAAATTATGTAAGGCCTTGTATAGTTTAAAATAATCCGGATGCATGTGCTATCAACGTCTTTGAGATTATTTAATTACAAATAATTTTATAAGTGATCCATTAATCCCTTGTTTGTTTATCAAACGAGATAAAATTAGTTTTGTGATCATCGTTGTATATGTTGATGATCTTAACCTAGTGGGCATTACATCTGCATGTGTTACAACTACAAACCTACTTATACGTGAATTTGAGATGAAAATGCTAGGAAAAACAACTTTTTGCATTGGTCTTCAGATTATGCATTTAACAGATGGTAGCATTTTTCTCTACCAACTAACGTATATTAGACAAATCTTACAAAGATTTAATATGATTGATGCTTATCCATTGTCCACACCAATGGTTGGACATGGTCGTGATGGTCATGATCTATACCGTCCATGTGAGGAGGAAGAAGAAATATTGGGAGACCAATATCCATACCTTGCAGCAGTTGGAGCACTTATATATTTAGCTACATCTACACGATTAGATATTGCATTTGCAATTAGTGTTCTTACAAGACATAGTGCACGTCCAACACTACGACATTGGAATAGCATCAAACATTTATTAGATTATTTAAAAGATACTGAAGACTTGAGATTATACTACATACAATCCGCAGATCCAAAATTGGTTGAATATTATGATGCAGGATATAAATTTGATATTGCAACAACTAAATCTCAAACGTGATATGTATTCTTAAGACATGGAGCTGCAATATCATGGAAATCAGTGAAACAAATAATAATTGCAACTACATCCAACCATGTAGAAATTATTACCTTACATGAAGCATCTCGAGAATGTATTTGGTTGCGATCAATTGATAAATTCATTCAAACAACCTATGGATTTTCATATGATGATTCTCCAATTATCTTGCATGAAGATAATAGTGCTTGTATTGCACAGATGCAAGTTGGTTTCATTAAAGGCAATATGACAAAGCATATTGATCCAAAGTATTTTAGTTATACCCATGACTTGATTACTAATCAAGCACTTATAATTAAGAAAATTGAATCTACAAATAACCTTGCTGATCTCTTCACCAAAGCTCTCCCATTAAGCAACCATTGTCGACTTATTTATAGCATTGGTATGCGACGACTTGCTCTTCTTGAATAAGAAAGTTAATGAGCTCTTTAAATAATTAAAGAAAATGATGTTGTACTCTTTTTCCTTCATCTATGATTTTGTCCTTAAATAAAATAAGGATATCCTAAATAAGGTTTTAATGAGGCAAAAATTGTTGATCTTGTAAGATCACAAAAAAATATAGATCATAGTTCTATACAAATTTTATATTATGTAAATATTATGATGAGCGAGGAGGAGTGTTGAGATCATTAAATGTAGCCGGCGCTCTCTATAACAGTTAATGTAGACTATAGCAAATACTGTAGCTACAGTATTTAGAGTCTAGTGGAGAAGTATTGTTTATCCTCTCTTCTTTTCTCTTCTTGTATACGAGACACAACCAGATGAACAGATTTTTATGTGTGAAGCTCTCTCTCCTTAGAAACCCTCTTGTGTGTATGACTTACTACTACTCTTGTATGTGTGTATGACTTACTATTACACTTGTGTCTTTCTAAACATTCTCAACAGAAAGAACCACTATTTCAATCTATTGGGATCTCTGAAATGTGTTCCTACGCATGAATTGCTCCAGGCTCACTTTACCAAAGCAACTGGCACAACACTTTTGCACAACAATGAAAGTAAGTATTCAGTTAATATTTATTTCGTACTATTTATTTCGTATAAGTTAAACGTGCTGGCAGATTTGAAGCCAGTTAGAGGGTTTGAACCAAAAAGATAAGGGTTGCTTGTTCAAGTCTTCTGGATGACCCAAATTTTCAGAATCAAAGTGGAGAAATATATGCCACATAACTTTTCTACCTTTGAGGCGTGTCAAACTTTTCTTCTAATACATTTATTAAAATATTCTTTAAAAATACATTAAAGTATGCCTTTTAAAAGCATTAAGTTGACTCCTTGTGTAAATGATATTGGGACTGGCGTCAACTTCTTTGACAGCGGAAAAAAAAAGAAAAAGAAAAAAGAAAAACTTTAACCTTTAATAACATCAAATTAGATTGTTAAGATATGGGCAGCTCATGTGTCCAAATATCCTTAATCTAAGATGGCGGATTCACTCCATGTGTGTAAAAGCACAATAAAATAAAATAAAATATCCTAGATTAATTCCAAGCGTAAAAAAACCCACCAAACTTCTGACAGAAACATTTTGTAAAATCAACCCATTGACCGCAAGTCACTGTTCACAACGCCGTCTTTATGATGCTTCACAGATATGAACAGTGATCCCTTGAGCCCACACATTATTATTCTTAATAACTTTTACATTGTGCTCTCTTTTGAATAAGCAAGACTCTGGTTCACGTGGCTATTAAAAGCCCCACCAAGAGGCTCTCTCTCTCTCTGTGTGTGTGTGGTTTGAAGACAAACCTCCACTTGTGATTGACAATTTCGTGTATGCACTATTTAAGGTTCTAATGACACATGTGTGAGTTATCCACAGCTCATGATCCTGGGGGAACCTTTGGGAACCAGGGAGGGGAACATGCTGGAGAATACACTGGAGAGGCTTAACTTATGTATGAAACAGACAATACAGTGAAGGTTGGCACACCTACAAGTGCATAATTGGGACAGATTAGGGTTTGTGGGATTCTTCAGGTGGGTGAGGACTCATTCTGCTTGAGCAGAATCTGGTATCCCTTGTGGTCTGCCTCTTCAAGTTCACCATAATTTCCCTTGAGGTTCTGACTATGGAAGCTTCTGTTGGGTGTATGGGAGTTTAGCTCCTGCCCATGTTTGAAGCTTGCCAAGAAAGAAAGAATATTATTTGCTTCTTTAATAGTGATTTTGCCCTTTTGATGTTAAACACATTCTTACACCCATTTTCCACATGGTGAATTGTTGTGAACAAAGGCTCAATTTCCTGTCATTTGAAAAGCAACATGTATTGAGAATATTGATGATGTTTTTGTTTTTGTTGTTGTTATTTCCAAGAATTTTTAAGACGAGGAAGTATGTAGAATGATATTTTTAAATGTTTATGTGTTTAACATCATCTTCTTAACATTGGGTTTGATTGAGGATTATAGATTTTCCTCACAATATTTTTTTCTTTGATAAGCTTTAATGCACTGAGTCTTTTTGGACAAATTTTCACCCATCTATAGAAGATTTAATGATACATACATATATGTACATGTGTGCATATTAAGGTGTGAACATTTTGATTTCTAATTTTTGTTGAAGTTCTGATTCTAATTTAGATGGATAGAGGAAATTGAGCAGTTTGTTTGTTTGTTTGTTTGTTTTTTTTAATCTTTTACTTTCCTTCTTGAAGAACTTTATGGAAAATGTAAAATAAGTGCTAAAAACTATGCATTGCTATCGTTTGGTGTTTCAAATAGCTGAAATTTTTGCTTGGAAGAAATCACAGGAATCATCAACAATTGAGCCAATTCTTTAAATAGTAATAATAAATACTAAAAATGAATTTCTAACTTGACAACAAGATTCATATACAACATGTACTTGTGAATAAAACTCAAAATTATGAAGATGTTCTTAAAGTTAGAAATAAAGAGGATTGTAAACATGGCATCCTACACAAGATTCTACACAAATTATATTGGATACCATGGACGCAAAATTCGTTCAGGCAACTACAAAAAGAAAGAAGCCAAAACCTCCCCGTACTAATAGTGAAGGCCAATATCCTTAATATGAAAATAAATCCCCATATTAAATAAACTCGCTCATCCAGTTGACAATCAGTGTTGAACTTATAGAAGGCGATTTATATTTTACATCCATAAATGGAAGGACACACCTAAATTTAGGGTTGAGGAGATGCTATGATATTTGATGCCTTTTGCTTTAAATAAAAAGTAAGGGAGCCTTGGAAAGGAGCAGAAGCGGGTCTTCATAAAGGGAGGAGGTGATATCCCACGGCAGTTTCCTAGCTTTGACTTCGTGAAGCAGTTGGTTGTGGGACCCATTTCCGTTGGAGGCTTGAGCCGAAGCTTGACAAGGCATCGCATCGCACTAGTAACTCGTCACTCGGTCAGCCATAGCTGCTACAATGGCTCCACTGGAAGTCTGTGCTCAACAGGATTCGTAGCACAATCTGGCTTTCTGCGAGGGAGGTGGACCATGACTTGGACCGGTTCGTTTCGTCCAACAGGAGCTTGGACTCGTTTTGCCTTTGACGGAGCGGAGTGAGGAATTGTAGTTCCCCGGATGCGCGTGAGGTCGAACTTTGTAATTTCTAATGATCGAGAGCAGTTTTCGTGGTAATTTGGAGCAACTCTCTCTCTCTCGTGTCGGCTTGAGGATGTCGAGGACAGCGTTTGTTCTTCATTGATCTGAGACATTATCTCTGTGAACGAACTTTGTCTACCAGGTGTTTCGACGTTTGAGGAATCGTCTGCTGCCTTCGGGCTCACTCATCGTCTCCATACCTTCGAAGTGCACTCGCAGTTGCAGGAGTTAGTGAGGTTCTTTCGAGTAGTTTCACTGCGCACACGTGCTGAACCACTGCTTAATTGTTGTAATCTCTGTTGTAGTTTGAACGGCCCTGCGGTATAGGGTAGGAATGAAACACATCAGTTGTTGGCGTAGTACGAGTTGAGATTCTGACGAGCTTCGTTCTGTCTGCGGAGGAAAGTGAGGGATCGCTGTTATCGAAGAATTTGCGGATTTGAGCGTCCGTTCGTGTTTGAATCCATTTGACGAGTAGTTGTGCCTAAATTTATTCCATATCGCGTTCTTAAAGGCGTTCTTTTGAATTGTAAGAGGTTTTAATTATTGCTTCAGGGAGTGAGAGTATGCGTGGTGTTCCCAGTGTTTAAGTCGAGCATTTTTCTTTGTGGAGGAAGAATTAATGCGGGTTTTAGTCCGCTCCTAGTGCCATCTTCCGCTTTGAACTGTGTCGTCGTGAATTTTAATCAATGAGTTACTGAGTGATTATGCTTCGGTGAGCACAACTGGGAACACGATCGGTTACAGCTGGGGCATACAACTCAGTTCTTAAGTCGAAGAAATTATAAAGAAGCTGACGGTGTTGACTAAGTATCAGATACTTTGTCAAATCAGAATCTGGCGGGAAGAGTCGAGTCTAACTCTTGACGCAAGCCAAGAGTTGCAGAAGTTCAACGGGGTGGGTTAAAAGATTTCTTGGAACAATCGGTGGTTGTCGCATTTGGAGCAAAATCGTGAGAATTGTATTCACAAAGTGTTCTGTAAGCTTCTTTATTTCTTTGAGATGTTGGACTGAAGAGTTCCTTGCGATGTTGTTGTAGTCTTGATTCGAAGAGGGAGCGAAGCCCCCAGAAGCTTTCATTTCTACTAATGCACGCAATTGTTGTCACTCTTGACTTGTGAATTTCTCTATGTTTTTTCTTCATTTCTGTAGGTAGAAGTGGCGACAGGAGTAGTGACATGGTAGAGCTGCAGACTCCCAAGGGAATAATCAATTCAGCGACCAAGGAACTGCTATTGAGCACATGCTGTCAGCGTTTTTCCTCAGTGAGTTCCCACTGCGAAATTTTCAAGGAAGTCTCTTAAAAGCTCCAGATTATGTCATGTTTATATCTTTAAAATAACCACTATTGTTCAGAGAACTGCTGATTCTACTTCCTACTGTTCTCTATTAATAAATGGTTAAACTGCATATTTGTTACTGAAACATGTAGGATTGGACAATCGAAACACTTTCTTGCTGCATAACATTAAGGTTGAATCTATTTTCTGTTGTTTCTCGTTAGAACACTAAGGCTATCCGTCTGACAATTAAGTGTGGTTAAGCTCCAAACTCTTTGACATCATGAGGGCGTGATGATCCTGAGAGAGAACCTTCGAAATTGAACCTATTTTTCATGCACAATTTTATGAAAAGATCCTAAATTTTCCACTCCGCCGTGAGAGACTCTCTGTTTGACATATTATACCACATAATACTTACAAGAATACTTTTAAAGAATTCAGTAGCTCGGCTTTCGTATGCCTGAATTGGCGGATCACTTCGTGTCGCTCTGAAATACATCTTTCAAGCACTTGATGCATTCCAACGCCAAGCTCTTGTTTGATTTCTTCTTCATTCTTAGGTTTAAAAAACCTTTTACAGAAGTAGCAGCAATCCTGCTACAATATTGCAGTTCTTCACTAGTTTTCGCATTTGATTTTTCAAGTGTCCTCATCACTCCTAATTTAATTTATATTTATTCCTGTGTGGAGGATGCATAGACTGTAGAAGAGACATCGAAGAAATTGGTGCACGGAGGTGTAGCATTCTCGTAACAGGTCCTCATCTTCACTTTATTTGATTTAGTTCAAATATAGGATTTTAGAGGACTTCAGCTTAACTTAGGCAAGCAATTTAGAGTGTAATTGCACGAAATGTCCCCATCATTACATCATTAGTTGCATTGATAACTTGTTTCACTTACGCTCCAAGTAGAGCTTACATTCCAAACTTGATGCTCTGCGTGCATTGTCCTTACCCTAGCTTCCCAGCCATACAACTTTTTGTGCTGGAAAAAAGTTTTCTGAGGTTTGATGCAAACATTTTGCAGGTAGGTTTGCATCGGGGATATAAACGACAAATTAAGTGCATCACAGCGAGGACATTTTAAGTGCTCGTGAGTAACACCATTTGAGCTTGAATGGCTATCAACTCAACACTCCACGTTGACGACTGTGATGCACTTCAACAATCAAGGAGGCCTAAACCCATTGCAAAGCAAACCAATGAGAAAAGGTTCTTTGGGGGCAGAACTAAAGCGAGACTTGTAGAAATTTCAGACTTATTGGGTGGAGAGTACGTAAGGTTTGGGTTCGACGATGGGAAGTTGCTGCAGGAGAAACTACAGAACAAGGAACTTGAAGTTGACACTCTCTTAACTAAATTGGCGACCATGAATTTGAGAGAGGAGATCATGAAAGAACGAGTTAAAGAGGTGGAGCATCGTTTGCAAGATTTATCTGATAAAATGAAAGATGCAGAGGCGCTTGTCATTGAGCTGCAGAAGAACGGTGTCGAGAGCCCCCGAGCTTCACGAAGACCATCGCACACAAACAATTTTCAAGTTGTATGTCACAAAGATGACAAGCATGATCTTCAGGAGTTGGTAGAGAAATTGCAACTACTGTGTGAAAGCCACGAAAAAAACACTTGTTCTGACAATTTGGGCGAACATCAAGAGCCTGAAAACGGAAAATTTGAGGATTCGCGTAATGAAACTAAGCTTCTGTGCTGGCGCAATGACCAATGTGTTGAGTGTATCGACAGCGTGGAGCAGGTTCAAGAACTTCAAGAGGAGGTGAAAATGTTATCTGCCAAATTGAAATTCTCTATCACTCAAAGACAAGCCATGAAAGAGGTCCTAACGGTGTCAACGGCGAAGCTGGCAGAGGTGATGACTTGTAACGAAACATTGAAGAAGGAGCTTTTCATTGAGCGCCAGCTTTTGCAAGCGCGAGAGAATGATGTTCAGAACTTGGAGACGCGTGTGGAGGCTCTAAGTACAAGCAACCAGATGCTGAAGTCTATGTTAAATCTGAAGAAAATGGCAGTGGAATCAAGGAAATCTCTAAACTTCACAATGCTTGAGCCCAAGTTACTGGATTTGGCTGCAATAGTTAGCGCACAAAATGCGTGTGTTGTTCGGCTCTCCACCCAGAACGAAAACCTTGCACTATCCCTACAATCCAAGATTCAGGAAAGTGAGCACCAACATGCTCAAGTTACAACAGCAATTAAACAGAAGGACGCGGCCATTGCTGCTCTGGATCAGTTCAAGCAACAAATGGTGGAGTGGGCGACTGAAATGGACGAACGAAATCGGAATTATGACATGCTTCAAGAATACATTCTGAACCTAGAAGGTGACTTGCGACACTGTCAATCGCAGTACAGTGCTTTGCTTCAGAACTACGAAGAGTTAAGGAAGGAACATGGTCAGTTATTAGCTTGGCAAGCGCGTGCACGAACACGGATAGCCGACACGGAGAACGTCCTCAACGAACGCGAGAAAGAGGTTGAAAGCATCAGCCGCGAGGCACTACATTTGAGCTTGGAGGTTGAGCTTTTGCGACGAAAGCTACAACAACTTGATGAAGATGTCATGTTCAAAGAAGGCCAAATCTCCATTCTGCAAGGTAGATGGGAAGATGAGTAAATGTCTCAAATGCTCGAGCACGAAGCAGGATTAAATTGGTAACTTCAGACTCTGCTAACGAATTCCTCATAATAGATAGCATTGCTTCAGTGAGTTCACCTCTATCTTGCTTAGTTTTGGATGGACTAGCATCATTAAATATTATTTCTCTTTCGATCATTGCGGAAGTGTGAAACTTTCCAAATGGAGCCATGAGGTGGACTAATCCTATTTCTATGTTCATTGAACCATTGTAGGTGGACTCCTGCAGGATTCCCGAGGTAGTTCTACCGACACAATTTTTTTGAATTATTTGCGGATCCCTAATCCCAACGGAGGTCCTTTTAAGTTTGTGAACACCTCACATCCCAATGAACAAGTTTGGTGACCAGATTCAGCTACCACAACTGCTCTGCTGAGTAGCAGTGCTTTTGGGATTCGGAAACTTCTCTGGGGTTCTTGTTTCTATTCTCACGAACAAATGTAGAACATCGATCTACAGATGAAGAATCTTGAGATGACCGATAACTCGAGGTCCTAATTTGATTCCAATTTCAGGAGTTTGATGACTAGAATTATTTGGAGGTTGATATCAACGAAGGAGTTTGGTTTTGAGAACACGAGACATTTACATGTTCCGCGAGTTCTGTTGACGGCCGTTGGCTGGAGCATGGAGTATAGGAGGGACCTCTCATTTGAAGAGACTTATCATGACCGGAGACGCACATCAGGAAATTCCATTCAGAAGAAATTATGGACTCTGCACACTTTGACCCACCCGGTACAGACTGATTTGGAGAGGGCTTCTTTTTCCAAGATTATCAAGGCGATGTCTTTGGACTAACGGCAGACGGCACACTACGGGCTTGCGGCAGGAGGGAGCATTTTTTTCGGAGCTCTGATTTGTATGATAGAAGATTATTTGTGGGACAAGTTCATTTACTGAGTATGAAGAGATATTGCGGCGACTTAGTCACCAAATTGTATGTTACATGTTCCATTTTGTACTTAAGTAGCAGAATAGGTAAGGTTGCCAAAAGACTGTAGCCGACACATGGTGACCCTCAACATAGAACAGAACAAAAGGTCTGGTGGTGTCTGTCGAGTACACCCTATTGGAAGAGTGTTTCTTCGTCGATGAGAGTATATACTGTCAAGCAGGTTTTGTAAAAAATCAGTAGTCGGTAGATAAAAACCTTTTTCAGAGGACAGTTACGCCTTCGAGTTTTTCAGCTCGAGGGTAGACGGTCTGTTACGCATTGCGACATCTTTCTTTTAGAATGGCGGCTGTCACATTTCAATGCTTTATCAGTAATAATGATATTTGACCCTGCATATTGCAACTGCTGTTTAAATTATAAATGTACAATGATATGTCAGTATGTGAACAGCTTACTGATAAATCGTACTTCTGATACTTTTTTGACCTGTGAGCTGTTATTTGTAAATCTATTATGGCTAATAAAAAATGAATATTTAGGTGCAAACTGAATTGAATGTATTGCTGCGAGGAACTACTGAAAAATTTAGCGTGAGACTGGTTGCAAAACTCTTAACATCTTCCATTCTTCCACTCCTTGACAATGCAAACAAGGGTGAGGAAGGCGCATCCATGTATTAACAATAATCCTCGGCAAGTCATCTTTGTCGTTGCAATGAGATATTAACATTTCTCATTGAGATGGGCAATCCTAAGTAAAACCCTGTGAAGAGATTGTGGTTTGGAGAGGAAAGGGCAGTGGTCACTATCTCTTAAGGTGTACACGCGCTCAGGAGGATTCTCTTCAATCAGTACAAGTTGGGCTGGAAACGGGAAGGCTTGATCTGCAGTCGTTGAGATGTAGAATCGCCGCACTGTGCCGTAATTCAAGTGTGTCAGGGAGAGCTTCTCCATTGTAGGAGCAAAAGGAGTTGGTCTCATTGAATGAGTTGACAAGGCTACATCCTGACAAAAAATATTGCCCATAAATTTGTCAATTAGAGACTTGGTAGGGCTAAGCTGAGAACAATCTTAAGAGAGTGCGTATAATAATCTTATAGTATTACTGTAAAAAAATTGGGTAGTATTCACCCTCAACTAAAAGGTGGGCAAGGTCACTCACTGCCTAATTGTCGACATTTACAATGTATATTTAGAGGAACCGATCACACCACATACTAAAAGTTAAAATTTACCTTTGCTGGGCAGGTATTGAAGAAAAGACCTTCCGTTAAGTTCTTGTCAAATGTAATAGCTGTAGGTGGCTTCCTTCTTCCATTCCCATAGATGAGAACCTGAGCCTTTGCCATGAGGGTTTCTGGGGATTGAACCTATTCAATTTAAATATTTGAGATTATCAATGCAGTATAAATAGAAGGATAACACGGAGAGTTTGAAATTGATGAAGGAATAGGAAAATAAATGACAGGTATGATGTTTAAGGATTTCTGACGAGCTTACATGCTTTGCGAGAATATCGAAGGCGCTTTGATTATTACTAATCAAAGTTACTGAAACGAAGATGGCCTTCGAAATCAGCTCTGGAAAGCACTCCATCGCATGTGAGATGCATGCACTCCCTATACTGTGGCCGACGAGAATCACCTGTTGACAAATACAGAAGTGTTGAGAATTTGTTTTCTGTGCCAGGTTTGAATGCACAACCCATAGGTTGCCCAGAAACCTCAGTACACGACTATAATGTCAACAGGTTTATTTTGATATTTTACGGTATAGATCATCTACAGAAGAGGTCAGAATGAGTCATTCAAAAGATTTCACATTACAAACTATGTTCGCTGGAGGGACTAAGGAAGCTCAGTATAACGATATAGCAGTGAACAAAGATGTTTAACCTTCTCATGACCATCAGATGATCCGAGTCTCTTTAAGAGCTCCAAAAGTGGTTTTAAATATTGTGCAAGACTTGTAATACGATTGGGGTCCGTAGGGTCGATGCCAGATCCAAGTAGGTCAAAAGGCAGTGGCTTTGAACCCGGAGTCCTCCAGCAAAGATATTGATTTGTACCAACACCATGCTCCAAGGCCACCCCCATGAACCAAGACGAAGTGCCTGCTTTCCAGGTTTACATCCATGAATCTTCCTGAAATATAAGGAGTTCAGCCATTTATATTTAGAATTTTTGTCACATACGAATATGCGAGACCAAAGATCAGTGGTACCAACAGGTGCAGGAACTTGACTGCACAGAATCATCTCCCGCGCATAGCAAATGGAGAATTTTTGAAACGATATCAAAACATGCTGCCGAAAAGTATACGCTCATATTGACATTGGATTCACTTGGGCAGGAACCTGTTAAAAAAATAATTTGCCCGACTTGACACATTAAGAAGCAAGAAAATTTTCAGATAACCTTTCTCAGATGCATTGATTGTATGGGATCGAGCAAGGAATCAATGTCTCTACGAACTTGACTACTGTAGCTTCTTGTACCCTCGATCCTTCCATGGTTACCCGTCCCAGAGTAGCTATGCCTCGGGGGCTCAATAGCAGTATCTTTTAACATTTTGGCCTGCGAACTAAAAGTAGTCATATAAAATTCATGTTTTGCCATGGCCAATGCCTGGTCCTTGATTGACTGTTCATCCAGAAAACCTCTAATGGATCGTTGATTCGACTTCTCGTCGCACTTTTTCTTCTTGAAAAGAACACGTGTAAATTGATTCCCCATCACTGCAGGTATCAAAGCCTTCACCACTGTGCGACTAGCGAGCCATATTTACAACGTTTCCATCTTCCCTCTTATCTGCAAGAAACACACACATGCAGTATAATATGTTATCATTCTCGGCTCGAGGTAGGCCATTTTAAGGCACCTGAAACACCACATGCAGTGATAGTCATTCAATGTGACAAAATCGAAGAACACATCCTCCTCGTTGAAGGCTTCACTGGGGAGTTTATGGAAACGAAGGTACTCACAGATTTCGCGTGAACTTGACCAGAGTCGTTTAGGAGGTTGAGGAATAAAACCATGCTGAGTTGGATTAGCAGAGGTCCCTAGATAAAAAGACAGATCGGTTTTACAGGACTTGATTCCTGGATAGAAGCTGTCATCATGCACAATATTAATCGAGTAAAGTTATGGAGTGCATCTAAACGGGTAACATTTGTGTTCTTGCGAATGATGCTGAAGTTTGAAGGTTCACATCGCTATCTGCAAAACTTAGATTGAGAAAGCCAAGCTGTAATGTAACGAAAATCATAAAAGCAACTCGATTACTGTGACACTTCAATGTCCCACACGAGCTCAACTAGTAAGAAATCTAGAGAGCCAATCCTGGAGATACAGAAACCTTAAATACATCACCAAAAAGAACTAAACTAAGCTACCTTGTGCTGCAACCGACTTGTAATAATCCTCCTAAAACTAAAGAGACAAGGTGTCATTTGCGAACAGCAGGGACTGCTGTAGAATACCGACGTACGAAGAGAGAGGCGAGAGTAACCAACTAAATCACCAGATTCAGTGAGCTACTTCTAGCAATTCTAAGGTGCCCAAGGTCACAATGGATATAATCGCAGAACTGAAGTATAAGAGAAAATTCAGCTTCATCTACAGAACACCAATAATGCGGTACTTCTCGACAGCCTCCAAGGCGCAGACTCTGTGAATCAGAGGGAGCTTCTTTTAGAAGCAACACAACCGAGTAATGTCACGAATCTCTAACAGCAACAGTGGAATTACAGCTTCCATCCAACGCTGTAATTCTGCACCTCCCTGTCATCGCACCATCTCCTTGCAGTCGTCTGCTCCCTCCCCTGCCTGTGAACCTCACAATGTACAGGCACAAGAACGCTCCTCTCAGCCACTCTACGAGCCCACACCTCAGATCGTCGCTTCACAGCAAAAATACACGCTCTCACGTCCTAACCAAGCTCCGAAAGCCACATTACAAATTCCCGACCACGTCTTCCGCTGCAGCAACGGCTACCGGCACCAACAATACCTACAGAGAATGCGGAATGGTGCTTGGCTTTATGTTTGTGAAACCGCCATAGATGCACGCAAACTATGATACACATAAATACATACAAATATATATATATATATATATGTGTATTCATTCAATGGACTACGCCTCGTTAGGGCTCAGGATGAATGAAAAATGAGGACGGCGATAATTATCATTCCCATCACAATCATCATCCAGACTTTGAGCGGGTAAGGGAGGCGGAAGAAAATTTAATTTGGCAGGAGTTTTAATCGAAATGTGATTGATTATCTTTTTTAAGGCATGTATAGACACTTCTTAGCATGTGTGTAGTGGGTGATGTTCTAGATCTGCTGGTACTTGTGCAATAATTAAATCTATTTTATATATATATATATATATATATATATATCTACATATATATATGTACATATTACAAAAAAGAAACTTAGCACTTTTCAGGAAAATATTTTTGGTTTTTGAAGCAAATATTGTTGAATTTTTGAGAATTTTTGTAAATTTTTTAAGTAGATACAACGCTTCATATATTTTCTTTGATCTTCAATATATATATATATATATATATATATATATGATAGTGTCTCTTATATTAGAATCTTTTGTTAATATGGCTTTTTTAACGTGCCCTTTGCAAGTTTGTACTATTTACAAATATGGCTTTGAAACAATAGAAGGTAACTATCAAAAACTTTTTACTCTTTTTTTTTGAAAATGAATGGGTATATATATATATATATATATATATATTGCATTTAATGTAAATTTTTCTTTCTTTTTTCTTTAAATATTAAATATTTCCATTGTCAAAATCTCTTATTATTAATTGGATTTTTTTATTTAAAATTTTAAAATAATTTTTTTTCTTTCTATATTGAAATTTTATAAAAAAAAAACAAAAAAAAATCCATATATATATATATATATATATATATATACACACATATATACACACATATTGTGAAACTAAAATAAGTGTAGTTTTTAGGTTCTTAATTAATTAATTTTTATTTTATTTTATTTTGAATAATCGTACTTAAAAGATATTTTTATTAGTAAATATAAGTTGTTTATAATATAAAACTTTAAAAATAACACAATTACAGACATATGTTTTTATGCACACAAATACATACTATTGCAAATATAAAATTAAACAAAGTTAAAATATACAAATAAATTGGAGATAGATTTTAAAATATGCTTGAATAAATGAAAAAAAATTAAGTTAAATATATATATATATATATATATATATATATATATTATAAAAATTTAAAATTATATATATATATATATATATATATATATATATTTTTTTAAAATATAATACTAATATATTATTTACATATCATGATACATCTATAATATCACTCTCTTATGTCTTGAAAATTGTTTTATTATTTATTATTTTAAGAATCAAAATGTTATTAACCACCAAACAAATACTTATCTAATTCAAATAAACCATCAAGACTTAACACATATAAATTAGAAATTAATGTAAACTAATAAATAGACTTTATAAATTATGATTAGAAATTTAAATTAAACTTTAAATTAAATATAATTTTATTGTCTTTGTGAAACTAATTAGTTATTAGAAAAAAAATAATTATATTTATATAATGAAGATAATTGAATAGAATAGTAAATTCCAATATATATATATATATATATATATATACACACACACACACACATGCATAGTTAAATTTATAAGTTAATCCAAAAAAAATTAAAGTATACAAATCTAAAATAGATTAAGTTTTTTAAAGTTAATTTTGTCCTAATAAATCAACTATTTTATTGTAGTATTTTAGAACTTAGGAAAGCTTTAAAATAAATTTAATTTTTTTTTTTTATTATTTTATTATTGATAGATATTTTAGCTACTACAATATTTAATGATTATATTGACTATCTTTAATAAGTATAAATATTATACATTTTATTTTATTAATAGTTATAGTGCTGCCAATAAGATATGATGTGACATTTTTAAAGTATCAATGTGCTTTTAAAATTTAATAAGATATTATTAGATGAAGAGTTCTTATATTTTATTTCCATAAAATTTTAAAGATACACAACAAAGCAATAATGTGTTTTGACAAATGATTGTCTAGTTTCTAAAGTGGTTGTATTCATGTAGAAATGTCTTAAAGTAAATTTAGTAATAAGTACTTTTTTTAGAATGATTTACAATATTTTTTAAAACTCAAGAAATTCTTTGTAGAAATGGTAAGTTTTCTTAGTTTTTTTTTGAAATCAAATGTCTATAGATTATTAACTTGTTATTTTAACACAAAATTATGCAAATGAAAATCATGTGTAAACTTCAAATGTTTAGTAACAACTATTGTTCAAGAATGAATAGACAGGTTTAGGATCTTCACAAAACTCTTCAAAATAGAAAATTGTTGGATGGATACCCCCTTTTTACAATGTAGACATCTCCATGCTCCAAATCCTTGCATACACACAATATAACTCCAATTTACATTTAAAATAAATAAATAATTTAATGTATAAAATTGGTGTGCAATAGCTTATTGTATTTTTATTTATTCATTATTTCTGATTAAATTTGAAAAAAATTCATAATACATTTTATAAAATTCTTTCACCTACTTAAACTTTTTTTTAATAATTTCATTTAGAGTATCTTTTACTATAAATTTATCCTAAAACTTTATTGTAAATAGCAGTTTTATTGTATATAAGGGGGGTGCGTGGGGTATCCAAGCAGTAAAAGGAGGTGTCCACCTGGTGGTTCCCTGAAAAGATCTTCAAACACTTACTATATATGATTAAGATTTTAGAACTTTTCAGGAAATCGAATTTTTTCCTCATTGTTTTTTCTACATTAATTTGACAGATTCAATACAAAATACCTAATGAAAAAAATATAAATTTACTAGAATTTGTTGCACTTTCTAACGGGAATCGCCCAATGACTACCCAAATCAATTGGTCTATTAGTGAAACAGACAGTGATTGTCAACAATGCTGCATGCCACCGGTACAGGTGTGTTTGAGGTGTTCTGATTAATGCTGGACTGCACTAATGTACAAGACATTCTTCAGACGCATGTACAACTTCAAGGACATCACATTCAGCGTAATGCTTAGAAAAAGTCCTTCATTCGGAACAATGTAATGTCAAGAAATAGTACAGTGATGATCAATATTCATCTCCGAACACACTAAGGCCTTACACTTGGGATCGAGAAAGTTAAAGACCGATTCCCCTTTGAACAATTCTGTAAGTGCCATTTTAAGCAGAAGGAAAAAGGCCCTCTGCAAGAAATGTAACACCAACACAACATGGAATGCAAGACACAGAAAGAGCAAACGAACCACATGATCTGCTTAATCCTACGTTTGAATAGGCGGCCAGGATCAGCGCCAAGTACAGAGTACATCTAGTGGTGTAGACATCATTCAAAATAAATGATTTAGTATGCAAGTCACTCCTCCAAAATCTACCACTGCCACAGCTGCATGCCCAGTAACGTTGCAGGTTAAGCTACAAGGAGCATGTTTATAATTTTGAAAGAAGACCTCCTGGTACCATCTCTGGCTGGCTTCCTTTCATGGGAGTCTCCTTGTGACTGTTCTCGTCTGTTGAGTCGTATGGCGGAATATCAATTGCAGGTGAGCAATTGAAGAACCCATGTGGCTGTACCAGATCAAAACCAGTCAATTTTTCTATGTTAGTGCACGGCTTCAGAAGTACTTAAGACTACTTATCCAAGATTCAACAGAAACAGACCAATGGGTAGAATTTTTCAAGGACTCTAGCTTTCGGGTATATAGACAAGAGGTACACTAACCACCAAACTGAATCCAATGTGCTCCACAGGCATAACTGGCCAATCTTCCAGTCTAGGTATGTGAGTGACTCCAAATACATACCTGCACTCAAATAAATTGCAGAAAGGATGTAAGCATATTATGGCAGTTTCACAGACGCATATATAGGCTCCCTACCCACAAGTAAAGTTACAAGTAAAGGTCTCACTGAAAATTCAGAAGAAAGTTCTTAAATAGACAAACTGGGCTGTTAGGCTCTTTTACTCTACAATTGACGTTGCGTACGCCGAAACCTATAGGCCAAGTCCTAACGAGTGGAGAAAATTAGCTCATTCAGGATCCCAACTGGAGGAAGCATCATCTCTATTCCGGTGAACATGCTTGCCGCAAACTTCAGTCTAGTCGATCCTTGGACTAGCTGTGTAGCACGTTAGATTTTAAGACATGCAATGTACAGAAAAACATTCAAAAACTTACCAAAGAACAATATCTGTTTCCTCCAGTTTTCGATCCTGCTTCACCCAAGTAGGAAGACCCTCACCCACCCGTGGATTTTGGTTTGGGAACTCTCCACCGGGAAAGATCTCGTCAGGGTAATATTGAGTCACCCACAGGTTATGCTTCAGGAACGCAGCGCGTCTCAAAAACTTCGCGTCTGGACCAGCAAGTGGTAGACAATTGGAGCCTGGCACAAGCTTGTAGCCCGTGAGATGCCCTGTTCGATTGAATGTCCTTGTGTTTCGAACCTACAAAAAATTAACTTCTAAGTGCTTTTCCTATTTCTGCTGAGCCTACTAATGTCAGGTTTCGATCCGCCAAAAATAATGACAGATTCTCAAACTCTGAAAGTATATCGAGCTAATCAACAAGACATCAAATGAATGAAGCTTCAAGCATACAGCTGATTTAGAGGATATTACGACTCAAGCAACACCTACATGAGAATAGTTGCGCTGAAAAATAAATAAACATGTGCATGGGTGGATTCAGAAGTTCTGAGAACTGCAACTCACGATCCAATGTCGGGCGCTGAAGGGATTGCAGTCCCTTTGAGCTTCTTGTTCTGAGCGCAATAGAGTTTCCTCGGCATAGAATGCATTATTGTGTGGATTACTAGGTCCTGGCTTTTCTACCTTCACATTCACTTCCACCACCTGATAAAATAATTCGATCGCATCAAAAACCCAGTAGCCAGAGGAGGACTTGCAAAATTCAATTACTATTTTAAATCGAGAGTATGAATAAAAGATAATCGGTTCACAAACTACCAACTGCCAGAGTTTGACACATGAAAATCAGCTACGACGTAAGCTGTCATGTCAACATGAACTACCTTGCCTTTGTCCAAATCATGGCAATTAAAAAATTGGTGCGTGAAGATCTCCATCAGGTTACCTGATTTAGCCCCGCACCGGGGTTTGAGTCAACCGCCATGTTCAACCGAGCAACGAAAAAATGTTGATGTACTGGTGCATAGAGGCCAGGTGCAATCACAGTGCCATGCCGGCGATTCTCGCCCGGGTTCAGGGCACCCAAGCTCAATATGCCAGTAAGCTTCACTTCAGCTTCTATCTTTCCATCCTGCAAACATTCCAAACTGGTGTTAAAAAATGCAGATCCCCCAATCCACTACCTATACAGACTGTAAAAATGAAGGTGGTCTTCATAAAGCATTCAATTGTACACAAGGGGGAAAAGAACAAACCAACCCAAAAAAAGAAATTTATGAAAGTTAATGCACACACTTACATCACCCTAAGAAAACAGAAGCAGCATCTACAAATGAATACCAACTTGCTATGGATATGAAGTGCCAGCTTGAATTTCTATCATAGTCTCAATGTTATCGCATAGGAAGGGTATTGACCATGCTTTATTGGACACTCGTTGGATCAAAAAATTAAGCTGCCTCCAGGTAGCATCTATAACCGAGAAAATCAAAGAAGCAAAATTCGTCTGTGCCATCCAGAGCCACTCGAAACTGCAAGAAAAACGCAGTGAATTTCGGAAGGGTTGTGAGAGCCTAACTAAGGCACAATGCACATGCGTATGTGCATTTAGTGCAAAATTGAGGCACTTGAAACAATCCTAACAACACTGTTTTCATGCAGGCAAGAGGTGCTCAAATGCGACCAATACATATGTCGGATCTTGCAATTCCAGTAACCTCTTTATTGATCCTCGTTAGGCTTTTGAGGAGACAACAAGACCACAGGTACAGCTTAGGTGACATCAAGCTACAGACCACAACTTGGCCTGTCACAACAGCAAACTTCCCAACTGAACTACAGTCACCCAAAGCTATGCATTCCTCTTCCGCTTCAGCTCTAACGTTGTAAAGCTTGAATAATATTTTACTCTGCATCACGATTTATAGGTCTCTCCTAAGAGATTAACCGCGGAACGATAGTCCACGCCCCATTAATAGACCTGTGCGATAGATTTTTGCCTTACAAGAGAGGAGAAAATTCAACAATGGCGACCAAAAGGCAGCCCAACCACTAATCAGGACTGATTACATTTCAGTTTCAGATGTACTGCAAAAATGCAACAAGCAAACTGTGCACCTAATGCTATCAACTCTCAAATCAACTAAAATGATGGTCTTGAAGATCAACTGTGCGAGAAAAGCACAGCCATTATTAAGGAAACCGTAAACATCAGGTAAACTATTACAAAGAGCGAAGCCCTGTTACAGATACTGATGGCTATAAGCATGGTGTTAAAAAAAAAAGGCTGTGCTACCTAAGAAAATTTCTTCTCACCTCTTTCAGAATCTGAGAATAATTCAGACTGAGAAACTTACCTGGAGATGTACATTCTTGACTCAACAAAGCAACATAGCCACCAATTTTTAAAATGCTGCATTCCAATCATCAGATTCTGTCCTCTTGCTGACTCAGGTTTATGATAAATCATTCAGAACTGAAAGTTACTCTCATCTGGTATGAAGAGGCTACAAAATAATACTGCAGAAAAAGTTTTATCAACTCCTTCTAAAATTCTGATCGCGCACGTAAACGGTTTGATAAGAGTTGACAAATCTCTCCAATAGGTCTACTGATACTGGTGTTCGTTAGATTGCTGTTACCAAAGATATGCAATATCAACTGGGCATGTACCAAAAGATATTTTTCGAAACTAAAAAGTGAAATGCAGCTAGATCTGTTCGGAAATTTATGCGTGCTATTCTGGCTGGACAAAAGAAGAGAGCATGAACAAGACAGTTTTTTATGCAGTGCATTCACCAAACATGGGGGACAACACTCCAACATTGAGTAAATTGTTGCAACAGAGATAAAAGCAAATTGACCTGTAAACATCCTTTTGTAAGCAGAACAAGTATACAGGAGGGCAAAAGAAAATAAAACCTGATAGAAATGCCAGTAGAAACCATACTCATAGTTGGCAACAGTGCAGAAAAACGAAACGGACAATCGCCGAGACCGACGGCTTTCTGCAGAACCAGTTCGCCAGTCTTGGTGTTTCCACAGCACGCCATGATCTTCTTCGTGCATGCAAATACAGTTTTCTATCGTTTCAACTCCTCCATGGAAGTTGGTAAAATGTGCATCAAAGTACTTAATTAAGCCAAGACAATCGCAACCCTGCACATCTCTACGCAATGACAACTCAGCAAGTCTGTTCCTTTGAAAGAACTCAACTCGCATAGTGAAGTTCAAGTTGCCCGTGAGTTGAGCAGCTGATTCTCAAACCGCTGCAGTTTAATGAGTGTGATTAAGAACCTTTCAACATCTAAATCACGAGCCACATCCAGCAAAAGAGACAAAGACGTGATTGAATTCGTCCTATGGTGATGAAAGCAGTACTAACCCGTTTTAACGAGTGGCAGTTCTTTCCTAGCCCATCTTCTCCCGCATCGAATGCATTCTTCCTATAATGCGGGTCCTTAGGGTCTCCATAGGGAACCACCATCTCCACGAAGCTCAAACGATGTGCAATTGATCGTCTTCCTCGACTACCATCTTCATAAGCAACCGTGTGAATAACCAAACCTTCTTTTGGTGTGAATCCGATCCGAAAATTCCACTGCATAGGTGTTTCAAAACACGATGAATAGTTAGTCGAACAGAGGAGTTCATTTGTCGCACAAAAGCACCTCACTGCTGGTAGAGAACAGAATCGTGTTCCAATTATTGAGAATCATTCATGAGTTCAAGCACATTAAGCTCTCGTCATAATGAAATCGGGTCCAAAACATTCTCCAATTTGGTACCTTTTGCCACTCCACTGCATATCCGTTCACACGAAAGCTAGGTCCTTCAGGTTGAGATATATGCAATGGCTTTATATCACTCCGATCCACACCCCCGCGCGTAGCAGCAGCTGTGTAATTTCTCAGAGGATCTGGGGCTGGTAGTGGAACCAGATTATTGTCCGCTACCTCTACAACCTGCAATCAAAAGAACCCTCACTTAGTTACAGAGGGAAGAAGACAAAACTGAAAAGAAGTTGTCACAAAACGTACTCCATTAATTTGTTTCCTATTTAAAACCTCCAACTCCACACGACAAAATGCGACCCAGAAGACATTGGAATGTATAACAGGCTTCTTGTGAAGTCCACATAGTTACGGCCGTAATATCAGTCATGAATGAAATGCTCAAGTGGTAGGAATAGAAACGACGAAAGAAAGAAATATTTCCTATCCATAAAAGTAGAAAACTAGGGTAGCACCTCCATTTTCTGCATATCTACAAGCACGTGTATGCCTTCCACAGGTCGTGCATATCCATTGTCAAGAGGACAATCGCTCTCTGTTCTGCAAAAGATCAATGGTCTGGCAAGCCTTCGGCTTGGTGAGTCCTTTTCACTGTAATACCCCACACACCTGCAAACAGCCCATCCAAAAATGTTCCTTAGCATTGCATAAAACTCAAAATAACATTTCGAGAATAGATAAAGGCACGTGACGTGCATAGCCAACTACCAGATTTGAACACCTCTCAAATATTCTCATAAGGCGATGTAACGGGAGATGATTGAAACTCCGGAGGAAAAATTAACGAGCAAAAGAAACATGAGAAGGCTCCCCAACATGTCTCATGACAGAACTACGTGAAACCAACGTCCAAGAGGCTCGAGAAAATGCGCTTGAGAGCTAGATATGGGGTATCACTTTCACATAGATGTAGAATACCAACCCCCTGCCCATCGAGCAACACACTACAACTAATTGAATAAATTCCAGGTGTGCGGATAGAACTCTGAAATTAAAAGACAACAGGTTTGATATGGAAGTCATGCATTTAAGCAATGCACTGAGTAGTGTACGTGCTGTATTGTAACTGTTTTTACTGCACCTTCGAACGCCACAAACCTTAGCAACTCCCCCCAATAAGTGGGGAAGCCACCAAGTATAATTAGAGAGTGAAAGGTTTACCAAGGATCCACCATAACAAGATCCATGTCGTAAATCCCCCTTCTTTTCATGGCTTCAATGGCAGCTGGATGCTCTTTTACAAGTGCTTCACATTCAGCATACTCCACAGCATCCTGCCATCCCAACACAGACAAGAAAAAATCATTTGCAAAATTAACTCTCATATTGGTAGGACATAGGCATCGAAGATCTGCGCCGCAAGTACTTGTCACAAGATTAGATAAGAATCAACCAATCACTCAATCGTTTAGTAAATTAATCGGCTAATGTAGAAGTAGAGCAAAAGTACCATAGGAGGCTGAACATCTGGAACTATGTTGGAAGATATGATCTTTCCACGATGATGTCCTCCACGAGCAGCAGCGTGAACTTCACTAAGTTCCACCACCCATATGCTGGTCATATTTGTATTTTTATTATACACAACAAGCCTAGCCCGCCTGTGTGGTAGACGTAATGGGTATAAGGATGATTTTCCTTTGAGCGTGAACAGCATGGGTTGGTATGGAGGAAAGAAGTACGCGTCTGCCATGGCTACCACATGTTTTTCTGGTTCACTAAGCACTACCTCCACAAATCGCATCCCATCCCGCACCTATAAGCAACAAGATTGTGAAGTACTTTTAGAATTGTCCGTCCGCGTAGAAATTTATCAAATATATCCGATCGTGTAAACCTTCAAATTCCTAAGGAACTCAGACTTGAGGCTGTGCACCAGTTTCCAACACAAATGATACTCAGAACGGAGCAAGTTGCGATCGTGAAGCATAAATTGCATCAGCACGGGTCAAACGACAAATTAATTGCAAAATCGTCGTCTGAAAATCAACTTTGTGAAGGTTGTAAGCTGCCTAAAAGATTCTATAACCAAAAAGCTTCTACAACAGTTGAATACGAAATGATGCATATGAGATTCCAAGCTTCTGTACCCTCAATAAAAACGATGAGAACAGTGTGACAAGTTTGCACCCAAGCATAGATCGATACAGGAATAGCAGCCTTTTTCACAGAATTTATGCTTCCAAGATGAATCTTGTATTTTCATAAGCTGCTGAGAATCCAACTGGCATGGAAAGAAAAGACGATGGATCGATTTTTTGCACTTACTTCAGGCGTTTCCCCTGCCCCTCTAACAGTTCTTATAGCAACAGCAATCTCCGTGGGACTCAGAGGATTCAAGGGGTGTGCTGTCTGAGACCTCAACACAGGCGGCCCTGCGAAGAAATTCAACACTCACAAGAATTAAGCGTGTTTGATACTGCCGCCTCATTCTCCTCACTTCAACGACTTCACATCTTCATTCTCCTCACCTCGACGTCTTCAGGAACGTGTGCTGAGAAGATCGTACAGAGTTGATCACAATAGGCATAATAACTCGCGAATTTAATATGACGAATCAGAGGAGCCAATCCCGTTATATGAAAATATGATTACCTACCATGCTACTCATGTGAAAAACGCAAGTGTGGATTTAGGTGCTCCACGGAATCCAAGTCCACAAAGAAAATCGAGACACTGCACGGGTTCTTCCCTTGCAAGTTTCATTTTTAACTTTTTTTCCACACTGGAATTTAAATGGTCAATTGATTAGATGACCATTGAATAACAAGATTCCTAGAGATATTGATTTGAGACAGATTAACCAAACTCTTCGCAGCATATCACGTAATGAAGATGCTATCACACAATTGTTCCGATTTCTCGCCACATGCCCCAAGCATGTAACAATGACAGAGGACCCGCACCCAAATAAATGGAAACTCAATCTTCGTTTAAATGAAAAACAATTCATAAATGTGCCGCATAGTCACTTCATCAACTCATATCATCGACAGAAATCCCGAACAGCAGAATTCAAATTCATCGTGCAAGGATCCAAGATTTAGTAGGTATTGCACTATTTAAGGATGGAAGTACTTTAAACCGTTGAGAAAACAGCAATAAAGATCATTAATTTCAAAACGACACAGAAAAGCACAACAAGAGCCTGACATGCAAGCTGCATACGAGAGGGTGCAGATTGAACGAGGAATCCAACCTTTCAAGGCACTTCCAGCGACTATGGCTGCAGAATCCAGGGACCCGCGAGGAATCTGGATATTTTTGAGGGGAATCTCTTCTTCCATCATCTCCTCCCCTGAAACTGGTTGAGACTGAAGGCCTCCACCACCCGTGGTACTGCGCGACGAAGACGATTCAGAGTAAGACGAGGTTGAGGAGGCGTCCGATTCGGTGTCCTCGAGAGGAGAGGCGGGCGAGTAGCAGCAAATCTTCGACGACTCCGTACGTGAGGCCATTGGCAAGGATTTTCGAGCACCCCGATGCCCTGATATTCCTTCCCTAGACTCGCACTGTCAGACATACACGCTTCCTCTCTCGCCAACCTGCTCTTCCTCGTCCCTGCAAAAAAAAAAAAAAAAAAAAAAAAACAAAAAAAAAAAAACAAAACTCTCTCTCAGGCAGCTATCGTCCCGTTTCCTTCACAATCCGTTCGGAATCCTCCACCTCCAGATTCCTCTCAGCACGAAACACCTTCATCTCTACAACACCTCCCGCCTTCCTGCTCGTATCATCGCACTCGCAATCGCAATACACCACCACATTCGTCAGTTTAAACGCACCTCTTGCCTCAACTCCACAAGAAAGTCTTTTGTTCGCCACTCTCCAGAAGCATCAAAAGTCCAGCACCACCACCTCGCTCAAATCGGTTGCGAATTTGGATTGCAATGACCTCGGTCTGATCTCGAGCAACGCATCCAAGACTCCAGTCGCGAATCGCATACCCGTGCTGGAGAGCAGACAATGTCGACGATGGCAACGACAGAGAATGGCGGATCAAATATACAGAGTAGCAGCAGCGCCATTGCAGGGCATCACCCCGCTCTGAAGACACCGTTCCCCTTCACGTTCCCTTTCACGTTCCCTCCGCACTTGAATGCTTGCGAGCTAAAACCAGTCTTGCAAGCAATCCACAGCCATCCATCCATCATCATCCATCCACCCCATTTGTGGGGCATTCTACTGTTTACATAGCTTCTTAACAACATTCCCTTCAGAGATCTCTTAATAATCATAATGGTAATTAGGGTGTGGGTGTACTCAGTGAGCCTCCATGTTGGACACAAGCTCAAATGTAATAAGTGTGGATGTGGATGGTAGGATTTGGGTTTATCCTATGGGGAGAGCACATGGTTTTCAAACCTATGCCTAAATTAAGCTCCATTTCCACCTGGTTTTGGTTTCCGACGCATTTTGGTTTCACCAAACTATCTTCTAGGGACAATGTCTGTAGCAATTGGGCTCTTCTTCTTCACTAGCAATTGAGCTGACAGTATCATTCATGGGAGAAACAGTCCCTCTTCAGCTTCTGTAGGAAATGACGAGAGACTCTGAAATGTGAACATTGAAGGGGTTCAGAAGCTGTGGAGGTCAAAGTAGAGTTTGAGGGGCAGAGCGGTTGGGTCACTACCAAGCTGCCAGATATACCTTCATCCAGGAACAATTCTCAGGATAAAAGAGAATTTTTCTGGCTGGGGAAGGGAACTTGTTCTGTTTGACAAAGTGGTAACATGGCTAGTGGAACAAATTCTGTTCTTCCATTCTAAATGTGATTCCTTTGATTGTGGCATTCCTGGAAGTTGATCACAAGCTGCAATATCTTAATATCTTGCAGAAAATATAGAAACTATTATCATTGATAAGAATGAATGGGGAGATAAATAATTAACAAATCCATATAGAGTATCTGAAATTGTTCATTGAATATATCATACTGAAATTGGAAGTGGGCTTTTTGAGTGGAATATTAAGAATGCAGATTATTCCTGAAAAAAAAAAACAAAAACAAAAACAAAAACAACATTATTTTATATACCAAGTGCAATGATATTTTTCCAACACAAGAATGATTCATAGTTCACAGAAGTTGTTTTTATTTTTTTTGGATTTTGGATTTTTTTAGGGATTTGGGTGTTTTCAATTAAAATGTGAATTTAATTTATTTTTTAAAAATTGCATTGAATGTTTAAAACCTAAGCAATATTGCATGGCCAACAAGTTTATTAACACATAGAATTTTTATAACTATTTATCAAACATGTTTATTTTTGTTTGAATATATTTAAAATGAAAATAACATTCTAACTGTAAATTCAACTGTTAAAATTGGAAAAGTTTCATACAGTCTTTACTAGACAGTGAAGATTTTTATTTTTAAAATATATTACTACGTTTGATAAAATAACATAATTAAAATCATGATGTTTAACAAGCCTAACAAGACTTATCATATATTCTATTCATAAGTTTGAATTCATCTTATAGAGCTGCTTCTCTGTGTTTAAGATTATGTTCTAATAATTTAATCTTAAAAAAATAAAAACTAAAACACTACAAAATTAATTATGCAGGACGTAAGAATTTATCAACACCAGATGCTACCAATTAACAAAGTAAAACATCATGAAAAAAATTTAAAAATAACTTTGTGCATAATTTGTCAAAATACTACAAAGACAAATAAGATGCTTGATGAATTACTTGAAAGATCATAAGGTGGTGTAAGTGGTATTGAGGCTTCATTGACAATGATCTCTATCTAGTTGTGAGTCAGTAAAGTGATCATAAATGTAAAGAAATATCTTACGTGTTTATCAGCAATAATAATAGGGCATTGTGTTATTATTACCACATTGAATGTGATAACCTCATGAATCACCAAGTAAAGTCATTGAATTCCTTAAGCATTTCCATCCATGGCATATAAAGCAGGCTCACCAGAATCATTTGTTTGTTAGAAGATAATTTTCCAAGGCCCTTTGTTGTGAACAAGCTACTTAATGGTGTATAAAACTGATAATCTTGTCAGTATTTGTTATCAAGAAAACTCATCTTGAAATAAAAAAAATTATCATTCTTTCACATAGTCATAATGTTTTGTAAATTTTATTAAGTAAGATATAATACCACATAAATTTAAAAATGAACAGTAATATATTCTTATCTATATTCAATTTGATTACCTTTTTTTTCAATATTAAAATATAAGAAATTAATCAACCATCAAAATTTTAAAACACAACATCACAATGTCAAAACCTACTATCCAATATTTCCAAATTCAAAATACCAGTTGTATGGTAGCAGATTCTAGAAGTACAAACAAGACCCTTGATCATGCTGTAATGCATTCACATGAAAACACAACTTTCTTATCAAATCCTTTTTTAAGTATTTTAGGAAAGCAACACCTAACTCTTAGCACGCATTCAAAGGCAAAAATAGAGCGGGAAGTGAAGCAATAGCAACAAGACACGTGGACCAGCTGTTGATGACTGTGCATCCAGGCCAAGCAGCTGTGACCGTGTGAATCGGACTAATCAGCTTTGGCCGTGTGAATGGGACTCACCTCCGATCTTGTGATTACTAATTTGCCGAGGGCGGTCTCAGACAGATCTTAGTTTCGTTGGAATGTTGCAGGGCGGAGATTGAAGCAGCAGCGCAGTGAAAGGTTTACAGAACGTGCTTGCACCAGATTGCGAACAGTACCCTGTGTGCTTGCTGGTAAGGTAAAGCCATCAACAATTTCGGCACTGTTTGTGCGAAGTTGCTGATATTCCAGAGGTTCTTGGAGAATTTGGATTCATTGTTGTTGTGCCTGTGAACCAGCAAAAAGGTGCGAACGAGCTTCGAGGTTCATAAGACCTGCGCAGAGTCGTAAGTTTCTTAGTTACTGACTGTGTATTTTGGACAAATTTTGTCGCACGATGGAAGTTTGACGGTCGAGTTCGGCTTTAAGGTGAACGGACTGGTACTACCTCACTTATCAGTATTAGTCTTTTCTATTCAAGCGCGTTAAAATTTTGAAATCGATAGGGATGTGAAAGTTGTGTCGCGGGTTTGTGAGATCATGAGAGCCTACAAAGACGAGTGGAACTTTGTCTAGCTGTTCCTCCGCTGCTGCTCAGGTGTGTGAAATAGAACAAACTCGGACTGCACGGAATCTAAGCGGTTAATCGAGGCTGTTGTAATTTCCACACGTATTGGCCTTTTAGCAGAGATGTTCCTTTGCATCCGGTTGCGTACTTTGATGATCAAATAGTTCACCACTTTCTTTGAACTTGTGCGTAACCAGGAGTGAGGGTGCTGGTTCGCTAAGGCTGTTCGTATGAAGAATTGCAGGAGAATGCTGTGGAAGACTTTTACGTTCCAGATGAACTGATGCCGCAATTGGTGCATGAGTTCAAGGTGTCATTTCAAAGTAAGATGTCTATGCACTGTCTGAAATGACGTGGCAATTTTGAGAAGATGGTTCGCCTATCAATAAACATTGATGGGAGAGTGCAAATCATCAGACAAGCCAGCACAAGTACATTTGAGATTTGATATTTGAAAAATTAAAAAATTAAAAAATTAAAATTAAAATTTTCTATTTTTGTAACATCATTCATGATTTTACATTTTATTACTCCTCAAATTTGAACAAAGTGTGTCGGGCATGAGGCTGTGGTGTGAAAGCGGTTCTAGTGTGAACAGGGAAATTCCATGAAGAGAGTTGTTTTGTCAAGCATGAGGCTATAGTGTGAACGGGGCCCAAAGACACAGACGGAGCCCCTTGCAGAGAACTCTGACCATCTAGCGCAGCGTAGATGAGGTTGCAGTGTGAACGAGGTCCAATGACATGGACGGTGGCCCTCGCAGAGAACTCTGTTCACCGAAAATGAGGTTGTAGTGTGAACGGGACCCGATGACACTGACGGAGCCTCTTCTAGGGAACTCTGTGCATCCGGTGGTTCATATTTTTGGGAGTGTGATATAACTGACTTTTGAAATAAATTAGTGATGAAATGAACTAGATCCTTAAATTTTAATCTTTACATTTCAAATGTATATATATATTTTAAAAGTTTTAATTTCGAAATTTTAATTCCAAACCAATAATAAAGTTTAGGATAGTATAAATAAATAAATAAATAAATAAAGGTAAATAAAAATATTAATTAACACACACATACTTGTATAATTAATATCAAGTTTTATTTCACAAAATTTGAGTGCAGACTTAAGTAGACATTCATTTTGATAAATCTTAGAATCTGAAAGTATCAGAAATGATTGAAAAAGAATACTCTTTCAGAAACTGGAATGAATATACTGTTGGATAACTCCAGAAGTTGAAGTACGTGCAAAAATATATTAGAAATATTTTGCAAAGTAACATAACTGTATTTTAACAACTGCTATTGGTGCCAGATTCAACTTCTCAAATTCTGTTTTATAACGAAGTGAGTTTAAAATGACTACACCAGGATTTATGCCCATGTTCAATATTTCTTAGCACTTGTATCCTTGGGCCATCAGCTTATTCATCACTAGTCTCTTCGCATTCTACACAATTCTGCTCCTGGAGCTGCAACACATGCAACATATCATTTAAACTCCATTGGAATTCTTGTATCGTCAATTGCAAATCCAAATGAGAGTTCTCTGTATTGAATCTTCCAATGTGCAATCTACAATTTTGACGCTGTAACAGCATCCGTTGAAACCTTTAGCATAAAATCAGTCCAATTATCAATGAAATCTATGATACAAGGTCCATAATGAACAAGATAACCATTACCAGAATCGAAACTAACACTTCTTCCTTCTGTTGATTAGAGTGAGGATTCACGAACTGTAAGTATAAACAAATTTGCATCGAAATGTGGGTCAAGAATCAAGGTCACCTTTTGAGAGGATCTTTGAGTTTAGAAAGTCAGAATACGTTTCCAAAACGCCCACGGATACGTTTCCAAAACTCATGTGTAATCGTGTCATTTCAGGCCATGTTCAAGTGAAACACACCAACGTTTATTCTTGAAGATTTTTTCTAGCATTCTTGCTACTCAAAAACAAGCTTGCATCTCAAACTCGTAAGTTATTGTCATGTACAAGCCTTCAGACCATTTAAGATGCTCAAGTCCCGTTTAGCCTTGTTTTGTTTCAATTCTTCACTCAAAGACAAAAATAACACGTTACTCCAAAAATTGAAACCACAATCGATATTCAAAGATGTGATTGATATCTTGCGGGGTTTAAAAGCGAGTTTGATCAATGCCCCACCTACAAATCAGCGAGAACATGACTGCCTCTTACAGTAACCCTAAGGTTAAAATGACCTAAAATAGGCTGCTGTGGAAGGAGTTCCCTCAAGGTTTTGAATGAGTCTAAGTTAATTTTTGAAACGCCCCAACTACGACTTTTTCAAGACATCGTGCATTCCAGATGTTGCGCAACCCAGCTACAAAGGAAATTGCGGCAGCAAAATTGAGCTCAGTCAAATAGAATTTCGATGTCCAATAGAGAAGTCATGATATTTGAAGGGCGGTGAGATAAATGTTTATACTTACAGTTCGTGCAACGCGTGGACAACCTAGCACTTCAAATACTCTAGGATAATCCTTGGCTGATTACTCGTTACTCCCACGAGCATATCAAACGAATGTATACCCAGGAACTTATCAAATTTGGTTCCAACAGTCTATGGTGTTGTGCCTCGCGAATACTGAGACATAGAAGACCTTAAAACTCTACTCAATCTGATTTCACACGACTGTACTAACATCAGCTACATGTTGACGCTTGAACAAGATCTGGAGAACAAAAAGGTGGTTGTTGATTATATGGTTCGAGCATGACAGGCAAAGTTTCAGTCCATCTTCAGTGAACAAAGAATGACGAATAAAACCACCTGCCGTATGGGAAGAATGTAAGATGGCGAACGATCCGGAAGCCATGCTCCAGCAGTAGATACATGAGTTCGTTGCCCATCCTTGATATTAAACAACACAATGCTGATGTTTAACTGGCTTCAAATTCAAAACTCGAGCCTTCAGGTCCGATCATGTGAGTTTTCACTGGTGATATCACTGATGGATTGACTTCATCGAGGTCTAGATATTCGCAACCGGCAAAGTCTCCTAAGTTGTATGCTTCATAGAAACCACCGTGACAGCATTCTCGTGATCAGCAACATGACACAGACACCTTACCAAGTGGAGATAAGCTTGATAAAAGTGAGTTCACAGATCATCAAGTTAATAATACCTACTTTCGCATCTATCCATGCACAACATTATTGAAAACAAGATTGTCCCTCATGAATGACAAGTTTGTTCCCAGTAACACACCAATCTCACAAGAAGGCAAGGATCCGATCGTAAAGGCTTTTCTTCTTACAATCTGAACTGGAACTTGTACACACACTACACCAAACCACAAAGTTTTCATGAGCTGCTTTTCCAATAACGTCTTCAGCTTCACGCAAAAATCTCATCTAGCAACTCCACTCGCAGATTCACTAATGCTTGGTCAGCTGAAGGGGCGATCCTGCAATTGAATACACACACAAACCCTAATGCATGGCCCCTGTTTTTTGACACATGGACAGCAACCTAAAGGGCTTAACTGTGCCAACAAGACCCTCGATTCCAACACCACCTCACATGAACTTATTCGCACATGAGAATCACGTAGAATCACCTTCAACGGCCACTGATCGACACACCAAACAGACAGAGAAATGTCAAAATGTACCGTGATTATGGCCAAACAATCATCTTCTTCTTTGTCTTCTGCTTTCCTAAGCATCCCTCAACCACCAAGAACCTCAGCCTCCATAGTGAACGAAGTCGCCATCTGCGTTGCCAAGCACTGTCATGCCCGTAATATCAGCAGAACCACCGAGCAGCCATTGGGAACAGGCACAAAGTAACTAAACACTCTGGGTGGCAATGCCGGCAAACAACTGACGCTGTCGTGGCATGAGCCGCTTCGAGGTACCCACCTGGTCAAAAGCCATGAAAAGCTTGCAATGACGGCAGGCCACAAGTGGCAACCCAGCAGCACCTGCACAAGCGCCATCTCTACAAGCAACAGAAACTCCATGCACAGAAAATATCTCATTCTGGACCTAAAAATGCAAAAGGCTGTGTAGGTATGTGTGGGTATGTATATATATATATATATATATTTGTTACAGAAAAGTCCGTGACTTTTTAAATGAAGGTGACATTTTTACACTTGGTAGTGGATTGTTTGTGTGATTTTGGGGGAAAAATGTAAGTGCTGGTGGAAGGTTGGATAAGTGTGTTGAAATTAACTTTGCAATTTTCAGTTACTTGTTTGTTTGTTTGAATCTATCAAATGTGAAAATTTGCATGTGTGTTAAACCCTGAATATGGATGAATGTGGATGTCGAGTAATTTGTTAATCAGTGACAGATTGACTGTGTATAATAAGTTTTTAGCATGTTGGTTGTTACTGATAAATTTACTGATGCAAAAGTGATGTTAAAGGCCATACCTCTGAGCCAATTGTTGATACAAAAAATTTAGTTGTTTTCAAGTATGTTTTTGAAGGTTGATTGCTTTCTGTTATTTTATTTTTTCGTTATAATTTCTCTAACACAATTCTTTGAAACCTAGTGTCATTTCAAAAAAATGTTGGAATAACTGAATATTGTGCCGTACCTTCGACATTTCCAGATATCTGATATTCAGAGTGTGAAAATCATTGAGTATTTTAAAACTCCACGTTTTTTTTTTTTTTTTTTTTTTAATTAGGTACATGTCCAAGCAACAAGGAACAAGATTATTGACATGTAACTTTCAAAACATATAAATGTGAAAGAACGACTTTGCATATAAGTAATAAAATATTTGTAAGAAAGAACAAGCACAGATGGATTTTTCTGAGTTTATATTATTAATGGTTTTCAAAAAGTACTTTTTTGATGGGTAACATTTTCACCTCCTTGCCATTTTTGATGGGTAACATCTCACCTCCTAAGATATTTCACATCCTAAGTTAAAGATGATTATATTTGGAGGATTGGCTTGATGAAGTCTTAAGGGTGGTTTCACAAGATGATATATAAACCACATGAAATAATTCTTTATGATAATACAAATATTGTAGAGCAATAACTATGCCTTGATGTATCTTACAAAGTTTGCTTTTTATTTGTAATGTGTAGGCGTTGATATCAAAAATTGTGTGCCTCATTGTCTTTGTATAAATTAGGCAATTTATAAAATTTGTGTCATTAGCATATACCTCCTTGAATTTTGGGTGTTTAGCAAATTATTGCAAAATAGTAGCTTATGCTTCTTTTACATCTTTAATCTTATTTTTCAAATTCTTGTTATGTGCATTGAAATTATTGAGTCGGTATTTAGTTGTGTATATTGCTAGTTGTTGTTAATGCTAGCTTATTGGCATTGTCTTTCTATAGCAGAAGGCTTCTTGGATTTCTTGCATTTTATACTTAAGATCTAAAATGCTACCTAAAATCTATAATCTATTATTGTGATTTTTTTCAATTGTTGGAAAAACAAGTAGTACATTTATACTTTTATAAAGTTTCTTAAGATCTGGTGTATTAGTGAAAATGTTGATGTCATGTGGTGCCTTGGAGACATGTCACTCTTTGTCAAGGACATACACTATAAAGTTATAGAAGATGCTAGAAGATTCTTGAGAAGCTTTATAGTTTGTAGAAGCTACTTGAGAAGTTTTTAAGCTCGTGGAAGCTGCTTGAGAAGTTTCCTAGCTTGTGGAAGCTGCTTGAGAAGCTTCCTAGTTTGTAGTATATATAGGAGTTGAGACTGAGGGGATCCTTAGTCTCAACAACACACCTCTTGGAGCTCTAGCTCACCACTCTAGTGTTGTTCTTATACTCATTTGATTAATCTAATTCTTGCCAATTCTTCTTGAACTTCTTGTTTAGATTTTCAATCAGTATTCTAAATTCGTGACAATTTGTCGAGATTGCACTCATCTTTAATATTAGAGCTAGTTCTTTCTTGTTAGAGTGTAGATTATTCCTCTACTTGAAGGTATTGGCATTTTAGAGGTTGCGGATTATCCTCCTTTAAATTGATATTTCTTCTATTATAATATTGGAGTCTTATCTTTCTTGGAGAGAGTGGATCATCCCTCTTCTTGAAGGTTTTAAGGTGTTTTAGAAGTTGCAAAGTACCCTCCTCTAAACCAATACTGCCTTCTTGTAGAGTCATTTCTTTTCTTCTTTTAGAATGGCCGGAGGTCAAGATATTAGTATGACTAAAAGTTTGGAGTCCAAGTTGGACCCCATTATGAATGCTCTTGCTATGTTATCATAGAGAATTGTAGAGATTGAAAGAATCATTGCAAGACTTCATAATAATGGAGCATCTGAGATGGCACAATCGAGGATTCACCAGCCTTAAGCTTTAGCACTAAGAGAAGAAACCTTATCTCTAGTTCAACAAGGATTGTTGGTCTTATAACAAAAGGAGCCCCGAATTAGCCTTTCAGACAAGTTTGATGGTACCCATTCCAAGTTTTGAGGTTTTGTTAATTAAATTAGATTGATAACAGCTTTACAACCCGAACTCTATCCGATGGAGGAGTCACGTTGTCGTATGGCATGATTTGCTATCTGGGAATACACTGGGTATCTAGCTATAGAGAGTATACCTTAAACCTTTATATGATTCTTTTCTTGGCTTCCAAAACTCCTTTATTTTTGTATAAAACTCCAAATATAATAAAATCCCTTCAAAACATATTTTTCTCGCGAAGGATTTTCTCACCCCAAACTTTAGAAAATCATAACTATTGATCTAACCGTTCAGTTTGTTTCAAATTTACAAGATAGCTAGAATTTACCCTTAAATTTTACCACAAAAAAAACCAACCGCAAATTCACTCTCGATCTTTTGGCATCTAAGAAACTCTAGTAGACACTCCAAACCCTAATTTATAATCACCCGAAAAACTATTTTCCTTATATCTCAAAAACTCGAACTCCAAATATCATAAAACTTATGCACAAAGTTTACTAACATAAAATTACACATTCTTTGAAATTTTTAGCCAAAACCTTGCCAAATTGCTCAAGATATAGCTCAAGAGACAAACACTAGTAAATCGGTTTACTTACTACCCTTAGATTGCATGTGCTGACTTCAAAATCAAATAACTCCTTCACTCCAACTTAGAATCCAGTAAGCAGTATATGAAAAGTATAGTCGCAAAAGTGCTCTCTCCAGTCGCGGTCGCCGATCCTCAATTGCCATCTGTACCCGTGCGTTATGCCCAAAAGAGTGACAGTAGGTCCAAAACTAACACCTTAACTTTGAGCGCCTATAACTTCTTCATAAAAATCCGTGCGTTATGCCCAAAAGAATGACAGTAGGTCCAAAACTAACACCTTAACTTTGAGCGCCTATAACTTCTTCATAAAAATCCCAAATGACACAAAACTTGCACCAAAATCTTAACCAAAAACCTAAACCTTCTGACCCTAGCCTTCAAAGTTTGAATGGCTTCGAGAAACTAACCCTAATCCCTAATATGGCCTCGGGCAACCTCCTTAAAGTCCATTGGTCATGATTTTTGACCAATAGGAATAGAGATTTTTATTTTTCATCTCCATTCATCTATATTGGTGCCTTAATTACTCCCTTTGCTACCAAAATCCTTCTTCAATCTTTTTTCTTATAAGATTTACATAATGTATGCTCTAAACACCAAATAAAAGAACCAAAATAAGTTTTTAAATGTCACCAATGTCTAACAAAGGTGACTCTAAATATTTAGAAGTTACTATCAACCAAAACCAATCTTAAAAGTCACTATCAAAAGGAAATTAAAGTTATACAAATTATATAGTAATCTTTTTAAACAACCTCTTCTCAAAATAATAATCAAATTATATTCTACAACCAACTAAAATCTACTAACATGGCTCTCACCATGTTACTTAATAAATTATATATTAAGTATATAATTACATTATTTTCATATAGTAGCTGAACCACAACATGATATCCACCCCCTCTAAACCTGTGCATCCTCCGGTATGCACCAAAAGAACCAAAGTTGTGGTCGGCATCATATAACCTTCCCAATATTGTTTTTTTTTTTTTTTTTTTTTTTTTTTTGATCCATGTCTTCCACTTTTTCATTTGTAAAGAAAAATATGTCTTTTCTAATACCTTCACAAATTCCTTGTTGTCTTAATCAATGCCGCATATCAATTTTGTCGTTGTATTTCCAGCTTATTTTTTCTAAAATCTTTCGAATATGTCTCTATATATATACTTGCTATTAAAGCATCTTTCTCAAGCACATCCACTTTTTTTAGGTTTTTTTTAGGTTTTTTTTTTTTTTTTTTCAAATTTTTTTACACACCTCTTTGCTCTCAATTTTGTAAGTCATTAAGCTGTGTATGTACAACATATTCATTCCTATATAATTTTGTAACACCTGTATGAAAGATATTATTCTCTCCATGCGAGAATACTTTTTGTCATGTACCACTATATTCCTGCTCTATAGTGATACTGTGCAAAAATCTTTAAACTCTTCATTGACCCTTGGTAATAAATCACTTCGTAAATAATTCCAATTGCGCTCATGGTTTACAGGTACTGTTAGAAATTGCACTACCTTTTTTCCATCTTGACTTCTAATATGGGCACATGCTGATCCATCATCCAAAACTTTGGTCTCCATCCTCACAGCTATAATATATGGTTGACCAAGAATCACTGGATAATCTTGACAACAGATAGCACAACCAATGTGCTTATGATAAAGCTGCATTGGTCTTAAATGAAGGCCTTTACATTTGTGAAACCCATATACTAAGATCTCCGGATGACTAGATTTGAGGCACCATCAATTGTAGTCAAAGTCATAATGTTGTACGGACCTTGTACTTTTCATAATAATATAAGCATCTGAATCAAATATTTAAGTTTTAGAGTGTTAAATCCTTGCAAGCATGATAAAATAATAGAAATCACTTCTATAATATCATCAAGTACAATTAGTATAATCTATTAAATAGAGAGAGAAATACATATGGACTATTGTGCACCCTTGGCACAAAAAACCAAATAATTTTTTCATAGATAATGACCATGTGTTTAATTTTTTATATTTTGAGGTTTTTTTTGCTAAAACCTATTTTTAATATTTTTTTAAAAATACTTGTATTAATTATTTATCTTATTTATTTTGATTTGGCTCACTTAAGCTCCTACAAAGTAAATAGAAGTTTTCTTTTCAAGAAGGCAGTATTAGCATTTATTAATTTTTTCTACCTCTTTATCTATTATCTATATTTTTAAAATAATTTTCTAAAGTATTTTTATTTAACCTCCTCTATAATATAATATTTTCTTTTTTCTTTTATTATATAGTCATGTTACTAGATGACACCATTTATTCCGTCTTATGATTGGCTTTGTCTCATGTGAAGCTTCATCTTGATTGGTAGCACATCTCATAGATGTTACCAAAACCATGTTACATATGAATTGCTTCAATGGATACAATAAAGATTGCACAACTTTGTTTGTTAGAATGGACTATAGAAGATTATGGAGCTACTCTATATCTAGTAGATATTTTTGCTTATTCTTCACATTAGCTCAAAGTAATGTACCTCATACTTTGACTTTTGAGTTCAATTTGACGATCAAATCAAATTGCACAACCTCCACTTTCTTTTATGTAAAATTTTAGATTTTTTGGAGAGTCCGATTTTGAGATATAAGTTGTTGAAGTTCAAGAAACATTTTTCATAAGGATATACAAGGTTTTAAGATACTTTATCATAAATTTGAAAGTTTTTTTGGTACTTGGGCATATGTTTTGATATAATTGCCCTGAAAGGAAAAATATTATATATATAAACTTAGTACTTTTATATCTTAGACTTGATTGACTATTTAGTGGCAGTCAAAAGCTCAGCGCTTTCTTGAGGCAAATTCTCTCTACCCTGATATCAATGTAAAAGTTTGAGGTGGAAGGTATTAGATTGTATTTCTGGTTATTTAAAATTAATGGTATAAGAAGGTAAGAAGGTTGGATTTGGTGACTTTTATGGAGCTTTGGATAGAGCTACAAGTCGATCTTTAAGTGGAGCTTCAAATAGAATTTATATTAGTGAATAAGATAGATACTTTGATTCATATACTACAAAAATATTTCAAGCATTTACATTATTTATAAAATAGCAACAAAACAATGATTGCAATGCAAAGCATTGGAAGCAATGATTAAGAGGTTTTGGCAACCAAAGCATTAGAAGCAATAATTAAGAAGATTGATCAATTTGATGGGAGGGATATTTTTAAATATTTAAGATATTATGTATGAAAAATGGAATTGAATCGTGTTTCTAAGAAGATGATGATTCAATTATTTGAGCTTGCTACAGTACAAGAGATAAGGAAGCATATAAGGTTTGTTATAGAGCAATTTAGAAGTTCATAGGAGGTATTTTTACATGCATTGAAGGATGAATATTTTTTGGAGGATATTAAATGAGTTACCAAGAAATCATTCATAAAATAGATAAAACAACCTAAAAAAAATTTGCAAGCTATAAAATTATTAAGAAAATTTGAAAGGCAATTTTTTTTATTATCAAAAATGAAAAAGTCAACATTGAGACCAAACAAGGTTGAATTGTTTCTTCAAGCTGCTGATGGAGAATTAGAAGAGAAGTTAGAGGTTCTTCTTAAAGACAAAAAAGATGATGAAGGATTGACAAAAAAGTGGAGGACTATTGAAGATGCTATTGGATTGCTAACCCAATGAAAAAGAACAAAGGATAGGATTGATACTTGAAGAATGAAATAAGTATCAAAGATCTCCAATGCCTACTATACAATTGATTATGCCTAATGTCCAACCTCCACGTGTGTTATATTATATGTTGTTTTGCTCAGGAATACATTGGGCACCTAGCTGAAGAAAGTGAAATTATGTTTCACAAGTATCTAAAAAATCCTAATAGGTTTCATCCATATAAGAAGAATATAATCTGAATTTCAATTCAAAAGTGCTGAAAACGTTCTTCTTCGTAGTCTTAACTATACATAAATCCCAATTACCTTATTACTTTCATATTTAAGCAATTTAGATTTTTCTTGTAAGTCCCAATTCTAATTAGTGAGCTTTAACAAGTTACAACATCCAATCCAACCATCCATTTGATGTAGAATTTTGCATGCAATTGTCAATATAAGTCTTCTATATGCTCAAGAATTTTTAGTCCAATCCAACTTACAGATTGTGAGAAAACCTCCAAACATTGCATTAATATTACTCAGCCTCCAACTTGAAAGGTGAAGCAGAAATTCCAACAATAATTTCTCTCTTTCCAACAGTTAACTTTGTTTCAAAATTGATTTGTAGCTTGATCTTTGAGTTCCTCAAGACCATGCCAATTTTGACCTTAATCCAACTGATAGATCTTTAGATATCATAGAAATCCTATCCAACCTCAAACTGCCACCTTCTAAAATCCTCTTGTGCTAAAAACTAGATATCTCTAAACCACATTTTTAGATTATCACAAAACTTTATATACACTTAGTAGACTCAATATTACAAACAATGTTAAATTTTCAATGATAGATGCCATGCCAATTGCACAAACTAGCCAAAATTGCTAGCCTTAATTATATTATATAAAACCCAAATCATTGATACAAACCCTGACTTTGAATAATAATTTCCAAATCCTCCAAAATCTTCTTAAAACAATTCTTACATCTCTGGAAAAAACTTCAAGCTAGCTGTCAAATCTTAACTTCCGATCTTCAAATAAAACCTTATTTTGCCCTAGGTTGTCGTTTTAGTGGTCAGAGGTCTGATTTCGACCCTGTCTCTCAAATGGTCGATCTTCGGGTATCAATCTAACTTATCCTAAAGATTTTTTAGTCTAATCCTACTCTCAACTTAATCTTAGTATCAACTATACTTATTATTTATTTTTTCTAACCTGATTTCATCAATTTATGGTCTTTCTAAGGTAGTAGAAGAATCTCTACAACCTAGAAGGTAAAATTACTAACTAACCTTTAACCTACTAATTGTTAAGATAAGAAAATAATCTAAGAGGCTTTTATAAAAGCCATTTTTAGATATCTCAAATTATATTTAAACTAAGATAATTAGATATTAATTATAAATTCAATTTTGATTATAATTTCACTATATAGTCGTATTACATCACAATACTGGCTACACTAAAGAAAGAAGATATGGAACTTAAGAAGATTGTACGTGGGATGCAGAATCTTCAAATCAAACTTACAAGGCTTGAGGAGAAGACTTCTACAATAAGTTCAAAGGCTACTTTTAAACAAGGGTATGTGCAAAGATATATTTGGTGTGATGATGATTTTCATTCTCAAAAAGGTTGTGGTGAATTTGATGAAATAGTACAACAAGGCATTGGTTATTGGAAAGATGGAAAAGTTGCATTGAAAGATATTAGTGATCTTTTTCAAATCAATTTCGGTAAAGGAGGTATAAAAGCATTGATTAAAGATTATTTGGCAATACATGGGATTGCAATAATGAAAGTTGCAAGTTATAAAACTAGAGTAGATAATAATGGCAAAATTTTTTTTATTGGAAATGTTTAACCAAGTGGACTATGGTCTTCTACCATTTCTACAATACAAAAAGAGAAGATGCTATGGGAAGCTTTATTGAGAATTGCTACAACAATTTGTAATGCTACGAGTTGAGAGGATCTTGTAGAAGCTTTGTCAATACATGCATATATTGCTAAAAGCCAACATAAAGCTTTAATAGAAGAAAAGAAGAGAAGAAATTTTGATGATATATGAGAAGGAAATTCTTCTAAGAGGCAAACTCAAGGAGATAAGGTTCATACAATGGCTTCACTAGAATTTTCCACAAAAGATATTTCAACAATATTAGAAAAAAAAATAAAAGAGATGAAAGATAAAGATAAATTGACAACTTACAAACTACTCTTTGATATTGAAGCAGCAACAGATTTAAAGGAAGTGCTTGAAGAATGTTTGCTCAATGCTAAGGTTGAGTTTACATTAAAAGAGATTTTAGAAATTGCCGAGAAAGAATTCTATGATGTCATTATTGACAGTATTAAATAAAAAAGATAATTAATAGAAGAAGCTAGATTGAATCATGCTATTGATACACTTATACATGAAGATGAAGAAGATATATTTGATAATTGTTACAAATAATCAACAAGTGAAGGGAGGAGTCATAATCAAATAGTACGTTTTGATAATCAAAGTAATAAAGATAGAGAGATTTTAAGTCATTATACTGAGAAGCATTAGACTAGACTAACTACAAAGGTATTAATAAAAGTTAGAGATATGGATGAACCAATTATTGCTTTGATTGACCATGGTTTAGAGATAAATCTTATGTCTAAGAATCTTTACATGAAGCAAAGGTGGCCAATTGATATGGAGCATAGACAGACAATATGGACATCCAATAATACATGAGGTGAGTTATATGGTATTTGTCTAGATGTAAAAATTTGAATTGGTGATGTTGCAATGGAATAAAATTTCTTTATTCAAGATGCAACATCTAATCCTCTTATTTTGGGGCAACCATATATTATTGCAACTCAGATGGAAATAAAGATACTTGATGATGGTTCAGCTTATGTACAAATTTGTAGTAAAGATGAGAGGAGGCAGTACAATTTTTTTACTATGCTTCTAAATCATGAGCAAAATCACGACAAATTGAGAAAAAATCTATTGCCAAGGATTATTGAAGAATTTAAAGATTTTTTAGAGATACTACTATAATGCGAGATTATAGAAGTATAGAAGAAGAGGTACTTTTGGAAGATGTAGGTGCTTTTGGTGGAAGATTTATTGGTATTTTTGAGAATAAAAGTATTATGTACAAGAATATTAAATACTTAAAAATTTTAAAAAAAAAAGAAAAAAAAAAGAAAAAAAAGAATTATATGCTATTGAAAAAGAATTATGCAGATTAAGAATATTAGAAGATAATGAAAAGATTATTGATATTTATGAAGAAAATGGAGTAGAAGATCTTTTGGAATTAATTGCATCTATTGGATTATATAACAATGATAAAGTTATAATAATTCATTCAAGAAAAGTTTATGATATGATTGAATCTTTTCAAGCACTAGAAGTAAAAGTTGATACAAAATATAAAATAGTAGATAAGAAAGTAAAATCCATTGCCAGATCTTTGCTAGAAGATTCTAAAGAACAAATAGAAGAAGCATCAAGAGAAAGGAGCTTAAAAGATCTAAGGAATATTGGACACAAGTTCACTAAAGAAACTTTTGAAAAATAAAAGATTGATTTTGATGGTTCTTTATTGCCAAAAGAAATTATTTGCTTCAAAGAGATGTTGGCAAAACAAGATAAATTATTTGCCTTTGAATCTTATAAAATTGTGTGTATGAATCCAAATATTATAATACCTACAGTTATTTTCACTGTACTATATGTATCTTAGAATTTAAGACCAATTCCAGTATCATGGGCACATTTATCAAGCTTGGTGGAATTATTAAAAGAAAGGATGAAGATGAAGATTTTGGAGCCTTCTTTTGCACCATATTCTAATTGATGATTTACAAAGCCTAAGAAAATAGATCATTATAATTTATTTAAGATATCTAATTAGTAAATGTGGTAACTATAAGAAATGTAAAAATTAGGCCTATAGTAGATGAATTTGCTAAGGCATTTGCAGGAAGAACAATCTATTTAATAGGTGATTTGTATTTGGACTATAACCAATTTCAACTTGTAGAAGGAAGTAGAGATATGACAATGATGAGAACATCACTTGGATTAGTTAGAATATGTACTCTTTCTTAAGGTGCAAATAACTCAGTTGCACATATGATGAATGGGATGAATAAGGTGTAGAGAGATTTTATTCTTAAGAAGACTATATCTTTTTTAGACAATGTTCTTATAAAAGGGTACAAAAAAGAAGACAAGGATAAAACTTTAGATAAGAAGGGGTGTCACAAGTATATTGTTAATCATATACAAGATTGTAAAAAAATATTGATTCGACTTGAGAAAGTTCATCTTACATTATCAAGTATAAAATCTATATTTAGAATATAAGAGGTTGTGATTGTTGGATATTTATGTGAATTTTATGGAAGACAACTAGATCCAAGCAATGTTGATGGAATTGAGAGAATAAAAGAGGATTGCAGTTCTTTAATAGAGGTATGTAGGTTTTTAGATGCATCTATATTTTATCGTATTTGGATTCTTTATTATGCTCACATAATGGATCTATTGTATGAATTGTTACAAAAGGGCTATTGATTTAAATGGAAAAAAAAGCATATTAAAGTAGTACAAAGATTGAAGAAATTATTGATATCACCTCCAATGTTGAGAAAAATTGATTATAAATGCAATAGACTAGTAATTCTTACAATGGATACTAGTCTGATTGCCATTAGATGGACTGTAAGTCAAGATGATTCAAATGGATACAAATTTGCAGTATGATTTGGAACTAAGGTTTTAAGTACTTGTCAATGTGAATATTCACGAGTGAAAAGGTAACTATGGAGAATTGTTTTAGCTATGAAAGCTAAAAAAGATTATTTGATTAGGACAATGATAGTAATTGAAATGGACTATTTGCCTTTACTTGGAATGATTACTAATTATACAACACCAGATATTATAATGTTGGCATGGATTGCTTATATCAAGTCATTAAATTTAAAATTTAGACATGTTGTAGACAAAGACAATCTAGTAGCAAATATGTTATATTGAGTAATATATGATAGAAAAAGATGAAATGATTGAGGATATTGATGATGTAGGTACAAAATTTTATTTGGTTGGAGAATTGAAGAAGGAAGATAAGCCATTTCATGAAAAAAATTATGAAGAAGAGTTATTGGATACTGGACATTATTTGAGTACATTAATCAAGCATACTAATTGGTTAGTTGAAAAATTTAAATAGATTAAGAAAAAAAAATATAGGTTTATATGACAAGAAGGATTTCTATGAAAGAGGCCAAAAACAAATATAGAGATGCCATGACAAGTAGTAGATACTAAGAAAGATAAAAAAAGACTACTCAAGAAATTTCATGATAGTCTATGGGCGGAACATAGAAGAATTTGGACTACTATTGCTAAATTAAAGGAATGGTATTGATGGAAGTATATGTATGAAGATGTAGCTTTATTTATAGAATCTTGAATAACTTATCAAATATATTCAAATATATGATATTAAGATGGGTTACATCTGACATATCCTTTGGCTATTTATTTTAAATGGATTGAAGATTTAGTTATATTGCTAATGGGACTATAGCAAATGAGATATTTAATTTTGGTTCATGAAGATTTTTCAAACCAAATAGAAGGTAGGGCACTAAGAACAAAGTCCTTAGAGGAAATTTGTAGGTTTTTACTTGAGGATGTTATTTGTCCATATGAATGTATGAAAAAGATCACTACAAATCATAGAGAATTAGATGCATATGAAGCTCATGAATTTTTTAAGAGATGTGGGATTAAATTATCATTAACTACTGTTTATAATCTAAAGATGAATACAAAGAATGAACATAGATATCCACCAATTGTAAAAGCCTTAATTAAAGCTTATAATGGAAGAGTAAGAGAATGGCCTTGACTTCTACTTTATGCATTCTCGGTTGATAAAACAACATATAGTTCAGTGACAAGATATATGCTAGTGGAACTTATGACAGGTCAGAAATCAATTATACCAATTAAAGAACAAGTATTAACTTGGAGTATGCTACTATGGGAAGATGTGTTGACAAGGGAGGAATTATTAGTTATTAGAATTTGGCAACTTGAACAAAGATTGAAAGATGTGGAACTAGCATTAGAAAGATTATAAAAGGCAAGGTTAGGAAATAAGACTTGATTTGATAAGTAACATCAATTTAGGCCTAAAGTAATTGAAGAAGGTGATTTGGTACTTATTTCTGACAGCAGTCTTGATAACCAACATAGTACTTTAGAGAAGATTTCAAAATATTGGTTTGGACGATATGTGGTAGTAACAGTGTATGATAATGCCACATATTTATTAAAGGAGTTAGATGGTACAAGGTTGAAAATACTTTTTGTTGGGAAGCAAGTGAAGATTTTTAACAGACAAGATAGAAAAATCAATATGGAGGATCATATTGAAGATATCAATATTTTTGAAAAAAATAATTATTTTGAAGTAGATGGTGAAATTAGAAATGAAGTGTTTGATGAAAAAAATAAAGAGATAGTGTGATGTCATTTATAACATAAGGTTCATTTGGCACATGCGAGAGGATGCGCAAGTTAAGATGACATGGATGTTGTGATGTAATATGACTATATAGTGAAACTATAATCAAAATTGAATTTCTAATTAATATCTAATTATCTTGATTCAATCATAATTCCAAGTATCTAAATATGGCTTTTATAAAAGCCTCTTAGTTTATTTTCTAATCTCAATAGTTAATAGGTTGAAAGTTGATCAATACCTTTAACTTCTAGGCTATAGAGACTCTTTTACTATCTTAAAAAGACCATAAATTGATAAAATCAGATTAGAAGAGATAAATAATTAATATGGCTGATACTAGGATTAAGTTAAAGTTAGGATTGGACTAAAAAATCCTTAAGATAGGTTAAATTGATATCTAAGGATCAACTATTTGTGAGATAGGGTCAAAATCAAACCTCTGACTACTAAAATGATTGCTTAGGGCAAAATAGGATTTCATTTGAAGATCCAAGATTAAGATTTGAGAGTTAGGTTGGAGCTTCTTTAAGATACATAAGATTGATTTTGGTAGGATTTATTTGGACTTCACAATTATTATTAGAAATCAAGGTTTGTATTAACAACTTATAATTAATGCAATGAAATTAGGGCTAGCACTCTTTGCTAATTTGTAAAATTGGTATCACGTCTATAATGCAAATTTTGATAATACTTAGATAACAAGATGTTCTAAGTGTATGAAAATTTTTGTCATAAATCAATGGTAAAATTGAGATATATTTGGATTTTGATACAAGAACATATTGAAAGTTGATAGTTTGAGATTAAATAGGGTTTCTATAATATTAGAAGATCTACAAGTCAAATAAAGGTGAAATTTGGCATGGTATTAGAAGACTTGAAGATCAAGCTACACACCAATTTAAAGTTGAAGTTAACACTTGGAGAAGAAGCAATGACTACTGGAAATTCTATATCACCTTTCAAGTTAGTAGCCAAGTGATATCAATGTAGTTTTTGGAGGTTTTCTCACAATTTGTATGTTGGATTGGATTGAAATTTCTTCAGCATATAGAAGACTTACATTAATAATTGCTTGCAAAATTTTATATTAAGTAGACAGTCAAATTAGAAGTTATAGCTTATCAAAACTCACCAATTATAATTAAGAGTTACAAAAAAAATCTAAATTACTTAAATAAGAAAATAACAAAATAATTGGGATTTATGTATGATTGAAGCTACTAAGAAGAGTGTTTTTTAGTACTTTTGAATTAAAATTTGTATTATATTCTTCTCATATAGGGGAAACCTAATAAGATTTCTTAGATACTTGTCAAACACAACCTCAACTTCTACAGCTAGGTGCCTAGTGCATTCTCAAATAAGACAATACGTAATACAACAGTAGTCCTTCAACAACACTTTAATAGGAGCCTTCAATTTGTAGCATATGTGAGTCATCAAATTGACTCATTAGTTTTTTTAGGACAAAAGAATGTATGTAGAGTTCCAAAATTATAATTATTAGGTAAAGATGTGCTTAGAAGATGTTAAAGAAAGAAAAATAGTATTAGTGGAGAAGAAATGGAGTCTTAGTAAGTTTTGGAGGCAATTATTTTAGTTGGTTTAGTATATTTACTTATTATTGAGGAGCAAGGATTAGTTACTAAAATCAATATTTATATTGATCTTATATCTATATGTATTACTTATAAAAAAAACTATAAATATTAGTTAGTAGTTAAAAGAAGCATGAGAAAGAACCTCTTGTCTTTTTAGTTATTTATATAGAAAGTAGAATTTATAATAGATTTAAATTGATTCCATTACTATAAAAAATCAATAATATAAGAAATTATATCCTTAAATTTCTATTAGCATTATAGAAACATTATAAGAATTTTTAGAATTTATTTAGAAATTATTTAGAATTTTTAGTAGATTCAAATTGATTTTTATCACTATAAAAAATCATTAATATAGGAAATTATATCTTTAAATGGATATTAGAATTATAAAAAATATTATAGAAATTTTTATAATTTATTTAGAATTTATTGAGAATTTTCTATGAATTTTTAGGGTAATTTTTAAGACCTTGGTAAAATTGAGTTTTATCACTTGGGGAGCCATTATGAAGAAATGGAGCAAGGTTTGAAGGCCACACAATATTTTTAGGCTAATTGGATTTTTTTGAATACCATGGTGAAGTCAAAAATGCAAAAATATTAATTCTACTAGTAGAAAATAGGAGGACCAGCAACTAGTATAGTCCTTGTAACAAGGGAGGTGCATAAGTCCCATATGGGTTGTAGCACCTTGGATGTAGGTAGGAAGATAAGACTAAGGCCTGAAGGCCTCTTTAGGCAACCAATATACACTACATGTGAGCCTTGGTGATGCTCGAACCCTTGATCTATAAGCAAGTTATCCTTGAGGTAAAATATTTTCACTTCACTTTTTAATTATTTACTTTCTATTTTTTAAAACTTCATAACTTACTCATAGTAATTCGAATTTATATGTTTCTTATGTCAATGAAAAGATAATAAAATTACCTATCTAAAAATTTAATTTTTATTTTTTATTTTTACTTTTTATTAGGTTAAAAAAATAATAAACAGACTGTGACTTAGTTTTTGATTGTGTACTTACTTCATGTCATTCATTTCAATTGTTTTGTGGTTGTTCATCTTTTGTTCTTGTTAATTGCTTACTTCCCTTCATACCACCAATTACAAGCAACTCTTAATTGAGGCCATCTTGTAAATAGGGGTTGAGGAGTGAAATTTACATTCACATCATATGAATCACACAAGCTTAGGAGGACAAAGCGTAATTATTCTATACATGATTAAGTGCAATTAGCGATTGTACACACCACAAAAGTATGGCAACACTATCTGTTGAGAAAGCTAGTGGTTGTCCGAACTACTATCAATTCTTACTTTATAATTTGGATCTAAAAAATATGAAATCACAACATCATTGTTGAGAAGAAAAATTATAGCTTTTTGATATCCAGCTTGAGTATAAGCAAAGGCAACAATATAATATGCTAGACAGCTTATCTCAAAAACCAAACTCAAATGATAAATTGAGAGATAAGGCAGACGTTGCTATCATTAATAGTGTCATTTCAAATCTAACCAAAGAGATAGAATGGAAGGAAGCTACACATTGAGATGTTTATTTCAAGATGGTTAGTAATAGACTTAAGGTAGACAATATATAGTATCAAGATTACACTCTAAGTGATGGCTTATTTTATTTCAAGAAGTAGACTATGTACTCAACAATCCTATACTCTGGATGCATATATTTCAAGAGAGATTTGACATCCCAATATTTAGATATTTGAGACAAGAAAAGACTCTAGAATAGATCTCAAAAACATGATTTTGGGCAAGATTGGATCATGATGTTCAAGCGTGTATATGCTCCTGCAAGTCATGTCAACGTTATAAAGCATACAACACAGCATCTCTTAAACTATTGCAGTTAATTTTGCTATATATGGCACGTTAGAAGTGTCTATAGATCTCATTATGTGTTTATTACAGACGCCTCATTATCATATCTTGATTTCCATCTTTGTACATTTACTCTCCAAGCAACTTCATTTAGCCATAGTATACTTGAATATTCATGGTCCAACACTTGCACAAGTCTTCTTTGATATTGTCTTTTATCACCATAGATTACGTTGTGTCATCATTTCAGATGAAGATCCATACCTCACGAGAAGTTTTTAGCAAGCCTTACTCAAGCTATTAGGCACACAACTTACCATGTCTACAGCCTTCCATCTCCAAACAGAGCATGCAAATCAAACCTTGGAAGATATACTATAAGCATTTTGTAGTAGTTTATCATAATGACTAGGATGAATACTTGATGCCCTTGGAGTTTATCTATAATGATAATATTCAAGCAAGTATTAATCATTTATTATTTTTTTTAATATTTGTCAATATCTAATTACGCTAGCAACTCTCCATCATTTTAATGACACTAATAATCCGAAAATGGAAGAATTTATACAAGAGCTTAAAATGGCCTTACAAGAAACATAGCTCAATCTCCTTATGGCATATAATAAACAGAAGCAATATGCAGATAACTATTGGCAATACAAGACCTTTCAAGATGGTGATTAGATATTATCCTCCAACACCAACTTGTGACTTGCTATATCAACCCAAATCCATAAACTAACACCTCAATGGCTTGGACCTTTCTGTATTTCTGTAATAATTTCTAATTTTGCATACTGCTTCAAGCTTCTGCCACATATTTGGGTCCATCCAGTCTTTCATATTTTGTAACTCAAGGAATTTCATACTTAGCCAAAGTACTTTCCGAATCAACACCAACCACCACTACCACCAATTGTAGTTGATGATCAACAAAAATATGAAATGGACAGTATTTTGGAGCATTGTTAGCTTTGCCATGGTAGTGGACAATCTCAACTTTAATACAAAGTTGTTTGGAAAGATTATTCTATTTATGATGCAACATGGAAATCTATACAAAACCTCACCTATTACCAAGAGATAATTTGGAAATATTATTGGAAGTAAAATGAAGATATTTTGCATTAATAGAAGGGAATTAACTATAACAGAGTATAAATAAGATATTTTTATATAGATAGATAGTTAAAACCATAGAAGTTTCTAAAATTCGACTTAGATTAGTCGACTAGGTAGGATCCATTATAAAACATTGTAAAAAGAGTTTAGGGTGGTTATTTAGGTAGAACCTACAATGGAACCTTTTAGAAAGATTTAGAGAGTTATCTAGATAGGACTCACCATGAAACTTTTTAGAAGGAATTTAAGGTAATTATCTAAGTAAGATCGACTACCTAAGAACATTCTACAAAGTCTAAGATGATAGAATAAAGTATATATAGGATTGACCAAGGCTTTTTGGAACATATAGTTAGGTATGGCTTTGAACCTTCTCTCTTAGTAAAGTATGGTTTTTTATCTTCTTATTAAATTCTATTTAATTCGATTTCTTTTTACTCAATTTTATCTTTTTTGTCCTATTTTGTTTAGTTTTCTCCAATTCTATTTAATTTTTTTCTAATCCACTTTGTCCTATTTTATAATAAAATTTTATGTTGTGGTAGATTAGAAAGATCTTGGATGCTTAAAATAGATCAATCTTGTTTGAATCTTGGATTTACTAAGAGTTCATATTTAAAGGAGTTTAAATTGAAGAATGGGGATCATGATGGCTTTAATAGCAAGAACCCTTGTTCATCTTCAAGTAGATTGATTGAAATTAGAATTATAGTTGAAATTTACAACTAAATTAATAAATTAATTAGTTTTTATAATTTAGAACTTAGATTTGGACTTAAAAATAATCTACCTTGGAATAAAAATATATTTTAGAAATAATGGTGGTATTAGTTTTACCAAAAAGGTATTAATTTTTGAATTATACGCATTTCTAGTCTTAAAATTGGATTTAGGCTTACAGTGATTGTGGATCTTTGATCTTGGTTAGGGATTTTTTTGATTTGGAAGGTGGAGATATGGCCGCCATCTTTGGGCCTCCTCCCACTTCATTAAGAGGGCTCAGATAGCCGAGCTCCCTCTCTCTCTTCTCTTTTTTGTAAGACAAAGTCCAATCAAATTGAATCTATGCTTTTAATTGTAAGAATTTTCTCCCATATTGTCACTGCCTCGGTATTTTTTTCTTCTCAATCACTTAATTTTTTTTATGCTTTGAGTAATATTTGGTACTCATCTCTTCCTAGTTACCAGCTTTTCAATGATATAAGCCACAAGTAATTTGAAGCTTGGACAAATTATTGGCAAATTTTTAAGTGACAAGGGTGCTATTACTCTTGGTAGCATAGGAGCTTCAACTTTGAAAATTTGTAACTCGGTGACTTCTAACTCAAATTTAATATAATTTGCAATTATAAATGTAATTTAAAGTCTAATTTATTTAAAAAACCTGAATCTTTAACTTCCAAGTTATAACAAATTCTTGATGATTTTTAAAGTGAGGATAGATCTCCTACCTTGGCAATTTAGAACAATTTATTTTGAAAAAATATAGCTTAATACCTATTAATGTATTATCATTTAATCTCTTTTTTTTGGAAAAGAAGCCTTGCTAAATGTAGTTTTAGGAAAAAATTAGAATTTTTAAGTAGAAGGAGGTCTGTTGCCAAGGCAATCTGAATGGCTCTACTTGAAAAAAACCATATCTCAAGAATTTTGGATCGGATTGCCATAAGCTATAGAGAAGTAGGAGCATGCTAGAATCATTTTGGATCACACCAAAATTCATATATATGGAAGTCTTGAGTAATTTTTGGTGAATTTTTGAGTAGCTAAGGATAGATGCCTCTAACTTAAAATACTCAAGGTATGTTATTTTTTCTTTTCTAATAATCCTCTAATCATATTTTTTTATCACCTAATTTATTATATTAGTTCTTATTTATCTTATTATCATTAATTAATATTATTTAATAAATTTTAAAAACTTTTTCTTCATTCTAATAATTAATGATAAAAATTTATCTTTTCATCCATCTTAATATTTAAAAGATAAAAGAAAAAAATTAACCTTATCTTTTCAATTTCACCTTTTATTTTTAATCTTAGATTATAATTTTTACTTTTTATCTTCAAATTTTTACTATGCTTATTTTAAACTCTTTACTCAACTTTTAGTTATTAATTCTAACTTAATTTATTTTATTTTATTTTATTTTTATTCATAATTTTTAAAATTTAAGCTTGATCAAGTAAACCTTAAAAGGTAATTAACTAATTAGACTATGATGTTTAAAAAATCATAAAAATTATATACTTGACTAGTTGTATTTGGTTGGATTAATTGTGATTATTATATCATTTTTTATTTTATTTTTATTTTATGATTTATGTGCCCACATTGGTTAAGATTTAATTTTGATTTAAGTTGCAATTGAATCAAATTGAACTTAAATAAGGAAGAAAAAAAAAAATGCTCACATCTTATATAGCATAAGTCCATGGTCTAACCACATGGACTTTCTAGTATAAACACACAAAAAACTAGCCTAGTCAACAATATCCAATTAACATGTGAACACTCATCTTATTAGGCCATATGATGGCTCGGTAGGCTATGACTACTAAATGGTATTACCACCAATAAATGGCAACTACAACTTGTCAACTAACAAAGCAGTGTCAACCACCCATTCTATTTTATGTCTAATAGGAATTATACATTATATTAAATCTTGCAAAGCTCATAAATGTTGCATTTGCTAGAAGCATAAAAGGCATTAACAAGAGTGTTAGGCACCATATATAAGATAAGGATTCAAGACCAAAGAATGAAATTAACTCGACATTAAAACAACAATTAGATACAAGATAAGAAGATCCTAGCTATACCACAAGAAATGAGTTGTCAAGATTTAGGATTCCCTCAACCTTGACTCTTGTATATACTAGGTTCTAAAAAGCTTCTTAAGAAATTTCTATGAGGCTTGAAAACAAAGTAAGCCTAAGATCTTTCTTCAGTAACTTCTTAAATCATCTAAAGCCTCTTAGAACCTTCTAGGACCTCCTATGACCTTCTAGAACTTTCTTAGAATCTACATGAACCTTCCAAAATCTTTTGGAACCTCCTAAAACCTTCACGAGCCTTCTTAGAACCTACAAGTACCTTCTAGAATCTTCTGGCACCTTCTAGAACCTTCTAGAATCTTCTAAAATCTTCTAGAACCTTTTGGAATCTTCTTCAGTTGTATATCCATGACAAAGAGTGACAAAGGCCTCTCTCCTACTTTTATATATACTATCTACTTAAAGAATTAAGTAAAAACATTCTAAAGGCTATATAACACATGTCCAACTTGCAAGACATATGTATAAATTTTAGGACGAGTTTCTAAAATAAGTGCCATATAATATAATAATTAAATAATTAATAATAAATAATTAATAATATAAATAATAAATAAATAAAAACTAAAATAATATAATATAATATAAATAATTAACTTAATAACTAATTTAAAATAAATAATAAATAATTTATAATATAAATAATATAAATAATTAACTTAATAACTAATTTTTCAATTTATAATATAAATAATTAACTTAATAACTAATTTTTCAATCTATTAATTTTTTACATATACTTGTAAAGTCAAAATTACATCATTAAAGCTTCTAAATAGTTTTTTACTAAGATATTATTAATTTAATTTATTTTTATTTAGTTCTAATTAATTCTATTTATTCTACTTATCTAAATAAATATAATAGTAAATATAGATGTCTATTATATTATCCATTTTTTGAAAATAAGTTCACAAAGATCAATATAATTATATGATAAAAAAATCCAATATGTAGAAAAAGAAATTTGCTACAAACTTTGATTTTTTTTTCTACTAAGATATTTAATAGGCTATCTCAGCCATCAACAATATTTTATATCAAGGTAAGAAAGCAACCTTGTTATTTAATTATTGTTAAGACCTTCATAACTTTCTTCAAATAATGTATTTTGGACTCTATCCAATAATAATTATAATCTTTAATATTATCACCAAACATTAATATTCTATCAAATAGTCATGATGTTAGACATATTATATCTCACCATATATCTAAGAAAAATATATTATCTCTAAGGATCTTTACCTCTATTATGTAGTTGTAAAGATTGCATCAATTTAAGTGGTTTTTTTGTATAACCTTGCAAATAATAATTCTTAAATTAATTATAAAGGTTGTTATTTCTTCATTTTTATGAAATAAAGATCATGCAATAAAACTATACAAAAAATAGAAAAAAAAAAAGAGAGTGAATTCTAAATGAAACCTCTTATATTTTATAATATAAGATCTTTAGAATTTTCATCTTATTTTTGATAGATGTTATTGAGAAAAAAAAAAAACATTAACCTATTTTATTGAGTTTATAAGATTCTTATAAGATTCTTATGTGCATTCACTAATAACATATTTGTGCCAACATATAAGATATTTCAAGCTATTTTGGTATTACCTTGATTCCAAGACCTCTTTTACTTCAAATTCTTGATTATTTTCAACTTCTACTAATGGAAGTAGCAATTGCTTCTTTTGTATATATCCACCATTTCATATAGCTTAAGAAGAGACACAAGGAAAACACGATAAATCTTTATTGACTTTGGTAGATGTAAACAATTTACAATTATATTATTTTATTCACAATTAGAATATATTTCAAGTCTAAAATCTATAAAATATTTATGAAGCTCTTTATTTGCTTATTTAATTTTTATATAATATTTTTGATAGAAAAATAGATATTCTCATTTGTTTACACCTTCTCATATCATTGATAGTAAGTAGTTTTTAAACTTTAGCTAAGTAGAATAGAATAATATTTAATAAAAATTACCATGCAAGTTTTGAAGTCCTTGTTTTAATGTGATTCCAAATAAGTTAGTAACCTTGTCTTCTTTGAATTTTTCATATCTCTTTAGTTTTAATTCATATGCAATAGTATAATTATCTCAGTTAAAAATATTCAAATATCTTATAAAATATAGATTTTTTTAATTTAAGGTTAATTTTTTAAACATCTATTAGATTAATTCTATTACTTTAAAAGACTTTGAATAGAAATGTGGTTGGATAATAATAAGAGTCAAGATTCATTGTAATAAATTTTTGAATAGATTTAATTATTTTACTTTAATATGTTATAATTTTATATAAATTTCTTGAATGTTAAATCTAAAAAAATTAATATTTACAAACTAAAAATATTGGAATAACATTCAAATCAAAGTATAAAATAGAGACTTTGCAAAGGCTCTACTTTTGATCTTATTTTAATAAAATTTTAAATTCCATGTACACATAAAAATATTGAATCTATATTGGTCTAAAATATAAATGATAAGAATAATTGATACATTTTATATGCATCTAAATTGTTAAATTTAATTAAGAAGAATCACATCACAATCAGATTAGAAGCATTAGCAATAGTACATACTCAAGATTCAAATAATAAGATAATAAGTCAATTTTTTGTATAATTAGATTTTTTAATTTGATTGAAAAATACAATATCATTTTTAAAAAGTATTAGTATTATCATGTAATTTTTAAAAACCCAAAAATTAAGTAGGTTTTATGTAAAAGAATTTTAATATTTGTTACCACTTTCATCATTCTTAAATTTAATAATTTGAAATTAAATTTACTTTAATGCCCCAAACTGTTTTGGTGGTTAAAATTTCATCTTTGTATTTGAAAAACTTAAATGCTTGAACCATAACACTTAAATATTATAAGAATCATGCATCATGATATAACCTACTAGATTTTGTCGTTTGAAGAAGAAAGTTAATTCTATAAACTTAAATTTGAATGAGTTCTTGGTTCTTAGCCTATAATCTGATGTTATAATGCTTGCTAGTACCCCACTAAAGTAGTATTATATGATCAAATGTCACATCTTTTCAGATTCAGCACATGATACCTGGTTCAAATGTACAATTTCATATATTGGTGATATATATATATATATTTATATTTATTTATATATATACGCACACATATATGCATAATGCATGTTATATTCAATAGAATATTCAAAATTAATACACATGTATAATTTAAGTTTGAAAATTTTATATGTTTATCATGAAATTTACATGGAATCCAAACAATTTAGCCATGTATGAGAGTCAAATTAATGTATTTATATATTTATGTTACACTTTTATTAATTTTACGTCAATTTTTTATCACATTAAATTTAACAATACCTCAAAGACACGATACAATCAATGTCTACTTCCCACATAGATATAAGATAATAACTGGCAAAAGTAAAATTACAGTTTTATTAATTTTGTTACAAAGCCATATGTAATACATGTTGAAATCCTATGGTAATATAACATAGAAACTTAGATGGTTTTTTATTTTACTTTATTTAGTAGTACTATTTCACCATTTTTAATAACTACTTACAAAATTAAATAATTTGAAATATTTGTGCTCATATACATATTTATATATTTATATACATCAAACATATAATTTCAAATTTCAAATTTCAAATCCATAAAAGCCATGTTACTAGTTCATTTTATTTCAGTACCAAAAATGAATCTTCCAAACAAGCCTTTGAACCCTAGACCGAAAATCTATTAACCAAAACACCAAAAGAAATATTTACACAAGTATCAAGACCGAATGAATATATTAAGCCAAGTTCAGAGGCATTACATTTTTATTTCCCTAAAGTGATTCATTTGTGTATTCTTCCACAACATTGAATAGATCACAGTCTTCCTCCGCCCACTAACAAATGCAGCAACTGTGGTAGTTTCAGACAACATCACACTCAAATTCCACCTTCGAGGTTTCCATCCCTCACAGAAACAGATCCCGAAGCGGAAACAAACTGAACAAAGTTCAGTGTCAGTTTGTACACTCTACGCCCAGACGCCCAATCCATCCAGACGTTGAGTATGTTCATGATCCGTTTCGTTTTCTAATGGGAATCACAACCGCTTCACTCCACAAGGAACCCAAGTCGCCGAAATCGACGAGGTCGTTACCATCGCACCGAAGGCTGCAGTGCTCTAATCTCGACCGTTTTGCGAATACAGAAAACCTGCCCCGTTAGCAACAATTGTGATAGAACGAGGGGCGTTTGTATGTTTTTTTCGCAGTGATGGCTACAAGGATTTGAGCTTCAGCAGGGATCGGGTTCGCGGAAATCAATCTGTGGTGTCTGATTTCACGGTTCATCCATTCGCGGCCACGAGAGTGGGAAAAAGTATCGCGACACTCTCGTGAGAATCCTAAAAGTAAAAGTGACTCGTTTGTATGGAGGAAACGTCCAAATGTTCGAATCCCACCTGGCACATGCACGTCCCCGAGTGAAGGTGCATTTCTAAACACAACCCAATCAAACATTCCTTTGATTGAGGCTCGGGGAACGATGTGAACGATGGGAACCTCAGGGGCACGGCCCTGGGGGTCCATTAGAAGGGGTTGGGGAACAGCGAGGGGGGCCAGCTAACGGCTCTCTCACGAAATTCAAAATTTGGGAGCTGGCGACCGTTGTGGAGGTTCTGGTTATGGCGTGTGTGCCATACCCTCTCTCGCAATTTCATTGTGCTCTTTCCGCCGCGTCTAGAGTGTCTCTTTTCCCCTCCCACTTCCATCTCCACTTCGATCTCTCTTCTGTGACGAACCGAACAAGCCACGCATGTCGCCCTGAGGTGCTGTTCAGCGACCAATCGAATCACATTGTGCAGTGTGAGCTCTGGTGTAACGGCAACGTCGGAGTTGTGCCATGGCGAGGATTTGAGACCGGCTGTATTGCTGAGGTGCTGCCTCTTTCTCTCAGAGCTCCTGGTATTCCACAGTTCTTTCGTTTTCGAATTGTAGTAACAGGAGTTGAGATGAACGTGGTGCGCGTAGTTTCGGCTGGTGCATGGAGGTCACGGTCCTTCTTACTCTGCTCTCTCATCTATCAGGGTTGCGGTGCTCCTCTTCTCTTCAACCGTGGTAGTGCAACCGTGTAATTGCACTCTGTTCTGGGTTAGCTTGGCTTTGCCCCGCTGTCGTTGTATTGGTCCCCAATGGTAGGTAATCACGTTGTGGTCGTTACCATTAGCATTCTTCATTGCAAGAATGGCACCAGTCTCCTAACTTGCACACTCGTCTCAGTCATTCCATTCTGCCCAAGTCGGAGTCAAATTAGATGTTTCATACAGTCTCCACCGACGCCGCTATACTTTCTCATGTGGAGTGCATTGCTCTTTGACTGTCTCTCAGATTCAAGGACATTACTCTCATTGGATTTTGAGGCTTATGACACATTTTTTTTCTGTGTATAAACGCAGGGACCCTGCCCGCCCCTTTCGTAATGTAACGGATTGGATAGCATCACGTGGAGACACCAGCTGAGAATTTACTTGGGCTAATGTTTAAAGCTCCCTCCCCTCTGCTTCTACCCTCACGTCCCTCCTCTCCTGCTCCAACTTCGGAAGGACCTATGTCTGCAAACAAGTCAGATCCACCAATCAGACAGCTAAGTAACCGCTGGCCGTTCTTTAGTGAGGGCGAACTCAAGTGGCTCCTATCCCCCAAGAAATCAGCCTACAGCGAAGACATTGAAGCTCACATGGTTGCGTCGATGGATTCTACCATCGAGGAAGGTAAAAGGAAGGTTGAGGGTGAAATCGAAAGTTGCCCGGGACCGATGCCTAGCGAAAGCCCGGTAGCCTTCTCCCTAGACGATAAATTAAGCTGGAGAGAAGCGGGTGTGGGGGGGAAAAGTCCGACTGAGAATACATTTGCTTCCCTGGGTGATAGGTTCACCAAGCTTGGAATACAATGTAGCACTGACATAGGCCCCCTCGGTCCACGATCCTTGCTCTTTCAAGACATAGCTGTGACCTCTGTAGCAGACAAAATGAAGGACTCTCATGCTGTCACTACAATTAGCACTGCAGACTGCAGTCCTGGAGATGCAACTCGCAGCTCTGGGGACACATCAGGAGTTTATCAGAATTCCGGTAACCAAACTAATCCCTTTCTCACTAACTCGTGTGAAGAAGGGCAAGAGTCGTTTGCTGGCAAGGACACCCAAGGTGAAACCTCAAGTATTGCCGGAAACGATTTGACTCCGACCACTGAGGGTGTCCAGGAAGAGATACCTACTTCTTCCGACCACCATACCATACAGAACCACCCTCTATCCAAAGAGGGTGATCAACAAGAGTCTTCAGACGTGGATGATGAAGATGAAGAAGAAGAGATTATGAACAGTTCTGTTAAGAGGATGAGTTTTGCTATTCAGGACGGGAAGCAAATGCCAAAGTTCTCAGCAGGTAAAGAATTAAACTTGTGCCTCTCTCAAATAAGTTTCAATTTCTCTTGTACCTGTACAGCAATAATCTCTGCGACTTACCGCTAATGGACAACAGTAACACACTTGCAACTTCTACTGGCACCCTAAACCAAATTTACTACGATGTTGCTCTTCGGATCCTGCTTAGTGTCCTTTCCTTCACCTACAGATGATGTTGTCCTCGCAATTAACTGCGGAGGGACGTTGATCGAGAATGAATCTCATGGAATTAGTTTCGAAAGAGATGAATACTACACTGGTGGAGATGTCCTGAGAACTGAAGAGGAAGTCACCGGAGTACACGGTGCAGGCTTGTACCAAACCTCGCGTTACGGGAATGTCTCTTATGTCTTTAAAGAGTTGCCAATTGGAAACTATGTGGTGGATCTACACTTCGCCGAGATCATATTCACCAACGGTCCGCCAGGAATGCGTGTATTCGACGTGACCATCCAGGAAGAGAAGGTACGTACAACCGAGTCACATGCTTCGCGGGACTTTTCATCGATTCCAGCAACTTTTAGATTCTAACGGATTTCTACGTGCAGGTTATAACTGAGCTTGACGTGTACGAAGAAGTGGGATCTAACAACGCACTGATACTTAGTGTTAGTACGTCAACAGCGGACGGTAATCTGACAATTACATTCGAGGGCGTGATTGGTAGTCCTTCGATCAGTGCCATTTGCATCCGCACAGGCCCGCCTTCAAGTACGCAGTCTCGTGCCTATCATTGTGTAGTTGTTTCATACTTATTTACATCGCAATTCATTCAAACTAGTTACAGATTCTTGGACCGACATGTGCGCGGATGTGAAAGCTCTGGAAGAACTTGAGTCTCAAGTAACACTCTATGGGTGAACAGAAATAGTGTACCCACTCCATGGACAATTTTTGTCCAACCCAGAACTCAGGCTGTTAAACATAGTGTCGCTTACCGAAGACTAATACACTTCGTTCACATCTGGTTGTCACAGGCTGTCCTGCAGGTGCTCGAAAATCTGTGGCGTCCAAGTCAATGATCGAAGATGCTGGAGCTACTGCGCCAGACTCCGAACCTCTAGGCTACGAGCAGGAACTGAATCGGAAGGATGCAAAAGTGCGCCAGCTTCCCGAGCAGAAAGCTCGTCGCCATAAGGTTGGGCCTCTGTCTAGTCGCAACTGGCGTCCTATCTAAATTCTGCATGTGAACATGCCTGTGCGAGACATGCGATGTATTCTCTGATCTGTTCATTTTCTCACGCAGGCGAAGAAAAAGACCCGAAAGTCTGAGTATGAAGCCAGACTGAAGGAGCTGATGGACGAGTGTCATGAGGCTTGGATATCCCTTCAAGACACCAACCGTATGAACGAAATGTTGCGGGACGATCTGTGTGCCAAGTCGCTCTGCGTTGATTCCTTGGGTATGTGAATTTTCTGTTATCCCTCTTGATACTGTGCTGGTACGTTTTCCATGTTTTCCATGTCTTCGAGATGAGTACCTATAAACGAATTGAAGGCTGTGGGCTAATTAACACACTTGAATCAGCTACTGCGGTGGAGACTCAACTCAGCGAAATGAATGCTATCAAAGAGCGAGCCCGAAATGAGAAGCAGAAGTGGTTAACCACAATATCCAAAGCGTACAAAGAGATCATGGTGCGTGAGTCGTTCATATATTTTCCTTTACCTGCAGAATGGTCTTGCTTGTTAAAGGAAAACAGTGTTGGTCCCCACGAGTCTAACCAGAAGGAAATGTGCAGGTTCTGAAAGAAGAGCAGCGTTTACTATCAACCAGGACGAAACAGTGGGTTGCTTCCTTTCCCGACCCCACAGTAATGACAACATCCGTTCGTTCCCTATGTGAGCCTATCACTTCAGCCATCAGTTCGTCTGTTTCATCCACATCCCACTGTATTCATTATCTGGCAGAACACTGATAGCCGATTTTTCTCTCTACCATTAATACTGGCTCGATGTCTGATGCGAGGCCAGTAATCGTCTTGTGCAGTGAATGAACACCAGGATTTGCGAAAGAAATATGCGAACGAGTGCTACGAGCGTAAGCAACTCTACAACAAGGTGCTCGAGTTGAAAGGTGCGGTTTGGATCATCTTCAGAGCATGGTACAGCAAATAAGTACTATACTTAAATACTATTTAGGACCTCCATTGCACAAAGCCCTGATCATATTGTTGTGCGCAGGAAACATTCGGGTTTTTTGTCGCTGCAGGCCACTGAGTCCTGTAGAGGTTGCAGCTAATGCCTCTTCTGTAGCCGAATTTGAATCCGCCGGAAACGGTGACATTGTCGTACGTAATGGAACTGCCGGGAAGAAGTTATTTAAGTTCGATCGAGTGTTTTCTCCTCAAGATGATCAAGGTAACCTTAAGATTTCTCTCATGGTGTCTTGTTGCGTCAAGGAATTGTTCTGCTGTCTTTGATAAGGTGCCGATGTTCAATATCTTGCTCTTCGCGACCACACACTAACATGCATCCCTTCACAGCCGATGTATTCGCAGACACAGCCCCGGTGGTGGTGTCGGTTCTTGACGGCTATAACGTATGCATCTTTGCTTACGGACAGACTGGTACTGGAAAGACATTCACTATGGAAGGCAATGTTGCAAATCGAGGTGTGAATTACCGGACTCTGGAGGAACTGTTCAATATCGCTGCTCAACGCAAAGGAGAGACCAATTACGACATCTCCGTTAGTGTTATGGAGGTTTACAACGAGCAGATTCGTGATCTCTTGGCACCTCCTGCCGCTCAAGATCAATCTACTAAAAAGTGAGTTCGAGATCCGTTGTCGCCGAACTTAATTACTTCGTTGTATATCGATCTTAAGTCTTCTTTAAGCTTTCTATCAACGGGCACTTGTGACTTGTATGTGCAGGTTAGAGATCAAGCAGGCAGCTGAAGGGGGTCATCATGTGCCGGGCTTGGTAGAAGCCAAAGTAACCAGTATGGAGGAAGTTTGGGACGTTCTTCAAGCCGGCAGTAGCTCCCGGACGGTGGGCTCTACTCGTGCTAATGACCACAGTAGCAGATCTCACTGGTATGATAATCTAGACTGCCTCACTGCGTATCAATCTTTTCACGAAGCTCACACCTGCCCTCCGATCGTAGCGTTGCTTCAGATGTCGTATAAGTATTGATTGCAACTCTTTTTCCGAAACAGCATGCTTTGTGTCATGGTGAAAGGTGAGAACCTTGTAACTGGAGAGCACACGAAGAGCAAGCTATGGCTAGTAGATTTGGCTGGAAGCGAAAGGGTGGCTAAGAGTGATGCCCAAGGTGATCGTCTCAAGGAAGCCCAGAACATCAACAAGTCCCTATCAGCCCTGGGAGACGTCATTCAAGCACTATCAATAAAGAGCAGCCATATACCCTTCAGGTAATTCTCACCTAAAAACGTGCGGACCTCGTCCATTCAGAGACTTGCGTGATTTGTCACTTGTAAATGTTGTGTATTCCTGAATCTCCTAATCCTTACTCATCCTCTGGCACTGCAGGAATTCAAAACTCACTCACCTTTTGCAAGACTCTCTAGGTAATGATTATGATGCAAGGAAATTAAAACTTTCCGAATTATGCCCGATAATGTGATGTCACAGCTGCAATTCCTTCTTAGATTGATACTGACGACAAATCTCTTGGTGGTCTTTTCCCAGGAGGAGATTCCAAAACACTTATGTTCGTCCAAATTAGTCCTAATGATGCAGATCTCAGTGAGACTCTTTGCTCGTTAAACTTCGCCAGTCGAGTTCGAGGAGTTGAACTTGGTCCGGCCAGGAAGCATTTAGACTCAAATGAGTTATTCAAGTACAAGCAACTCGTAAGACCTCGTTCGACATGTCCAGAATATCCTGGATTTATTCTTTTACAGTCCGCATTTTTCTCCGACTGAAGTTATTCTTTTTTTTTGTTTTTTTTTTTTTGTATGACTAAATTATTGGCTTTTACAGGCGGAGAAAACTAAGCAAGAGTCCAGATCTAAAGATGAGTCGGTTAGAAAACTTGAGGAGAAACTTCAAGCAGCTGAGGCGAAATTGAAAGCGAAGGATCAGCTATGTCAATCCCTTTCCGATAAGGTCCGTCCGTCTTCCTTGCTCCCCTCCTAATCGATGTTGAGTAATTAAGTCGACGCTAATTATTTGAAATGGTGGCTACGTGTTTCGATTCCACTAACGTCCACTCTTGTCCCTCAGGTAAAGGAGAATGCGGATGCTGATACACAGCTTGTGAATGAACGACGAGCCCGTCAGACCGCAGAAGCGATGTATCGTGAGCTCAAAGCAAATATGGAAAAAATCACTGCAGACTCCAAGTCGTCAATGGATAAACTTGCTGAAAAGTCGGCTGCTGAACTGAGGCAAACTAGAGAAGCGCTTGCTGCACTTGAAGCGAAGCAAGCAAGGGAGTCAACTGAACTGGCACAAGCTAGGGACGCACTGGCAGCGGAACTGAAGCAAACAAAGGAAGCGCTTCACTCTGCATCCGCTGCCCACGCTAACGAAGTCTCAAGGTTGCTCCAACAGTTGCAGCAAGCAAATGAGACTCGCACGACGCCAATGCAACAGTCAACCCCATCAACTGTCCTGACTGTATGTTCCAATCAGCATTTGCTTAACTGTATTCGCTTCCATTTCTTGTGAATTTTCTGGTTTTCTTCACTCCATTTGCCTTACAGTCTTTCATACTTAATTCCTTAAGGGTATTCAAACGAACATCGAAACAACGCTTCGTCGACCTGCGCTTGTGGAGGCTGGTACAACCCCTCTGGACAGAACGCCTACGGTAGAGTACGTGGTCAAGCCACCGGATGCTACCGAGGTGATGCGCAACAGCTGCACAGGGGAGGTCTTCGGCAATGAGAACGCATGTCCGCAACCAATCAATACTGAAGCTGCAGAAGCTCAAAATAAGGCTAAAGGGATTCTCAAGCAATCCTCCGCTACAAAATATGTCTCCCCCAACAACGCAGCCAAGCGTGTTCTAGGCAAACCGCGTCGGCCAGGATTCGCCGTGAAGCCTCCAGTGCAGGTGGGGTCCTTGGTGCGCCGCTCTCATGACTCTCTGGCAGGCAGTTCAGTGACTGCCTCGCTCTCCGAAGATGAGCTTCAAAGACTTTGTGGAGGATTAGATATGATAGCAACGAGCAACACTTCCACGTTCGATGCCAGTCTCCGGACTCTAGCGCATGTGTTGGAATCCTCCACCCCTACCAGCGTCAAAAGCTGCAGCTCTGTTGCTCGTCCCCCAGCTCAGCCCAAGTCTGTCCACTTCAGGAGCCCTCTTTTGCTTCCTCCTCGTGATGACCTCGAAGTGAAGGAGGTTAACTCCACTCTCAGAGAAACGGAACCGAACACCAGACCTTCAAGCATGAATTCAACCAAAACAGCGAGAAGGACTCTACCTACTCGACCATTGTCGAAAGCTCCTGTCTCGGGCCCTCACCGAGTGGTAGCTGGTCCTGCGAAAGCCCAAGCTGTGTCAGCATTGAGAGAGAAGAGATGGAACTAGCTTTTGTGTGATGCACAACTAGTGCATCTGGTGGCAAGATGTGTACATTATGTGAAAGTGACAACTAGATTAATTGGGCCCTCTGGTTCCATCTCTTCGTATGCAGTATCATTCTAATGATTTTCAAACAGGGGGGCTGCCATTGTATAAATCATAACTAACACATGTATTGATGAGAACTGGTTATGGAATTGATTCGTCCTTACTTTGCCCTTCGATTGCCGTCTTTGCACATGATACCGTGAGCTATCCTAGCTTTGTTACACTTCTTATTGAGGTAGCGAGTCATGACATGAAACTGGGCGTTATTATCGATTTCAGAATTTCCAACATTCTCTGTTCCCATTCACTGCTGACATCTCTAAGAATATGTTTACCTTGATTGGTTACATCATATTGCTGGAACGGAAAAATCGCATCCGTATCCAGGTTTGATTGAGAAAATATATACACTCCCGTTAATAGCCCCGTTTTGTTCTCGCATTCGATCCGCCCAACCGGATGATAAATAACAATGATATTGTCCAACTCCCTTTGAGCGAAGGACAGAACATTTGAACTACTCTGCCCGTTCTAGTCACAATCACTTCCATTACAGTCTGTCACTATTCTGCATCCTTACAATGACCATCACACAATTATGTGAAGACTTGTGTAGTACTGTTTTAAATCTATTTGTATCATTTTAAAATATTTTCATGTCCACAACGAAATCTGGTAGAAGTATGATGTATGTAGAAAAAAATTTCATATTTAATTCCGAAAATTTGGCTACTTTTCGTTCACTCGTACACTGAAAACCATTACAATTTTGGACCGTGTTCCAAATGCCTTAATGTAATTTGCGGCCCATATCTCTCTATTATACGTTTCAATGATTGTTTCTTCTGTACCAATTACAGTTCAAAACTCACTCCTGACAATATACGTTCACTGCTCCATTAAAACAAGATATGTGAAACACATAAGAATCGAAGTAATTTTGTACAATTTGTAATTTTTAGAATTTTTGACGAACGTTCACAGATAGAAATGCACGAGGAAACCCATGGAATGACAATTGAAATGCTCGTCAACAAAGACATTATCTTTTCGACATGTATTATGATTGATATTTGAAATTTAAACTCAAAAATTGAACCTTCCAACAATAAATGTGATATACAACGTGAATGAATGGAGGGGAAATAAAGAATCACTTGGAATCTTCCAGCTTGGAGTCTCTCCTACAAATCAGAAGTGGTCTGAGAAGTTTTAGAGAGCTAAATAAGGCGGAATATAAGAACTTTTGGATAACATAAAATGACGATGTACAACTTTACAGAAAGGACTGGAAAATAGTTTTGTATACCAGATCGCACACATCGCGTTTACAGCAGTAGGGCTTCGGTCTGGTTCATTTGAGGTGGCAAAAATACCCGAACTTCTCTTTCCTCTGAGGCCATGTTATACTTCGGGACCATTATCTCCAGACCAGCACATGCCTCAGCATAAAAAGCCTTTAGTTCTGCAGTCTCAGGAATTCTTGTGGCAAGCCCTATCTCTCGCACAAAATCTCCAGAGGGACAATGTTCTGGATTCGGGTCAGTCAGCTTAAAGGTCCTGTCTCCCCTCACCACTGTTGAAGTCCTGGCTGTGCTGGTACAATGTAACTTTAAGATGCCCTGCGTTGCAGTGTTTCGCCATGAAACCCTAAGCCTTTGCAAGTCTATAAAAGGCAAGCTTACCATAACAAGGTAAGATTTTTCATCCTCGTAAATAGTCTTCGATCCTGTAACAGGTCCACAAGCTTCAGTCATCACTCCTGAGAAACTTGAGAGCCACCATGGTTCCATTCCTGTATGAAAGTTTTCAGCAGCCGCATAGCTGACAACAGGGACACAAGAATCAGCTTCATTGCCACAGGGTAGAAGCCCAGGAGGGAGGGAAGAATCAGCCTTCTTTCTCTTCCCTCCTGGACTCAAACTGCGACTGGCACTACTGGCGGGGCTTGGTAACTGGCTAACAGCATTCACATTATCCTCATTCATTCGTCCCGATCGTGCTGATGCCTGCTTTTTGGAGTACGCATTTGGAGGCTTACTCGGAGGAGATAATGTTCGCTCTAAATCAAAGTCAGTATTCGGAAGACTTCGCCACTCTGAAAACCCTTCAGCATCTGGAGGTATTACAAAATTTATTTCCCTGCCCGTCAATTCCATCCACCGTTTCAAGTCATCCTCACTGGCATTCAACAGGTTTGGAGCCCTGACAACCTCGACACCATGCACACATTGAGGATTCGACAAGCCTCTGTAATGCTTCCTTTGCATTCGGTGGGATCTAGTAAATCCTTTGTCTGCACTGAAAGGGAATTGTGGTTCACCAAACCTTGCATGACCATTCATATAGCTGCGAAGCTGCATCTTTCCTAACGCATTTTCAGGTCTTTCCTTGAAAGTCCACATGTACATGTTTTCCATGTCATGTTGGACTAGGAAGAGGTCCAGTCGCAGATCAGATTTATCCAAGAGGGGTGCCAAAATACCATCCCGTTCAAGCTTCCTCTGATGTTCATCGTTTAATGCAGGTCTGAAATAGTGATTGAAGAAGAACCAGGCTCCCCAGATGGTATCACCACGTCGCACCCATCGCCTTCCTTTGGAAGATATTGAAGTTCCCAATTCAAGATTTTGAGCTGGAGCCAAGCTACTATGCAGCAAGTCCGAAGGCTTTAGACCCCAAGGATCTGGACAAATCTCAATAGATAGTGGCAGATTTATATCTGGTGGTCCTCCCAAGAGCGCCTGTTCTCCATTCTCGCATTCGGTGTGGCCATTGAAATCCATAGGCAGCAATGTCTGCAATGAGAACCTTCGGATGCTCTGAGGTCCTCTTCACTTGGACGTGCTTCCTCTCAAAACCCTGTCGATAACAATAATGAGAAATTATTTTGATCCAATAAATTTTGAACAAAAAAAAAGATCAGCATCCAACCATTCAGACCCCTCACAACATTATATACCAGAGCTGAGAACTTGCCAAAACTTAACGGAAAAAAATTGCCGATGACTTACAGAGGCCATGGAATTTTGAGCTTCAGCTTATTTCTTGCTTCCGGCTGGACACTTGAGTCGAAGTTTGAGTATTACCATCCATCAGCAAGGGCAGCTATTATCGATTCTGCAAAGCAATCTGCAAGAGAATAAACCACCTGGGATCTCCCTTCTTGCAAGAGTTGCACACACAGTGAACTTGTGGAAGACAAAGCCAGGCGAACGAAAATCGGTTTTGACTGGGCACGTTACCCAGACTCCCGCATGTATCAGAACTCAGTCTGATAGCAAAAACCACACAGATGCAGAGACAAGAAATCTTAGTGTTAACGTTACACATCACCAGTACTTCACGAAAATTACACCGCCGTCTTTACAACAAAATCATTACGAGTTCAATATTCGATTCATCAATGTTTTGACCGTGAAAGCGCGTAAAACGCAATTAAACTGGAGCCCTAACACATGGACACCACGCCATTATTACTAATACCGTACTGGAGTTCTAATCGAGATTTTCATAAATTTGAACAAATCACGCACAACTTGTGCAGGCCTGCAGCGCAATCATAGAAACGTTCCACACGGGCATTTCAAGTTCATCACGAAGAACTCAAGCGTTGAACTGATCACAAGGGATAGAAGATACAAGCAAGCTGGAGGGTTGCATTACTAATATAGCATAATCATTGGCAGATGGATGAGTAAGAAAAACCTAAGAACGTCAGACGCAAAGAAAAATGAGAAGTTTCACCAAAAAGAAAATTTCTCAGAAATTGATCAACTCATCTTATCAATATGTGAGCTGAGCCTGGTGACACCAGCGACCACACACAATGACAAAATACGTGTAATCCACAGTAGAATCACCAAGAAGGCAGTCTCATAATATACACTACTTGTGATGGCAGTGAAAAACAAACAACGACATGAAAACGAAACTACCATCAATCTCTTTCCGAGTGTGTAAATTTAGAGCACGAAGTCTTAGTCAATGACAAGATCATTACTCTTGAAAGAAGTCGCCCCTGTGCAACATCTAATATCCTAGAAGAAGCGACTTCCATCTTTAGCAAAAATTTGGCCGCAACTCTCCAATCATACCCACAAGAGCGGGCGTTCGCCCAATGCTCCTGACAGCCGCCAGCAGAGAAACCGAAAAATGGGCTACTCGAGCCAATACTATGAACGAAGATACTTACAGAGGCCATGGATGCTTGTTTCTTTTATCCAGCCTCGAGACTAAGTATCTGCTCGCTCCAATCCTACACGCGAATCTCGCCCGTCACCAACACTGTACCATGAGACCGTCGAAAACTGGCATCGACCATTCCACCTTTACCAGCTGCCAAATCCATAATAAATGCACTTCAAGTGACTCTCAAAACTATCTACGTCTAGTCTGCTGCTGTCGCCCCGCTTATGACTGTAACACTGCTCACAATCCTCAACCTTCACTCGTTCACTCACAAAAAAAACACCGATCTCCTCCTGCGTGGAACTTACACCTAAATCACTCAGAACTCCAACAAGACACAGACCTCATTCAGAAAAAAATTAACACCCCACCCAATGGAAAACAGAGAGGCAGAGCCCGTTCGAAAGTGCACCGCAACGGCAGCTATAAAGGCGGCGAAGGACAGCAACAGCGTGTAGAAGCGCCGAGCCCCCAGGCCTGACAAGCTCGCGCACCTTTATAACCCTCGATCAGAATTTGCGAGGCCTCACTTAGTGAAAATTGGCTCAAAAACTTCAGTTCAACTTCACGACAGGGCACCAACCAACTGCTTCGCGACTAACGACGATACAAGACACGGCACCAGAAATGCGAAGGCGTAGGGTTCTACACCAACACCGAACGGAAGCAATCCTCGGAGACGGCCAGTTCTCGGCCCGCCATAGCCATGTCCAAGGTGACAATTTCCTTCACAACAGCTCGGCTTGAACTATCTAGGTTTTAAACATATTTTCCGTAGACCTGCTTCTCTCTAATAGTTTCGTAGACTCACTGGTGATTTTGGTTCGTTGACGATTCCATCCTGCCTTTTCTTCATCCATCCTTTCACAAATCATGGTCCTCTTCTTAAATTCTTGAAGTGAGTGCACTTTTATCTATTGTTTTTGCATTTAGTTCAAATATTTTTCTTTTAAAAAAATATATGCAGAGGGAGAGAAAATCGTTAAATTGACCCAGGTATTCGATCCACCCATCCTAACCATTACTGGGAAATTTTCCATTGCTGAAATCCAATTAAAAAAAAAAAAAAAAAAAATGCAACCAATGATGATGAGTGGATCAATTTGGTAAATGCTTGGGCCAATTCATCAATTCCTTATAAATATAGAGAGATAAATGATAAAGTGATCCAAATTTTTACTAAATCAATCCACATGTTTAAACCATCATTGTACCCTTTCACCCATGTCTCTATTTCTAGCCATTTCTAGTTGTTCCCTTGTTTCCAACCATTGCCCCATTCCCAACATTCCTAACTCTCTGCCCCCGTCTTTAGTAATGGTTGAGAACAAAGAACGGCTTGGAATAGAGATGGAAGCTGTAAGGATGCAATGATGGTTAAGATAGAGTAGGTCACTTTATCATTCTCTTATATATATATATATATATATTGCATGTCAGATGTTTTGAATAAGTAATCACCATTAAGAATAATTATAAAATTTTTACATAGTAGACAATAAAATGCATACTAATATATGTTATTGTTACATGTGATGAATATAAAAATATGAACTGAAAATGTGTTTTTATTAGAATATGTTACAATCAGTGATTTTTTGAAACTTTTTATTAATTATTATTTCATAAACTAAAAATGATGATAGACAAAATTAATCAAAATATGATAATTGTTATGTTTAAATAAAAATAATGTGCATGCATTAAATAAAAAAATTCTTATTTTTTAAACCTAAATAAAATCATATATGTTTTTATTGATTCTAAAAACACACATGATTTTATTTGCTTCACATGTACTGTATGTTTCATATCCTAATTTCACTAGAAATATAAAAAAAGTATATCAAGAAAAAGTTTAAAATATCAAAAAAGTATATCAATATAAAAATTTGATTTCATATTAAAGAAAAATATAAAAAAGTTGAAAAATGCATTGGAATAAAGCACTTGGGTTCATTTTGAGTATATAAATATCATATATGTTTCCTTCAAAATGCTTGTGATTCTAAATGGATTAAAAAAAATTAGAATAATATAAAAAAACACATACGGTTTTGATTGATTAATATTTATACATATGATATTAAAAAGTTTAGGATTTTTGAAGAATTAGAGACTCTAAGCAATAAAACCTCATATAAAGTCTAGTAATTATCAAATGATATCTTCCTCAGAAAAATACATGCTGGAAAGCATCAAGGACTGATTTTTTTGGCATCAACACAAGGATATAATGAAAGTTTTTACAGTCTTTCAAAAACATTAGCTAGCAATTTTTGATTACAAGATTCTCTTGAAAAAAGGGGATCTTCATAAATAAAAATGATTTTATAAGTAAATAAATGGAAATAAAAACAAAATGTATTTAAAGAAAACCGAGGAATATATAAAGGAAGAAGAAAGGCCTCCCAAAGTCTGATAAAAATTAAACAGTGTATGAAAAAATTGATTCTTTTATCTATTCTTATGGAATATCATAGAGGTAATATGCAAAGTTTTGTGGTATAATCTCACAACAGGGTAGTAAATTGGAAGCTTCTATATATTGAAAATAGGACCTTTAATATATGCCAAGACCTTTAATATTTGCCAAGCTGCTAATATTTGAAAATAGGACCTTTAATATTTTGATTTTTTTTATCCTTCTTAATTTATATATACATGTGTATAAATAAGTTTATGCATTTTACAATAATTTATTATTTTATATAAAATATAAAATAAAAATAAACATTCTATTTAAAGAATAATAGCTAAAAATATTTACATGCATATGTATATATATATATATATATATATATATGTTAATGTATTCTTTTAGAATAAACCTTATATATGAATATGATTCAGGAGTACATACAAATCAAATATTTTTTTTTCATGACCTGTATGATGACATCTAAAAAATAAAATCCAAAAGTCAAGTAACCTTCAAGAGCAATAAAAACACAATGATAGAAGATAAAAATATCCCCCCCCCCCCTCCAAGTAAGTATGAAAAATATGATTATTTTCCAAATCATAAGAGATATTGCCATACATTTTTTTAACAAAAAAATCTTGACATAAAAAGCCTACTTAGGAAAAGTTATGAAACACAAGTACAATATATTTAAGAGTAAATCCTTGGTGGGGGTAAACGAATAGCTTCAAATGTATAACCCGTAGCAAAACGAAGAAGTAAAAAGGGGTAAATCTCTAGTACTTTTTACTAGGCCGAGAGGAAAATGACAAAAGGCGTGGCGAGACTACTTTCGAGACCAGGAAAGGCCTTTTTCGGAGACTGGTTGAATTCTTCTTCTTCGTCTTCTACTTCTGTTGTGTGGAGTTGCAAAGGGGCTCGCAGTTTTACTGTCGCCGTGCGTGCTCCGCATCGCTGCTGCGTCAGGACGATTTCACTACGAGCGGGGTGTCTAATGTAGGCGTAAGCTGTTTTTAGCCTCGCAATTGTGTTCACATATTCTTTATATATTTTAGTCTCGCATTGTGAGTGATGGCGTTGCTCTAACTGCTGTAACTTGTGCGACATTGTAGTGCATTTGGATAGCTTGTGCGCTTGTGGCCATGTCGCCAAGGATTGCCGTGGTTTTGATGCGAGCTAAGTGTTTTTCGATGCAAGATCGACCTTCTCATCCTTTCTCTGGATGCTTTGTTAGTTTAGGAGCAGCGGAAGGAGTTGATGAGCTGGTGAGCGGAGGAGGGAAATCTTTGCTGTGGAGAGGAGATTCTGTTCTGCAGTGGTGTCCGCACAGCGAATTCTAATGTTATTCCATGGTAGAACCCTGCCGTGAGTATTTTATGAATAGGTTCTAGAGTGTGACACGGAAGAGGAGTGCAAGAAGTTTCAAGTGTAGTATTTAGTTTTATTTTGATTATTTTAGTAGGCCTGCAAGCTCAGGTATGGGCATTAAAGATGTGCAGCGTCGCGGCTGAAAGAACGGAGCGAATGGTATGTATTGTATGGCTGTCACCTAGTTATTAAACGAATTCGTTACGAATCTACCTTGAAAGGGGATGGTGGAATAGCATTGTTTGTTTCCTGTTTGCATTTCCGCTCAAAGGGTCCCTAATCAGTTCCCTTACTGCGAATGCTGATTTAATGGACGCGCGCTATTGCAGTTCTTACAGTGTTTACACTCCCCGGCAGTGCATTGAGTTGTTCTCTTGCGTTTTTGTGCACTCAAGCTTTGTAATATGTCAAGCTCAAGCTTTCATTCCAGGGATAATCAACGATAGATCATTGTTAATTTTTGGGTTTATGGCGTTAAGCAGGTGGGATATCTCCAGCTTCGTCTTTGAAATGTTGATTAATGGTCGTTTCAGTTCAGAGCTCGAACGTTCTGCGACACGAAAGAGGGGGAGGTTTTGTCCTTCTTCTCTGTGTTTGTGAATGGAGTAAAATGGGTGTATTTTTACTCTCAACCTTGAAGAGTGTAGCGCGTGCCTTTCAGAATGAAACTGAAGTTTGTCAGGTATTTCAAGCTTTCATTAAGAGTTCACTCTAATGTGTTTCGGTTGTCGTTACCATCAAACATGAAGAGGACATAAAGTTTGATTCGTGGGCGAGTTGAAAAAGTTGTATCTTTCACAATTTTATCGTCTACTTCTAGCTTTGTGAACAGGTTTTGTATTTCAGATGATTTTTAACCTTGAATGGTTTTCGCACTTATCAGAACCAAAAAGTCTTTTTTCCTATCTGGCGTTGGAGTTCTCAATTCAACGAAGTAAACAGTAGTAGTGATTGCATGAACATCTATTATTTTCACGGTATGTATTGAAAAGAGTTGGTGTTGAGGTTAGTACTGAAATCTTTACTCTAAAATCTTCCACACTCGGTTGTTTAGGTGTTGCGCTGGAGGGGTTGACACTTTGTACTCTAAGTCGCTACATTGGTGGCGGATACTAGATCCACAATCGTCTCCACGGACGCTACCTCCCAATTAGTTATGTCAATGGAACCGAGTAAATGAGAAAAACCATCTTCAACGGAGTGTCTGTTTTTGTGCGAAAGCTTAGCAATACTTTGTTATTCATCCACGACGACCATAAAGTGGAAGACGTTTTGTTTGCGCAAGATTGTCAAGTGCTTTTGAGTATAGGATGCATTTGTAGGTGATTGTGTAGAAAGACAAGGATATCATGAGGAAGAAGTCAACGCGGGCGGCTTCCGTGGTGAAGATCCCGCTTGAAACCTGCTGCCAGCTTGAGACGCTTTCCTATTCGACTCTTGAAGGGGACGACTTCGCTGAGGGCTTTGAGTTGCCACCCGAGCTGCTGCACGTATCCTCTCCCGTCAAGGACCTTCCTTGCCTCTGTCTGTCCAGACGAAAATCTCTCAACAATTCTCATGCGAAAAGTTTGCTGACAACCTCCAAGTCCACAGTATCCCATCGAAAATCAGTCGAATCCGCTCTACCGTTCTGTTTAGGGCCAAGAAGGCTGCAATCTGTCAGGAGTTCAACCAACCTCGTCTCTTCTTCTGGAACGGGTACATCAGTGCCGGTGCCATTTCCATTACCTCCGCGGCTGGAAGCTCCCAAAGATAAAGTTCAACACAAATCAGGACCACTTTCAATGTCAAGGCATTTATTGAAGGAAGGGGTGATGCTATCAGATCCAGCTACTGGGGTGAAGATCAAGAAACATCTTTCAGGACCTCTTCCAAGCATGCAGCAGAAACCCATACCTGGGTTGCCACCACCATCACCTTCTACTGCTAAGATGAATTTTGTTGGAGGCTTATGGAACAGGGGCGAGAAGCCTAAGTTTCTAGGAGGTGATTTACGAAGTCGATTTACGAAGGTGAAGCACTCCGCTCAGGCTATGTTTTCAGCCGTTGCCCCCGGCAAGCTTCCGGGGACAGTGGTGCAAGGGAGTCTGAAGAAGGCAGTACAATTGGCAAAGATTACTCCCGCTCTTGACAGAAAGGGATCGCGGGAATCTCGGGTTTCAAGAGATGACAGCAATCGTATCCCGTTCGTACTGATCGGGAGAAAGTCTAGAGCGACCACAGCAACTGCTCCGGCAGCTAAAGCTGCGGTTGATGATGTTGTATCTTTGTGTACGAGGGGTGATGGTGCACAATCCGCAAAGCTGGCTTTTAGAAACGTAAGGGCAAGGGTTAGCATCTGCCCAAATGAGAATAAGAGAATCTGTGCTGCTGTGAAAATCCAAGCTGCAATACGAGGCTACATGGCTCGTAGAAGATTTGCCAATCAGTTGGCGCAGGAGCTGACAGAGGGAGAGGTTGAGGAAGCATTGTCCCTTAGTACTCGAATGTCGAGAACGAATCCACAGAAGCGAGATAAAACTCTTGTATCTCGAGCCAAAAGAATGGAACAAGTGAGCAACAGCTGGAATGGAAGCCTTCGCACGGCGCAGGATTGCGAGGCAATTCTGAAAAGCAAGCAAGAGGCGACTATAAAACGCGATCGGGCGACGGAGTACGCATCGTCGTGGCAGAATCGGAAACTATCGAGATCACCGTCCATGAAAGCATCTGCGTTGATTGTGGATAACACGTTTTCGGATAAGTCTAGCTGGGTTTGCAATTGGCTGGAACGCGCTGCAAAAATGGGAGCGCACAGCTCGCCGAACCGAATATTTGACAACGACATTTTTGACAACGATGAGGTATTATGTGAAAGTGTCTCGGCGAAGAGCTTGGTTGGAATATGTACCACCAACATTGGGGGTGCCAGCGATATGGACCAAAAGTGTCCGATGACATATCCATGGCCCGTCTCTCTGCGGCAACAGCATGCTGCAGGGTTGTTGCAACCAAAGACACCTCCACTGAAGAAACGCATGCATGGAACTTCAAAAATTCCTCAGCAAAGTGATTTACAGCTCAAGAAGCTTCACCAGACTGAAGATGTACTTTCCATGGCTAAGAGTTGTAGCACAAGCCAGATAAACAATGAATTGTCAATCAGCAAACCAAGATACGGCATTCGACACCTTAGGTTCGCTAAAGTTGATGTAAAGCAGAATTATAATTGGGAGAGCGTTGGAAGCTGTGCTGGACCAATATCCAGCTTGAGCCGCCTGCCCCCTTTTGCGAACCCGAAGCCGAGGTCTCCGAGTGGTCAGCAGCTCAGGTTGCCGAACTCAGGGATGTCAAAAGAAGCGATTAAGGTCCGCCCTCAAGCGTATAGACGTTTGCAAGAGGATCATGTATCAAGGCATATTGATTTTGCTCTTTCTGACAGTGACTCAGCTGCAACTACGGCTGCATCATTGCGGCGGCCGTTCTGGCGACCCTAAGGATGGATTCTTCTAGACCTTCAACGCATGTGCTTGGGTTGTAAATGACTGCAAGCGCTGTAAACGTTCGCAGGTTCGTTTCTTCTCATTTATCGAAGCATGAATTCTTAGCTTTGCTTGCACCCCATGTTCGCTGTGAGCAACGAGGCTCTATTTCCTATTCGACCCGGCAACACCCGCTCCATGGGCCATGTTGAAGTGCGCTCTTGTAGTTTTAATTACGATAAAATTATTGAAATTATCTTCTGATCCATGCTTGCATGTTTAAGTCTAACTGGATCGTGTCTCCCCAAGCACTGCGTGTGAACTGTTTTCATCTCTAATCTTCTTTAATGTGCATGATACATCTAGTGTAAACACTCCCAAGAATGAGAGGCTAGAGATGCTGCTCTTGATTTACCACAGTGGACAGATGTTTTAGTTCGGCTCCTCTAAGCTCAAATTGCTGCAAGGTACTAAATTGTCCTGTTCGCTTCCATGTGACAAAGCCAGACCAGATTGGATAAGAGAGCGCAGAATTGAAAGCGCGGTGTGTAAGGAGACCATCGAGAGGTATTACATTCCAAAGGACTAGAAATATCCACAAATGTCATGCTCTGAACGCTAAGAAGTTCTACTGTATGGGGTTGTGACCCTGTGGCATATGCAAGCTTCTTAACTCTGATCTTCGACGGAGAATGATAAAGATTTAATCACTGAAGCGGGAAGGAGTACTTGTACTGCTTAGCGCCTGTTGCTTTATCATTGTTTACCAAGCTCAAGGGCAAAACTTTTCCACGACAAACTGCTGAAGCTTCTGCTAGCACAGCTGGTGTAATATTTTTTCCTTCGAAACTTAAATCATCCTTCTACCTATGAATATGGCTCTTACTCAGGACTGAATGTATGACCTACCTAGCTCTCCTTCAGAGAATGTTGCTCCAAGGATGACCCTACTCCTCCGTGTGCCCCACTACCATGGCTCCGATTTGAACAGTTCTGCAACGGCAGCGTACGCCGGAAGGTTGTTTACTCCTAGTTTAGGTCTCTCCTAATCCAGGTTAGCAGCTCATGGCTTTCCAGAGTTGGCCTTTTCGAAGAAGCAGGAAACGAATGCTGTGGAGAAGGCGTATTCGGCTGAATCGGTGATCAATCGGTGCACTACAAGCTGCAATGCACAAGTTGGCATTGACTGGATCGAAAACTTCATGTGTATGCCTTGAGCTTTGATCTTGTGATAATGGTACGCAATTCCAACTCTCTCTCTCTCTTCACTCGCGTACCTTCATGACTAGTCATCGTCCTCCGCTCTGAGATAGGAAATGATAATTTCGAGAAATGAAACCTCAGAGACAATTGTTTTAGGATCGTCAGGCAAGCAGACCTCTGTATTCATGAGGCTCTTCAACTGATTTCTATTGAGATTCAAACTTACGGAATTTGGGCAGAATTGTGTTGAAACAAATCGCTTTTGATTAGTCATCGTCCTCTGCAGTATTTTAAAGTTACAATCATGTTTTGAACGGTGTTTGTAATAAACTGGATTGTTCATGCTTTGATATTACTAGAAAAATAATGAAAGAGCTCAGAATGGTTCCAGCATAATCAACATGAATACTTCATTGCTGCTTATCACCACTAAAAATATGCACGTATGAACACTATTGTAAGTAATCATGCTCTAAAAGGCTCTTCAAAGATTTTAAAGAACGTTATGACAGAAAGTGGGTCTAGCAGGAAAAATAAAACCCTTCTTCTAAGAGGAAACGTTAGATTATGAAGTGGAATATTTTCACCTAGTAACACTTCTAAGATTTATTATTTGAAGGATCGAAATGAAAATTTCATTAAATCGAGCATAAACCCAAATTACTTGAACGATAAACTCGAATAAAATGCTCAGGTAAAGACCCATACAGATCTTTAAGTCAATTGTTCCCAAACACCTAAACACGGAATCGCAGCTTTCATCACTTCCACTCTAAATCATTCGATCGATCTACTTCTATCACTTGGTTAAGTCCCACGTGCGTCACATAGTTCTATACGCTATATCATGTACGTGGCGCAAGAAAATTCCAAGTGCCATCACACAAACCACTTCTAAATCTACGAACGAAGTAACTTAAAATTCAAAGCGAGGATAAAAACCAACGTCACTACCTCAATGGCACATCTGGAATATCCATACAAGCAGGGAGAGCCAAATAACACGCATGGAGAATTATGGCACAACCTTCAACTTCTCGTATTTAAAAAAACGTTTTATATTAGGATCGAATATTCAAAAGGAAAAGACAAGTTCGTCGAAACAATACACCACCACTCGGGCACAAGGTGCGCTTGCTAATATTATTCGGTGTACACAAAGAATATTTTTTACAAACCTAGCAGGAGCCAACTGACCTTCAGCCAGACTCTGCTTTCTCCAGCGGCAGCATTTGCTTTCACAACGCCTTAACTTGCAGTTGCAGATACTTTTCCCTTGGTTTGAGACGAGTCTTTCTTGCTACTACCATTTGCGGCTGTAGGCGTCGCCATCACTGGTTGAAACTGCAAGAAAGAACTTTGAGCGATTAAACTATGAATTTTTGTTTCATGCTGGTGACTATTTTGGTCAACTTTCACCTCCTAATGTCGCAGGCAGCAGGAACTGGGTCACTAATGAAAAAGATTCACTAGAGACTTCAAGTAGGGCGTATGCGCAGCACGAGTACTAACCTGGTAAACAGAGTATATAACATTTCGCCGAATTTGAGCCATCATTTCCAGAAATAAGTTGTAACCCTCTAATTTGTACTCAATCAAAGGGTCTCGCTGAGCATATCCTCGAAGTCCAACAGCTTGTTGCACGAATTTTAAAGCTTGTAAATGCTCTTTCCAAAGATTGTCGGTTTGTGAGAGGACGAAGTATCGCTCAGCTTCTTCCATAAGCCCTGGAGCTTTCTCCGTCACAATTCTCTGCATTTGAAGCAACGTGCCGATCATGAGTGAAATGATGCACGCGGTCCTCATACTGAACAAAATCTTAAGGCTAACATCTCAACGTCGAACTTCATAGAATCTGGCATCACCTTTTTCTCGACATATGCCTCACGGCCCCGCATGCGAAGATAATCACCAAGACTATCATATGTGGGGCACTTCTCATTCAATAGCTCAGGTGTCAAATCCTCCAGCAGGTAACAGTATCTACAATACAGGGAATAAAAGTGAGAACAAAAATCTAAAATCCACGGTCTCAACGGACATACAGGAAATTCGTACGAGTTTCACAAAGTACCACTAACTCGCGTTGATTGAGAACCCCAAACCAACGGAATAACAAAAAAATAAAAAATAAAAAAATAAAAAAATAAAACACACACACACACACACACACACATATTTGAATGAAATGCAGAAGAAGGTAAACAAGAGATAAAAGCGAAAAATGGTGCGGGTTCAGATGACTTCTAAGGCTTGAGTCTTACTGCTTGACTTTTGCACATAAAGCTTCTAAATTCCATTCTTCCTGAGGAAGGGATGAGTCCACGTTTGCCTGCATCATCACATCATTCATTACCTTACAACTTCCCAGCAGAGAACTATCCAGAGACACTTTGGATTACTGAGGAATAATTTTTTTTCGATACAAACAATAGTTGTAACACCAACAGTAAGGAAACGCGTACCTCCAGGATATCATCCATTGTCAATTCTGCATATTCAATCATTTGTGCTTCTAAGTTTGTCGCCTCCAAAGCGCGCCGACGTTCGGTGTACACCCGGTCACGTTGACTATTTAAAACTTCATCATACTCAAAGAGTTGCTTACGGATGTCAAAGAAATAACTCTCTACCTTCTTTTGAGCTTCATCTAGAGACTTTGTAAGCATTTTTGACTCGATAGGAAGATCTTCAACCCTAAATGCTTTCATTAAGCCCTGCGCCATCCGAAAATATCCATGAAGCATGCAGAAGTTTCAACAACATAGAATCCGAATTCAATACTCTTCCTGGATTGACAACCTCCTGACTAACGTGACCCCAAAGATACGGATTACATCTCACGATGTTCTTGCCTTGAGAAAAAAAACCGAGGACAAAGTTTGCTACTTCAGTCTATTTATCATTCCAGTTCTAAGCAAGCATTAATGTATTGTCCTGATTAAAAAAATTCTCCTAAAGCACGCTAACCGAAGCCATGCTCGAAAGAGTGAAACAAAAGACTGAACCCATCCGATAACGATTGGAGGTTTCAAGCGGACATGAAAATCAACACTTTAAAAAGTAATATTCCGTCAATAAAGATCTTCCTAACAGCATCGTAAATCAATCAGAGATGTACGTCAGTTTCAATAACGGAAATGAATAATCTAAGTGGATAGTGTACCAATCAAATGAACTGGTTTTTGCAGATATAATTACCTGTATGCGATCACCACCAAAAATCCTAAAGATGTTGTCTTCCAAGCTTAGGAAAAATCTAGTGCTTCCAGGATCTCCTTGACGACCACTACGACCCCGCAGCTGAAGATAACAGAAATGACTTGTAAAGAAGTACGTTGAAAATGAGGAAAAGAATGATTTGTATGCTAAATGTAAATAGCATTGCACTCGATACAACTCAACTCAACACACACAAACAGTTAAAACATGTACTATAACAAGACTTTGGAAACGGATTCTTAATCAGTTAAACTAGCAACTCAATAGCATTGTGGTCTTCGTGCAAATTCTGCCGTCTTGACTCACATTTTTAGAAACGTGGTTATTAAACCAATGCTTTTTCCTAGTTAATATCTGAAAAATTACCTGATTGTCAATTCGCCTTGATTCATGCCTCTCGGTGCCAACCACATGAAGTCCCCCTGCCGCTACCACCTTCAGAAAACATGCCATGTTTAGTCATTGTTGTAGTTTAGTTAACGTAAGAAGTTATTGTCAAGATTGTACCAGAATCTTGTTAATGGAATTGAGAATAGCAGAGAGCAGAGGTTTCGGAACTAAAGGGTGAACTAACGCATATCTTCGCTCATGACTTCATCTCTTCAGCACCAGCTATTATCAGCTTCAAACGGATAATAAATGACACACTTAATTATGTCTACATCTTATCCAAGCATTTCATGAGATTCAGAGTGCCGTCCATTGCTTGAATGAATTTCTCTGGATTATTAGAAATTCTCTCATGGCTATGTACCTTTTTCTTCTCTTCATCGGTATAAGTCTTGTACTCCGACAGAATAGCTAGGTTGGCCTTACGTAACTGTGCCACTACTGGATCTTCAGTTGGACCCTGCAGTATCAAATCATATTCATCACTCATAAGTCGGTATTACGTTGAAACCTTTCTCAAATTAGAAATTGAAGTGTAATCTAAAACCTGATTGTTTCACCATCCATGGTGATGCCATTTTCTTAAATTGAAACTGAATATCACTATGTTTATAAGTGCGGCCTGATATTACCTGCAGCCACTTTTATCAGGATAAGAAAATGTGAATCCATTACAGACCTCCCAATGTGTACAAATTAGAGCTCATTTAACTTTCACAAAAAAAAAAAAAAAAAAAAAAAAAAAAAAAAAAAATACCCGTTCACAAGCATATGAAAGCCGATCTTCAGCTTCCAGTTCGGGCAGCGCTTTTTCTCCCCAAGCATTCACGGCAGCTTCAACTGCTTCCTCTGCCAGTGTTGCGCAATCATTTGACAGCTCGCAAGGGAACAGGCTTGGATTGACCTGAGAAACCAAACTGGGATAGTAAGTGGCTACGATTAGAATAGACACGTGTAACTTTCACCAAAACACAGATGATTTACCAACTGCCAGATGTGTCTTTTGAGCAAAGTTATCCTTCCTTCAGAAAACAATACCATTCAACTGAAGCTCCAAGCATCAGAGCTATTTCTAAGTAATGGCGATGCAATGAAGCACCGAGTGCATGGTGACATAAATTGGGAAAGGCAACATACTTGCAACATTAATAACGTATGAATATGCAAACATCGTACATACCTTCCATGTCTTCTTGGTTGGTAATTTCTTGGTTTTTTGGAAGGGGATTTCCTCGTCACTCAGCCTTACTACCCTGTTGCCAGCATGAAAAAGAAAAAAAAGAGAGGAGAGAACAGATGTCATTATTGGTTTGAGTTCTTCATTTACATTTTTCTATTGAGCATAACATGAGCAGCAGGAACTAGAATCCTAGCCAGCAAGAGACCTTGAAAATATAATGGTGCCAAAGTGACGGATGCAAATTGTAGGATAGCACGGTCAACTGCATAGTGGATGATGCTAAAAACCACTTCACACTAGGCTGGGCACCATAACAACCTCCAAAGAACCTAGATTGCTCATAGTAAGGCTAACAAAATAAGACGTGCTGATGCCGGCCACTAGCATAGGTGATCAAATCGGCAATAGAAGGTCACCTCTGATGTTGTCCTCTTCCAACGTCATTGGGAACACGCTAGTTCCTCCAGTCACATAGTGCTAATGAAAATACTTCATTAAATTCAGAAACCAAGACTCTGACGACTCGATAGGTAATGGAGAAATGAATTACCGAGGCATGAGCATTTCTCGTAACTTGAGCCGGGCCATAAATTCGGCGTTTCCTCCCAATATAATGTCGGTACCACGACCAGCCATGTTCGTAGCTATTGTCACGGCTCCTAAGCGCCCGCTCTGTGCAACAATTTCAGCTTCTCTTTCGACGTTTTCTGGTTTCGCATTCAGTACCTGCAAGGAATCATCTCAAACATTCAGTGGGAAGCTTTAAAAAAAATGCACCGTCTCTTCTGAATTAGAGTCTGGCCAGCCTCCAGGTTCCCTTCTGCGCACGAAATTATTATGATGATTAGCTAGAAAATTAACCTAATCCTAATTCTAAAATTTTTAGGTGATTCGCGCCTACTTAAAAGAACACGAATGTCACCTGATGTGGAATTGACGCTTCAGTTAGCTGTGCAGAGAGTGATTCGCTTTGCTCCACACTGGTCGTCCCAACCAAGACAGGTCGGCCGGTTTTGTGCATACGAGATATCTCCACAACAGCTGCTCGCCACTTGCCATTTACAGACTTGAAAACTACATCTGACTCATCCTGTCAAGTCTCACATATCCTATCAGAAAACTAAACGGAACCTTCTCATCTTTGGAAGGAAAACTTGGATATAGGAAATCAATTGCAACAAATAAGATAACAAAATAACAAAAGAAATACCACTCTATTTGTGTGATAAGACGACAATTATACCTTGCGAATCATGGGCTTGTTAGTGGGCACTACTGTGACCTTCAGTTTGTAGATTTTTTCGAATTCGTCAACTTCAGTGGCTGCAGTTCCTGTCATCCCGCACAGTTTGGGGTACTGCAAGCACCATTATATTTTCTGTCAGCATCACAGAAAAGAGACCACCCAAGTATGTAATCGGAATATACGTACATAATTTGCTCGCTGTAAGATTGCAATGTTGGGAACATGGTTCAAAGCAAAGCAATTATACTTTTAAAGCAACATGTTTATAAATTTGAAATATTGCTAGCTTTCTCACTTAGACATAACATTAGCAGAAATCCATGTTAGACTATGGAAATACGCACGGCAATCTAAAGTAGATTCATATAAAACAGAACCAGACGAACAAAAAACAAAAAAATGTGCAAACGGGAATTAAATTTAAATTCGTGAAGGCAACAAATCTATGGAAACTCAATTGCTACCAGTTGTGTAGGAAGATGGTGATTTCGTTACAATACCTGAAGGAAGAAGTTTTGGTAACTGATGGACGCAAGTGTGACTGTCTCATTTTGAATTTTAACACCTTCTTTGGCTTCAACAGCCTGATGTAACCCATCGCTCCACCTCCTTCCCTATAAATTTAGACACAACGACTAATTTAGCCCAATTTTACTGTATCCTACTATCAACCGTGTAATCAAGGAGATCGAAGCAACGAAAAACTTAATACAACTATTTCTTATGCAGCTTCTCCGCATGACGCGTGCATTTTATTTGCATGAGCCAACAATAGGTAGCAAGAGATATTCACTTCAGAGAACATAATAATCCTATCAGAGCACAACTAGACGTGTTACACACCAGCAATGATAAGAAAGATGAGGTTCAGTATGTATCTATACGAGCAGTACCTGCATCACTCTTCCAGTGAACTCATCAACTATCATAACATCCTGGCCCCGAACAATGTAATTCACATCCTTGAGGAACAACTCCTTGGCTTTAATAGCATTAATGATATAAGAAGCCCACTGCTCCCTTGGATCGTAGAGATCAGTCACATTTAAGATTTCTTCAGCCGCCTCGTAACCGATCTCACTCATTAACACTGACTTTTGCTTCTCATCAACCTGCCACAAACGGGCGATCAGATTGAGTTAAAACTTGAGGTCGAGAATTTAATCTTGTGTATAACAAATTGTGACACCAAACATAAGTCGGAACTATTTATTAGAATATTGAGCGAAAATAAGAATGTCTCTAAATCGCTAGTTCATAGTCACAACTTGCAAGAGATACTTACTGTGTAATGGTAGTCACGCTGAAAGGCACTTGCAATCTTCGCTGCTTTAATATAGCGCTCACTTGGTTTCTCGGCAGAGCCGGATATGATGAGTGGAGTGCGAGCTTCATCGATAAGGATAGAATCAACTTCATCAATCACGCAAAAGTTGAAACCACGCAACACTAACTCCTCTTTGTTCTGCATCAATAGCAAGTGAATAAAGCTTCAGCAAACCAAACCACATTCGGATAAAATTAATACTACAAGACAAAAAACATAGCTTAAAGTCATGATTGTCAACAAAGGAGTTCCTGTATATTGAAACATCAAGATTGTAAATTTAGACTTACAGTAGCCAAGTTGTCCCGAAGAAAATCAAAACCAAGCTCACTGTTCGTTACATAGGTGATGTCACAATTATAATTAGTCCTACGCTCCTCTGGAGTCATCCCCTCTGCATCAAAGGTGACGTAAACGTGCCTCATGTTTGTCAGCATGATATCTCGATGAAGAGTCATTTTTAAGCCAGTTACAAATAGACACAAGGATACATCACAAAGCACAAAACAGTGTTATGAGATGTTCCCTTTCTCCTCTATCAAGATGAATCTGACTCGCGAAAAAGAAAGGTGAAACTCATACGTTGAATCAAGCCGACTCGAAGGCCCAAGAAACGATGAACTTGGCCGACCCACTCACAATCGCGTCTCGCCAAGTAGTCATTCACGGTCACGACATGCACCCCCTGGCCTGTCAAGCAGTTCAGAAATGCAGGTAGGACTGCAACAAGTGTCTTCCCTTCTCCTGTTCTCATTTCTGCAATTTGCCCTTTGTGTAGAACCATTCCTCCTGCAGAATTCGGAAATCCCCACCAGCAGAGACGATAAGTCCCACTCGTTTTCACTTGATTCACGCGGAATGGCAAGAATATGTACATACCACATTCGGGTGCTCAGCTTCTCCTCACTAACTACTAAGTGCTATATTCCTTACAATCAGAAAGCGGTGATCGTTCTTCAGCACGAATTTAAATTTCGCGCTTTAATGAAAACTGAGAAACAAGAAAAGGACAAAAAAAAAAAAAAAAAAAAAAAAAAAACGTCGGGCAAGAGGGGTAGCGACAAAAATACCGATCAGCTGTACATCGAAAGGCCTTAGTCCAAGAACCCTCTTCGAAGCTTCACGTACAATAGCAAAGGCTTCCTGCTCACACATTCAGACAAATCAGTCAGATATGTACTGATAGAATGGTCGATAATTAACATCCCAAACGTATCATAAAATTCAACAAACGACAGGACAGACTTTTGTATGACTTAGCATCAACGGGTATAATTCGATGTTTCATGACGGAAAATGAACGAAGTACGAATTGGGGTATATAATTAGGGTAGAGCTTGAGACACTAACAATCCAAATTTACAACTACACGTAGAGAAAGCATTAAGCCGAAATTATAAAAGGATTTCAATACTTCAATCGATGCCAGACTACGTCTATGAAAAACAGCTCTTATGCATTTGATAAAAATTGCTATTTGACCACTCCAAACGTGTGGCAGCTCTCAGCGGAGTGCTAGATCTTCATACTTTCCTATCTCACAAGGACATAGTGCATCACTTGAGTCCGAACAGCCTGCTATAAATTCACGTGATTATTTTGTAACTCATGTTTGCGGCTTTGATCATTTCCTAAATCGAATATCAACGACAAACGTGAACCCTAAAGAAGATGTCGATTCCAGCGCTTGCTGTTCTCGATTTCTTTTAAACCTCAATAAAGCTTCATAATCTCAATCTTCAGCTCTCCGATGGGAACCAATCAAGGCACCCGGAAATTCATGGTTCAATCCCAACTACATGAATGAAGGTTATTTACTCAACGGTGGTATTATGTGGCACCAAAACCAATAATTAACGTAGGTTATCTGCTCCATGACCATATTCGCAATTATACATTCTGCCAATTGCCGACAAATTCGAAAACAAGCACAACAAAATTCCGCTGCACACATTGAGAATAGCAAGAGAATTCATACAGGCAGTAAAGAATCCAAAGACTCTCCGCCGCGAGACCGACTCTGCAACTGCGAGGTGCGAGCCCTAAGTTCATCATCGCTTAAACCCAGCATCTCTCCTTCCAAGGCGTTAACCTGCGCCACTTGACCCGAATACATCTGTCTTGCTGCCTCACCCGTGTCTGCTCCCTTAAAAATTCCACCAAGGAAACCTCCAAGACCTGCTCTCGGCGCACAAACTGTCCCGGCCTCCCTCCGCCTCCCCTCATGACCACGCCGCGGGGGAAAAAAACCTCGTCTCCGTCCAGTAAATCCAGAGTTCGCCCCACCGGGGACGGTATTCGAATCGCTGAGACGCCCGCTGTACGAGAATCCTGATGGCGAGGCTCCCGAAGGGGATTGACTGAGCGTCAGAGTCGAACTTGTGCGTGAGAGAGGCGATTGTGAGCTCGTTGGAGATGAGCTGCTGTGTCCCGATATGTTGGCCAGTTCGCTGCTAACCAGCGCGGCCATCGTGTGAGCTGCCATTGCTGCAGTGCCGCAATCGTAAGACGAAAAAAAAAGGAGCAACCAGCACAATTCAACAACCAGTTCTCTTACACAAAATTCTCTTGGTTCGAATTGTAGCTCTGTTGATTTGTGGCCTTCGTTGTTGCAGCACAGCATCCACCATAGCCAGTGAACCTCAACTTCGAGCTCCTCGGAGAGAGACGACGCTTTGGATGAGCTTTATCCATATGGATGAAAAAATACAGGATAGATGGATGGATAGATGGATGGATAGATGGATGGATAGATGGACTTGACCGTTTTCGACGAACAGAGTTCAGCGGAATGGTTTCCCTCTTCATTCATCCTTTGCCTTAAACCTTTGGGTACAATACTCTCAATTACAAATTAATCCAATTCATTCTTTCGTTTTATTTTTATTTATTCTTTCCTATTCCATGAAATTATATATAAGATTTTTTCTATGTTTTAATATTCAAAATAGCAAGAAATATTGTACAAGCACATGTGACACAACATAGGTATGAAAAAATGTTAAAAAAGATGTCTGAGTAAAGGTATAGAAATTGGACACGTTTCTAGAGAAACAAATATTATTTCTTGCTTTGGGGAGTCGGGTGAAGCTATGTTGGATGTCTAGGTCACTTTGTTTGTTGATATTGTTTGGATCTGATTTTTTTTTCTTGGTTTTTTTAAAAAAGAGGATGACTTGAAGAAATTTATGTGTATGTGTTTTGGCTATTATGTTTAAGCTTTGTGTATGTACAATACATTGTGAATATAAAATAGAAAAATTATACGGTAATTATAGAGTACCTTTTTTAAGAATGTGGACCAATTACAATCATATAGTCAATTCAAAGAAAAGGCTTGGAAGTTGAAAAAAAATTACATTATTAACCAGAGGAATTGTTTTTTTTTGTTTTGTTTTGTTTTTTTTTTGCAATATATACTTAAAAAGTTAGGTAAAAATTTATCCAATTGTGATTTTTGCATCTTCATTGATAGAAGATTCATTATACTTTATTTGGTATATTAAAGACTATAATGAATGTCTAAATAATGACTTTAATGATTATCATATTTTTTTTATTCTGATTAATAATTTTTGTTGTTAAGAAAAAAATATATATGTTGAGGTTTTTTTTAGGGCTAAAAAATCCCTAAGATTGGTTAGATTAATACCCAGGGATCAACCATTTGTGAGACAAGGTCGAAATCAGACCTCTAGCCACAAAAATGACCACTTAGGATAAAATAAGGAAGCATTTGAAGATTGGCAATTAGGATTAGAGAGCTAGCTTAGAGCTTATTAAAAAGATGTAAGGTTTTTTTTTGTAGGATTTGATTTGACTTAGCAATTATTGTTCAAAATCAGGGTTTATATTTATGACTTGGGATTTATGCAATACAATTAGGGCTAACAGTCTTAGATAGTTTGTGAAATTAGTATCACATCTACAGTTCAAAATTTGAAAGTGCTTGATTAATTGGGTGTACTGAGTGTGTGTAAAATTTTGTGATAATTTAATAGTACAATTGAGAGATATTTGGGTTTTGGTACAAGAAGGTATCAGAAGTTGGCAATTTGAGGTTAGGTAGGGTTTTTATGATATCTAAAGATCTACTAGTTGTATCAAAGTGAAATTTGGCATAGTATTAGAAGACTTGAAGATCAAGCCACATACCAATTTTAAATTGAAGTTAACAGTTGGAGAAGGAGAAATCACTACTAGAACATTTGCATCAATTTTCAAGTTGGCGGCTAAATAATATTACTAAGGTTTTTTGGCATTTTCTCACAATTTGTGAGTGGATTGGAGTAAATTCTTTTGATCACATAAAAGACTTATAGTAGAATTTTTGTGAAATTTTTTTCTTTAAGTAGACAGTTAGTTTAAGAGCTACAACTTGCTAAAGCTTACTGATTAGGGTTAAGGCTTACAAAGAAAAATCAAAATTTCCTAATTATGAAAGTAATAAGGCAATTGGATTTTATGTATGGTTGAAATTACTAAGAAGAGTATTTTTGAGCACTTTGTATTAGATTTAAGTACTTTTGAATTAAAATTCAAATTGCATTCTTCTTATAAAGATGAATCATATTAGGATTCTTGGATGCTTGTAAAATACAACCTCATATTCCACAACCAAATATCCAATGCATTCTCAAACAAGACAATATGTAATATGACAATGTATAATATATAGCTAACTTATTGACATAGTATTCAACCTACTAATTATCTTTAGACATATATAAAGATAAAATTGCATCTATATGTCAGAGGCATATATATTTATTTTAATAAGAAGTATTAGATAGAAGATAAATATAGATAGATTTGATATTATCTTTTGGCAAAGCTTCTTAAAATCTTCAAAGATTTATACTTGACTTTAGATGTGTTTGTAGTTGATTGATAGGTTAGAAACGAAGCCAATAAGTTGACTATATATTGCACATATTAGTAGCTTGTAAAACAAGCAAACTACATAGTAAACATATAAAAAACTTGCCTTATAAATTAGATACATGTCTCAGAAGTTGGACACATGTTAGAAGCCTTATAGAATATTATCACATAGCTTCAAATTAGATAACATATATAGAAGCAAGAGTGAAGCCTTATTCACTCTTGTCAATATTTTTTTAGTTCCTAGTTTAGTTCTTAGTCTAGTTTCAAGACTTTCTTATCTTTTTGTCTTTAGCAATAGCCATTCTAGTTTCAATACTACATTAGTTTTGAGTCACGTAAGAAAATATTAAATTTTTGATTCTTTGAGATTCATATCTTTGGCAATTTGACAAAAATTTTAACTTATTCTTTTTGTCTTGTTTTTAGAAGTGAGTAGACTACTCTACTTCTATTACTCTATTTTAGAAGTTATAGACTATATACCTTTAATCTAACATTTTAATTCTTTAATAATGATTTTTTCTTTAAAGATAGTAAACTATATCTTTTGTAAAAATTTTCATTCGATATTAGAGATTTCAAATTATTTTCTTGTAATTTGACTTATATATTTATTTGAGTTATTTATAGGAAAAAAATTTATAGATACTACTCTTGACAAAAGTGAGAATAAATTTGCAACCATTATAGATCTTCATAAGTTTTTCAATACTTTTAAGGTGGAAATTTCACATATCTCTAATATCAACTATGGAGATAGTATTCCAATGCCTTTAAAAGAGGTCAATAATAAAATTCAAAATCTATACTAAAAAATTATGCAATTGAAAGAAGCAAGAAGATCAAGTTAACAATTAAATCCGAGAAGTATAACAATTACAAATATGATAGAGGTAAGGATAAGTATGCCAAAGAAGTTTGATGGAACAAGATTAAAGTTTTGAAGATTACTACAATAAGTAAGATATTGTCTAAGGTTGCATCCTTTTCAATATGCTGATGGATTTATTCAAGTTGGATTCATATATACACTTCTCTTTCGAAGTGCTCTTTCTTAGTTTATATCTTTGATAGAAAAAGATTTATCACTATTCTATCATTTAAATTTATTTTTAGAATTTTTCATGACTATATTTAGAAAAAATAATCAAAAAAAGATAATAGATATCAAATTTGTATTTTTACAACAAATATCATATTCAGCCACCATATACATTGTTGAATTCAAAAACCTTACTTGCAACATGGATTGGAATGATAAGGCCCTTATCAATTAATTTTAAAATGGATTAAGAGATAATATCAAAGATTTATTGTTGAAAATGCCAAAAAAAAATTCATTAGAGCAATTTATTGCTAAAGCTATTGTATACAATAGTTTATTCTTTGATAGACTATAAGAACAAGGATTTAGTTAGAGAGGTATAAGTCAAGTTATGGCAATAATTTTTAACTTTACAGAAGCTTATTCATCAAGACAAGAACTTATATAAATTAACGTGGTACATTTTAAATTTCTTATTAATCAAAAAAAGATTCAATTTTATAAAAAAGAATTATGCTTATATTTTGGAGAACCTAAGCATAGTGCTTAACATTGTTTGAAGAAGCAATGCAACTACAAAATAAGAAGCATGATTGCCAAAAAAGATAATTTCTCAAAAAACTAATTTCTCTAATTACAATAAGAACTATGCGATTGGAATCTTGTACTATACTTAATAAGGTCCTATCTTCTTTTTAAATCTTTCATCTTCTTTTACAGGAGAAATTTATTTAGGACCAAAAAATCAAAAAGTCTTATCCTTGTTAAATTCAAGAGCCTCATCTTATTTTATAGATAAAGATTTTATCAAAAAAAAGAAATATCTTTAGTTAAAAAAAACCAAACCTATACACATAGAAGTTATAGATGATTATTTGTTGTCTTTCAGAGATGTCACCTATAAAATTATTTTTTTAGATGTAGTAATTAGTAGTCATAATAGCTTAGTATTATTTAATGTGATTAAATCTCTTTTTAATCTAATTATCTTAGGATTATCATGGTTATAAAAATATAACTCTTAAATAGAGTGGATTTTTGATAACATTGATTTTTTTAAAAGTTTAGCCTAGGATTTTGGTAGACAAATAGAAATCTATAAGTCAAATACATCCAAACTATTATAGATAGGTGTAAGAGCATTTATACATATTGCAAAAAAAAAGATCAACTTTTATTATATATGATACACCTATTTTTAATGAACAATGGATTTCAAGTAGTATTCTAAGCTAATATAAAGATTATTAAGATATTTTTGAAAAGAAGAATACAAATATTCTTTCAAAGCATTGTTACTATGATTGTTCTATTGATCTTTAAGAAAGATCTCAACTACTATCTAAAAGGTGCTTTTAGTATAATTATGATGTATATGGATTATAAAAACCTCAATTACTTTATGTCGACATGTGTTTTGAATTTTTGCTAAGTTTGTTGGAGCATGTCTATATCATGATTTGATTTCAAGATCACTGATTAATTAAAAAATAATAATGTTAGTCTTACATTCTTTCTAAATATTTTTATCTTACATTAAAAGAAAGAAATGAATCATTTAATTAACAAAGAATGGTTCTCTTGAAGCCGAAGCATTTTCATCTTTGAGCAATAAAATCAACATTAATTGTTGATTTAACCTTTTTTAAGTAAGTTCAATCAAATTTGTTCTCTGATTCTCTTATTTATGATATTAAGAGTAATTCTTCTAAGTTTCATGATACTTCTAAATTTGAGTTCAAGAATAATATATTCTATTTTAAAAAATAATTATACATTCTAGAAAGAAAAGAATAACTATACGTTCTTTAAACTTGTCATAAATTTCTAGCAATCAAATATTTTAGATACAACAAAAATTTTAAGCTAATATATAGAGATTTTGGTGGCTTCAAATATGGAAGGCAATTAAAGGCTTTGTAAAATCATATGACATTTGTTCGTGATCAAAAACTCCTTATTATTTATCTCATAGACTTTTTCAGCCATTACTTATTCTAAAACAACTATTGTCTTCTGTTTCTATAGATTTTATCAAAATCTTAAGTTTTTTTTATTTTATATTTATAATAATAGATTAATTTACTAAAATAGGATATTTTATATCATATATAAAATCTATTATCAATAAAAAAAAATAGCTAAGTTTTTTCAAAACAACATTTAGTGCTATTATGGATTACCAAAGAATATTATATCAAATAAGAAAATGCAATTTGTATCAAGATTTTAGATTTTTTTTAAGATTCTAAATATAGGCATAAAACTATTTTTGATATTCTATTTTCAAATCGATGCATAAATAGAGCAAGTAAATTAAATTCTAAAGTAGTATTTAAAGTATACCATCAACTACCAATAAGATGATTGAATATTATTTTTTATTAGCAAAGTTTTTTTTTATAATAACATGGTATATTCTTTTGCTCAAGAAATATTTTTTTTACTAATTATGGTTATCATCTATAACTTAATACTTTTTATTTTTTTAAAAGCCAATAATCTTGTATTAAAAGATTTGATAAATTATTTATTAGAGCTATATGCAACAATAAAGGCATAACTTAAAGAATCTCAAAAATAACATAAGATAAATGTAGATGCTTATTGCAAGGAATAATCTCAATTCTATGTTCTTGATAAAGTATGATTATTTTATTGTAATATCAAGACTATTTGTCTTTGTGACAAGTTGGATTATTATAGACTTAATCTATTTTCTATATGTGAATAGAGTAATGTAGTTGCTTACCAATTGCACCTATTGAAGTCCATAAAAATCTATTTTATATTTTGTGTATCTCTTCTTGAGCTATAAAAGACAATAGATTTATCAAGAAGACAACAAATGCCACCTCCTCTTATAGAAGTGAATAATAATCAAGAGTATGATGTTGAAGAAGTCTTAGATTTAAGGTAGTGCCAAAATAGGTTAAAATATCTTGTTCATTTGGCATAGATATGATATTAATGGAAGCACATAGAAGCAAGCAAAGAATCTTATAAATACAATAAAATAGGTTGATGCTTTTTATTGATCACATCAATCCAAACCAAGACGAAGTATAAAAAAATCTTTGCTATAAAAGAAATATTATTCAGAAAAGATTACATTCTACTTTCTATCCTTGTTTATAATTTTTGTGTATTTGTAGTACTAAGGATGAAGAATCAACAATGAGCAGATTCAATTCAAGAGCTATTATTTGCTAAATTATTGAAGAAAATATTGTGATTGTCACAACCATTGAGATGACACAATAGAAATAAAGATCCTTAAGAATGATATATACTTCTATAAATAGATGGTAAAATATAACATATTTAGTATCATGACCTTCAAAAAGACTTTCAATGCTTTGTAATATAATTGGAGGTAGAAACCACCTTCAACAATGTTCTAAATGTATTATTTGAAGAGAGTTACAAAAGCCTCAACAATGATCAAATAACAAGGTGGTCTTCTTATGCTGATATGAGATACTAATAATCACTACGATAATTAATCAATCACCTTCAAAAGAAACAAAAATCAAAATATGTAGCGAACACAATTTGTCGTAGCTTGAACTTCTTCAATATATGATTGCCACTTCTTATGAAACTTGTTCTTAGAAGGAGAGATAATAGAAGCTAAAGTAAAGCCTTGTTCACTCTTCTTAATGTCTTTCTAGTCCTTAGTCTTGTTTCAAGGCTTTCTAATTTTTTTTGTCTTTGGTAATAGTCATTCTAGTTTTAATACTATACTATTTTTGAATGAATATCTATACATTTTTAATTATATAAGAGTGTATTAAATGTTTGATTCTTTAAGATTCATGTCTTTGATATTATAGAGCTTCTAAGAAGCTTCTTTGCAAGATATTAGTAAATTAATTTACTTTTATATATTTCTATCTATTCATATTATTTAGATAATTATTGGCATAAATATGTATGTCAATTATATTACCTTTTTTTTAAATATGAATCCCACAAAGAGTAGTGATCACATGTTGATGAAGTTTAAGATGCTACAAATTGTATTTGCCACATACTTTGATCTTTCTTCCCATTGAAAGGTTTAGGATTTAAGATCCTCTCAACTACTAATAATATTCTATTTTAAGAAAAAATTTCCATCCTATTATTTAATCATTGTTGAGGCCTTTGTAACTTATTTTAAAAAAAAAACAATTGAAACAATATCAAGAGTCATTTTTACTTTCAATAAAATTACAAAATATTGAGAGTTTTTTTCAAGGTTATGATACTAAATACATTATACATTGCCATTTATTTAAAGAAAAATATGTTATTCTTGAAGGTTTTTGTTTCTATTACATCATCTTGAAGGTTGTGACAATTTTAATGTCTCATTTAATAAGTAAGCAAATGATAGTTCTAGAATTGAATTTATAAGTTATTGATTTTTATCTTATTAGCACCACTTATACAAAGAAATTACAATAAAAGATAGAGATAGAATGAAAATTTTATTGAACATCTTTTTTTATAATAAAAATTTCCTTGACTCTTTATTTTGATTTTGATAGATGTTATTAATAAAAAGCTTTGATATTTTCTACTACATTTTTACGATTCTTTGTTGGCTCCTATGTACATTTGTTAATATTATATATATGCCAATGAATAAGATATTCTAATTTAGGTCAGAGTTGCCTTGAGTCTAAGACTTCTTCTACCTTCAATTCTTGATTATTATCAACTTCTATAGGAGGTAGTGTTATATTCCATGAAATTTTCTTGAGAATATATTAGGCACTTAGTTGTAAAAAATAAAATCAAATTTGTAAGAAGAAAGTTCTAACAACTCTAATAGAATCTTAAATAAATTTTAATTAAATTTTAATAGTTCTAATCAATCTTTAATCAAATCTAAAAGAAATTTTAAAGAAATCATAAAATGAACATAAAGAAATTAAAAATTAATCTTAAAAATATATATATATATATATATATATATATATATATATATATGTATATAAAAATAAATACTAAAAATATCAAAAAATTCTTTAAAAAATATTAAAATAGAAATCTTAAATAAATCTTAATAAAATCCTAATATAATCCTAAAAAAAATCTAGAAAATTTTTGAACCAATCGTAATGAAATTTAAATCGAATTCTAATCAAATTCTATACCAAATTTTAATCATATCCTAATGAATATTAAAGAGATTATAAATAAATACTAAATAAATTCAAAAAAATTCAAGTAAATTCTAACCAATTCTTGTAGTTATTTTAATTATACTTTAAAAAATAGACAAGACTACAAGAAATCCAATTTATTTGAGGATTATATTTTTTTAGCTACAATAAATAAAAAATTAATAGATTAGAGAGAGATCTACTTATATTAAATATTATAAAGCTTCTATGACTATTAATTTCTATTTCTATAGGAAGGTTTTTATAGTTAACATCTTCAAAAGACAACAAATAAGCATCTAAGACTTCTACATGAACATGTTTATTTTTTTTTTACTAAAGGTATATTATATTTTTTAAAAAATTATTCATTTATTAAAAAAAAAAAGATTTGTAATATTTAGATTCTAAATTAATATCTCTTGTAAAATAAAGAGATGATTCTAAAAAATAAATAGGATTTTTATTAAATATTACGTAGGGCTCTAATTGTTCAATATCTATTGTACTCAAACAAATTTGTTCTTTAATATATTGTCTTTTTTAACATCTATACTTTTTATTTTGTAGTTGTATTATTTCTTTAAATAATATTGAATAGTGTGCTTAGATTCTCCATAATATAAGCATAATTCTTCTTATTAATGACAAGATATTTTTTAATTAATAAAAATTTTCAAATATATAGCATCAATTTGTATCTTTCAAATATATGTATTAAAAAGACATTGATATTGTTATTAAATTGTAAAAGTGTTGTCATCCATTTGTGAAACTTTTAAATCAAAATTCAAAAAGTCTCTTATTGCACTTCATAACAAAGTTAATTATTTGCCATAATGTCTAATGATTAATTGAATTGAGCATCAATTTCTTTACATCATATTATAATTTATAGAATCATTGGCTAATAAGTGGAGCATCATCCTACTTGATATTAGTCGCAAATTATTGAAACTATGAAGTATATAATATTATTCATGGATCTTGTTGATTGCAACATATATTGCATCATGCAAAAAATTATACTTGATTGATGAATCTTCAAAACTTTGATCATATGCCATCAAATTTCTCAAGAAGATCAATTATTGGTTCTCTAATACTTAAATGGTGTTGTGTGGTAACACAATTATATTGTAAAATATAAAAAAATATAGATTTTTTTTTATAGAAGAACATAATAAAATGATATAGGAGCAAAATAAAAATAAATGATAAGAAGGAAGTAAAAATTTAATTTCAATATTTTCTTTTTGAAAAAACAAACTTCTACTTAGTTTGTAGGAGCATAAATAAGCCAAATCAAAGTAGATGAGACAATTAATTGATATAGGCATCTTTAAAAGAGAATTAAAAATAGGATTTAGTAAAAAATATCTCAAAATATCAAGAATTGATATTAAGAGAGGTCTGATTGTTAATCAAGGTTAGAATCAAATCTTAATGCATAGAATTATAAAATGATGGTATTATGATACAATTAATTTAAGTGCATCAAAGATATTTAGAAGATAATTATTTTCATTTGTAGAGAGGGAGGAATATAATGCTAATATATTTATAAATTTGAATAGAATTTAAAATATGTAATTATTTCTTTAAATAGATTATATAAGATTTAAAGATATATTTTTTAAAAATAGATATCCAACTCTATAATGGTTTGAGATAAGTATTGAAAGAAGATTAGAATAGGGATTTTTGGCATCAAAGGATTTTTTTTGCTAGGATCAAATTTTGTAGGAGAGAAGAAGAAGAGGGGGGAAGGTTTTGCTAGAAATTTGAGGCAAAAAATTTCAAGTCTAATTTGAGATTTTTGATACCACTAATTAAATTTTCTTCTTTTTGTCTTGAGATTTTGAGAGAAGCTAGATTTCATTGTTAGCTTTTCAATGAATCTAAGCATGCAAGAAGAAAATTTGTGATGAAGGAGATACATACAAATTTGTGGGTAGAGGATTGCCAAAATTTTTGGACAATGACATTCAAGACTAGTTTGAGGTTTTCTATGCCATTTTTTGGATTTTTATCTTTTTGTGTTGAGATTTTGAAGAAAAATAGATCTTATTGTTAGATTTTCAATAAATCATAGTACACAATAAGAAGAATTATGATGAAGGAGATCCAAGCTAACTTGTCGATGGAGGTTTTGAAGGTGTGACTACAGTAAGTAGCAAACTTTTTTTCCTTAGTTTGGCTCTAATTTTTTCCAAAATTTGTTTATTGATTTTAAAAAATTAATTTTTTTAGCTTGATTTAAGCTTAATGAGCTTAACTTTTTATAAATTAAATTAATAATAAGTAGATTATAGATATTTTAATAAGGGATTTGGATTTGAAATTAAAATTAGAAATTAGGTGCATCTTGGCATAAGAAAAAAATAATCTAAAATTTGTACTTAACCTTTGGATAATTTTTTATGTTTAATTTTACTTAAGTGATATTATTCTTTTTACAACCCACTTGCAATCAATGACCTCATGTTTTTTTAAAGAGATTCACTTTCTTAACAATAGCAATTTTGAGATTTTTTGGTTGATTAAAGAATGAATGTTGAAAGCAAATTTATGAAAAGATTTTTGAAAATTGGTTTCATCTACTTAAAAGATATATTAAGTTTTTGAAAGCTTTTCAAAATGAGAAATGTACTTTTTAGTTTTGGATTTTTCGAATTTTATAGCATATATATAAGTAAATATTTTTGTAATTTTTATTGTGCTTGTTTGGAATATTTTCAAAAAAATTGATGTCAATGAAATAATTAAATTGAAGGATATGAGAGTTTTATTGGTTTAAGATCTTAGATACTTGAAAATTAAAGTTAGTGAAGATTTTTATAATCTTGCAAAATCCACCAATTTAATTGAAGCAATAATTGGTAAAGACTATTTAGACTTATTAGCCAATTTATTTCTTACACAACTAGATGCCTGGTGCATTTTGAAGGAAGAATTTATATTATAGAACAACACTATTCTACTATAGGAAAAGTAACATGATTTGATACAAATATTGAAGTAGCTCCAATTATCTCTATATCTTCACTTCTTACTAATCTTATTGCTGTTTATGGTGGTAAATGAGTTGATGCATTACAAACATTAATTCCATCAATTGCTATTGTATTTGTATCATTGCACTCTTCATTTCAATAACCTTTGCCATGATAATTCTAAAAAATAAAAGATGTCTAATATTTCTCAAAACAAATAAAAGAGATGACTTGAAAACAAATAAAATATTAAAAATAATATCAATTTAGAAGAAGATATTCTATAATTTCTAATATGCTTATATCTTATAATGAAAAAAGAATAATCCACTCTTAATAAAAATAAGACAAAGCTTTGATATTATAAGTATATTTTAGTTAATTTATCAAGTATAAGAATTTAAAAGAGATACATAAATAATTAAAATAAGTATTAGAGAGAGATGATAAAATGATAATAGAAAGTATATATATTCAAGAAGAAATTGGAATGGCTATTTTCAAAGACTAATAATCTAAAGACTCTTGAAACTAAATTAGAAGTAAGAAAGGAATTGATAAGAGTAAAAAAGACTTCATTTTAATATCTATATATACTATCTAACTAAGAGCTATATAGCAACATTCTATAGGACCTCCAACACGTACTTTAACTTATAAGGCAAGTTTCTTATATGCATGTTACATGATTAGCATACACCACAAGCTACCAATACGTACAACATGTGGCTAACTTATTGGCTAAGCATTCAACCTATTAATCACTTTTAGATATGTATAAAGATAAAATCGCATCTACAAATATTTTAAGAAGCTTCTCTACAAAATATTATCAAATTTATCTACTTTTATCTACTCCTACCTATTCATATTATCTAGATAACTATTGGCATAAATATATATGTTTGTGATGGATTTTCAATAATAAAGGTAAAAGATAATAATTATTAATGGTATTATTTTTTAAATTTATAATAATTTATATACATTTACAAGGATTTTTTTTCTTTAAAAAAAAGATTAATGTATCTATAAGAGATTTTAAATGTTAGATAAAATCTATTGCAAGATTTTCATCAATGTATTCCTTTTAGCAACACATTCAATTTGCAACAAGTTGTAAATTGGTTCAAATAGTGGTTGAATTTCATCTATAAAATCAATTGCATAACTATAAGATTAGTATTTTGGCAATACATCAATATTATTTTTTTTAAAGATAACTTAATATTTAATATACTATTCTTAGATTCTATTATAACTTTCATTTAAATAAAGGCTAGATATTATAAAAATAAATAATTATATTTTTTTATCTTCAGCAACTTGAAAAAAATGCATTGGCTTTTAGAAATAAAGGACATGATAGTTTGATGTTATAAAAATTAGATCTGAAATTAAACTTTTGTAATTTCTAATAAATATTAAGATTATATAATTTAAAATAAAAAAGCCATTTATCAATAGATTTAAAAGATACTAAATGATATTAAAGAAAATATTAGATATTTAATTTTTTAATGTCACTTTTAATATTTTGGTTTCTTTTATGACATCTCCAGATGCAAGTGGTTATCTATCAATAACTTCTACCAATTGTGGCTATATATATATTTTTTAAATATTAATTTTGTTGTAATACAAGGTTTTTATCTATAAAATATATTGAGACTATCATGTGATATGGCATTGAGTGCCAAATCCCATCAAACATATGTAGTTTAGTTTGGTTCATGGTTTTTCATCTATTGATAGTTTTTTTTTTAATTGACTTTGTTTATATCAACTAGGATTTGAATACTTTGGTGAAAAAAATCCTTGTGAGTGATTTTTGAAAAAGAGAGACCTTGCTGTAAGGATTTGCTTAGCTATAGTAATTTAGCCATTTAATAAAGCTTTAAGGTTTTTTTTTATCTTCACATTTGCATTCTTAAATTTCTTTTTTGTGGTGTGAAAGATTGCTTAATTTAAGTTGGTATAGATTTATTATCTTTTATTTGACAAGAATCTCTTCAATTTTTAATATAGTAAATTAAAATGGATTAGATCAAAAAAAAAAAAAAAAAAAAAAAAAAAAAAAAAACTCTCATCTTCACTATTTTTTAGGTGTTCCTATTTTGGTTTAATTTTTTACTATATTATAGTACTATTGTAATATATGTTGTTTCAAATATCACACATATTAATACATAATGATTGTAGAGCTACAATGTATAGTTACAAAGTGCTGCATAAGAAGATCATAAGAAAGATATAGTTGTAGTATGGAATTACACAAGTACAACTTGCAAAGAAATTGCAAAATTGAAGTTGCAATGGTATAGCAGTAGGTGGATTATTATCTTAATTAGGATTGCAAAAGGCAATAGGGGTCACAAGGTCTTGAATTACAAAAATGATACAACGTCATGGCTGTGAATAATAAAGTGCAACTATAGTGTGGCAAGATTTGGTTGCAATAAGGTAGGCATGGTGGTAGAGTAGCAAGATTGCCTAGATTGAATGTGCAGTACTAAAATTTTGATCACAGTCAAATCTTTATGTAATACAAGACAATAGTGCAAATTTTGTGTTTTTGAATGTTTTTGTGCCAATTATTAGTTACCATAATGCTTCAAATTGATGCATTGACTTAGGTGGTACAAATGCAACATGTGTTGTTGCACAAGAGCTACAATAAAGAAGCATCTTTATACTGTGATATATCTAGCATGACGCACAAATTGAGCTATGGTTGCAGGAAAAATTGAATAAAAAGAAAAAAAAAATAGAGCAGATCCATTATTTTATTATGTGAAGTCTTGCTTGAAAATGCATCAAGAACTTAATTGTAGAAGGTAAAAGAAAATTGCAACAACAAGTCCTAATAATTCTAATAGAATCATATATAAATTGCAAATAAAACGTAATAAATATAATCAAATAATAATGAAATTTAATTAAAATTTCAAATAATAATTAAAAAAATATAAAAAAATCTTAAAAAAATCTTAATTGAATTCTAATCAAATTTTAGACAAATCATAGAAAAATCCTAGACAAATCCTATATAAATCCTAATAAAATCCTAAATAAATCTTAATCAAATCTTAAAAAAATCTTAATAAAATTTTACAAAAGTTATAATTAAATCTTATACAAATCTTAATAAAACTTTAGACAAATCTTAATCAAGTCTTAAATAAATTCTAAAAGAATTCTAATCAAATCCTAAACAAATCTTAATCAAATTTTAGACAAATTTTAGTCAAATCTTAGACAAATTTAAATCAAATCCTAAATAAATCTTAAAAAAATTTCAATCAAAGTCTAATAAAATCATAACAAATCTTAGTCAAATCCTAGACAAATCATAATCAAACCTCCAAAAAATTTAATCAAATTTTAGAAATTTTTTAATAAATTCCTAAACAAATTCTAATAAAATCCTAGACAAATCCAAATCAAATCCTAGATAGTAAATAAATCCTATTGAAAATTAAAACTTTCATAATTAACAATCAAACTATTGATTTCACCTCAAATTTTGCACACCTTTCAAAAACTAAGCTGACAACAAATTTAAACATTTTTAGGAAGATTAAAATTATTAAATAGAAGATAAATCCTAAAATCTACTTTGATATTGACTAGCCTCTTCCTTCAATTTAATTATTGATCTTCTTAAGTCAAAATTTCTTAATTCTACTATTAAATATCTTTCAAAATTTACATATACATTGGAATTTAAGTCTATTACTTACACATATAAATTTATTTTCAATCCAACTAAGAAATTACTAAAATTTTTAGAAATCCTCACTTATCCTTAAAATCCGATTTTTTAAACTTCAATCTACTTGAACTTCAATAATATTTAATTAAATCATTTAATCATAATTAAATTTAAAATATATAGTAAAAACAACTATAATCACAATCCTACAAATTTTCACTTGTAGATCTATGACCAAACTTATAAAATTCCTCCAAATATAAATATTTTATTTTAATTAATTAATTAATTAATTAATTCCACAAAACAAGATTCACCAATAAAATCCTAAATTTATAAAGCTCTTACAAAGTCATTACAAACTTAAATTGCCTAAAATCCAATCTTATAAATATTCTATAAAGTTTTCTGTTAAATTCCATTCTTTGATTTGCAAAACAATTTTGGAGTCACTATAGATACGCAATTTTGTGCCTCAAGGTCTGATTTCGACCATGATCAATAATTAATTTTTTTTTAATATCAATTATTATTTTTTAAGGTAATTTTTGCTAAAATAAACTTCCAACTTCCTTGTATATATGCTCTTATCTATTATTTTTCTAATAAATCTTATTTTACCTTATTTATGGTCCTACAAAATAAATTAGAGTTCACTTTGCTACAATATTTGAAATAAGATCTTTTATAATATAATATTTTTTTTACTTTTTTACTTATTAATTATATTTCATCACAATACCATAGTAGTGAGTAGTGGCATGTGACTTAAGATGTCAATTTGTAGTTACAAAATTCCATAGTTGTAAGAGATGTAGAGTAACAAAGCTACATATGATAACAAATTATACTTTATTTTGACACTCATAGATCCACATGGTCATAAGATTAGCTTGATCATAACTCCATTGAGCTATAATAAAATATCAAAACTTCACTGTTAAGTTTGAAAACTCACTCCAAATATATATAAAGTCCAAATTTGATTATTTTTGAATCAATTTTATATGGAAGAGAATCAAAGAATTTATTTACATGGTATCAAGAATAAGAACTAAATAAAAACAAATAAATAAGTGAGATTCTTTCAAAGAAATATAAAAAAATAGAATAAAAAAGTATATATATTAAAAGAAAATTAGAATGGCTATTACTAAAAGATAAGGAAACTAAAGACACTTGAAACTAGACTTGAAGTAAGAAAGGAATTAACAAAAATCAAGAAGCCTTCACTCTTACTTCTATATAAACTATCTATCTAGAATCTATATGGAAATATTCTATAGGACCTCTAAAAATGTGTTGACTTTGCATAATACATATCTTAACTTGCAAGGCAAGTTTTTTATATGGATGCCACATAATTAGCTTATTTCATAAGTTACCAATACATGTAGCTTATGGTTAGCTTATTAACCAAGTTCTAACCTACTAATCAATTACAAATACATAGAAAGTCAAAACAACATATAAGAAGCTTCTAAGAAGCTTTTTAAAAAGGTATTATAAAATTAATCTACTTTTATTTATTTCTACGTATTCAAATTATCTAAGTAATAATTATAATATATATATATATATATATATATATATATATATATATATATCTCTGTGATATTATCTCTCTTTTTGGAGATAAGTTCCATAAAGAAAGATGATGACATATTGAGGAAGCCTAAGATGCAGCAAATTATATTTGCTATGTACTATGATCTTTTTTCTTTGAAGGTAGTTGATAGGTCCTTTCAATCATTGATAATATCCCATTCTAGGGCGAGAAGACCATCCTATTATTTGATCATTATTGAAACCATTCTAACTTCCTTCAAATAAAATATTTGTAATACTATCAAGAATCATTTCTACCACTAATAAAATTTCTAAACATTGACAATCTTTTCTTAAGTCGTGATATCAAATGCATTGTATCTCATCATTTATTTGAGAAAGAACATACTTTTTTTTTGAAGAACTTCATCCCTATTATATCATCTTGAAGGTTGTAATAATCACAATGTTTCATCTAATAAGTGAGCAAATGATGGCTATTGAGTTGAATTCATTAATTGTTGATTCTCTATCTTTGGTTGTTTAATACTACAATCGTACAAGAACTACAAACAAGGATAAAAGATAGAATGCAATCTTTTCTAAATTATGTTTCTTTAATAATAAAGATTTGATATCCTTAAACTTGATTTTAATAAATATTATTGATAAAAAACTTTGACATTCTTTATTACATTTATAAGATTTTTAACCTAGTCTCATGTATGTTTGCTAATATTGTATCTGTGCCAACAAATAAGATATTTTAACCTATATTGATGATGCCTTGAGTTTAATACTTCTTCCATCTCAAATTTTTGATTATTATCTATTTCTATAGAAGGTGGTATTGTATTATAGTTTGGCTACTATCTAAAAATAATATATATATATATATATATATATATAATATAATTTATTATATAATGTAGTACAAGCCATGTTATTAAATTTAAGTTGGTTACAAAAAATGTTTAGATTATTGCTATAAAGTGGTTAGTTTAAAAATACTATTATTGAAGTTGATTTTATATTAATAATAGTTATATATATATATATATATAGATCTACATTTATTAGATATTGATGATCCTTAGAATCTTATATTGTTTTTTTTATTTGATATTTAGAGCATATATTATATAATTCTTATAACAAAAAAGATTGGAAAAGAATTTTGATAGCAAAAAGAGTAATTAGAGCATCTATATAGATGAATGGAGATGGATGATAAAAATCTCCATTACTATTAGCCAAAAGGTATGCCTAATGAACTTTAAGAAAGTAGCCTAAGGACCTATTAGGAATTAGGATTATTCTTTTGACGCAATTTGAACTTAAGAGGTCAAAATCAAAGAGCTCAAGTTTTTTATTATAGTTTTGGTACAAATTTTGGATGATTTGGAGTTTTTATGAAAAAAATATAGACACTCAGAGTTAAGGTATGGATTTTGTAACTACTATTACTCTTTTCGATATAACATGCACATATAAAATGCAATAAAGAATTAGCAACATAGAATGAAGAGACTACTTTTTTTATTACACTTTTTAAATATTTTTTGATGAATTTTAATCCAGGATAAAAGAAATATAGGAAGTTGAAGTCAGTACTTGCAATCCAAGTACAATAAGTAACTCAATTTACTAGTAGTTGTGTTTTGAGTCATATTTTGAATAATTTGACAAAAATTTAGACTTTTAAAAATATATATTATTATGTTAATAAATTTAATACAAATATTTTGTGGAATTTGAAATTTGGATTTTTGAAATATGGAAAAAATAGTGTTTGAGTACTTGTAACTTAAGGTTTAAAGCATTTTCTAGGATTTCTAAGATGCCAAATGATTTGTAGTAAGTTTATGATTTATTTTTTTATGATAAAGCTTAAGGATAAATTCTATATTATTTAGAAATTTGAAAAAATTTGAATAATTAGATCAAGAGATATAGATTTTTAAAGTTTGGAGAGAAAAAATTCTTTGATGGAAAAAAAATGATTTGAAAGGATTTTGCTATAATTTGAATAGCTTATTTATATTTTTTTGGTCTTATCTACTTTATGTGATATAAATAGTCAAGAAATAGATGCCTTGCTAGTCAGACCATCTCAATTAAGTAGTTTGTAGAGACGACTCCGAGATGAAGACTTGCTTGAACCACAAAGATGTCGAAGGATACCTAGTAATAGGTCATTGGTAATTATATTTGAGGTAAAATCTACCTATAAAAGACATCCAGAAGGAGTGTTTATAAGATAATTCGATAACAAAGATATCAAAGTTCATGCTTGGTCTTAAGTAGAAGACTTCAAATACTATCAATAGTTACAAGGGCCTATGAATCATTTTCCATGCAAAAAATAATTAGAATATATAGAAGATACCATGCAATAGATCTTCAACTTCTTATATATGTATTGACTTGCAGCAACATTGTTTCTCTAAAACCTTGAAGCTAGAGGAGGACGTGATGTCATCGACATATAACTGAAGAAGGTTCTAAGAAGGCTCTTATAGATTTTAGAATATTTTTATAGGTTTTAAGAAGGTTCTAGAAGGTTCTAATAGATGCTTAGAAAATTTGAGAACATCATAGGAGATCCTAGAAGGTTCTCAGAGGCTTTAGATGATTTAGGAAGTTGCCAAAGAAGGATCTCAAGCTTGCTTTGTTTCCAAGCCTCATAAAAACTTATCAAAAAGCTTCCTAGGACCTAGTATATATAAGACTCAAGGTTGAGAGGATCTTCAATCTCAACAAATCACTTCTTGTAGTCTAACCAAGACCTTCTTGCCTTGTATGTAGTTATTGTTCTAATGTTGAGCTAATTCCATTTCTTGATCTTGAATCCTTGTCTTGTATATGGCCCCTAACAACTACTTATACTTAATCTTTGCATGTTGTCATTGCAAAAGTCCACTTTGAATAGATACAAGGTCCCTCTTTGCATTCAAGTTGGATCCAATATGCACAAAACTTTCTTAAATTCTCTTTTGAGTATTTACAAAACTATGTTTGTAATAAACCAACAAACTTAAAGTTTAAAAATGTATAACCCAAGATCTAGTCGTTCAAATAAGCTTAAAATTTAGGAGTACAAAATTTACACCTTTGATCATTGTCACACAAATTCTTAGCTACAGATTTGTTACTAATCGTCTGATATCACCAAAATCTTAGCAGGTATTTTTGTTAGTCAAAACCAAACTGGAAACTTGAAAATTCATATTCCAAGATCCAGCCATTTAAATAAGCTCAAAATTTGGGAAGTAAAAAAATTACATCTTTAATCATCATTACACAAATTTTCAGTTACAAATTTGTTACTGATCATCTAATATCACCAAAATTATAGTAGGTACTTTTGAAAGTCAAAATCCTAGATACTTGAGAATAAATTTTACCATTTCTCTTAAGTCAGAGTCTCATTTGATATGAGATTTTAGACATAGGCTTTTTATGTTATAAGTGACATTTACACAAAAAATGAGCTTTAAATTCGTCTTTAAGCTCAAGTTCTAGCTTAAAACCAAAACCCTCTATTTCTCTAATTTCTTCAAAATCCTAGTTTTAGTTTGCTGGTTTTAACCAACCATATTTCACTCATTCTAGACTCAATCTTATTCATTCTTGAATGTGAAATATTTAGCTTGAAGTCTAGTTTTTAATCTAATTCTTTGATTTCTTGTTAATATCTTAAAACTCCTAATATGCATGGAAAAATGATAGTAGGTATCTAATTAGTAGCTTAAGTTTAAACAAGCATAACTCTATCATCCAAGATCCAATTCATGTGTATTTTCTACCTAAATTCATGTCAAGAAGCTCCTTTCTTTGAATACCTCTTCTCAACTTACAAAAAAAACCTCTCTTCCTTGCTTCCATACTCTCCAAAGAAGTCGTAGCTGAAGTCTTCAAAATCCAAGTCAAAAACTAATAGTTTAAAGTTAAACAAATACCAAAACTAATCCTCCAAGTTAGTACTATTAATGGCATCCAACTAATGCTATTCAAACTCCCATTTTTCTTTAATAAAAAACCTAAATACAACCTCAAAGTCAAAATTCTTTTTACATCTATAAATATAACTCTGAATCTACTAAAACTAAAGATCAAAAAGAAAGTAAAAGGAATAAAAGAATTTTTTAAGGCTAAACCAAAGATAAAATTAGGGTTAAAGATAAAATATAATTTAGCCAAAATTTCAGAAAAGAAAAAAGAAGAAAATAAGAAAACTTTTCCAAAATTATAAAAAAACTAGATTGGTAAGAAGAAAAAAGAACTTAATAAAAGTTCAAAGAAAAGTAAATCAAGTAAGGTTGTCATACATGAATGTGTTTACATCACAACAACAGTATGCTAGATTTTAAGACTTAGCCAATTATGATTAATAAGCAACTTATTCAAAAATTAGATCTCACTCATATAAACTTGGTGCAAGTTATTAAATCGACTCATTAGTTATTTTAGAATGAAAAGATGAATTTAAAGTGATTAAAGTCACAATATATGGTTAGTATTATAGAAATTCTTAGAAAAATAGAAAATTAAAATGTTAGTTGTAGAAATGGAGTCTTAGTAAGTCTTGGAGGTAATTAACTTAATTGATTTAATATTTTTACTTATTATTGAATAATAAGGATTATTTATTAAGATCAATATTTACATTGGCCTTCTACCTATATTTTTTACTTATAAAAAACTATAAATGTTAGTTAATAGTTAAAAAAATCATGAAAAAAAAACCTTATATCTATTTAGTTATTTACATTGAAAGTAAGATTTATAGTAGATTAAATTTATTTTATTATTATAAAAATTTATAAAAATAGAAAATTATAAATACAAAATAATATTAATATTATAAAACTATTTTTAAAAGATTAAGAATTTATTTAGAATTTATTTAAATTTTATTTAGAGAGTAATTTTTAAGACTTTGGTAAAATGATTTTTACTACTTTAGGAGCCATTATGAAGAAATAAAGTAAGAATTGAAGGCCATACAAGATTTTAGAGTAATTGGATATTTTTAAATACCATGATGAAGTCAAAAATATAAAAGTATTGGATCTATTAGTAGAAAATAGGAAGACCAATAGCTAGTATAGTCCTTATAAGAAAAAAGGTGTAGAAATCCCACATGGATCATAGCACTTTGAAGGAAGTTAGAAAGATAAGACTAAGGCCTTATGGCATCTCTTAGAGACCATATATACTATATATAATAATCTATAATAGATAGTAAGAATAACTTAAAAGATTCTCTTTACTTCTTTGATCTAAATGTAATATCACAAGAAGCAATAGTCAATGTAAAGAAATCAAAAACATTTCTCTAAAATTATGAATCCAATTCTCCTCAAAATTCCAAAATAATAAAGAAAAAAATCTTTACAAAGAGATTTTTTTTATAAAAAAATGAAAAAGGCCAAAAATTCTAAATCTTAAATATAATATTTTACTTCTATTTAAAACAAAAAACAAAACAAAACAAAATGGGATCATATGATTTATAGGAGGACTTAAAAAAATTAAGATAGACATTACAATTAATTAGTTATTGGAGGTTCTTTTCATAATGAAAAAGAGCTTTAAAAAAAGCCTTTTTGTTAAGGGCCGCCAAAGATCTAAGGCAAAAATTTAATCTCACGTTAGAGTAATTCAAGTTGTACAAGAAATAAAGGCAATTAAATTAGAAGTGTCTATTTTCATGGATATACATATGTATTTTAGTAAATATCTATATGATTAGGTAGGACTAGATAAAAGTAGATTAATTTCATAATATCTTCTAGAAAAGCTTCTTGTAAGCTTCATGTGAGCTCAAAATTATACACCAAAATTTTAGTTAGTTAATTTTTGGTTTTTTGATAAAATATATTATTATTTATTTATTAATTGTGAGAAAATAGAAGATTCTAGGAAAAATAAAGTGAGTTGTAGTCAAAATATGGTAGAAGAAGATAGAAAGTTATTTTGCTCTTGAAGCCACAAGTGATGGTGAAGGAAGAAACCAAAGAGCTATTTTGTTCTTCAACCATTACTTCCACAACAACAAATCAACTTATTTCCTAAAGTATCTCTTTCAAAAGTTAATATTTCTAAGTTAGTAAAGTTTTGGCTAGTTAAGTTATTAGAAATTAAAAATCTATGCATTGATTGATATCCATGGTGAATGAAAACAACATTATTTAAGATACATGTTTTATAAATTAAGATACTTGTCTTACAAAGTCAACATGTTTTGGAGGTCTTCTAAGGTATCACCACATAGCTCTTTGTTAAGAATATATATGGAGGCAAAAATGAAGCCTTTTTTACTCTTGTTAATATATTTTTAGTCATTAGTCTTGTTTCAAGACTTTATAGTGTTATTATTTTTGGAAATAGCTATTCTAATTCAATACAATATCATCATTGAGTGACATTCTAGTTTTTTTCAGTAACACAAGATTGTATTGAGGAATTTTTTTTTTGAGATTCATGTCCTTGATAATTTGATAAGATTACTAATTTACTATTTTTATCTTATTTTAGAAGTGAGTAGATTATCCCACTTCTATTGTTGTATTTTAAAATTTATAGAATATCTACTTATAAATAAATAATCTTTTTTTTTAATATTAATTTTTTTCTTAAAGAAATTAGATTATTTTTTTTTATAGAAATTTTTATTTGATATTAGAAGTTGCAGATTGTTTTCTTCTAATTTGACTTTTTGAATTTATTTAAGTTTTTTATAGAAGAAAAAGTTATGGATGCTACTCTCAATAAAAGTGAAAATAGATTTGTAACTATTACAGATCTTCATAACCTTATCAACACTCTAAAAGTAGAAATTTTACGTATTTTCAATAAAAATCATAGAAGTACTATTCCTACATCTATAGAAGAAGTTCAATATGGATTATAGCAATTTGAAGGTAGTTAGAAGGATAAGACTAAGGCCTTATGGCCTCTCTTAGAAACCATATATATTACGTGTGAACCTTGGTGAAGCTCAAATCCTTGATTTATAAGCAAGTTATGATTGAGGTAAAATATTTTCACTTAATTCTTTATTTATTTATTTATTATTTTTAAACCTTTATAATTTATTCATAATAACTCGGATTTATATGTTTCTTATACTATTGAAAAGGAAAGAAAATTAAAAGTTTTAAAATAGATTTTTTATTTTTATTTTTTATTTTTTATTAGATAAAAACTCAATGAATAGACTGTGATCAAGTTTTGGATTATGTAATTGCTTGATTTTATTTATTTAATTTATTTTAAATTAGGTCTTTTTTATTATTATTACTTGCTTCCTTCATTTCATACCACCAATTACAAGTAATTCTTAATTGAGGCTATCTTGTAATTTGGATTGAGGGATGAAATTTACCTTCATATTAGAAACCTTATCCTTTCACTATCGTCACTTTATTAGGAGATACAAAATAAGCTACCAACTATACCAAAAAATCTTTGTAATTAATAATTTGCACTAGATTTGAACCACTTTATTCACACTAGTCTCTAAAGTGTACAGTGATTAAAGCCACCAACTATAGTCTTTTAGTAGGTAAATAGGACCTTTATTCATTTGATTTTGGCTTAAATAATTATACTAAAGAAGCATAGATTTGATCAATATGGACTATTGATGATATAAATAAAAAATTCATTCAAATCACATTAGAAGAGACATTAATATCTATATCTCATTTTTTAAGACTAAATAATCCTCTATCTTTAAAATTTTATGCAAGAAACTACAAAGATCCATCTCTTCTCTGAAAAATATATAAAACTTTTCTGCTAATATGAAGGGATATAATTTTTATTGAATATATTGAAAATATAAAATTCTTCTTTCTTACCTACCTATGCCCAATTTATTTGTTAGCATCCTTGAAATGAAAGTATTATCCTTATAAAGCTCTTTGCAAATATTGATACATATTTGACAGTACTATTAGAGGTTGGACTTACTATTTGATGGTGTATTTATATATACATATATATATATATATATATATATATATATATATATATATTAGAATTATATCTAATAAAGCAACCTTATATCAAGATGTTGCTTATGTATCTTAAATAATTACAATCTATTGCCAACTTTCTTGTGATGTCTCCTTCATTAGTGATGAAGATTTGAAGAGATTAGACAATGTTGACTTTTTGATTATTACATAGCTTTATTAAAGTCATTCATGTATCAAAACAGATCAATGGTTAGATGATCTTTAATCCAATTTATTTATAGATTTGATGTAACTTATATAATAGTAGTTTATGCATTAAATGACACCACTTAAAAATATTTTTGAAAATGTACTATCATTGAATGATATTTGAATATGATCATTGGAGTCTTATCAATATATCAACCAATTCCTTGATCTTCCAACCTTTGTAGATGCTATAGCTATAGGCTCTTATATTCATTGACCTTGTTTGATTTGGACCAACTTGGCATTGTCTCACAAGCTTACAAAAATACTTTTTAGAATTAAATAACCTCTTGAATGCCATATTGATAATATCTTAGATGATAATCAAATTTCTTTGATTGCCACTAAGATTGATGAACCTCCTCTTTCCTTAGTTAATAAGATGGAATCACCTTGTAATATATTTCTTATATTTGAAATATTTCTAACATCATTTGTATTTTGAGCATGAAGACATGACATGGTTAAATATTACAATTCACAAACCTATGAAGAACCTAATAAAAATAAAAAGAACCTTGTTATGAGCTTTTTAACTAGTACCATAGCTACTTATGATTTCACTAAAAGACAACATTATTTTTTCTTAAGTCAAGCTATAAACTTTAACACTTTAATATGGATTTTTGGCATATACTATAATATTGAAATGCATTTTCATGACCATATTAGTACTTTGAAGTCAAAGAACAATGGTCAAGGAGCAATAAATCTTAAACTTATTAAGATTGAAGAATTTGAGTCATTTTTTTTGCTTACAGAGACATACAATTGAAAAGCTTCAAGTTTAATAATTCTTTGCAATTTTAGGCAAAGACTTAGAAAAAAAATGCTCAAGAGATTCAATAACAAGTTTTTTTTTGGAAGACATTCTATATTCTACCTATATTTCTAATTCATACAAACATTGTAGTAATGAAGTCCTTTATTTGGCTAAAAGTCAGGATGTTAATAGCATAGGAGTTGTTTCTTCAACAAATTAGCAATTAAAGGTCGTGCTAATATGTAGTCATATTTTATTGGTGAAGAAAAAAACTACAAATTTTGATGATTGGTTGTTGAAGTTAAGGCCACATCTTATTGATGTTAAAGCATAAAAGGTATAAATTTTTATTTACTCTTATTATAATTATTATTAATTTAATTTTAAAGATATTAAAGATTATTAAGGCAAATTTATTCACATCTAATTAGAAGATAATCATCTAATCTTCTAACAACCTTATAACCTTAGTACCTAAAAAATTCTAGTATTTAAGTTTGTTATCAAAAGTTATTAGCTACAGCTTTGATTGAGTTTTCCAATGGTAAGTATACTTGTACTAGAATCATGCCTTCAAAGAAGGATTTTTTTGGTAATTAGAAAAATATGCAAATATGTAGAGATTATTGTTCAATTAATCATAAGATTAAATTTGTTTGATATCCAATGCCAATGCTAAAAGAATTATTTGATGTAGTAGGATTTTTTTGAATATTCAAAAATTTGGATTTAAGATTTAGTTATTATAAATTACCATTATTTCTTGAAAATCAAGTAAAGATAGCATTTTTAAGAGCTAATCAATTCTATCACTGGATGTTTGTTTTGTTTGATTTTAAGAATGCATCAATTGAATATCAATAGATAATGGATCAAGTTTTATTTGGCTTATAATTTATTAGATGCTACATTAATAATATTATTATTTTTAATAGTACTCCATAAGATCATGTGAAGCATTTATAAAGAATATTTGAGCAATCATGGCAATTGATGTTAATACTTGCATCATAAAAAGTATAAATTCTTTCATGAATGGTTACCATATTTATGTCATATGATTAATTTAAGAAGTCTTGGTATACAATAAGCAAAGATAGATGCATTGTATAAAATTTCAATAATAAGTGATGTTTTATGACTTTAGATTTTTTTAAGGTTAGTAAACTACTAAAGATTTGTTAAAAAAATTTAATATCATTGCTAAATCTTTAACTATTCTTATCAATAAAGACCAATCATAGACTTCATGTCATGAGTAAAGACATACATTCTATACATTGAAGCAAAAGTTGGATTCAATTCTAGCACTTAGATGTCTGGATATGAATAGACATTTTTAACTGTACATAGATTAAAGTGCACTAAGATTGAGAGCCATCTTGGTATAAAAGGATTATGTAAGATAAGAATTTATTATTTTATTTATTTTTAGAAGTAATAACAATGTAAAGTCAAATTACTCATTTTATAAAGAAGAAGCTTTGGTAACAATTTGGACCATTGCTTACTTTTTATCTTACTTATATGGTCAATACTTTATATTAGTAATTAACCATCAACTTTTGAAGTGGAAATAAACAAGCTTACTAGCAAGCTTGTAAGATGGACTTTATTGCTTCAAGAATATCACTTTGAAGTTATGCATCAAGTAAATATTATTAATTTGAATATCAATAGACTTTCTTATAATCCATGTTTTTCAAAAAAAGACTTCATTGAAGTTTGGTAGCATAGAGATTGTGATTAAGAGGTGTTCTTTGGATGGCATGCAGTTACATACTTAACTTTAATATCAGATTCTACAACTATAATTCTTGACTAGAATTCAAATGAAGAATTAGATAAGAATCAAGTGATTAGTGATATGTAGAAGATCTTACATTCTTGCACAAGCTTCAATAAAGAATATTTCTTTTAGCTATCTTTAATATGAAAAGAAATAGAATTAATCACCAAATAGTAAGATTTTATTGGAAGAACAATTTTTTATTTTATATGTGGCTTGATGGAATTAGGCACATAGTTCTAAAGCCAAATCAAAGAACCTCTTTAATATAAAAATTATATAAAGAACTTAGATATTTTGAGGTAAGTAAGTCACATTTAATTTTGTATAATAAATATTAGTAGAGTGATATATATCATTAAGTGGCTACATTTTTTTTCAATGTAAAGTATATGATTAAGTTAAACCAAGCTTTAATACCTTATCACCTTAGTTGAAGCCATTACCTATCATGTAATTGTATTATCATTGATCTTTGGACTTTATTAAATTATTTATTATTACTTCATATGGAGCTAATTATATATTGGTGATGGTAGAGCATTTTAGCAAGTAGATTTAATTTATGACTTTACTACAAGATTCTTTAAAATTAATAGCTATGGCTTTTTTTGATCAAGTATTAGTATGTTTTGGAGCACCTATTGAAGACTTAATGATTTAATTGAGTTCTTTGGGAAGTTTAAACCTTTTTGTACTAAAGCTTGAATAGATTATTGTATCACGTTTAGAAATTATCATGAAGGAGATGGTCTTGCAAAGCGAGTTGTTTAGACTATCAAAGATGATTTACAATGTCATATTATAAAATAACTATATATTGAAAATATGAATAAAAATTATATTATGATTTTTATTCTATTATCTTGATTCAATAATAATTCTAGATATTTAAATAAGACTTTCATGAAAGCTTCTTATTTTATTTTTTATTTTAATAGCTAGTAGATTAAAGTTTGGTTAAAAAATTTACCTTTTAGGTTATAAAATATTCTTCTAATGTCTTAAAAAGGCCATAAATTAATAAAAATAAAATATATTAAGTAAATATTTAATATAAGTAATTCTGAAATAAAATAAAAGATAAAAAAGTGCTAAAATGATCCTAAAAAATATTGAATTAATGCCTAAAAGACGACCATTTATGGATCAAGGTCAAAAACAAATCTCTGGCCACTAAAACAGCTGCTTAAGATAAATTAGGAGAGATTTTGGAAATTCAAAAGTTGAATCAAAGAACTTGATTTAAGTTTGTTTTAGAATTATAAAGCTTATTGTATTATTTTAATAGCACAATTAGAAGATATTCAATTATTAGTGCAAGAAAGTATTTGAAGTTAATAATTAAGAATCAAATAGGATTTTTGTAATATTTGAAGCTCTATTTATTAGAATAAAGAGAAATTTGGTGTAGTTTTAATAGACTAATATATCAAGCTATCTACCAATTTGGAATTGAAGTTAATAATTGGAGACAAAAAAATTATTGCTCGAACTTCATCATCAATCTTCAAATTAGTGGTTGAAGAAGACCAATACGGTTCTTTTGTATTTTTTTCATAATTTGTAAGTTAGATTGGATTGAAATTTTTGAACATATAAAAGACATATTGATTTACTAATATGTAAAATTTTATACTAATTAGATGATTAAATCAAGAATTATAGCTTATTGAAGTTCACTACATAGATTAGCATTTGGAAAAAAAATTGGAAGTTACAAAAAAAATCAAATAATAAGACATTAGGATTTGTGTTTACTTGAGGTAATTAAAAAGAATTTTTTTAAGCACTTTTCATTGATTTTAAATTCTTTTTCATTAAAATTTAAATTACTTTTTTTTTAATGGTTGAAACCTATTAAAAAAATTTAGATAATTGCAACATATAACTTCACCTTCTACAGCTAGGTACCTTGTACTTTTTCAAATAAGAAGATTTACAATATAACAACAAAAGTATGGATTATTTTATGGAAACCATTGTAATTGAAACTTCATATTATCTTGGATTACAATAGATTATTGTTTTAATAGATAAGCATCTTTGGCATCATATAGTCCTTATTAATTGGTATATAGATAAGAATCAATTCTACCTAGCTCAATATATGAGAAACTAAAATAAACTTATAGCAAGTTCTTTGATTCAACTAACTTCAATTATAAATTTATATAATCTTGGAATTTGGACTCAATATCTATATGATCTAATAGAATTTTTTAAACAAGCCATGCTTATAGTTATAAAAAACTTATCTATTATTCAATATCGTAATACTTTATAATATACTTGCATTCATAATAGAGCTTATCAACTTCAATTGTAAAGATTCTTCAAAGAAGATTATATATATTTATAACATGAAGTGCCTACAATACTTTATATTAATATGGGGTGCATAATTCTACATGTAAAGGATGTGTTGTCTAGTAGTATTTTGTTGTTGGAAGGCAAGGATGGATAAGAATGTTAGAAGCATTCACAAAATTAAATTCTTTGTCATCTTCTTAATGGTAACTCTATACATCTTAAATTAGCAATTGTACTAATTGATCTTTCTTATTTTGCATGTGGTAAAAAAAAAAAAAAGGTTGCTACCATACTTTTGTATGATCATCTTCAATAATGTGTATTTTGTAGTCTTTTTTGATTGGAGGGGCTTTTAATCAACTAAAGAAGGTACTTGAAGGTGTATTAGGTATATATTTGTATTTGATTTAAATTACATACTTTGTAATTGATTTATATTACTCAATGTGTTGTATATAATGATCTTTATTCACTCAATAGTTGTCACATAATATAGCATTAGATACCAAATTCTATTAAATAGATATAATTTAGTTAGGTTAGTGGTTTTTCATCTATTGATAGTTTTTTCATTAATTGACTTTGTTCATGTCAACTAAGGTGTGAGTACTTAGGTAGAAAAAAATCCTTGACTTAACATTCTTATGAAGTCAAATCTTATGCATGATTTTTGAGAGAGAAAAAATTTATTGTGAAGGTTTGCTTGGCTATGGTGATTTAGCCATTTAGTAAAGCTTTAAGGCTTTTCTTATCTTCATACTTGTTTTCTTGGATTTTTCTTTTATAATGTGATAGATAGCTTAACTTAGTTTGGTATAGATTAATAATCTTTCTTTCAAGATATATCAGGTATATATTTGTATTTGATTTAGATTACATACTTTGTGATTGGTTTATAGTACTCAATGTATTGTATGTTATACTCTTTGTTTACACAACAAAGTACTAATGTCTAAAAGTGCTTGAACTAAAAATATATAATTTGAAGTTGCAATAACTATAAGAAGTTTCAAACATAGTATTATATTTGATGGTAATACAAGACTAATATTTGATAGACTAAAGTTATTCAACTACAAGATCTCTATTAGAATTGGATATATTTGTATTTTGACTTTTTCATATTCAAATTTATATTCTTTATTTTGAATCAAGTTAATTTGATGTAAAAAAATTATATCTTAAAAATTTCTTTTCTATAATATAAATATAATTTATACAATAATGTTGGTCTTTTTTTAAAGTGACAATTGCTTGATTTAATTTTTTTTCTTTAAATATCAACTACTTCATTTAGTTGTATCAATTTACAAAGATTCTAACCTTGATGAATAAGCACTTGAAAACTTATAAGCTATTATGATAACTTGATTTGTTCTCCTCTAACCAAATCTTTATTCTTTTCTTCTTTTAAAAAATCAATTATTACATGCAAGGACTTAAAAAATAAATTATTATAATTAATTTATTTTATATATTAATAAAATAATTTTTTGTTATTATATTTATAATTTATATTATAAATATAATTGAAGAGAGCTTTATCATTCAAATCCACATTACAAATAAGATTTTAAAATTTTGTAATATGATTGATAATTTATTGTGATTCTTATCATAAAAATTAGAATTTTATTTTTGTTGTGAGTCATTCAATTGACTCATTAAGAAATTTATCACAAAAAATGAACTTATGGTGCCTAAAATCATAGATTTAGTGAGTTAATAATAGAATTTTTAGTAGAAATAGAAAATAGATTACTAATAATAGATATATAATCTAGAGTAGAATTTATTAAGATAATTTCCATAACAAATAGATTTTTTATAGCAAACATAAGATGATGGCGAATAGGAGTATTTATCATGGACATATGCATGTAAGCCAGTAATTACATGTATAAATAGATAGAAGTAAGTAAAAGTAGGTAAAACTAAATTAATTCTATAATATTTACTATAGAAGCTTCCTAGAAGCTTTAAAGATATTACTTTGATTTTATAGGTGTCTTTAATTGACTTTTTGGATTAAAAACGTCGTCAACAAGTTGGCCATGTGCCACACATGTTGTTAGCTAAAGACCAAGCTAACTATGTAGTCCACATGTAAAAAAACTTGCCTTGTAAGTCAAGGCATGTATCCTACAAAGTCAACACATATTGGAGGTCCTATAGAACGTTGCCACGTAGTCCCTACTTAGATAGTGTATATAAAGACAAGAGTGAAGCCTTCTTCACTCTTGTCAATTCCTTTCTTGCTTCGAGTCTAGTTTCAAGGGTCTCTAGTTTTCTTGGCTATTGGCAATAGCCATTCTAGTTTCTTTCTTAATATACATATCAAGTTATTTCTATTTTGTCATCTTTCTTTGAGAGAAGTCTCACTTATTTATTTATTTTTATCATATTCTTGTCCTTGACAACTTGACAATAGTAAACTTATAATATTAGAACTTTATCTAATCTTGATTAAGAATAGATTATTCCTTTCTCTTTATAAGATATAAGCATATTAGAAGTTGCGGATTACCCTCTTCTAAATTGATATTGTCTTTAGTATTCTTTTTGTTCTCAGGCCCTTTCTTCTATTTTTCTTGAGCGATATTAGACATCTTCTCTATTTTGAATGTTATTATGGCAGAACTTATTGAAATGAAGAGTGCAATGGCACAAATACAAGAGCAATTGACAGAGTTCATATTTGCAATGCATCAATTCAATTTACCACCACAAAGAGTAATAAGATTGGTAGGAAGTAAAGGTATAGAAATGATTGGAGCTGCTTCAACAACTGCACTAAATCATGTCCCTTTTCCTATGGTGGAACGTCCTTTCAGTGTTAAAAAACTAAGAATTGTCGTATCCGAGAAGTTTGATAGCACCAGATCAAAGTTTAGAGGATTTATCAATTAAGTACAACTTGTGATTGAACTTCAACCTCAAAGCTATTCAATTCCAAGATTACAAGTTAGATTCATTGGTACGCTTCTTTCAAGTTCAGAATTATCATGATTTTCATCTTTTCTTGAACGACGAGATCCAATATTGGATAATCTAAAGGCTTTTTTGGCAAAATTTTGATCCATGTATGGAAAAAATGATGTAATTCATGTTGCAACCAATAAGATCTATATTTGCGACAAGACAAACGATCAGTAACATTGTATGCTTCACAATTTTGACAACTTGCAATTGATATTAAATAAGATGATGCTACACTTATTAGCCAATTTCTCTACAGATTATAATATGAGGTAAAAAAATTAATGCTCAACTTACTTGATCTTCAAACAATGAGTCAAGCAATTGACTTTGCAGTGAAGTGCGACAATCGTCTTTTTGAATTTTGATCTGAGAACCACATAAGTGGACCTCAACGTTATTATAATTCAATGGCAACACCAATATCTCATCAACACATATATTCGGAAGTAGAAGATATGCAAATTGATGCGGTACGTTTCAAACCTCTTATTAAGCAAGAAAAGATTTGTTGTTGTCAAGAAGGATTGTGCTTATATTGTAGAGAATCTAAGCACATTGCTCAGCATTATCTAAAGAAGCAAGGCAACCACAAAATGAGGAGTACGGCGATCAAAGAAGATAGCATGTCGAAAAACGAATTTGTCTAAGTACAATAGGGACTGCGCGGTTGGAACCTTATACAACGCCTAATGAAGGTCCTATCCTCTCCTCAAAATTGTCTCCATATTTTACAATGAATATTATTTTAGGACCTAAACATTACAAAACCTCTGCCTTGCTAGATTCAAGAGCCTCAGCATGTTTCTTAGATGAAGAATTTGCTAAAAGACATAGCATATTTTTAGTGAAGAAAACTAAACCAGTTCATGTAAAACTCATAGATGGTCATCCGTTGTCTTCAAGAGATGTTACTCATAAAATCCTTCCTATAGAAATAGCAACTAAAAGTCATAGTAGCTTTGTAATATTTAATATCATTAGATTTCTTTCTAATCTAATTATTTTAGGTTTATCATGGCTAGAAAAATATAATCCTAAAATAGATTGGACTTCTCATAGTCTTCACTTTTCTGAAAGTATAACTAAGAGCATAATTAATCAAGTAGAAAGTTATAAGTCTAGTATAATTAAACCTATATTTGTAAGTGCAAGTACTTTCTTGCATGCTGCAAAAGAAGGATCACCTTATGTCATTTATGCCACACTTGTTTCTACTGGTGGAAAGACTTCAAGTTTCATTCGAAGCCAATATCAAGATTTTCAAGATGTATTTGAGAAGAAGAATGTGGATACTCTTCCAGAACATCGTTCCTATGACTGCTCAATTGACCTTCAAGAAAGAACACAACCACCATTTGGACCAATCTATAATTTATCTCAAAATGAGTTGGTTGAACTCAAAGAATATATTGAAGAGAATTTGGCCAATAACTTCATATGCCATTCTAAATCTCCAGCAGGAGTTCCAATTTTATTTGTGAAGAAAAAAGACGGATCATTGTGAATATGTGTCGATTATCGAGGACTCAACAAAATCACTATCAAAAATAGGTACCCTCTATCTTTGAGATCTGGACTCCTTAATCAATTGAATCAAGCTAAGATCTATATAAAAATAGATCTACGAAGAGCATACAATCTGGTATGCATCAAAGAAAGAGATTAATAGAAGACTATGTTTCGAACAAGGTATGGACATTTCGAATACAACGTCATACCTTTTGGACTTACAAATGCACGAGCAGCATTCCAACATCTAATGAATGATGTCTTTTGAGAGTTTTTAGATGATTTTGTTGTTTATTACCTAGACGACATCTTAATCTATTCTAAGAACATAGAAGAACATGAATTTCATTTTCGTCATGTATTACAAAAACTAAGAGATGTAGGACTCTATGCCAAGATAGAAAAGTGTGTATTGCATACTACTCAATACGTTCCGGTTTTCTTCCAGGTATTAGCAGTCGACAGTAAGGTTGAAGTGGTGCGAGTGTTTTGTTGTCCTCCTATAGCTACGGTGATTGGAGAATCAAGGTGGAGTTTGATTGCGATTGAGATTCCTATATTACTATTGATCCTCATCGAAGTCATAGAGTCGGTGGTAGCATCAACAGTTCCAATTACAGGATGTCGATGGAGTTCTGACCAAACAACTAGAGCATCACTTCGAAGATAACTGCATTAGCATAAGTTCATCATGCACAGTATAGAGCATAGTTCTGTAGCTATAGAAGGCTATTATCATATATAGGATTAGACTACATATTAGCCACCGAATCTGTCGCTTGTGACGAGTGAGGCTTGTGGATTGCTCAGACCGTCACCTAATAAAAGCTTATTTAAATTAACGTGTACCTAGTCTCAAAGGAATCCTGCTTGCAAGCAATGGTTTTGTGTCCTCATGTTCAATATTATAAATTGCAACAGCGGATCTTTTAAGGGTAGCGGCCGTAGTGACCTCCATTTTTTCGACCAAAGCCTTCTGTAACTGCTTAACTTGCTCGCTCATGCTCGGACGAGATTCTTGACGACTAGTAGCGTGAAGAAGCGCTGGAGTCAAAGTTGGAGAGAATCATGGAGCTGCGGCCCTGGTAAGTTCATTCAGTAGTAGAATAACTCCCAAGTGTGCATGGCAAGTTCATTCAGTAGTAGAATAACTGCTAAGTGTGTATGGTAAGTTCATTCAGTAGTAATGTTGTGTGGCTTGTGATTGCTTGAGAGTGAATTTAATTTGTTAGATTGGTTAAATTCTCTTAACAAGAAGTAGGAGGAATTTTTATTTAATCACTCATAAGTTAATTAGTAGTTGTGAATTAGATGAAATTACTTATTAGGATGGTTTGTTTTATTTTACAATTGGTATGTCATTGAAATTTTTGAATATCAAATAAAAAATTAATCAACAATTATTAGAACATTTAAGTAATTAAATTGTTGTGAATTAGAATATGCTTTTAACTAATTGGGATTTGTTTTAGTTCACATTTGCTATTGTTTCTTAATTTTTCTTACCAATTTTGGCCTAAAATACTTCCAAGAATAAATTTAGATCATATAAGAATAGAAAATTCTAAGCAATAAAAAATACAAATCAAAAAAAAATCATAGATAGAAATGAGCCTATGAATCTAACTTGAATAAATCCATCAAAATATTAAGAAGGATTTAATCTTAAATAGAGCTTAACTTGTTATAAAAATCCCCACAATTTTGATCTTATTCCATTAAACCTCTCTAGTACACTAATCTTTGCATCTTTTATATTTGTAGTAATAAGACTTATTCAATTCATTTGTAAAATTTATCTACTTGTTTCTCTTGATTGCATAAATTCTTAGCATAAAAAATTAAATTTTATTATTAACTTCTTCTATAGCTATAGGAATAATATTTTTATAGTTTATATTAGTAGTATGTGAAATTTCTACTTCACTAGTATTGACAAGCTTGTAAAGATTTGTAATAATTACAAATCTATTCTCATTTTTTTTTCCCTTTTATTTCTATGATAGAAAACTTTAAAAAATCTTTAAATTAAATTAAAAGAAGGTAACTTGTAATCTCTAATATTAAATAAAAATTTCAACAAAGAATAATAATTTACTTTTTTAAAGAAAAAAATGATGTTAAAAAAACAAAAATTATTGGTTCAAAGATGTGTAGTCCAAAATCTTTAAGACACAATAATAAGAAGTCTGATAATCTACTCACTTGTAAAATAAAAAAATAAAAAAAGAGATAATCCACTCACTTATAAAACATAACAATAAGAAGTGAAATAATTCACTTACTTCTAAAACCAAAAAAATATAAAAATTAAAATTCTTATTAGATTTTGAAAGACATAAATTATAAAAAAAATTAAAATAAATATATATATTCTTTTATATAAAATAAAATGAAATAAAATGAAAAACTAAATTAAACTATATTAAATTTTAAAAATTTTAAAAATTAAAATAATAGATATAGAATTGAAATTATAATTGCTATTATCAAATGCATATAGAACTATAAAGTCTTGAACTAAGATAGAGGACAAGAAAGATTTCAACAAGTGTGTAGAAAGCTTCACTCTATATATACTATCTACTAAAGAACTATGTGACAATGTTCTATATGCTATATGACATGAATCAAACTTGTAAGACATATGTCTAATTTGAAGGATAAGTTTTTGACACATGCACCACATTACTAACTTGTAATACAAGAGACTAAATACACAACATATAGCTAATTTGTTAGCCAAGTTATTAACCTATCAACTACTTATAAACATGTATAAAATTTACAAGGCTTCTAGAAAGCTTTCGAAAAAGATATCAATAATTTAACATAATCTTAACTACTTCTATTAAGTTCTACTTACCTAAGTAAATATATTAATCAATATGGCTATTTATTAGACATGTAAAGCTAGTCAATCTATGTGTATTAGTTTTTAAGTTGCACAATTTTTTATGGATGTCATTCTCAATCATTCTAAATTTAATCTTCTATAACATTAATCTTAATAAGTGGTTGCTTTACTAAATTTCTTTTTTTGTTTATTTGTTTTAGATTTAAAGCTTAATATATGTTTTTATATATATATATATATATATATAAGATTAAAAAAATATTAAGATTTTTCTATAAAAAAATAGGCATGTATATTAGATATGTGGTAGCTTCAATAGTGGGAAGTTGAATTTTCATCTTATCATATTGTGCATATATATATATATATATATATATATATATATATATATATTGTATGTAAGAAGCACTCTTAATATATGGAATGGAATAGCAAATTACATTATCAAAACAATTTCACAGATATAAAACAAAATAAAAGAATTGTAAATTAAATTAAGTTTTTATTTCATATTTCTTCTTTTATGTAAATTTTGATTTTTCATGGCTCTTAACTATAGATATAAAAGAATTGTTTTGGAATATTACTCAATAAATTTTATTTTTTTTCACATTAAAAATAAATAAAAATAAAAATTATATTAGAAGTTTATAGATAGAACATTATATAAATAATAATTACTCATTTGTCACTATATTACAGATCATTGAACAAATGTAGATTCATTGTGATTTCATTTTAATTTTAGTTTTTTCTTTCCTTTTTTATAATTTAAAATAAACTGAAATAATTAAATATAAAATAAAACAACTTCAATTTGATATTCTTTTTTTTCTATAAAAAAATATAGATTCATTGCGATTTTTTATTTTTTTAGTTTTAGTTTTTATTTATTTATTTATTTTCTTATAATATAAAATTAATTAAAATAATTAAATATAAAATATACATCTTCAATTTGATACTCCTTTTTTCTTCATTTCAAGCTGTAATATTGTTTCTTGACATTGCAACAATCCAAACTTATGAATTGATTATATATATATATATATATATATATATATATAATTTTTTGTGATGGTTTTTTTCATTAAAAATATAAATCTACATAACATAATATTAAGCTTCTTCTAGCATCCACTATATTTTTGAATTATATATATATATATATATATATTTAAAACTATGGTCACGTTTTTTTTTAATGATTTATTTACAGTGTCAGAAAATTTAACAAGAAAATTCTGAAATTCGATAATGGAAAATTTTCACTAGGTTATTTCTTGGAGAATGGAGTTGTACTTAATGACAGAAAGTAATACCGGTTCGGTATAAGGATGTTATGAAATTCACCCTGCCGGACAACATATAACCCAGTGCAAGGGTAACTTTTCTCTCTTGCGGTAACGTTCGAGCCAGGTCAGCAAGCCAGCTCTGCCAACATGCTGTGCTGGCCGCGTCGTTGTTCATTTTAAAAATATTTAACCGATATGGCGCCTTCAGCTTTGACTCGCAGGACTTGAAAATAGAGAACGTTGAACTGCCTGATTTCAAATCCTTGCCCGGACGGTCCGGTCATCTCCTACCTCTTTCAAATCCATCATTCCCTCACCCTTGCGTCGTCTCGTTTCGCCCCTCCTCACTTTCTCTTCCTGTCGAATCTCTGCGTTTCTACCGTGTCTCGTGAATCCATGGAGCTCCGTTTCTCTCCGACACCGCTTATTTTGCGCGAATCCAACCGTTGTTGAGAGGGTATGAAGGAATTTGGAAGTGGAGCTTTGGTTCGGTGATTCCGGTACACTTTGTGTTCATGATGAAGTTGCTTGGAGGGGATTAGTGAGTGCTTAAGGATGGGCGAGGATAGCTGCGATTGGGATTAGGGTCGCGCGGAATTTTTCTGAAGTGTTTTAGGGAGAAGACACGGCGCGAGGCAAGGAGAACGGGGTATATAAGAAGGGGGGCTATGGGGCGGCCGAAGAAAGCCGCAGTGGTGCGCAGGGCATTGTTAAACAAGGATACTAATTTGCCGGCTCCCACTGAGGTTAAGCCAGTCGAGAATGTTGACGAAGAAGTAAGCGATTTCGAAGAGCAGCTGCGGATTGTGAACCTTGTCTGTAACGCAGTTGACCAGGAAGGTAAACTATCTTTAGTTTTTTCTCTCCCACCCCCCCCTTCTTCCCTCATTGGAGTAGACATTGTATCGTTTTCATTATGTAAGGACGTGGAGGTATGTAGAATTTTTGCTGTATGGAGTTGTTGTTCTCATTTCGACAGTAATTGAGCTCCAGAATGAAAGGGACCATCGTAAATTAGAAACGATTTGCCCCTCTCTTTTTTTCTTGGAATCAAATCAAATTTTCAGATACCGCATTGATTGGTTTTCTGTAGGAAATAGTGAGGGGTGTTAGCCTTTATCCATGTGTTTGAGTTCGAGGAGGCTTCAAAGTTGCATAGGTGAAGCTGGTGTAAGTTCATGGTAACGTTGTGCTAATGAGATTGTAGCGGCCAATGTTTGGAGGAACCGTGTGGTGTAAGGAAGCAGAAGTGTAAAGGGCTTCGAAGTATATCTAATTGCCTATTCTCCTTCAACGAGCAATATATCTAGGTGTTTACAGCGGCTGATGATGCTTTCCTGTTCTGAGGCATCGATACCTCGCGATGACTTTTCGTCGTGCGATGTACTTCCGGAATTTTAGGCTAGCCGCAGGCTGGATAACAAGGTCCGTATGCCCTGGTTACTCTTGCAATCAATGGGCAGTGTGTAGCTTCACAAGATTCGTGACCCTTGAAATTCAAGGGATGCGCTTTTGAGGGTTGCGTCTTTATCACTGCAACATTCACACAAGTGGCGAAATCGTGGGATACATCTCACGTAGCCAATCCTGTTATTGAAGCTGTGCGGTTCTCATTTGGGAAGATGCAATGTGCCACCGGCCTCATGGATCTAAACTATTGTCTGTTTTTAGCTGCAGTTAACACACATTTGAATCATGGTTGACTGTGTGTCTGTATGATCATATTAAGGTTGAGTCTACGTGTACGAGGGAGGGGCACACGATAGTGCAGTGGCATTCCATTTCTCATTTTGGACAAATGATCTAACTCTGAACATTCAACTGGTGACACAGTGGAGTCAAGATCGGCGGCAATCGTAGCCATCGGGGATGGGCACATGGCTAGCGCCACTACTCAACTTCAGTTGATGATGTCCAAGTTTCCCGAGCACATACGCAAAATGCCTTTGAAGAAGTTCTTAAAGCAGCACTGTCCAAACACAATAGCCAACACTCGATCAGATGGAACTGTGTACTTTGATCCTGTGCTGGAGTCAGAACCCTTCCTAATCGGCAGGTTTCAAGCTCCCGGCGGAGGCGTTCTCAACTTCAACAGTCTAAACTTCAATAGTCTTAACTTCAACACCGGTTTTGCATCTGTTCAAAATACTCCGGGCTTTGGTCCATCTAAAACATGTACTACATCAAGTTACCCTTACTGTTTCACGTATGAGTACTTTGTCTATTTTTTCGATACAATACTTTTTAGAAATACGAGGTGTCCCAGTGTATATTTGAGTAAACATGGATGGAACGTGAACAAAATTTGTGGCCCTCTGTGTTTCGTACGTTCATAAGGTAACCTTACTCTCGGTTTCTAAAATTTTAGGTTGATACAGCTTCTAAGGGTGCCTCTTCTGTTTGCAGTGAGAGAGCAAGTTGGAGAAGGTGTCAGCAATGAAATAGCTGGTCAGGTATAGATCCTTTCCTCGCATGTGTTTACTTGGCAGTTCTTTTCGTTGTTAGTACTCAATTGGGTTCAGAAAGTCTTTATAGATAAACACCAATCAAAGGTATTCCCGTTACATATGTACCTACACATTGTGCAGAAGGACATTGAACAACTGAGTTGGGATGAGTTCCTGGCTTCCTATCGAATGCAGTCAGCCATGAAAGGCCCATCTGCCTGGGATACTCCTTCCTTGCGAACACCCGGCATGGTAAGTTTCAGTGGTAACGTTATCGTATCGGTCAAGTAGCGATTGTCATACTAAGAAATATTGAGCCTGCAGAACCGTCTTGAACCTTGTCATCTTATGGTATGTGAACTGGTGACCATATGTTGTCGATTAGTCTAGTTTGATGCTTTCGTTAAACCTCGAAATCAAAGTTGCCCCCAAAATCTTGAACTGAGCCAGATCATCCGTTCATTCAGTGATCTTTGTTAGCCCGGCTTCTGTATGTACACTAAACACTTGCCTGAATTCGTGAGTCTTAACTTAATTGGTCATGGCCATCCGCAGAACTGGAGGGACACTATGATCACTCGAAATTACACTCCCATGACAGAGAAAGTCTTTCCTTCAATGCTGCCATCGCAAACTGGTACGCAGCGAATTATTGTATACTATAAATTAGGGTGTAAGGCGAAGTTCATTTGACCTTACGAATTAGTGTGCCCAAACATGTCTTTTCCAAATTCTTGTGTGTAGGTGCGCAGCTACTTATCTTGTCAAAGAAATTGAATTAAAAGATATCTTAACTATTGACTTTTGTCTGATCAAGTGATGGTTTCCATGATGTGGTAATTGTATCTTGTGATGATTGTTAGAATTGTGACAATGGTATCTGATTTACAGCTACATGTATATATGTGTATAGATTGACAGATAGATTGACAGATAGATTGATACCCTTTTTTGTAAAGAGGTGATTATTGTTTTTCATATCTGAAGACTGTTTTCATGTGTACTTCCTGACATCATAAAGCGTATCTGTTGCCAGGGAAAATGTCAGTGGGAGGAACTAAGCGGAAGGCTCCTACCTCTCGTGGGCTCCGAATGTAGACCATACATCACACTCAAGATCTCGCAGTAGTTCCTAGTATTTTATACCCTCATGTAATGGTAAAAATGCAGACCTGGAGTGCGTACTCAATTATTAATTTACCTGCGCCTTATCTTCTCTAGGTTACGCTGTTTTCATCCATTGTGCCACTGGGTGCTCTTTGGGCTGAATCAGATTTTTAGCTTGAACCAAGTTTCATTGGATTGTGCGAGACTGACGTTTTCTGTTCTCTCAGGATTCTCTGTCTTGATTGAGATATTCAAATTGTTGCGCCTCTTGGAAAATGGATTGAGAGCAGGTCGAAAGAATAAAGGAAACCTCTCCGCTTGGACTTGGTTCTGAAGTTTTCGTCCTCAACGGAATCATGCGTCCTTGTATGTATGTGTATATATATATATATATGAACATATATTGGTTCGCTAATATCGGGCTAATGGTGAAGAGGCAGTGCATCTTTGGTTGTTATACATCAGCTGCTATCGAGGGGAAACAAGCAATCCTTCATGCGTGCAATTCGCAAGGTTGCAATGTCTGTGAACTTTCGCTTGTTTAGATAATGGTCAGAATGCAAGCCTTGAGTGTAACACAGAAGATTTGCGCAGAGAATCTGAAATTCTACGGGACGGTGTGTAGTGCCAAGAACGTGCACATTGTATCCAAATCTGGAAATTTCCCAGGTTAAGATAGTAAGTAACGCAGATGTGTTTTTTTGAGCTATCATGGGACTTCTGCAAGTCTACCTCATTGGGAAGCTTCAGTTGTGAAAACCCAGCTCTTTCAACAGAGGGTAATGTCCTGGGTCCATTGATGGCAAACCGAAGTTATTCGAGACCGCCATCGGCGACAAGGATGAGATTTCCAGCACATGCTTAGATCCGCCGCTAAATTTTGTAGAAATTCTGGGTAGATTCTCCGCGATGGGGCAATTGCTCAGTTGGTCAACGTCCGTAGTTCTTTTCTTCGCCTGTATCAAAACTTACCCTGCGTAATTTCCTTTAGATTCTAGGGGTCGATGTCCTTTTCTTCACCAGCACGGATGCGAAGATATTCCAACTTCACCATATTTGCTGCAGGCGTGGCTATTGGTCTTGTGCACGCTAACGACTGTTTATTCCAGCAACAGTCGGCTGAGACATCGATACACGACGATCAGTCATGTAAGTCTTCAGATACTCCACCCAAGGCGGCCTGAGCTTCAAATATGGCGGTCACCTTCAGGCAAAGATTCAGTTTCGCCGAGATACTAGGATGATGTGGCGATGCATTAAAACAACCGCAACTTTCCGAGGTATACTCTCTTCGGTACATTCAACCCATCAATCCTCCATGGCGCTCCAGTCAAAGCTGCTACTTCAATATGGCATTTCTTCAATGCTTCTGTAACTAGAACAGGAATATGCCTTCAGAAGCAGTCTGGGGGAATCTGCTAGACAGGCTAAGAAGAGCAATAAACCCATGAATATTTGGCTCAGTCGATGAAGTGAAATCACTCCGACCAAGAGCCACTGATCGACCGTTGCGAAACTTGCACCCACATGGTTACCAGCTTGCTCAAGCTCATCAGCATGCAGACGACCACCAAAAAGCTCCACACATGAGAACTCTTTTACGACAACCTCTTCCAACGACATCAATACACTCGCACTCGGCCGGTAACCCATATTTTCACATTACTTCACGGCCTGCAGATTAGTCCAACCAGCAGCACAGGGTTGTGAGCACCCACGCAACAAGACATTCACGGCTTCAATCGCTTGAAAAGAGGTGAAACTAGTTGGTCCGGGAGCGGCCCTGAGCAACTCGCATCTAACCATCACCGACTCCTCGATAAAAGAGTCACCGACTTTGTCGGCCGAATTGGTAATAGATGCTTGGTAAGTATCTTCTATTGTTGATGTATGCCAAGAATCATTATACCCTGTATACGTTAAATATTTTCTTCTTGTGCCACAAAATCATATCAGGTATGTATGGATGTATAATTTATTTAATGGTCTTGATGGTAGTTACAAACATGAACATGTCAACTTGTATAATTTATTCTACTGCTTGAGACTAAACTTGCAATCAAGAAGTTTTATATATATATATATATATATATATAATTTTTATCTAACAAGTAATTAGTTATAATAAAAAATGTGCTTTGTAATTCTCTTCCTTTAACATTGTTATAAGTATAAGTAGTTTGTCTAAAACCGAAACAATAATATACTTTAAAAAAAATTGTTACTTAAGAACATATTCAAAATACAAACAGTATTCATGTTCTTATTCCTAATTTTTTGTTTACATTATAAAATATACATATGTATATTCAAATACATGCATTTTAATGCCAAATATTATGAAATAAAACCAAAAAGCCAAACACTTCATTAAAAGCAAATTCTCAAATGTTCTCAAATTTGAAATAAAATACACTCCTATCAAAAACTGATACATTATTTGTTAGCTATTTTATTTCATTATTATTTATGTCTAATAAGGAAGCAGGCAAAAGTAGTTTTCCAGTACGAAAATACGAAGATACTTGGAATTAACATATTCTCGGTGCATACTTGTATTCCGATTAATTTAACACACTCATTTGCATCAATTTAAATCCTGCATACCAGGAGCACAGTCCGACTTATTTCCACATGACAATACGATTATACAAATTCCAAGGACAACATTAGTACCTCACCTATTTAACTGAGCAAATGTGCAATAACTAAAGGCACCATGAATCTATGTGAATAAAACCAAGGAATCCACCCAGTGGATGAATAACGTGGATGAACCGAACGAATGCGCGAAGGGAATATGTACAAAATCAAAAAGTAAAAGAATGGTATGAAATACACGGATGAAATATATGGATAGATGAATGTACGACGTACATGAACAGAAGAAGCAAGGAGATGAATAAAGTGAATGGGTGTACTCGACGGACGGATGTAGTCGATGAAAACATGGGATGAAGTATCCACAACCCCGCCAGAATGGAGCGCGGGGGCGGGATGCGGGAGGAGAGGGCCGAGGAGGGAGAAGAGGGGGTTCCTGGTGACGAAGATCCCCCCGTCTTCGCCCTCGCCCGCCCTCTTCTTCTCCTGGACCACTCCCCGCACCGTTCGGCGGAGGAGGAGGAGGAGCTCGGGGAGTGGGGGGGTCATTCTTGCCACTCTGCCGAATTTCATGTGCAGTCACCCCGTCTCGTTTCAACTCTCGCTGCTGCGTTGTTCACCTGCCATCCCGTCCCCCCTGCTCACCTCACTCGCCACCTTCTCGCCTCGCCGCTGCTTCTTCACCCACCTCGTCGGGTCGCGTACGCGACTGGGTTCGCGTGTGCGATCTGCTGCATGGTCGATTTGGTGGCGTGGTAGTAGCGGTGGCTGTGACAGTGGCATGATTCTGTCTTGTTGAGGCTCGGTTGATTCTAGTGATTGGAGCGGATTTCCTTTTCTGATGATTGTGTAGACTTTAAATTTTCTGTGATTTTTGATTTTTGGTTTTTTTGGGGGTCGGCTTAAACCCTAGGTCGTTGTGTAGTTTTCTGACCTAGTCCCAAATATTGTCTCTTCCAATTTACATGCTTGAGCGTTTGAGGTTGTCGTTGAGGTGTAGGTAGGTTGTTGATGAGATGAGGGACAGTTGCAAAGAGTGGAGTAGGAATTGGGGTAGGTAGGTCTATTTGAGAGGTTTTTTTGAAGGGGTGAGAAAAGGATGGTTTAGTGGGGTAGGTAGCTTCGATTTCTGCAGCTGGAGTTGGGGATTGCAAACAAGGAGAGTGGTTCTGATTGTGAACGGACGGTTTCGATGGAGGCATATAAAGAATGGGTCCGGCGCAACCGCTTATGGCTTTCCTCTATCGAAAGCCTTGCAAACGTAACAACCTCTCCGTTTCGTCACTTTTATCATGCTTAACGACTTGTATAGCAGTCCGATGTTGCACAAATCTTAGCGTGTATGAATTTGTGACGTTCTGGGCGTTGCGAAACTCTTGGAAACGTCGGTTTCATAATCAACCAGTGTCCGCGATTGATGGATTACTCAGATGTTCGACATTACTGATCATTGCACACGAATATTGAATTGTACTGTACGTTGGTATCGTTAAGCTAACCAGTTGCCGCGGGTTCAAATTTGTGACTGATTTGTAAAACTGGTTTCTGTCGCCCATGCTATTTGGTTCTCCTGATCGTGGCGGACTCTCATTTGTGTTGCTGGGATCTTGATATGCAGACAATGACATGGTTCTTGCCGGAGCGTTTAACTTCTTCGGAACTCGCTCCAGAAGCTTGTATGTTATGCCTCTGAATTGATTAGCTTGTTCATGGTTGGACGGACATTTTTTTCGGGGAGCACACAGTATGGGATCCCTCTATGTCTGGTTGTTCTTGTGATGCTTTTGTTTCAGTGATGATTTTTGAATGAACATCCATGTGAAAGATTCAATCACCTCTGTTGGTTACTCACTCCATTAATCCGAATGGAATGATTGCGGTTGATACAGTGTCTACGATGGTGGGCCTGGTGACGGTCATGAATGAACATATTGTTGCTACGGCTCCGGAAATCTCCTCTACGGAGTTTCAAGTACGACCACCTGAGGATCCGACTTTCCCGTGGCCACTTCTGTTGTCAGTTGTGAAAGAGGTAGAGGTTCTTGTTGAAATGAGTTCAGAACACTTCCTCGGCAGAGACCAGAAATGGACTCCGGTAGCTGTGGTCGAGGCTCTCAAGTAAGCTCGCCCGGATTTTATTTAGAACACTATGCTTTTTTGTTCACCTTCTTGTGATGATATATGATTCCAACTTTAGCTTTTGGATACTGGCATTATGTTTAAGTCATCTTTTACCTGCCCTTTGTTTAGTTTTGATGGAACGCAATATCTATTTTGAGCTGTTTTAAGTTGATGTGTTTTGAAATTCTTGATGAAGGGCTTTCATGCGCCTGCTGGTGCTGCATAAGAGTGGTTACAAAATGCTGATTGATGGAGGCGAAACTCTGAACCGTGAAGAGAAGCCTGAGTCCTCGCACTGTGACGTACTAGGCAAATCTCAAATTCGGGGAGCCACGCCTAGTTCTAGCAATCAACCCAGAGCTATACAAGCTATGAATAAGTATCGAAACAATGTTGGCACTAGGCCTTCTTGGCTTGTAGCTAAACCTGTTGCAACTCCACCACCACCACCGCCAACACAACATTGTAAGTCTCACATTGTTATTCCTTATTTGTTAGGTGCAACTGTAGGAAGGTTAATAGTTTTTACTTTGATAAATGTGCTGGACATTTGAAAGTAGAACTTCAATTTATATTGTCTTTTTGTATTGCAGTTGAGCCCAAATCGTCAGCACCAATAAGAAAATTTAAGATTCTTGGAGAGGTTCTTTTGATTTTGAGGCCTTTCCTGTATGTTATGATGATCCGACGCCATGGATTGCGGTCATGGAGGCCGTGGTTATCAGCATTGGCTATAGATGCAACTGGTATGGCAATTTTGTACGGTTCTACTCTGTTTCCTGACTACGTATTTGGCAACAAATCAATACCCAGATGTGTTCCCTCCAAACAAGAGAAAAATGAGGTAAGTAGGAATTCGAGGTTGTTTTTGCTGATATCTTGGGTGAGGCAGATTATTGTGTGTTGATTTTATGTACATCTATGTGCTGCATTATATGTTAGGCACATATAGTCCTTGTTTTGGAAAGTTCAATTTTGATTGCTTTGATCGCCTTGGATGCTTCATTATTTGTCTTATTTGCAGTCGTCGAATATCTTACAACTGGTCAAAACATTTTGTTATAATGTACTGGGATATCACAGGATTGAATTTCTTCCTTTGCACCGAATGTGGCAGATCACGAGGAGGCAAGTGTTGTGGGCTCTCTATCTTATGCGGAGCCCTTTCTTCGATCTATACACACAGTAAGTCATACACAGGAAGCTTGATTTTACTCTATATAATGTGTAATATTGGAACCTTGATTTCGCATGTCAATTCAATGCGTACAGAGTCTTTCTGGTTGCACATCGCAAAAACAATTTAAGCAAGAAACACCTCCCCTCCCTCTCTTGCGTAACGTGTGGTGCAACTGTTTGGCTTTGCAGTCGGCGTTTGGAACGTGTAGAAAAAACTCTAAAGCCTGTGCCTCTTTTTGGTTCTCTTGCTGGTAAGGCTGCCAATTTGAGACCGTTGAGAAGATTGTCAAATTTGAATAAAGATTTGAATTTGAATTTGAAAAAAAAAATTAATTCGATATCAGGCATCATTGATTTTGTTGATGATAACGCGGTAGATGCTCTGGCTTCCTTACAGTTATACATAAAAGTAATTGTACCCTAAACGATTTAATTTGGCTCTTTTCAGGTAAAGCAGTGGAGCTGATACAAGGTGTCCAAGCTTTTTACACCTACACAGCTGGATCCTGATTGATTTCAAGCTGGCAGGATATTTTTACGTCTGTTTCTCCTGCCTGCTGATCTTCTTGGCTGATTTGAAGTGTTGTAACTACAGTTTTGAAGGGGATGGGGTTTAACTGTTAGTAGTGATCCTTTCGAATGCTACATTACTGGTTATTTGCAGAACTTTCAAGTGCCTGCTGATATGGTGAAATTATCACTTATTACAGTTCGGGCCTTACAATGGGGTGGTGCTGATTAGGATGATGATGCAGTTTAAGGTATTTTTAATCTGTACTTGAGGTTTTTCTGGTTATACATTTGTAACCTAGTATTTTCTGAAGGTGCATGAATGTAAGAAGTATATTGCCTGGGACTGGGAGACTATGTGTAAAGTATAATTGTTAGTAGTTGCTAGTCTTTGTAAAAGACTTGGTCAATCGATTTTCCTTGAGTTGTGTGTTCTTTTCTAATACTGGCACTTGTGACAGGGCATGGGGGAGCTAGCCTTCAAATAGCAAGGTCTAATGAAGTAGGAGGTCATCTACTGCGTATTGTATCATATTTTCCTATCGCCCAACGTAGTGTCGATGTAGTTTTTAGTTTTATAGGGGAAACAACTGTCAACCTGATTTGTCTACACATCTGGTAAAATTTATTTATTATAATTTGGTTAATTGATGATTCAATTCATAAATCGAAATTAATAAGAGGGTTTTTGTCTTCAGTAGCTTTATGTTGTGTGACCATTTGTATCATGGACGCATCCCTATCTTGCTCTATTTAGACATTTGTTGCTTCTTGTCGAGGACTTTCGGGCGTTGAATCATTTGACATTCGCACAATCGCTGAATGTGGACTTATGGTTACTCGAATTATAGCCCTTTTACAGAAATGTAGTTGTGTCTCACTGCCTAGCGTAGCTTTGTGACGTGAGAAACATATTGTGCTTAGTAGGGTATGGTATAGTAGGAAGGCATGAAGTATATTCGGATGATATCTTTTGAGGAATAGGTATGTCTATGCTGATCTGCCAGATGCGGATAGCGTGCGAACTGTCACGGAACCGCTAGTCTAATCACTCAAGATAATCCTCTAAAGCCAAAGCTTGTGTGCATGGACTAACCACTCCAGTAAGCTTGTCAACGGAAACCTCTTTGGAAATACATGAGTGCTAGAATGAACGCCTCACCAGCCAACCAAACATGGGGCGCAATATTCAGTATCTACTTGTACCCAGTAGTTTCAAACAAGGAGAAGCTAGCAGCATGATAATATTCTTTACCAGGCCTTGTCAACTCATCTGAAATACCTTGTATAGATGAGAAGCTGATTCCCAATTTCAAAACAATGACGGTTTAAATAAACTTCAACAGATAATAAACGCCGATCCCATCAATATGAGATGAAAACATAATAACAAGTTTACACAAAGAATGGCTGAATCATGGGGATTGGGTGGTGAATCATATGGGAAAATTTGACAAATGATTTCTCCTGGCAGGCGCTTCCACAAGGTTACTGTTTTTTCCAGGAATGACAATGAACAAACCTAATACAGCCTTTTTCTGCAACTCCGGGTACCACAGTGACAATCCTTCTTCTTCAGATTCCCATGTGAATCATAGACAGAGTTAAGGGCATAGCCATAGTCATACGTCAATTCCTGAAAGGGACTAATGTCACTACCTGCAAAGAGCATCACGTGAGGGAGATCAAGGTCACCGTGATCATAAAGCACACATTGCACGAAAAGGTTTGGCGTACAACTGTGGTTGACAAACCGTGCAACGCCACCAAATTTGCTGGCATCGATAACATACTTCGGAGAACTCAGCTTAAGTGGAGGCATGTCAGAGTCGTCACTGTCAAAGACGTCCGATCGTTGAACTCCCCAGCGTGCCTCATTACCTTGCTTAAAATCCAGGTTGAAGAGGTAGTCATCATCATCAAGCTCATCTGCAGTCTTTGTGTCCATGATCACGCCAGTATATTCGCAAACAAACCCACCGGACGGAATGAAGTCCCATGACCTTACCGCCCAGCCTTTTTTCTCAGTTTTGAAAATCTCGAGGCGGTACCGCAGTCCTTTCTGACAGACCCTGTTATGGCACTCTAGAGAGCATTTGCACCGACTACCGCACTCGTACACAGCTGGCACAGCCCGAATCAAATGTCCATATTGATTGTAGGGCAACATTTTGCCGGAATTCTTAAGCACACAGGAGCACCGATGACCTACGCTGTGACATGAATCACCCTTGCAAGAGCAACCTGTAGAGGAACGCAACGACACGCCTTTGGGATAACGCAGCTTCGTGGTATATTCGAAAGAAGAAGGGGGTCTAGTATCATCCACGGTATTGACAACAGAAACGGGGATTGGTTCCTGCCCTCCTGACAGGTCTTCTATCACCACGCCAGTGCGTATCGACGGTGCCTTGTTCAACTTGCCCACGAAGGAAACCAACCTAGACCCTAGCTCTCTCTGGTTGGGGAGCCGTTCAAGTTTGAACTTGAACACCTTGAAGCCGGATGCTCCCAGTTCTAAGGATTGATCTACGACCTGATACAATCCATCATAAGAATATATCTTCTTAGAAGGGCTTTGGCTGGTTGGAATGTCAGAGTGGCCACGTATCACGCGCACAGGCTGCTTATACTTCAAACTATTCAGGAGGGCAAGGTTTCCTCCCTCTGGTTTCTGGTCCTTCACTTGCCGTCTGTCGGCTTTATTGTTTCCACCGTGTCCAGTGTAAATCATTGTCTCACCATGATCTTCATCGTCTTCGTAGCCGCCAGAGGCTACTATGCTGCACCCAATCTTTTCCTGCCCCACCTCAGTGTAAGCAATGCCTGCTTGCATGGCTCGGTGTAAGCCCAGGACAAATAGCTCAGTTCTATAGAAGAAGAAATCGCCCACAATACTACCTGGAACATGCCCAACTCCTTTCCAGTCAAAGTTCATTTTCTCCTCCTGCATTTTTTTGGTAGCTTCAAGATCTGGTCTAATTCTCTCATTTGACTCTCCCTTCTCCTGCAATTGTTGGTAGAAATGCAAGAGATCAGCATACCTTTTTCGTCTCTGTCGGTATAGCTCAGAATCTAGATCATTGGGTTGAGCTTCGTCATTCAAGGAGGCCTCAAAATTCATCGGCACGTCGATTATAGGTCTATTCAACTGCATTTTTGCTCCATTTTCTCGACCCTGGGCCCTAGAGTAATCTGTCCTGTTCCTACGGGTAGCTGTCAACTGTCCTTGTGAAGGTAAACGGCAGCATCCAGGAGGATAATCCCGCACAGCGACGGTTGATTTATCCCTGTCCATGGTGGTTTATTCCGGTAACCTTAGTTCCCGGAGGCTATGGTCGCTCCAAGATGTGCATAGATTGAATCCAATTCCTTGGAAGCTACAATTGTCGGAGTACACCCGGTCTCAACCAAACTCGTCCTTGATTCCAGAGATATCCCAAAGAGTGGCGTTAGCACAGTTGTTGAAGCCTGCACATTCCTCACGTTATTTAATTCAGATCCACACACACTACCAATCAAACCATGGCTTAAAGCTAATGGAGAAGTGCAACCCAGACTTGAATATGATCTAAAATTTCCTTGCCTGTAACAAAGACCAGCCGACAGCAGCTTAAGCCATAAAAACAGTGAGCTATCAATTCACTTTGCAACAACAAGCTAAGCTGTCCAAATTCGAGGCGGAATATTGAATGTTTAGAATAAAACTGGTCGAACTTGACTTTTACCATACGTATCCATAATTACAGTACTCAACACACTAAACAAACATGTGCTTCCAAGCTGCCACAGCAGCTCACTATCTGCACGAGGTGGGATCAAAGGATCGACACGGTTGACTAATGGTTATTATCATTCATTACATCGCAGCAGCTCATGTTCTGAACCGATGAGTAGCTAAAGGCGGAAATGTAGGAGACAGACCTCCGTGGCCTTGCCAGGACAGCCATGCAAATTTCGTATTATCCACTCAAGAATCCCCTAAATTATGCAAAAAAATTGATGGGGACCAATACCGCGAGGATACTGTTCAGTAAAATACAGACGTCGGTACAGTGACGAGGCCTTCCACAATAATCAGAGTGGCACAGCTTCATGATATCATAACACGCTCTCTTACCTGCCTGAGGTGCATCAACGGCAGCCTACTCACCGTGCTGAACCGGAGAACTAAATAAAAGATAAATACAATGTTAGGGCCTAACCAGAACAAGACATCATCTAAACTCAAAGACGACCTCGCCAGCAACCTTGAATTCGCCGCACGAGCTGCGATACACTCAAGACAATCACCACTACCAGAAGAGCCAAACCTAAGAATACACTCTGAACAAAAAGCACAACTACTCTGTGATAATCAGAACACACAGAGCGTCGGTGATGCTTCGTAGCCTAGACGTGACGAATCAATACCGCTCCCACCCTCCACTAAGAGAAACACCGGAAGATGAAAGGGCTTTCGGCTTTAGATCTTCTAATTCAACCTCTCTCCCACACATCGCCGGCTCACCGCAGCAACTCAAGACGCCATACGGCGTGCACAAGCTCCGCTTCTGTCACTCACTCACTAGACCAAAACCAACGACAGCGGAGCATTGATAGATAGACTCTCCCAAGCCTCCCGTCCCTTTCAACCAACGATCGCAACAAGCCACCAGCCTCCTCCCCTAAAACCTAAGCCCTCGTATTCCGCGTCCTGGCTATTAAACTCGGTGAGGTACCAAAACGCGCGCAAAGACCCTTGAAAAATCTAGCGGAGGAAACAAACACTTACAGACTCTGCCTGTCATCGGCGTACCTCAATCCTCCTGCCCTCCCTCCACACAGCACAATCCTCCTCCGCGGCGGCGCCGTTTCTGTTTGATTTCAACGAAGTAGGACGTGATGGCGGAGACGGTGTATGCACGAAGCTAGATTTGAGTTTTGCTGTTGCCGCAGAGCTCGCATCAGCCATAGCCGAGTCAAATTGCCGCTTCAGAAAACCAATATAAAACGAAAAAAACAAAAAAGTGAACAGTGTGTTAAAAAGTTACTGCTGTCGATTGGCATTTCCAAGAGGACCCTTCGTTTTGATCCAAGATCCACGTCTAGGGTTGAATTTGTGCTTTGCTGAGGTTTTCAAAGATTTGGATTCCATGTTTGTATCTTCTAGAACCAAGGTGTTGAATCATGCTAAGTTGGGAAGCTAAACATGAACATGTGAAAAAGTTTATTACTTTCACTTTTACTACACACTTTCATGGTTTATTTGAAGATTGTTATCTAAAATTTTCCAATGTTAGTATTTGTAGTAGTCTTGTTTATTACAAAAAGTAACAAATGAATAATGCAAAAAACTAGTGGCTATCAAAACTCCTCTAAGAAGTTTCTTACAATTAAGATTTTACTATAGAAGCATCCTACAACTTGGACACTTGATTTGCATGCTTCATGGTTCTTGCATGGTGTCAAGGACATGAATCTTGAAGAAAGAAATCCTCAATATACTCATGTATCGCTCAAAAGAACTAGAAAGTCATTCAAAGATAATATAGTATTAAACTGGAATGACTACTGCAAAGACAAGAAGACTAGAAAGACTTGAAACAAGACTAAAGACTAAAAAGGCATTGGCAAGAGTGAAGAAGGCTTCATTCTAACCTCTATATTTATTCTTAACTAGGAGTTACATGGCCATATCCTATAGGACCTCCAAAACATGTTGACTTTGCAAGACACATATCTTAACTTGCAAGGCATATTTTCTACATGTATGCCACATAATTAGTTTATTCTGCAAACTACCAAAACATGGTTAACTTGTTGACCAAGTTTCTAGCTTATCAATCAATTACAAACACATATAAAGTCAAAGCAACCTCTATGAAGCTTCTAAGAAGCTTATCTAGAAAATATTATAAAATAAATATACTTTTATTTACTTCTATTTAATCATATAGATAAATATTAGAGTATATATGTATGTCCATGACACATAGTCTTCTTCTTAGTAAAGATATATGGAAGTAAAAGTGAGGTTATTCTTAGTCTTATCTATATCTATCTTGTATTCCAAGCTAAGTTAAAAAAATCCCTAATTCTTTGTAATTGACAATAGTTGTTTTAATACTTGTTTATTATATATTGTCAAGGACAAGAACTTGATAAAGACAAATAAACAAGTGAGACTTCTTTCAAAGAAAGATGACAAAATAGAAATAATTCAATATGTATATTAAGAAAGAAACTGAATGGTTATTGTCAAAAGACAAGAAAACTAGAGATCCTTGAAACTAAACTAGAAGCAAAAAAGGAATATATACTATCTAACTAAGAGCTACGTGGCGATGTTTTATAGGACCTCCAATATGTGTTGACTTTGTAGGACACATGCTTTGACTTACAAGGCAAGTTTTTCTACGTGTAGGCCACATAGTTAGCTTGGTCTTCAAGCTAACAACATGTGTGGCACATAGCCAACTTGTTGATTATGTTTCTAATTCAAAAAGTCAATTAAAGACACCTATAAAGTCAAAGCAGTATCTTTGAAGCTTCTAAGAAGTTTCTATGGCAAATATTATAGAATTAACTTACTTTTACCTACTTTTAGTTACTTCTACTTATTTATACATGTAATTACTAGCTTACATGCATATGTCCGTGACATTACCCTCCCTTCTAGAGACGAGTTCCATGAGGAGCAATCATCATATGTTAAAGAAATCTATGATGCGACAAATTGTGTTCGCGACATACTCTGATCTTTGTTCTCTTTGAAAATGATTGATAGGGCCTCTCAACCATCGATAGTGTTCCATATCAGGGCGGGAAGACCACCCAGTTATTTGATTGTTGTTGAGGCTTTCATAACTTCCTTCAAAGAAAACATTTGGAATACTGTCAAGAGTTGTTCCTACCTCTAGTAAAATCACCAAACATCGGGAGTCCCTTCCAAGGTCGTAATACTAAACAGGTTGTATCTCGCCATCTATTCAAGGAAGAACATTGAGTCAAGAATTTCTAATCTTCTTGTCTTTGACAATAGTCATTTTATTCTTAATGTTATATCAACTTTGACCCTTTGATTCTTCATGATTCATATTCTTGACAAATAACCATTCTAATTTCAATTTCATAACTATCTTTGAATAAATATTTACTCATTTCTAGTAACATAAGATTATATTGAATCCTAAGTTTTTTTTGTAATTCATTTCTTTGACAAGGTTTTATACTTGACAAAAAAATATATATATTATTATTATTTTTGAAGCCTTCATTTTTAGAGATAGTATATTATAACAAGATGTCATAAAATAGACTAAACTATCATATTACTATAAGTTAAGATATCTTAGCTAATATCTTGATTTTAAAATTTATAAAATTATATAAATTTTGATTTTTTATTTTTTATGTGATTATTTATATTGGGTTGATATAACTTTTCAATTCTTAGAAAACTTTCTCTTGATATAGGCTCATTATAAATTTAAGAAAGCAATATTATTTATGTCATATATGAAATAAAATTGTATTCTATTTCATTTTTTTAATCTTTAGACATTTGAGTTGATTTTTTTGAATACAAAATCAAATAAATAATTTTTTATTTATTTTATTCAATAAAAGAATTAAAATTTTGTGACTTCTTGCATTTTCTTTTAAGTATGAAGATTTGCTTATTATATTTTTATTAAATATTATAAACATTTGTTTGATATTTTTAATGATTTTTTGTAATTTTTTATACATATTATATTTTTAAAATTATCTAAATATGATTCCAATACTTTAAAATTTTAAATTTATTGTACAAAAATCATAATTTTATCTATTATAAAACATTACAAATAATTTTAAAACTAATCTAAATTTTAAAGAATTATAATTTCATTAACTATTTCATAAATTTTATAATTTTAATTTAAGTCAAACTATTGTATTTAGATAAAAATTGGTATCATCTAAGAGATTATAATATCAATAAAATAACTTAATTTTATAATATTATATATATATGCACATATATAAAATAATATAAGAAGTTGAAATTATTTATATTTTTATGTTATGGTTCTATCAACTTTTAGATTTTTGTGTATTTAAATTCCAAAAGCAAGTTCCTAGGCTTAGTCCACATATACATACTGTCTAATGAATTAACAACTATATGAGTTGTTCATAAGGCAAAGGTTCCAATACCTCTTGTTGGCCTTAGAGGTCTACTTTTCATAAGTTATGTAGTAGAAAGTCAATATTATATAATAGATGAAATGGTTTACATCACAAAAAGTCATTAATCTAAATTTAGCATTCAATAACACCTAAAGGACAATCTATAATGGCTTTTTAATTTCAAAACATATCATTTTGAAAAATTGAATCTTCTCTTAAAAAGTTTTCAATCATTTCATGATAAAAAAAAAAAAAACACCAATTCAAACAAGCAAATTGAAATTTATTAAACATCATTACCATCTTTGTTTGGATCAATACAGATCTCAAGAATTATCCTTCCTAATGCCAAGTGTAGAGATTGGTTCTTAGTGACCATATATTCCAACTTGCTAAACCCAATTATTACCTTATCCTTTGTTGCCTTACAAAAAATAAATAATGACTACAGCCTAAAGGCATTTTCACTAATTGCATATCTACAAAAATCAACAATAAAACTAGAATAGTAAGTTATAACTTTAGGGGCAAGCACAGATTATATACAGTAAACTTCAGAATGAGACACTTTCTGCCACATGCTTCGGAAAACTGTTTGATTGCATGAGAAAAATCCAAGTTTAGATTCAAGTCCCATGGAACTCACTCACTGCAACGTCGTGTTCCACACCCTCCTCCTCCTCCTCCTCATGCCTCCTTCGTCTGTCTGCCTGCCTGCCTGCCTGCCTACCTTCACTCATACCCAGCATTTCACTCTCGCTCTCACTCACATATCCTCTTCTCTTCTGCTGCACTTGAGCTGTGGCATTTCCTGGTGTCACACATTTCTTCTCCTTCCCCGCACGGAGAGTCAGTCCTTACCACATGCCCATCCTCCTCCCTGAGGAGCTGTGCAGTCACTTTCCCTTTCCCCTCCAACAATCCACTCTCCTGCAACAATCCTCCTCATCCCCCCCTTCCCTCCCATGTATTGGTTTCTGGAATGTCGTATGCTTGTGTTCTTGGTGCCGATCTAGCAGATTTAATGTTCCCTGCTACCTCGCCCTTCCCACACACAACACACAAGAAACGAGTTGTGGATCAAAGCATCTGGGTAGACCCAATATCTAAATCCAGCCAAGTCAGCGGCTTATCAATCAAGCCAAGTCAAGCGTGTTGGTGAAACTGCAAAAGCACAATATGTAGACTGCGTGTTCTTTACACCCCTAGAAGCATAACATGTCCTCGCTAAAAAAAAAGTCAGAAGAGCTTTAGGAAGCACCATTTAAACCATCATGTCAATAACAACTTGTAGAACAGACAAACGACCGCAACTGCATTGGCCCACAAAAGAAAGCCCCAACTAAGCGAACTGAGGTCCCCGTCACGCTCAGGTCATGTACAGGTAATAGAAGCGGGATCCTGTAATAATATTGCAGAGTTTCCCGTAACCTTCCGCCATCACAGGCTTCGAGACATCTGTGTTGCCAGGTTTCACATGAACGTCCACAACTAAAATAATAAAATACAACACTGACAAACTCATCATTGCATAATCTGACCATACAGCTAAAACGAGACAGACTCTCTGACTCTGCAGAACTTAAGCAACCATCCTCATCTGACGAAATTCCTGCCGCACACATGGCACACGACAAATTCAGAAAAAAATTCCGAACATTAACCCGACATCCGACTATCCAATGGCGTCCATGACAATTCTACAGTGCAAATTTCCAACCAACAGTTCATCTTATGTGCAATTAACACGACTCCCTCAAGTAAGATGAAACAAGCCTTCCAGTGTTCATACTTTGACGATCTTCTCATGTCCAGCTCTTAACATGGAACCTTCAAGGACTTTAACCATCAAGGACATTAAGACTGAAAATGCCACTTACTTCTACCGTACAATTTCTTTACAGAGTCTATCCTGTTGTTGGCCGACTGTGTAGAGCGGCAGCCTCTGAACGGAGATCCAGGCCAACAGCTCGTGTCTAAAGGTCACCCATGGCCATCACACTACACTACACTACACCACTAATTCAAATAGTAAATGAGCAAAATTCGAGATCAATATGCCTGATAGAAGTCTGGACAGGCCGCTGCGAACAGGAGGAAATGATATGCACGCCTGAGAAACTCTGGCACGCGAGGCGGCATCCATGTGTTCAAAGTGGGCACTCGTATGCTGATTCCTTGGCTGCGAATGCTAGAGAGTCGCCAGCACTAACCTAAAAAATCATTATTATCGTCCATGTTTTGAGATCCTGGTGAGAGCATGTCCCGATCCGACTCCTCCATCATGGCTTTCGCCTCAGCTATCACCGAGGGCTCGTCCTCTGCTGCATATAGAATTCTTTGCACAGCCTTAACAACCTGCACTCCGTGCGAATCCCACAAAAACAACCGTCAAATAGTGTATGATCATCCACCTCTTTCACTCTAACTCGGATGAAATAACGCAAAAATAGTGAGACCGTCACATTTAATAACCGCACAAACAAGCCCTAATGTACTTGTGGGCAACCACGAAACAATAACAGCGCGTGCCACAGAACACCGACCGGTATGTGGCTCAGCTCCGGAGCTTGACATAGAATCTCGATGTCGCGCAGCTTCGTGAAGTAAAAGTCGCGCTCCTTCTCCAGACTCTCCACCGACAGCTTCAGCTCTGTGATCTGCTTCACGTAATCCTCATTTACAGCAGACACCTGAGGAGCAGCCACCCATCCCAACCATTCCACGCCTGAGAATCCCATCTTCACCCAGCCCCCCTAAAACCACACCCTCACTTATTACACATTGTTGCAAGTGATCGCACGCACGAGACAAAGAGGTGAGATCCCATCCGATACCTGCTCCTTGCCAAGATCCTTCATGTGCTTCGCCGCATTCACATTCGTTCCAGCCGAACCACCACCTCTTCCATTTCCATTCATGTTCGGGTTCATGTTCTCAGTGGTCACCCGCCGGGCTGCACCAGAACTCGCCTTCACACTCGCACTGGATGCAGGCTTGTTGCTGCTCTGGCTACTATAGCCCATCCCCAGCGCCCGCCTGTTAGTCTCCTTCCCTCCCTTGCACGCCTCCCTCCTCTCCGCCGCATTATACGCGGAATTCACCTGATTGTCGTTGATCTGATCGCAGTACCGCTTCATCCACTGTAGAAACTCCAGGTTGTCCAGGGGTCGCCCCTTCACCAGCTTGCTCACCTCGATATGCCGCCCGATCTTCAGCTTGTTGAAGACATCCTGCAGCACCTTGTAGTTCTGTATCATCTCATACTCCGACTTCGCGTCGAAGCTAACCTTGTGCATGGATACCATCCCCGGGTGCACCACATCCATCAGCTGGCAGTAAACCGCCCCCGAAGCCGCCTCCTCCACCTTGCTCAGCGACAGCTCTAGCGTGTTATTGACCCAGCTCAAAATCTCGTTGCGACCCACAAAGTAGGCCGCGTCCATCATTCCTATGGTCGTCGCCCCCATGCTCTCAACTTCACAAATACCCCGAAATTCCTAAACCCACACCACCACTTTAACACAGAATCCCCAACCAAGAGCAACCTCTTAACCCAACCCACATACCCACATATGCGATGACCCTGAAACCCAACCCCAGATCACTTCACCCACCACAAACACTCCCCAACTCCCATACAACCACCAACCAACTAAGACTGCGCCACAATGCAGGCCTTCAAGTCTCGACTCAAGATCCCCTCGTCGGTGGGGCAAAACCCGAAACCAGACAAACCAAAACCAAAAAAGAAAAAGAAAAAAAACAAAAACAAAAACAAAACAAAACAAAAAGGGAAGGCAAATTCCAAAAAACTGTAAGACAAGGAGGGATTGGAAAAAAGAGCAGAGCAAGGAGAGCCAACTGCAATACTTTCAATCTACGAGAACAGCATCAACACTAAGACACTCCAAGAAAACAGACACGCTACTACTCTTCAGCCCAAATGCGCGTATTCCTTCACCTCCTCCTCGTTTCTTCGTCTTCTGGTCGCTTACAGAGACACACAGTCACGTAGAGTTCCCGAAGCACAAATGCAAGCAGGGATCAGACATTGGTAGCAATGCAGCAACATCTTCACAAACAGAAGTGGTGAAGGAATATACAATCCCGCCCTGGATACTGCGACGCGATGCGGTGCTGTGCTCTGCAGAGCCCGGGTTTGAATGCAGCGGGCCGGGCGGGGCGGGGGAGGGGCAAGAAGGGCCAGGCCCGGGCCCGCGCTGCCATGCAACGGGGGCTCAACGCTTCGCTCCCTCCCCCGTTCCTCGTTCCCCATCTTGCACTCCTCCTCTTGAACGCGTTCCCCGGATGACTCCCTTGCTTTCGCTTTAAAGTACTCGGACCTTAAGGGGAGAAGGTAAAAGTTGAAGGTTGTTCTGCTTCTCCGGAAATGGCTTATCTCCTTACGCTCATCCTCGTTTTTGCTATGGCACTAACAACAACATGAAACTAATAATAAATTATTGTTATTATCCGGAGTTTTCATACTTAGTTTCTATCTGGGTTTTACTAAATTTACCTGTTGGTTCTTATTTAAACTCTTTTTTTTTCTTTTTCTTTTTTTCTTTTTTTTGTGTATGTGTGTGGTTTCTCCTAGTCCATTTTGATGTGTTATATTTCAAATATATTTGATTCATATGTTGAATTATTTATATTTATATAATAAATTATTTTTTACTTGATATATTTTTATTATTAAAAATAACAGCTTAAACACAGGCATACAATATATATATATATATATATAGTCAAAGAATTGGTGGCTGCCATTGAAATATTCTAATTGGCTAAATTCAAAATGATTTATGATTGAGTAAAATTATTAAACTTTTATTTTTTATGATTTTTTGCAATACTGTTAACCAATACACATTTTTTCTATTTTTAATTTTTTTTAAAAAAATGTTTAGAAAAAATTATGGCAGGGTATTTTTGAATAGTTGAAAAGAATCATTAAAAAGGATAATTTTTAAAATTCAGGTGATCACACATCAAATGAAATTCTTATGAGACCTAAAAACCATTTAGCTTGCTGAACTGGTCTCCTTCTCTGGTGTGTGCGTATATTGTAATATATATATATATATATATATATATGCTAAAAAATAATATTTGATGCGGTGATTAAATGCTACAAAATGAATTTCAATCATTTTCAAATTACAAAACTTTTGTGGGAATTGACAAGGAAATATTTAGGCAACAGTTCAATTTGATGTTAACAACTTTATACTCTTTCTATATTTAGATAATATCTACATTAAAAAACATCAAGAAAAAAATTGTATTATACTTATTAGACAATCCATCAAAGTTGAGTTCATTCTGTAATGGATTTGAAAGTATCCAGTTTTTAGTCCAAATGTTTTTGTTAACAAATATTTAGATTAATTGAACCAACATGGATTAGTTTTCAAAATGTTGAAAAAAAAAAACAAAAAAACAAAAAAAAAAATCATTATATTGAACTTTTGGAAAAAAATGTTAATGGAACTTGTGTATCTTCATTAAATTTACACAAAAGGAAAAAAATGAAATTGCATTCAAAATAAAGTGGTATTTCTGATGAAATTGAGTGCATAACAAGGGTTATAGTTTGATTGTATATATACATTGAAATATTCAAATGCAATTTCTTGTGTGTATATATTCAAGGATTTAATTTTGACACCATTCATAATGCATGATTTAAATTATGGTCTGTAAATGTAATTGTATTTCATGTCGCCTCATTTGAATTGTAGAATGTTTGATTTGATGATTTAACTTGCTAAACAGTTTGAAAAAAAAATTAAATAGAAAAATCAATCGTGATCATCATTATTGTAATAATACATATAAACTTTAGAATTTTCGGTTAGAATTGAATCATTTATTAGAATAATTTGGTAATTTTTTATGAATAAAAATTATGATTTTTACACCCAAAATGTTGATGCATTTTAACTTTGGCTTTTTGACTAAAATATTTCATACACAAGATCATTCAAGTATTACCAAAACAAACAAAAAAAGATTGAGAAGAATTTATCAACATGGAGGAAAAAAGATCTTCAAGAAAGGTTTCCATAGTATCAATTCCAATTCCTAAAGTTGAGAGTTCAATGAAAGATAATAAATCACCATACACGGCTGCTATGGAGCTTGAAAAAGCCCGAGAAGAGGAAAAACAAATATACAAGTTGTTTTTAGAACATGCAAATGTATTGGAGCTTCTCAATACATATGAGCATTTAAAGAATTCAAAGCCTTCACCCACTATTATGAGTGCATGGATGTGGCATTCATGGAGGAAAGAACCAAACAATTTAGAAAGCTTGGAGAAGAATGGTGAAGTAGAAAGAGTAAGAAATAGCAGAAGAGGAGCACTTGAGAAGGTTATGGTTGAAGAAGAACAACAAGAAACAAATTCCAACAAATTTGTTGAAGGAGAAGGAAAGGCTTTTTTAGGGATGAATATTTATTATTTTGGTGGGTTTATGATCATTGCTCAATGTTCTATATATATATATATATAGCATATTATATTATCCTATTTTATATCATTATATTGATATATAGATATGATTTTGAGTGAGAAGATGCCATTTTTAGGTAGTTTCAAGCATGGTTTTTTGCATGGCCATGGTTTATTGAAGTGGAAGTCCAATTTTGGAGAAGATCATTCATACTTAGGGACTTTCTTTTATAATTGCTTGCATGAAAGTGGAAAATATGATTGGGATGGAAATGGCACTTACATTGGCGCGGTATTGTTTCTAATGAGTTTATTTATGTATAAATGAATACTTTTTGTCCTTCATTCATTCATTCATTCTTACATATATATATATATATATATATATGTGTGTGTGTGTGTGTGCGCGCGCATGCAAATAGTAAATTGAGGTGGAAACTGAAGAAACTTGTAGATGCATGTAGATCTTTGATGGATTCCCAAACAAATCAGGTAACATGCGAAAGGGTACTTGTGGAGATGCATATCGTGGAAATTTTGCTCATGGTTTACGAGAGGGATTGGTATTTCCTAACCACATAACAGTTTTGAATACTGCTTCTTCTTATTTTTCCTGTTTTTTCTCTCTTTTTTTTCTTTCAAAACCATTATTTTTACATAAATAAATCCATCAGATATGTCAACCACAAAACAGTTTTTGAAAAGAAAAGAAAAAACATCTATATATATATATATATATATACACATATGTATATAATCAAGTCTCAACTACCAATACATGGTACTTTACGTGTGTGTATACATATATATCCCACTTCAAAGAAATGCTTCAAATTTTCATATTCTTATTTTTAATACATTTTGTTTGACTGCTAAGAATGTACTCTTCCATAAAACACCAGTCTTCTGTATATTATTTGTGCATGAACAAGTGTTTGATTGCTGTTCAAATTCATTTAAATCATATTGTACAGTCTGTTTTGTAACTTACTGTAAGCTTCCCTTAATTTTTTTTTAATTGTATCAATTTAAAAAAGAAAAAAGAAAAAGAAATCAGCTGAGTATCATGTGTGGTAGTATTTATAAATTGGTTTTCAATTCATATGTAGGGTGAAATGACATATAACGATGGGATAAATAGTTTGAATTATATGGGTGAATGGATGCAAGATCAAAAACATGGTCATGGAAGATTTCTATACTTACATTCAACTTATGAAGGGGAATGGAGGCATGGAAAGCATGATGGGATTGGCATCCAAACTCAAATTGTAGACAAAACAAAAAGCAATTGTTTACAGATGCCTGTATATTCTGCTACTGTTTATGAAGGAAGCTGGATCAGAGGCTTTCCACATGGAAGGTTATTTATATATATGTATCAAGAGAGAGATGATGCATTAATTTTCATTTTATATTATCCACAATTGTGAAGAAAATAAAGGATTGTTTACATGAATCATTTTTTTTCTTTTTTTCTTTTTAATTTTTTATGTTACTTGTTGCTATACTATAATGTTACATAAAATAATTCCTCTTAATAGTGGACAATTAGTTTATACTATTTCACATATGATGAATTTTGAAATTTGTAAATGATTGTCCATTTCATAAGAATGAAGAATTTACGTAGTTTGTGAAGTTTTTAAACTCACAAACTTGTACATTCTTAAAGCATTTATGTCAGTAAAATCAACCCAATATATGTTACATTAACATCTAAATTTAATGTGACACAAAAATTATGCTTTGTTTGGTTTTGTCTACAGTGGGAAACAGTTATGGATTTGGGACCAAAACAAGGAGATCCTTGGTGTTTTGCATAATGCCTATATTGGAGGCTTTGAAAATGGAATGAGGTCCAATAGAGGCACTTTTTACTATGCTAATGGTGCAATATATCAAGTATTAAAATTATTTAAAATAGAAAATAGAAAAATTATAAAAATAAAATGTATAATATTTGATAAATTATTGCTCAAAGCAAAAAAAATAATTGTGATACCTGATGATTTGATTAGCATTTTCTGAAGCAATAATTCATTCTGCTTTAAGCCTTTAATATTAAAAAAATATTAAAATATTAAATATATATTTCTTTTGAAGGGATATTGGAAAAATAATTTAAAAAATGGACACGGTTTGTATACATATGAGGATGGAAGATTGAACAAAGTCATTTGTAATTTAGATCACTTTGACATAAACAACAACAAAGATACAATGATTCTAATCAGACATGTGAACATTACTAATAAATTATATATCCTTCATAAAAATTGACCACTGTGTATTTTTTTTTATACCATTAAATTATTCTGGATAATACATAAAATTAAATTCGTATTATTTTATAAAAAAATTATTATATGTAAAGTGTTTAAAAACATAGATTTTTATTGTTAGTGTAAACATTTTCAGGCTTTGGACAATGTCACAAACAACACTGATGACATGGACAGGCTGAAATTAAAATTGTTGTATATAACCCTAAGATTTGCTAATGCCTTTCGAACTACATTCCACAACTACAGGTTAGTAACATTAAATACATGTTTTTTTTTCCTTTTCTATGAAGTATGTTTCAATAAATGAACTATGTTCTCTATTAAAAATCATTTGTATCTTTCTTACGCTAGCAATAAATCATAAGCATGCAAGATTTTCTATGTCTGAGTTGAGTTTTTTGAATATACCAATACTTAGTTTTCTCTCCCATAATAACAATAACAAAGTCACTGTAAACATGTTTATTGAGTTTCTAAACCCCTCAAAGCAACGTTACAATAATTTTTAATTTTAAGTTTGAATAAAGCATTAGATAAACAGCTCATTTGATATCATTTAAAATCCAAAGATTAATATATTAAAAACTAGATGTATTACTACTCTTAATTACATACAAGAATTAACATAGATTTTTTTGCTTTATTATAAAGTCAGTGCTCTAAGCATGCAAGCAAGTGAAAACATCCCACAAGAAAAGCAAGAGCAGGTTGATTCCACACCAACATTTACAAAAGTGAACCAGAATTCTTCTAGGAAATCAAGCCTTTCAAAACGTGATGGAGAAAAGCTTTTGTCTCCTCAACTCCTCTTGCCGGAAAATAAGAACTTAGAACAACAATATTCAAATGAAGGCGGCATACCATGTGAAATTGACCAATCTTTGCTTCTTTTAAATGCCATCTTCAAAAACCATGGTTTGCCCAATTCCACAATTACCAAAGGCTCAGAAAACAACTTTTCTAAAGAGTATTTGGAGCATATAGCAAAGTATGTGCAAAATGAAGGAAGTGATGTCACTTCTATTAGTAGTGGATTTGGTGATGTCAATGACAATTTGTGTAATATTTATAAGAACATGCGCTTGGAAGGCCAATCGTATGCTATGACAGTGGAAAGTTTTTGGCATCTGTGTTATAGTGCTCATGTATGTGTTTGTGTAACATTGTTTGATGAAAAGTAATCAATACTTTAATTCAGTCTTTTTATTTTTTATGTATTTTCTACACAACTTAGTATCATTTTGTGTGAAAAAATAGAGGATTCCCCAATTTAATAATCAAGCTTCAAGTTCATATGAGAGTTTCATAATTTGTGTGTATGAGGAATAAAAGAAACCTATTGTATGATTGTTTTAATTGTTATACTTGTAAATGAGTAAAGCATACACAAAAATTATGTGGGTGTATTACAGATTATGGAACCTGGACTTGGATTAGCTCAAATAGATGTGATAATCTATCCTCCATCAAATGCATGGGATGATGCTTTTGACCTGTATTGCCCGGTAAACTTTTTAAATAATTCACTTTTAGTATTTGAAATCCATTTTTTGATAAATTCATATGAAAATAACTCTACTACACATAATTTAAAACTCATGTAGTTTAAACTACATAAAAATACAAATTCGAAACATATTTGAGATTTTTTCATATGATGTTTTTCAGAAAAGAAAACTGATTCACCAAGAAGTAGTTGAAAATCTAATAAAAATTGGTTTAACCAAATGTTTTGGGTGTGGAATTCAACTTGAGAAGAAGGTATTTAATATAGGTCTCCTAAAGTTTCTTCCAATCAAATCATGGTTTTTCCAGTCTGAATATTAAAATATTATATACAATATTACCTCATAAAATAAATATTGATAATCTAATTTTTTTTATTTTTTGTTTTTTTCTGAAATACAAGTTGCATGAGTTTTTTGAGAGTTGCTTCAATAAAATTGGGAACAACAATGAAGATTCATTATATAAGTTTTCTGTGGACCAACCTACTCAAGCTGTTCTTCTTCAATACAAGCAACATTTCAAAGTTTTATTTGGAAAGTTTATTTTGAAAAGTAAAACAAATGGGTTTTTTATTAAAATTAAGCACATATTTAATTTTTTCTTGGTAAAATTAATATTATTATCATCAACTCTAACTCTAATATCCTACCCATTGTTGTTTTTATTACAATCATTACTAATGCACAAAAATCTTTTTGGTATATTGCACAACTCATTCATCATTTTATTTGTTCAAAAAACTCAAAATTTAAGATATTTCTGATACTAAAAAAAAAAAAAACAAAATTCTACAAATATTCACAAAGCACAAAGTTATAATTGTACCATTTTGTTACACACAAATGCATCAAATCAAATATAACCAACTATTTGATTTAATTATAGTAACCATACCACTATAATGAAGATTTCTATGCATTATTACTTTTTACTAGTTTGGAATGTTATTAAAAAAATACCAACATGCTGTTTCTATTTGGTAGAATGTTGTGTATAATTTTGAAGATCAAAAACATTTAGATGGCAGTGCTCCAAAGGAAAGTAATCCTATTCCACAAAAGCGGCCACCATCTAAAACCGTTGAACAAAAAGTTCATCAAGATGAGAATGTTGCAGATAATAAAACAACTGGATCATATCAAATTTTATTGAAAACAATTTCAGAAACATTGTATCAAATTAAATATCAAGATGGGGATCCAACTTTGTATTTAGAACTTGAAATCAATTTCAAGGAGTTTGAATTGATATTGCTGCAACTTGCAAATTTGGTATGTAAATTTGTTCTACTATTTCAATTACACAATTTGTTGAAGAGATTCCTCATTATTCTTTTAATTCATCACTCATGATTTACTCACTATCTCTCTTTCTATAGACATATATATACACACAAGTTATTATTTTAAAATGTGTATATCATATAATTGTGTCATATGAAAAAAAAAGTCATTGATTGCAAACAAAATTGATTTTCTGGAATTATAGAAACTCGGTCCTTATAAGTACTATGCAAATGAAAGTCCTGTGAAAACAAATGCTGAATTAATACAAAGTTTTATGAATGAAATATCACAATTGTCTCTCAAAGCTAAAGTTTCATTTGAAGACAAAGAACTCTCATCCAAAAAATAAGAAATTTGATTGAATAATAAGGTAAATAATTTATAGTTTGTATTAAGTCTCCTCTCTCTCTCTCTCTCTCACACACACACACACACACATATATATATATATATATATATATATATTTTATATATATATGCATATATATCTTATATCTTAATTTTTTATTCTTTCTCTCTCTATATATAATTGTTTCCATTTCATCATGTTCCAGATTCAAGCTATATCTTGCTATACATATACATACAATCATGCATAAATAAATACATGTTTGTTTTGATCTTATCCTGAAATAGTTTTACAAGGCTATCAAATGCTTTAGGAACATAAGTAAAATATGTGCAATATCAGTACCTTCATTGTAAATATTATGCAAAAAATAAATGACATGTTAAAAAACAACAACATAAATTTCATGAGTATTAAATCTTATAACATTGTTAATGTTTTAATTTAACAATTTGCAGTAGGAATGCCATAAAATATTGCTAGCGAGAAAACATAGATGAAACATGAATCATGTTACAGTTCTTTAAATCCAGTACTTATAGATATAAAGGATAACCATCTAAAATTTAATATAATTACGTCAAAAAAACATATTAAATTCGGCAATGCTATGAGGATGGAATTGCATTAAGTTTATTATATTATATAATCTGATTTTTATTGAAGTTTTTTAGAAACTTTTATGCCACATTGTAAGATTTTCAAATCAAAAACCATTTCAACAAATAAGGACACTGTTTTGAAATTTTATCAGAAAAGTACAACATTCACTATTGTATCTTTTTCAAAGGTTGTGATGTGTTCTAAGCACAGCAAGGACTAAAAAGTACATTTGAACTTTAAAGTAGCCATCATACATGATTACGCATTTTGAATCAATTTATTGGAATTATTATTTTTCCTTATTTATATATGATTGTGTATTGTATCACTGGTTCCACTACAGTCATTTAACAGCTGTGAACAAATTATGATTGTGGAAATAAATCAAAAAACAAGATCACAAGACTAGACTCATCTATATTCACACTGGTAGTTTAAAACATGCTTCAATAAATATCATATTAAAAAAATTACCACTTCTGAGGTTCCCAGATTTTTATGTCTTAATTTAGATTTAAGTTTCTTGTATTTTTTCATTATTTTCAAACAAAAATATAAACCCGTTTCAAAATTTTATATATATATATATATATATATATATGTACATTAAATGCATGTATACTTAAACATAATGCACTTTTTTCTTTTTTTTTCCTTTCCTCTTGACATGGCTGGGGTATACCCAATGCATTGATTGGAAAGGTAAGTCATAATGCATACTTTTCAATTGTAATATTTATAAAACAATGTAATATCTATGTACTTACATACAAGACTTATATTAACTATCACATTAAAAGTATATAAATTTTGTTATTGGCAATCAAAAGAGACAAAAAAAAAAAGAAAAAAAAAAAAGGCTGGCATATGCATTGAATGGCTGATTGCATGCTAGTTTTTGTAGAATAGAAGAGCTTGGCTATGGTCGTAAAGAGGATACAATTTTGGGGTGGAGGGAATTATAAAAACAACAAATGGGTCATATTCTACACTTCCAAAAACTAGCATCTTGGCTTATCATCATCATTATCATCAAAATAATAAATAGTAGTAATATATATCACAAGGAAGAAGGGATACCACAAAGAACTCTAAATGAGACAACCCTACCCCCATCCATGAGAAGGAATAGGACGTAGGGAACCAAATGGGGACACAATATTGCACCCTTGTGGTGCAATATTGTTGTTGCGGCCGTGATGGTGGAGGTGATTGTTTTCATTACCCCCTCCACATCAACCCCCATCCACTATTGTGGTCTTTTTGATGTGAATGTGTTTGAGAATTGATTGGAATCCTTCACCAGCCATTTTTTTGATTTGGGTGGCTCACTCAATGAAAAAGAAACCACTTGATGAAGGAGGAAGAAAAAAAAAAGAAAAAAGAAAAACCATAATGGTTTCATGTGAGTGCATGTATATGTATGTATGTATATGTATATATATATATATGGGGGTTGAGGGCAACGATTGCATGACCAAATGAAATGTAAATCAAAGAAGGAGACATAAAGGATGTAGTGTGTACTAGGCTTGTGGCTTTTTGAAATTTAGATGTGTTTAGTGCTAAATAAAGTTCAATTAAAAAAGGATATATATATATATATATACATAAAAACTAAAATGGTCTTTTTCTTTTTCTTGCAGATTTGGTGAAACACTGAAACATTATGTTAGAAGAAAAATATTTTCGTTCATTTTCAAATACAATTTAAATAGCTATTGTGTGTTTCTCAAAGTTATAAACCCCCTACATTATATATGTTTTATCATGGTCAAGTAGATGTAAGGTAAAAAAATTGAACTGAATTAAAGTTGAAGTGATATTCTTTAAGTATGGATTCAAGTTACATTCATTTTTCAAATTCAAACATCCATTATATAAAAATTCACATGTAACAATAAAAGCACAAGTATAGTTTTTGTTTACTAGTTTGTTGTAATTTAAAATCATGAACATTGAAACCGAATGTAGTTTATAACTTCGTCTTTTTGTAAAATTTCAGATAGAATTTGAAATTTGAAACCTAATCTCTGAAGATGATTATTATTATTTTAGAGTTTAGATTACTGAATATAACATGAAATTGGCAAGTTATGTAATTTCAGAAATAACTCACTTACATAAGATGCCAAATATATATATATATATATATATATATATGAAATATACCAATGTCATTGAAAATAACCATTTGTTTAAACCATTTGTTTTGATTAAAATTCTTGTTACACAACAAGGGATATGATGGATTTAAAAATGCTACATACTATATTGTAATGTAGTCGGAGTTATTATAATTCTATTTTTTCTAAAATTTTGGTGTAAAAAAAATCATAATCGTTTTGTTGAATCTTTATTTTTCCAATAAATCCGTATTTTTTTTGGTATGTTTAATGGTATGTTTCTATATTGATTTTATTTTCAATCATATGATAAATTTTTAGATTTAATTAAATAAAAAAAACATGTATGTGTGTGTGTAATTATGTATGTATATACCTACACACATAAGAAATGATACATGATTCTCTGTGTTATCAACTAACCTTAAAAACAATGCATAATTGCAATGAACTGGACACTGTATTGAATTTACAAGTTGAAGTTTTTATTAAATTGTATTTTATTATTTATTATTTATTTATCTTCTTACATTGAGAATATAATGTGGATACAAATTTTAAGAAATATGTTTGAAACTTAAAATGATACAAAATCTTAGAATTAAAAGTATTGATTGATTTGAAGAACACAAAAAGAACTCATTCACACACACACACACACATGTATATATATATATATATACTAGTGAAATCTTGTGCTGTTGGACACATAAAAGCTATAAAATGATTTGTTGTATGGGTAGTAAATTGGAGATCTTTTTGATGGGTATGTAGGACTTTTTGCTGATTGACAATTTCTTTGATTTTGGCCAATGAGAAGGCTACTTTATGTCTTTGTTTTACACCTAATCTTATAAAAAAGTGTTGTAAACTAAACTAAACAAAGTGAAGTTTAGTTTATATATATATATATATATATATTTAAAATTAACAATTAAATGAATAATTACGTACACACATTTCAACATATTTTCAAATCTAAAGAAAATCACACGTAATGGCTGATTTGAATTGAGGCAACGGGAAGAGTTGTTCGAACTCAGACCACGGAAAAACCAACAGCAGGAAGGGACACCTATATCCGCGGCGGGATGACGTGGAGGATGAAACCTCACAGATGAAGACACCTCCGATGAAGATCCGAGGTGGACACAAATTTGGCGCCAAATTGCAATTGGCGCCCAACGCAACTCCGGTGGTGCCCAGCAATCAGGCCTCGCTCGCTCGCTCGGTCCGTTGCCATCGCCTGCCCGCCCGCTCGCCCGCCCTCCTCGTCCTCATCCTCCGATGCTCGCATTGTCCCCGCCCAAAATCGAAGCTCGTGACTTGGGGTTGGATTGTCGCACCCAATTGTTCAGTTGCGGAAACCCAAGTTGGAATGCGTGAGAGGCTCCGTCGCCCTCGCGGGGAGCTTGTAAGTGTAGTACCGTAGCGTGTGGCGAGGGAGGGTTTTAAAAGCCTGGGGTTGTGGAGGTGGAGGTGAAGGTGAAACATTCCTTTCGCGAGCGACCATGGACATGAATACGGAGAGCAGCGCTGCGTACAAGCGCACGTTCTTGGACTTCCTTGATCCTGATGTGAGCTTCCCTCGTGCTTCCTTGTTGCTGTGGTTGTTGCTGTGATTTTTTTTTTTTTTTTTTTTTTTTTTTTCCTTTTTTTTTGCATGTCTTTCGGGAGTTTGAGTATGTTGAGGTTGAATGCGACCATCTCTGGGCCGTTTTTGGAGTTTGGTTTCGAGTTACATGATTGTTTAAATTTTTGTTTTCGAAGATGTCGGGTCTCGTAGCTGCCAGCTGTTTCGTAGTCACAGCATTGTTTGGTCTAGTCAGATTGGCTACCAAGGGTCGGAACTTCCTCCTCCTCTCTCTCAACATCGTATCTTAGGTTTAAATTGTGTGCAGTCCGTAGACAATCGACAGTGTCAGGGTGGCTGAGCTTACTGTGAACTTAATGCATCCATATGTAGGAAAAGCTTAGCTCGTAATGTATTGACCCACAATCAAGAAAATCATGTCGAGCATCTGGTAGAATAGCGGGGCTAATTTTGCCTGCCGTTTTGTGTCCACGGAAAATGCCTGATCGAGCATGTTGTTTACAGATGGGTCAAGGTGTGTACATGGAGAAAATTCGCAATATGTTCAACACATCTAGGAAACGGCTCCTTGTAGACCTTACCGACCTTCGAAACTTCGACCCCGACCTCACCCGCCGGTACATCCAATGCACAATCATCATTCACATCATCTGTTCTTGTTCATATTATTTTCCAATACATGGAGCACCCACCTCGACATGACTTTCTGTCGATACCAATCACGATTATTTCATCAAGATGTCTGCTTTGCAGTTGTTGTTCTTTACAAGTACAAAGGTGTTGGCATTGATTTGATCGCTTGGCCTACATTGCACAGATTGCTTCAGAGACCTGGTGAAATGATGCAACCATTCACCGAAGCCCTGGATCAAGCAGCTAGGAATGCGAACCCAAAGTACTTAAGTGAAGAAGAGGAGGTCCTCCTTGGTTTCGAGGGTCCGTTTGGGTTTCACAGACTTACTCCACGAGAACTTCTGTCACCCTTTCTGAGCACTATGGTGTCTGTGGAGGGCATTGTTACCAAGTGTGAGTGCCTTTACTGCCTCATTAGATATGCCACGGTCTAAATCTCCTCATGAATACAATCCTACAGATATAATTTTTTCATTTCAAAGTATCATGCTTCATGCTTGATGGGTGCCTCTGATGTCCGAGCATATTTCAACAGCCGCGTTCACACTCCACTTGACTTGTGGTGATCCATGACAGGTTCTCTGGTGAGGCCCAAAGTGGTTAAGAGCGTTCATTTCTGCCCCACCACAGGCGAGTTCTTGAATCGTGAGTATCGGGATATAACTTCTGCGTCTGGCCTTCCAACGGGTTCCGTGTATCCCACTCGGGTAATCCTTTCACCATCTCTATTTTTGACTGCCAGATGTTTATTTTACATATGACATCTTGGTGTTCGTAACCTGCACTGCAGTGATTGGGTCCTTACATGACCGGTAGTTGAATGTAACTAGTATTTGGTATACTTAATCTAAATTATGCATTGGCAGGATGACCAAGGTAACTTGCTAGTAACAGAGTTTGGGCTCTGTAAGTTTCGAGACCACCAGACTATTGCTATTCAAGAAATGCCAGAGAATTCTGCACCTGGTCAGCTGCCACGTTCCATCGACGTCATTGCAGAGGATGATTTGGTGGATGTTTGCAAACCTGGAGATCGAGTTGCCATTGTAGGGATCTTTAAAGCAATCCCTGGTGCTAACAAAGGGAGCATGAATGGCGTGTTCCGGTAATGCATGTCGGTTGTGTGTAACTGGCGCAGTAGTTGTTGTTAGCAGGTGTATTGCTGGCACTGCAGTAGTGCCTGAGTCACGAACATAACATCGAATAGTCAAGTGTCGATCTAGCTCCTTGCTTACTTCTGTGGTCCGAAATATTGGGCGACGTCTGTAAATCTTGGTTCTGGGCAGCTCAGCGGGAATTCCATATCAGGGGTGTTGATTCTTCATAAAACACATACCTGTGTGCAGGACGGTACTGATTGCAAATAACATATGCCAGCTGAACAAAGAAATCAGCGCACCTATTTTTACTGGTGAAGATCTTAGTAACATCAAAAAGATTGGAAAGAGGCAAGATACCTTCGATCTTTTGGCAGAATCGCTTGCACCATCCATTTATGGCCATTCATGGATAAAGAAAGCAGTGGTTTTACAGCTGCTTGGAGGGATGGAGAAAAATTTGAAGAACGGAACTCACATTCGCGGGTATTTCTATCATATCCACCTCTGGTCTTCAAAACTATGATCCAGATTTACTTACTCTAATCTGAATAGAAACTTATTATATAATTGTAGCAAGATTATGCTGCTTTAAATATTGAGATCCATTGATCAGGCGTTTTGAATCCATCTTGAATTGTGGCATGAGATCGTGCTTTATCGATTGCAAGTATGCTCATGGCCGTTTCGCTGCAGAGATGTGAATATGATGATGGTTGGAGACCCCTCGGTGGCCAAGTCACAGCTTCTACGTGCAATCATGAATATCGCTCCGTTAGCTATATCCACTACAGGTCGAGGGTCTTCGGGCGTAGGTCTTACAGCTGCTGTCACCAGTGATCAAGAAACAGGTAAGATATGTACTCCATTCTCCTTAGTTGTAGCCCTAAGGAAGTGATTTCATACTGACGATACTTGGCGGATGGGAGATTATCGTACCATTCTCACAACCTATCAGACTTCAAATTTCTATACAAGTTGGTCTTGTAGATCACATGACTATTCTGAATGTGGTATCTCTACAAACAGGAGAGAGGAGGCTAGAGGCAGGGGCGATGGTTTTAGCCGACCGCGGCATAGTGTGCATTGACGAGTTTGATAAAATGAGTGATCTTGACCGAGTTTCTATCCACGAAGTTATGGAGCAGCAGACTGTTACTATTGCTAAAGCTGGCATTCATGCGTCTCTCAATGCTCGGTGCAGCGTCGTTGCAGCTGCTAATCCTATTTTTGGCTCGGTAAGTGCTAAGTATCTGCTTCGGAGTCAGATATTTACATCCAAATTCACGGATAGCAAAATGTATGTGGAGGGAAAATGTGAATGTATGTTCTGGCATACATGATCTCTGTAGATGCAATTAACACGAAAGTTGATGGTGTACAGTATGATCGATCGCTTACACCGACCAAAAATATTGGACTGCCCGATTCATTGCTGTCACGATTTGACCTGCTTTTCATAGTGCTGGATCAAATGGATCCAGATATTGATCGCCAAATTTCAGAGCACGTGTTGCGGATGCACCGATATCGTTCTGCCGGAGAGGATACAGGTCCTAAATTCGAGACTCATTGCCTTGAACACACTTAAAATATATTGCTTCCTTATATTAGTATCATTTCTTTGCCCAGACTTACCGATTCCATAGTTTCCAATTACTCTGATGAGTATCGCTATACCATTTAATTAGGCATTTGTTTGGAAACCTCAATGCTTTATGAACATGCTTCATGCAGGCATGCCAAGGGGAGCTGACACCAGAGATGAAGACGAAGAAGCAGAACATGCAACAGCAGTATTTGTGAAGTACAATCGCCTGCTTCATGGCGAGAAGAAAGTTACTCGACATACCAAGCGCGATAAACTCACTACTAAATTTTTGAAGAAATACATTCACTATGCTAAGAGCAGAATCATGCCCGTCCTTACAGAAGAGGTATGCTGCACTAACATCAACTCAAGAAACCAGAATGCTGCATCATCCTTAGCCTGCTCTGAGCTCCTTTGGAGTGTCAGGATTTACTAACATATGGATTATGAGAATGATTACTAAAACTGAATTTTGTTCCAGGCTTCGGAGCAAATTGCTCAGACCTATGCTGAAATGCGTAACAACGGCTCAGACAAGGTTATGATCCACTCCTATCAACACCTACTAATGCTCTCTGTGCACTTGCTAGCTTCACTCTTGTGAAAGTGACAAATAGTGAGAATGACAAAATAGACAGATCAGAGAATGTTTTCATCGTAGTAGTAATTTCTTCTTCCTTCGACGATGTTACTAGCATGCCTGGTAAGTGTCGATACTCTGCTTTGACGCGTCTGACTAATATGCTTGGCGATGCAGGGTGTAGGAGGGGGGACACTACCTGTCACTGCTCGAACGCTAGAAACCATCATCCGACTCTCAGCTGCCCATGCAAAACTGAAGTTGAGAAACCAGGTGTCATGTTAGCAGTCCTTATAATCAAGTTTTTCCTCATTAATGCATGTGCTTTGAAGGTTCAGAAAAGCTCTATTTAGCGGTATGCGATGAACGAGCTTTATTTTGGTAGTTCTCCTTTCTGACGCTGGATAGTCGGACTTTCTGTTTTCAGGTTACGAAAGCTGATGTGGATGCAGCACTAGGTGTTATGAACTTTGCGATTTACCACAAGGAGCTCACGGATATGGATGAAAGGGAAGCCGAAAGAGATCGAGAACGAGAGCAAGAAGCTCAGAAGAAGCGCTCGGCAGAGAACAGTGGTGTGGAGACTCATGATAATGCTGATAATGAGGAAGATTTATCAACTGATAACAGGTTCAAAATATCACTTCTAGATATTCGATCTCTGGTGTCTGTTAGTACCTGCTTGTCAAATGGAGTGCTGGTTTTGGATGTGATACTTCAATTGCGTAAGCCAATTATGTAGTGCTTAAACTTCTGCAACATCTTTCAGGAGGACACCAAGGAAAAGGCAAAGGAACACTAGGAGCCAAGGCACTCCGAAGAAGGGAGGGGATGTAGAGATGGAAGATGCAGAGTTCATATCAACAGATGAAAGATTAGGGACAGCTGCTTCCACCAGGTGATACATGTGGCATCCCCTTGACTTTTCTGTGAGTAGGGCTTCTCTGGCCAGGTTATCAATGCGAGCTAGTTATCATGATTGTTTACGATCAAGTGATTTGGGGACTTGCAGGCAAGATGACGGTCTAGACAGTGAAGCTTTTGACAGTGAAGAACAAACAAAGCCTTTGATTGAAGTATCTCCACAGAGGTAAGATTTTAGTGAGTTTTCATTGCTTCAAATCAGAGAATAAAAATTCGATATGAAATGAGGATTTTCTTCACCAAGCATATATTTTTACTGCTACTTTATTCCACTACATCAGTGTAGGATATTATTGAATTCTGGTTTGTTAGGTTGTGATTTGTATACCACGTTTAGGTGGAGAACCTTTTAATGTTGATTAGGAAATGGCTCATTACTTCCCGAAACTATTGGACATTCAAGTTAGATTTTGGTTATTCTCGTGTGACATTGTGGGGCTCTGGTCTCTTCACTTTTGTTATTCGTCATTGAATTAACTATTTTTTCTTTTCTCTTTTATCCCATTTTTCGCTTCTTAGGGAGCTACAATTTCAAAATATGTTCTCCCAACATACAATGACCAACCGCCTGGAGTTTGTCCAATTGTCGGAACTTGCCTCTATTGTGAACGCCAACAATCCCAGACCTTTCTCTGCCGGAGAGATTGAATGTGTCCTGCAGGTACTTGTCGACGAAACCTTCGTGCTGACATTTTTCTTATTTTTTATTTTTAGGAGCATAATTATCAAAATGAACCTCGTCCGAACCCTAAATCATTTCAGTCTGCTATTTTGTTGTGAATCACATACATGCTCCTGGTACGAATCCTGGACATAGTGAAGATTTCATGCTTATATGTAGTGGGAGAAGGCTCCATAAGCATCTTTCCTCACATGCACAATGCCTCTGGTTTGCAGAAAATGCAAGCAGCTAACCGAGTGATGGTTGCTGAAGACAAAGTCCACCTAATTTGAAGGTCGAGCCTAATAAGCCTTCTACAACTTGGTTCAAGCTTCTGTGAGACATTCCCGGTGATTTATCACAGAAAAGCTTTCAACTGAAAAGTGTTTTGCGTTATTGAAGGAAGACCTTGGTCTTTTCTTTGAACATGACTGCTATGATGGATCATGTGTGACTACTATGATGGGTCACTTCCCAGTGCTGCAGAGGACGGCAGTTAGGTATCACATGTCTAAGGCGTGATATTGCTAAGAATAGGGATCATCAAAACCTTGTAGCTTATGGCACACCGCCTATTGTCAGGCTGAATTTTCTGTTCTGTCAAAGTATGAGGATCCTTCTGAGCTTGTTTGACTGAAACAATTTGCACCATCTAGACAGTGTGTACTACAGTAGGAATCTGGAATTGTACATCTTAGAAGTTTATGAAATTTCCACATTTTCAATCTTATCCCAGACTGACTAGTGAGGGTGTTTGTAGGTTAATGAGGAATAAATTGTTTTTTGGGTTGCAGTTGAGTATTAAATTGCAGTTCAAACCATGTAAATTTTTTCTTGCACCTATAGTTTCATGCCCTTGGATGCACATCATTTCGAGAATCCAGAAAAGAGTATCTAAATCCCTATCGTAATATTGGTAAAGTGAAAAAGTGGCTCCACCACTTTGTATGTATAATGCGATAGGTGCGCATTCAATCGGGAGTAGGGGCACTCTGGTTTAACTCTGCAAAGCGCATGCTGACCCGCATAGAATGATTCAAGTATTTCTCAGCGCACCACTTGACACATGTCTCTTCTTGCTTGTCTAAAGACTTCCTCCGAAAACTCTCTACACAGTGGCAGAAGCATTTCTCTACTAAGGAATTGTACATCTTCAAGCTGGAGAACACATGAGAAAACCCAGATCAGGGACGTCGCTGGCAAAAAATTGTACCACTGTGATTTCTTGCAGCAGAAATGGCAAACGAATGACCAGGCAGATAAAAGTATGCAGCAGAATTCCACACATCGCCAGAGAACAGCAGAAAAACAACTAATCAACCCACTTTAGAGTTCCCAAAACCCTATACAAGCCCACAAACTCCCAATCAAGTGCGCCTCCCAACTTCCTCCACCAGAAAGAAGATGCAACCAATCCATCTTAACACGATCGAATGCCGCCAAAACGCAACACTTCAAGCTCAAGCCCACAATACCGAACCTTCAAAACCAAACCATACATTGCGAAGGAAACAAAGAATACAAACGAAGCCGCAGGTTGATAGACCTGTCTCGAACTTGAAGATGGTCGATCATGGTCGACATGCGGTGTTTGTCCTCTTCCGGCAACGCCTCAAAATCGGCCGGTTCCATGGCTGATAGATGCTACGCAACCCCTGGAACGAGAAATGTGGCTATTCAATTGATGTCAAGAATATGGCAGCGATGAACAAATGAATCGACAAATCCAAATTCGGCGCCAGGGCGAACAATAAGCAAGCAAGAGTCGCGTCAATGAAGTACGAAGCGTAAAACTCAACCTCTGACAACCACTTCGACCTCTCTTTGCAAACTTCGCCATCACCCCCTTCGAATCAGGGCTAGGATTAGGTTTAGGGTTAGGGTTTCTTAGGCCGTGGTTATTAAACCCATGTGATACTGTGATGGTGTGCTTGCAGTTTGAGCGTTGAATTGTTAGTTTAGATATAAGGTTTCCAGTAGAGATTTCAGAATACCTTACTATAGTGTCATTTGGAGTTACCTGATTTTGTAAAAATAAATAAATGGAAAAATTCATGGGTTGTGATCAGGTATGTGATATAGTTTATTTTGGGGATCTTGATAAAGTTTTTTATGCCACCTAATTTTTTAGTATATAGTTATTTATGAAAAATTGTTATGGTTTTGTGGAAACAAATGGAATGTGTCATATACTTAACAATGAAATATGGGTAAAAATCATTTATATATCTTGTAAGGAAAGTTGAATTAGCTTGATTGTGTAGTTATTGGTTGGTGAAACTATTGGCAATGTAAACATGCAAAATGTATCACATGTGGCATGTAATTGTATTGTACATGTGGATTACTGTTGTGCAACAAGTGAATTGCAAGTCTATTCATCCACTTGAGCATGTAAAGCATCAAATGTATGTTTTGGAGTGCTTGGAAGAATTTAATGTTTGTATATTAAATATTAAAATTTTATTAAGAATATTCATATAAGTAAAATCGCAATAATTAAAATTAAAATTTTTTTACAAAATAAAATAGGATACTTTTTATTATACTATTTTTAATTTTTTTTATCATGAATAATACTGAGGAGAATTAGTTTTTCAAAAATAAATTTTAACTTTTTTAGTTATATAAATGGAAATATGTAGTTGTGTGCATCTCTCTGTCTGTATGTGTGTGTATATATATATATATATATATATATACACTCTCTGATTCAATGTATTTCATACATACATAACACAATAAAGTTGATCAACACATGGAGATTTTATCAATTGAATATTCTAATTTCAAAACCAGAATTTCACTAATTCTGTAGGATATTGAAGATTCAACTTAAAGCATAATGTCAATGGTGTTAAAATAAAACTTAATGATAAAGACAACATCATATTTCAATAATACCAAATGTATTATCTTATGAATTATTTTACATTAAATATTACACTGACAATTTATATTTTTGATATGCTTGTTAATTGAACAAAGTTCATATAAGTACCATTGATTTACATACACATTTTTTTCAGTTGTATTACAAAAAATATAGAGAAGTTATACAAATTGATGATGACATGATGATATGTATCAGTTACAAAAACCAAATATTTAAAGATAAATTGAGTATGGAATCATAAAACTACTGTTGTTGGCCACAGTAATATGTTTGTAATGTTGTGCACAATTACAATAATAACAAAATGGTTCAAAATGGTATACTATTAAATTCAACTTTGAATTTGAGTGGTCTCTACAGAAGCCATCAATTTTTCATTTTCAAAATCAATGGATTGTGTGTGCATAGAAGATGAAGGTGGTTGAGGAAAGCATGAAGAATTCAATTGTTGTGTAAATGTTTGTCTTGAGCTATTTAATATTGGATCATGTGGCATTGCATTGGGTATACTTGCACTTTCTTCATTAGAAGGATGATGTGCAGTGTTTGGAGGTTGGTATTGTATATCATGACTTGTTGATTTTATGGTTGACACCAAGTTTTGTGTAGATGAAGGATTAGGTATTGTAGATACTTGTGACACCAATTTGATTGATGATTTGGGAGTGGGTGAGTCAATAAGGCTACTTCCGGAATGGAAAGTGGGTGGGAGAGGGGGTGCTTTGTTTTGATTAATAGGCCACAATTGTGTATTATTTGAGTTAACGGGTTGCCAACTTTGTGGAGGCATTTGAGAAGTTGACAAATCCGGGAATTGTTGCAAGGTCCCCATGTTGGGAGCCACAGATTGTGGGCTAGCACAAATTGGGGTTTGCAAGGAGTTGGGTTTGAAAGCCCCATGAAGAGGAGGTTGATACAACAATGGTCTTTGAAGGATTCTATAGTCATTTGTTTGATGGGGCCTAACAATTTGGGCATGGACTACATTTAAGGAATTCATCATTCCTTTTGGAGGGGGCCCATGTATTATTTGGAAGGGTTGGCCTTCCATAGATTGAGAAGGTGGATTAGTAGGAGCATGCATTGTGGTTTGGTAGATTGGTCTCATCATTTGATGCGGATGTATGGCAACTAAGTTAGGACTTCCTACCATTTTTACTGAGTTATATGGTACCAATGGACCATTTTGGTTGCTCCCAATTGTTAGGCTTGGGTTTGAAACATACGTGATTGGTGTCTCCAATTGTGGTGGTTGGCTTGAATTGTTGGGATTCTTTGTGTCATTCCTTGGTGTTGCTCCACAAGGTCCATTTTGTATGGGAGCCATACACATGGGCCTTTGTTGCACACAACCTCCATTGGCAATTCTAATCAACTTTGTTGGTGGTCCTCTTGGTTGAAGCCCCCCATTGTAACAAGCTCCACCCCACACAGGTGGACTCCTTATGTAAACAACTTGTGGCCGATTCAACATTGTGGGTGGTAATAATTGAGGAGGAGATGCAGTGGCACTGTTTGGCATTAAAAATTGCTTGTGGATTGATTGAATTTCATTACTGTTTTGTGGTGCATCTGTACTTGCTAATCCTGCATGTTGAAGTTTTCATTCTAAGATAATAAGCTCCTAAATATGTATCAGTGTTTACAATTATTATTGTTAATTTTGCAGTTCAAGTCATAAGTTATGATATTTTCAACAATCTGTGTGTAGTAGTTCACATGTTAAAATATGAAAATAAGGTATTAATTTAGATAATGGTGTTTAAATCAAAACATTCACCTGGAACACTTGTGTTGGTTGTTGTGGATGAATTAGACACATTAGTGACAAAACCTAATGAACCATTGTTTAATTCTTTCAAGAAATTCATATATTCTGTATCAAGAGTTTGTCCCTGCAAAGAAGGATGACATTGAAAAAGCAAGATGATTAAAATATGTATGAATAAATGATTAAAAGATGGCTTTTGTTTTTTCTAAAGCAGAATGGAAAATTGGTGTTAAATCAACCTGTGTAGTTCCAGGTTTTGATGTCTTTTGCAAGCAATCAATGGATGGATGACCACCATTTCCACATATTGAACAAGCCACCTAATAAGATTTCAATGTGTTCAATATGAGTTGAAAAAAAATAATTAAAGGTAATGTGATTACATACTGTACTGATTTTTTTAATGCAAGCTTTAATTAATTAATTATTTATTTATTTATTTATTTATTTTAAACCTTTTTCTTGGTTACTATGCAAAATTTTAACCACTACATCAGGAATTATTATTTAAAATATCCAATTATGATAAATGGTTTCAGGTATATCTAAATCTGGGTTTGTGGCATTTTAAGATTTTATTAAGTATTAATCTTTAATATTATAAAATGAAGCACACCTTAGACTGAAAAGTGATCAAAGCTTCTTTAGAACATTGCCACTCTTGATGACCCACTTCACCACATATGGAACATATTTTGGGAAAATCTCGCATTGTTCCTATTTTTTAATTTGATTATTGTTATTTTTTCCTCAGAAATATATGCTCCACACATGTGTAGACTATTACACACACACAGAAACACACACACACACACACACACATATATATATATATATATATATATAGACACACATTCTCTCTTGTTTAAATATCACCAACAAAGCACAACACATAATGTTATCTAATGCAGTACCTGAAGGCAGTATTCAGCAAATATCTCTCAATGGAAAATTAAAGTGGATGGTGTTATTTTAGATGCATTTTAAACATGTGCTAGTATTTCCTTTAGATTGAATAAGTTTGTTATTGTTACCATTCATTTCAGCTAGTTCTCGAAGTTGTTTGCGCTTATGCATATTTTGAATTTCCTGCAATAGTGTTACAAAGTACAAAATGGCAAAGTATAAAAATACAGAAAGATTCAACCTGTAAGAAACTTCATCAATACACATACTTATTTATATGGTGGGTGTTGTAGTAAATTATTATTTTGTGTTGAAATCAAAACAAACATTGTCTTACATCAACTGGTGTCAAAAGAGGTTCAATAAGAGCAACAGCTGCATCCACTTTCTCAAAACAATCCGCTGTTATGTGAACATGTAAATCATCATGAACACTTTCCAGATCTTTGTCACGGCGACCTGATATGAGTCGCTAACAATCCCAAGAAAAAAATAAAATAAAATGTAAGTATTTCATATTCCTGTCAATACTAATTTATTTTTAAATTTATTTTTGAATTCTATGATTAAAATCAGGTGTCTCAAAACAATTGATTTACAACAGTGGGGTTTGTTTTTTTCGAAGGGACTGTATAATACCTTTCCTTCTTTAACTGCACCTCTGCCTCGTATGGCTATTTTTGTTCCAGTTTCCTGAAAACAAAATATCATGTGATGTTACATTTTATTTTTCATATGTGTTTCTTTTCAGTCAGGTTTGTAAGATGCAATAACTATTTTAAGATTATCCTTTAATTTTTCATAATATAACTCAATAACATGATACTCAAATAATATTTTTTGTAGACCTGTTCCATGCGCTTTTGGGTGTTTCCTCGTGGGCCAAGAATTAGGCCAATGAAATTGTAGCCAGGATATTTTTTAACCTACAAAGGCATGAGGGCTCTGTGTCAAAAAAATGTTTGATTTCATCTTTGTCCAAAGGATATCTCCACACATTTTACCAACATTTGTGATTGAAACAGAAGCGTATTTCCTATTAATATTTTCATAATTTTTGAAAAAGCAAGGTCCAAACACTAGGTCAAGTGCCCTCAATTATATACTCACAGGAATGAAAAGTTTGGCTTCTTTATAAACAGGTTTGTAACCCACAGGTGGCTTGTACAATGGATTCAATTTCATGCACTCACCTGTACATTTTAATGCTTATTTCAAACCAATCTTAAAACTAGGTATTAAATAGATGGATTTTTTTTTTTTTTTGAATGCAAGAGTTAAAAGTATACACATATAACTTCCATCATATAACTTAAATGCACCAATTTTATTTATTTATTTACTCATTTAACAACCCACAATGCTACTATGCATCATTCATGTGTGACAAGCATTTCATTTAAGGAAATTCAAAATGACTTTGAAGTATGATCTACCAATGGCTTCACGCCTTTCTATTTCAAGTTGCTCACGTCTCCTTCCCTATCACAAGTTCAAAGAGGCAATCAATATTGTACACTTCTTGACTTGTTCTCCTAATCAAGTGATCATACATTGAAATGCATTCCACATAATTATTTGTTATTTGAAGCGTACAATAGAAATAGGTATAGTTGAGTGAGAATTTTTCAATGTGTACAATGGGGATGGAGTTAGTCATAGAATTTGTGGGGAGAAAACATTAAAAAAATCATTGGGTGGGTTTGCACCTCACGGGTGTTGGTTCGTTGGCCGTTAGAGTCATAAATGGGGGGAGGCGATGGAGAACGGGGACCATCCAATGCCTCAATGTCCCAAAAACTTGAATCCAACTGTGTAGCAATTTGCTCCGCTCGAGTCTGCTCAAAACTCGTCCCACCAATACCAGGCATCCATATCACTACATGCCTTCACCTGGATATGAGCATTTTATGTTTTTGTCCCTCTTAGGTAGAACATTGCCACATTCTTTTATACATTGTTCACTCCTTGCATGCCATCCCATAAAAAATAAAAATAAACTTTTTTTGTTTTTTGTTGATTTGTTTGTTTTGTTTTATTATTATTATTATCATTATTAATATTTTCTATTTATAATTTCTAATTTTACTTAGTTTTAATATAGTTACAAAAGAAATTATATATTTTAAAATACTACTGTGTTTACATAAAAAGTTGATAATATTACACTGTGTTGTAAGCAGTTATGATATAATTATTCTGAATTGATATACAACTTCAATAAGATTTTAGGTTCAATTTTTAAAACTCATTATTGGAATACAAGCCAAAAGAAAAGAAAAAAGTTTAGACAGTGAACATATTAATGATGTTAACTGCAACACAGCCAAAGTACCCTGTTGAAAACCAGATCAACTTGTGGAAAAGAGTGGAAACAATTTGCAAGAGGCACATACTTGCAATGCAAGTGCCAAACCCCGCTTGACAATGGGATCCTCCAGCGGATCCGGAGCCCATTGGGTAGCATTCTTGTGCTTTGCAGCGTCCATATCATCCTTTTCGTCCATGCCCTCCTTCTTCACCTTCCTCACAATGGCACCATTCCCTTTAGATGCATCGTTTTGATTCACCGCAACAAGAGCCCCAAACAATTTGTTTTTAGGTATGACAAAAGTTGTGGTGGCTCCATTTGCAAGTTGCAAAGCTTTGGAGCCCATTTTGGTGCTGGCAATTGTGCTGCAATGGACATTGGGTGTGGTCGAAGTGCACTTGGACGAGGCCCCATGAGCTGCCATGAGTGCCGCTGCCGTCTTTCGTGCAGTGGCCGTGGCTGCCGCAACAGTGAGCTCAAAGCTTGACATGGTGGTGCTTGGAGCTATGTCCTCCTTCTGAGCTTCTGCTACATTTTCTCCTTCATGCATGTCCATGTTTTCCATTGCACTGATTCTTCCAATGCTCCTTTGGAAATTCTACAACTTTATGAAGAAATCAAAACCAAAAACCAGAAATTAAATATCAAATTTTGGGCTCCCTTGCATCCTGTTCTTGAAACCCTAAATGACTCCTTTCATTTGATGTAGAACAATTCTCCAATGCAACCCAATAATTTTCATATCTCTAATTCATGTAGAACTTCAATAGCTTAGCAATTGTGGTAGTCATGGATTTGTTTATTTTATTTATTTTTTTACTCAGGTGAAGTATGGTTTGAATATTATGTGACATACTTGGAAAATCAACATGTAGCTTTCATTAATATTATAAATTCTTTTGACACGTTTTTGAAATGAAAGCAAATTACCTGGCACAATGCATTAACTATCCTTAATTAATGTATTTCTATCAACACAGGAATACGTTGCTAAACAAGTTTGAATAGTTTAGCTTAAACATTGTACAATATACTGTTATGGGCTCACATTAAACTCATATAATTGTAACTGTATATTAAAGATACTTATAAACTAATTTCTCATGATTAATGCTGTGTAAAAACATGAACTTTCAATATTATTCCTTTGAACGTAAAGTAAAAACAAAATAAAATATCACTGCAATCAGAATCACTATTAAATATCTGAAAAATTCAAGAAAACATTTATCACAAACAACACAACTATATTCAATTTGTAGCTGCTACTTTATTATATTTTATTTTAGTTTCACAGAAAGTAGTTAGGGTTTGCAAACAAGAATAGATGACTATATTGCAGTGGGATGCGAATTAAAAATAAAGAAAAAGTTCCTCACTTTCAAATTAGTATTCAATGATGGAATTGTTTGTGATCAGTCCCTTCAAACAGCCAGTGCTAATCCTCAAATTTAATGAGAATTTGGTCTGTAAACGACGTAGAAATTTTCAACTGAAAGTGCTAGTGTTCAATGGTTTACACAATTAATTTGCCTTGAGTGCTTCATTGTTGAAACAGTTTAATTTTAAAATGTTGCGTGCTAAACCTAAAATGTCCAAATGCAGAGTGCCGCTCAATACATTTAAATAAATTATTAAAACTTACAAAAATAAAAATAAAAACACTCACATGTGTAGTTGTGTGTACTTATAAAATTAAAAATCTATAAATTAAAATCTATCAAGTATAGTTCAAAATTAAAATTTTGGTTTGTAATCAGATGCAAGTAATAGTAGAGGATTAAAGACGGTCAATTAACTTCTTGGTTTAGAACTCACTTTTAACAAATTATTGTGTCTTCTAAGTAAAAATTTCTTCTGAAGATTTTTCCATTCATATCCTTTTTATGTCTATAGATGTCTATGACAAACAGAATCTAAGTTGTTTTTATTTGTTTTCAATATCACTCAAGACTGTAAGCTGTTTTTATTTAGATTACAGATTACACCTCAGAAAGAAATAAACATAGATTTTGAATTAAGTCAGTTTAAAAATTGAAAATGTTAATCATGGTAATCAAAACTACATGTAAATTAATTGGTAATATTATAGTTTGAAAAAAATTACTGTATCATGAGACCATTAGTGTTGATAATAAATACTAAATAAAATTTAGTTATCTTTGGAGTGTCAATAAAATTATATATATATATATATATATAATATAAATAAAAATTGAAAAATTTATAAAAATTTATCACTGAATAATGAAAAGGCTTGATTTTGGATATTGCCAATGGTTCAATATCAAAAGTTCAATTCTCAAAGTTAAATTCTGAAATCATCAAAAAAATCATTAACTTGGCTTATATTATATATGTATATATATATATATATATATATATATCAAATTTCTACTGACTCTTCACTGAAGCACAATTACTTTTATTACATTCAAGCATCTTATGTATTTCAAACAATGACATCAACTCAAAGTTTCATAATTCAAACTAATGCCACATCCAAACTTTCTGTAGGTGGAAGTAATTCATATTCTCATGTTGTAAAAATTTGATTCTGATTATTATTATTATGATTTCTTTATGTGTATTTTCTAATAAAACATCTTATAAAATAATAATAATCAAAATAAAAACAATGACAACAACCTGAAATAATTTTAAGCATCTATTTGAGTCATTGCAAAACTGCCAACACTAAAGTTTAGCACCAACTCAATTTATTTATGTTACACAGTTTAAGTTGGTGAAAGAATTGTAGTAAACTGAACCTTTTCTAAAAATGCAGAGAAAGTTGAAATCTATCATCCAATCAACCATCACCTCACCTTTTGTTTTTTTCTTTTTTAATTTAAGGAAGGAAATGTGGGGGAGTGTGTACATTATTATGGGACTGAATGACTGATTGAATGAATGAATGAATTTGGATGGACCTGTCATGTTTGCATCTGTTGCATCGTTTTCTCTTTAATTAAAATGAAATGGTGCTTATGTATGTGTTTTTGTATGTATGTATGTATATATATATATATATATGTGTTCGTTTGAGTTTAGTTTTTTATTATTAAAATGTATTAATATCATTAATTAAATAGTGTGTTCACTTATGGTCTATTTTTCTATTTGTCTACCCATTGGAACACCACATCAGTCCAATGAACATGAAATGAAATGTACCCAATTCTCAATATTTGAATTTTTAAAGTATACTGAATTGTGCACACTCCAGTATGATGGGTCCCCCCTCTGATTGATTGCTTGATTGATTGAAATATGTGTATATATATATATATATATGCACACACTAAATTACAAAAAGTGAGTATAGAAGTCAAATGTGGTTGCATATGTTACTTGTTTGACATGTACAAACAACACTTTTTGCAAGATCACCTTGACATTTCATCATTTGTTTACTCAAGCTGTATTTTCACTGACATAGAATCTGAAGTAAGAAAACATGCACCACTCAAAAAAAAACACTGCCTAATAATTGTCAGTAATAAACAAAAAGGTCAGTGGACATGATGGGATTTAGATGATTGTATGAAAGAAAGTATGCATGTACATGCAAAGTTTGCCCTAATGTTGTATTTATAAAATAAAAAATTCCCCAAAAAACTAAAAAAATTATACTGAAATGAAATACTCATGTTGGATTTGGCTTTGTGCAATTGTGTTGGAATTGTAAATAAAATAAAATAAAATAATAATAATAACACAGAGCATTTTTATTTTTATTTTATTCTTTTTGTTTGAGTTATTTTAATCTGCTAATGAAAAAAGTTTTTTTAGATAAAAATCGAATTTATATTGAGTAACTAAATAAATGAGCTCTCTTATCCAACAAGCTGCTCAATATTCATCAACAAAATTAACTTATTTTATTTTTAAATATATATTTTACATTGTAATGGTTCATCAATGAAAACAAAATGTTGTGGCTTCTGCAATATATAATTTGAGCATTCAAATAAATCATAGCCTTATTAATTTCAAAATTATCATCTGTATATTACATGTTTTAATATTTTGATGGTTGTGAACAACATTCCAATCATAATGATAATAGAATAAAAATTTGAAAACATGCTAATCGAATATCTAAAAGTAATCACAAGTATACCCACCAATACAATGGCAATCCAAGGTAAATCTAAAAAATATATAAAGATAAATAAAAATAAACGTAAAAGCATGAAAACATGCACAGCAATAATCATATTGAAAAAAATAGTCATTCTCACAAAATTCAAATATATATATATTTTGCAATCTAATGTGGATCAAACAAAAAAGAAGAAGAAATAAGCAATAAAAAACAGGAAAAGCTAAACAGAAATCACCTGTCATTTTTTTTTTTATAAATTAAAATAAAAATCCTTAATTAGGTATAAATAAACCTTAATACTATCCCATAATACAAGTAATGCTTGCAATTAAAAAATTCTAATTGCAAAACATGTTAGTCTATTGACAATGAAGCCAACCTTCTTACACCAGGAAAAGTCAACAACAACAACTGTGAATGGCAAGTTGAATGCACAACACTGGAAAACAGTACAGCATGGAGCTCCACATCTAATCACATTCATATATATTTATATTTAATCTTATTTATTTATATAAAACTCCACCAACATGACAAGTATGTGGTGGTGTTTTAATTTAAATTAGTTGCAGCACTGTGGAGAAAGGGGGAGAAGGGGATAGAAGTTTATTTCCTATTGAGAACATTAAATGTAGCTGGCACTCTCTATAATATTAACTGTAGTTTGTAGTAAATATTGTAGCTATAGTATTTGGAATGTAGTAAAGAATTTTTTTTATCTTTTCCCCTTCTCTTTGTATACAAGAAACAACCATGTCAATACATAGATAAGAAGCTTTTTCCTTCTATATACTCTCTTGTCTATGTGTGTGCATATTACTTCTAGCTACTTTTGTGTCTCTCTAAACATTTTCAACACCTTATCAACAAAATTGCTCCTATGCATTAGTCTTGGTTCTTAAAAACTTGTGTGCACCTTGGCCTTTATCTTCTCCTTGATTTTTTTCTACATTGCATCACTCTATATCTTGTATTCAGCCTATTGCATTGCATGTCTTACTTGCCTTCACAACCTTATTGTTGAATTGCCACATCCTGCCAAATTGCCATGCCCTACTATTGACTACCATGCTCTGCTATCTGCTGCTACCATCAATCATTGCCACCATAGTTTGCCGCTACCATCCACCACTATTACTATAGTCCACCGTAGATCTTTTATAAAAAAAAAATAAATAAAAATCTCTCCAAATTATTATCATTTTTGATTTCAAGTTTAATTTTTATCATTTTATTTGGTTTTATATTTTTGGATGCATTTTACTCAATTTTTTTTTTACTTGATCTTGTATTTTCTTTATAAATTTATTTATAATGAGTACTTCAACATCATCAACTGCCTCTACTATAGTTCCAAAATCACGAATGCATTCCAACATTTTCAAGCTCTTCTATTTCTACCATTGGATTGTAATAGAAATAATTATTTATTATGAACAAAATGACAAAAGTAAATTTATTTGCAAAACAATTCTTAGATATAATTCTATTTGAAGAATCTCTTACTATAAGTACTTCTATTCCTCTTGCCATTTGTTAGAAAGCACTTCTTTTTCTTCATTGTCATCTTGTATCTACATTGCAATATCAATACTTGAAATTAGAAGATTCAACTAAGCTTTGGAGAGAATCTTAAATCTAGGTTTGATTATCAAAAGACCATTTTCCTTCCATATGCACATCATAATTCGATACATATGTATGTCTTGAATTTTTCAAATTTAAATGCTTTCAACTATAAAATGTATCGTATTGTCTCACAACTACAATTGTGTAGACAAAGCATTTCTAAAGAAGAAATGATTGATAAAGCTCTTTCTATATTTCTTCTAGTATCTGATGTGTTTGCACAACAATATAGGAATATGAAATTTTAGAATTATTTTAAAATCTTATCGAGAAAAAAAATGAGCTACCCTTGCATAATGCCAAAGCTTGTCTTATTGGAACCACAATTCTAGAATTTTATGTACAAAATATTTTAAAGTCTAAAAAAAAATTATATAAATATAAAAAAGGTATTCATAAGCACCAAGGTAATTATGGTTAAAACTAGTTTTGTCTATATAGAAAGAATAAATATTCTACTATTAATTATAGTAGAGAAAAAAAATCAAAGATGCATTCTTGCCATAAATATGGAATGATTGGATATTTAGTACATATATTCCATACTTTAAAATACTTTGTTAAAATGTTCCAAAAAAATAAGAAACTTTGAGTTAAAACTCATGAAGTTTATACCATGGATGCATCCATGGATTCAATTGGTGTTGATGATTTAGAAGCTAATATGAATGATAAAACCTCTAATCATGAATCAAATAATGTGCTCATTGATTCTGCAATAATACATATTATCCTATTGGATGGACAGTTTTTTACTAAAAAATCTTTAACTTGATAAACTATCATGGAGCAAATGTGTTTTGTTTCCAAGAGAGAACAATAATGGTAAAATTACTTGGGAGCTCTATCATAAAATATAAACATGCAATATTTGCACCTTCAGCACTTTGGAGTCTATTCAGCTATTGAGATGTGCATGCTAATAGTTATTACCTTTCAATTACCATTGTAGATAGATGAGAGATTTTGGTTCTTGTATAGAATCATAAAGTTGTTAAAAAAGTTGTGACAAATAGTTTGTTTTGGATTACAATCTAACCTTTCATAATATTTAATTTTGTATTATCTATCAAAGAAAATCAAGTTTTTCTCTCACATGGATGATTGAAACATCCAAGATTTACATTATTTTGGAAGATAATCCTATGTATAATTGGGCATAATTTAAGACCTATAAATATAAATTCTAAAGAATTATGTTATGCATGTATGTGTCACGAATTTAGAATACTGACTGGAAATCTAAACAAGAAGCTCAAGAAGAATCGGTAAGAACTAGATTACTCAATTGAGTACAAGAACTAGATTACTCAATTGAGTACAAGAACAACACTAGAGAGGTGAGCTAGAGCTCCAAGAGGTCTGTTGTCGAGAGTGAGGATCCCCTCAATCTTGGTTCCTATATATACTACAAGCTAGGAAGCTTCTTAAGTAGCTCCTATAAATTAGGAAGCTTTTCAAGCAGCTTCTACAAACTAGGAAGCTTCTCTAGCAGCTTCTACAAACTAGGAAGCTTCTCTAGCAGCTTCTATGAATTAAGAAGCTTCTCAAGCAGCTTCCACGAGCTTGAAAACTTCTCAAGTAGCTTCTACAAACTATAAAGCTTCTCTAAAACCTTTTAAAATCTTCTACAACTTCCTAGTATATGTCCTTGATATTACCTACTCCTTTAGCTTCGAGGTCTCCAAAAAGCACTCCTATTGCGAGTCAATACCAACGTAAGAAGTTGAAAATTTGTCACATAATGTCTGCAATATACTTTAATTATTGTTCATGCGACAAGTAGTTCATTGGTCCTTGTAACCAATGGTAGTGTCTTACGTCTTTGATTTATGACCAAGCATGAACTTTCGTGTCTTCATTGTGAAAATGTTCTGCAAACACTCCTTTGGGAAGATCACTATAGGCAGGTTCTATCTCAAACACAATCATTAGCGACCTGTTTCTAGGTATCCTGCGTCATCTTCATGATACAAGTGGTTCTTCATCTCGGGGTTGTCTTCGTGAAATACTCGGTTGAGAAGACATGATTGATATGCTATCTATCTCTTTGCTATCCATATCAGACCAAAAAAATAAGGATTAAACATAGAAGAATGGACTCAAGTTACAAATTTATAGTCTCTAACTATATCTTTTAGAGGTTCCTTCTCTCCCTTCTTTGTAAGGCCAAAGATTAAGAGGCTTCAAGGAGAAGGGACTTCACTAAAAAACTTTCATCGAAAGAGCTTAGGTTTTTCAGGATAGCATCGATGAAACTCCTGTATTTTTTGCGACGCATTGATAAGTTTTTTCGTTGGTTTCCATGTGCACTCATTGATATCATAGCCGCTCCAATGCAATAAATATTCTAATTTTTCTTATTTATGCCACAAATCTAGTACCTTTTCCACCTCGTATTCCTCGTGGTTCTCAATTTTAATACTAAGTGGCAGACATTACACTCTTCCGAGAAAAGACGATTCTCAATAAGGCTCCAACAAAGAAACATGAAAGACTAGGTGTACCTTCATAGTAGCTGGTAACCTCAAACAGTATGCCACTGGATTGATTTGCTTCTTGATAACAAATGGTCTCAATTTTTAGTAGTTCAACATATCACATACCGGCTTGGTTTTGATATTTCGTCAAAGCAGCCATATTTTATCTCCAATTTTGAAAGTAGGTGCCTGATTTCGAAATTTATCTACGAACGTATTGTAAGCTTCTTGGACAGTTTACAATTGAAGCTTCAACATAATTTGAAGCTCCAATAGTTGTTTCACAAATCCTTCAGTTGTCGGTTTGTTATTGGTTGACGAATTCAACAAATCAAGCTTTGAATGATATCCATAGTTGGAAAAGAATGGTGTTTGTTGAGTCGATGCATGAAAGGTGTTGTTATATACAAACTTGGCTAACGATAGATATGCAGTCCAATCATCTTGCTGATAGTTGATGCTGCATCGTTAATACTGCTCCAAAGTTTGATTCACTCGTTCCGTTTGGCTAATAGTTTGAGGATGGAAAGCCGAAGAAAGCTTGATATCCACCTTCAAAATCTCAAAGAGAGATCTCCAAAACTTTAATACGAATTGGGTTCCTCGATTCGACATGATATCATCTAGTAAACCATGAAATTGATACACACTATCAAAGAAGAACCTTACTACGTCTTTGCTTGATGATGTTTTCTTGCAAGGGACAAAGTCTGCCATCTTTGTAAGCCGATCTACCACAACAAAGATGCTGTCAAATGAATTTGATGGCAGCAGGTCCGTAATGAAGTCCATAGAAACTGAAGACCATGGCCAACGTAGAATAGGCAATGGCTGAAGAAGACTATAAAGATGATGCCAAGGGTTCTTGGATCTTGAACAAATGTCACAGGAGAGGACAAAATCCTTGACATCCTTCCACATTTGGGGCCACCAAAAATCTCAAGAAATAAGTTTCAAGGTCTTATTGAATCCAAAATATCCCGTAGCTAGAAAGTCGTGTCAAGATTGGAAAACTCAAAGTCATGCTGGTCCCTTTGGAATATACAACCACTCATCAAAGTATAAAAGATCTCCTTCCACCTTGAACTTATCATTATTGATACATTGCGTAATATCAAGCGCTACAAAATCTCCAATAGTTGCAATACGTACCTGGTTGAGGAAGTCAGCATCAATTGGTACTATAGCAAAGCAAAGCCTGAATTGTTTCGACTTCAACAATGTTATACACTATTGATCAAACGTTGCTTCTCCAGCCTTTGGTGCTAGATACGATCTCCTTGATAATGCATTGGATAGTCCTTGTTGCTTTCCAAGTAAATAAGTAATAATAAAGTCAAACTTGGATAGCAACATATTCTATCGAGCTTGATGATGATTTAAAACCCGAGCCGACATGAAGTACTCCAAATTCTTGTGATCCCTGTATATGATCACCGGATGCATAATTCCTTCGAGAAAGTGATGCCACTCTTGGAAAGAATCCACTATCGCAAGAAGTTCTTTATCGTAGATCTCATAGTTGATCTCGATAGTAGAATTTTTTTGAGAGTAGAACGCAATCGGATGAAGCTTCTCGTCTGCGCCTATCTATAAAACTACAACTCCCATAGTAAAATCTGAAGCATCGATCTCCAAATAGAAGGCCTTTGTAAAGTCCAGATATACAAAGATTGGAACCATAGTAAATACCGTCTTAAGATCTTGAAATACTTTTTCCACTAGAGGTCCTCATTTGAGTTTGTCTTTATATGTCAACCAAGTAAGCAGAGGAGCAACTTGAAAATAATTCTTGATGAAGATTTGATAGAAGTTTGCAAAGCCAAGAAATTATTCTACATCTCTAATCGTCTTTGGAACTTCCCATGATACGATTGCTTCCACCTTCTTAAGGTCCATCTTCAAGCCTTCCATAGTTGCAATGAATCCCAAAAATTCCATCTCAGTTTGGTTAAACAAGCACTTCTCCAACTTGGAGTAAAGTCCTTGCTCGCAAAGTTTTTCAAGGACCAAACAAATATATTTCTCATGCTCTTCTACGTTCTTGGAAAATATCAAGATATCATCTAGATAGTTGACAACAAAATCGTCAAGGTGCTCCCAAAAGATATCATTTATCATGTGTTGAAAGATCATCGGAGCATTTGTAAGACCAAAAGGTATCACATTATATTCAAAATGGCCATACCTTGTACGAAAAGCTGTCTTCTATTTGTTTCCTTCCTTGATTCGAACGAGGTTGTAAGCTCCCCTTAGATCAATCTTTGTAAAGATCCTTACACGCCCAAGTTGCTTTAAAAGACCTGATATCAAGGGTAATGGATAATGATTCTTCTTTGTCATCTTGTTGACACCTCAATAATCCACGTACATCTGCAGCAAGCCATCTTTCTTCTTCACAAATAAGATTGGTGCCCCAACTCGCGACTTCAAATCACAAATGAAGTTCTTTGCTAGATTCTTGTCAATGTACTTTTACGACTCCGCTAACTCTATCTGCGACAAATTAAAAATTGGACCAAAAAGTGGTTGTATTCCTTCTTGCAAGTCTATGGCACAATCATATGGTCGATGCTCTGGTAGCATGTGGACATTCTTCTTTTGAAACACGTCTTCAAAATCCTTATATTGCTTTGGTATATTTGCTATCAAAATCTTCTCTCCGTTAATTAAGGTTGCATAAATGACAAACGGTATGCCTTCCTTAGACGATGTTACAAATGCTCTTACTCCAATAAATAAGGGTTTTTTGATTCGGGATCTTCTAACATGTTTACATTCGGAATATTCTATAGAAAATGTCATCCTTTGTAACCTCCAATCTATGGATAGGTTATGCATTTCTAACCAAGAAAGACCAAGAATAATAAGATTTGATGGGGTTCTAATAATATTGAAAATAATATAACTACTATGGTCTTTAAACATCACTTCTATAGGTTTTGATTCATGGGTGACACTACCAGACAATAAAGATCGTCCATCTATTACTTCTACGTGAACGGATTTAGATTTTTGTACTAAAAGAATCTTGTGATGTTTAGCAAATTCTACGTCTAAACAATAAGGAGATGCTCCTGAATCTAATAATGCTAAGATTTTTAGTTTCTGAGGGCCAAAAGATAGAGGAATGGTAAACCAAAAGGCAAGCTGAGCTGAAAGAGAAGAACCTGATTGTTGTTGTGGTATTGAATTGTCGAGCCATATAGTCCCTATTGTGGCTAGGCATCTTTGTTTTCCTGAACAAACATGCCTCTAGTCCTGACAATTCATTGATTTTGCTTCTTGGGACAGTTTCCAGCTCTGTGGTCTTCTTCACCGCAATACAAGCATAGTCCTTCCTCCATACATCACTTTTTTTTTTCTTCTAGAGTTAAAAATTTGACATGTACCACGTCAATTTGTATGTCTTCCATCTCTAAATGTGAATTCAGGCTGCTTATTGACATAGTTGGAGCGTGATGAGTCGTATGTTATCTTGAGCGTTGATCTTGGTAACGTTGGAAGAAGCGATTATTGTACTTTATAACTTGGCTAATGGCTTCATTGAGCATTTGTGGATTAAAAAGAGATAATAATAAATCCTTCACGTCGTCCCTCAAGCCTCAATAAAATTGACTCATCAATGCTTCCTCGTCCTAGTTGATGTTGCAAGCTAATTGTCTGAAATCTGATGCATAGACTGACGTGGAGTGTGCCCCTTGTCATAACGACCAAATCTTTGTTGTAGCCCATCGCGCCTTGTCATGTTTACTAAATGCTTCTACAAATGCTTTGAAAAAAGTTTCGAAGATTTTCAAAATTGATGATCTTTTCTCAAACACACGAAGAAACTATGTTAGAGCTTGCACTGTGAGCAAAGTTCCAACCAGTCCAACATGTTGTCGTATGGCATGATTTGCTATTTGAAAATATACTAGATATCTAGCTGTAGAGAGTGTAGCTTAAACCTTTATATGAATCTTATGTTAGCCTCCCAAAACTCCTTTATTTTGTATAAAACTCAAAATATAACAAAACCTCTTCAAAACATATTTTTCCCACAAAGGGTTTTCTTGTCCCAAACTTTAGAAAATCATAACTCTTGATCTAACTATTTAGTTTATCTCAAAATTATAGGATAGGTAGAATTCACCTTTAACTTTTATTTAAAAAAAAAAAAACCAACTGTAAATTCACTGCCAATCTTTTGGCATCTAAGAAATCCTAGTAGATGCTCAAAAACCCTAATTTATAAGCACCTGAACACTATTTTCTTAATATCTCAAGAAACCAATACTCAAATATCATAAAACTTATGCTCAAAGTTTATTAACATAAAGTTATACATTTCTTAAAATTGTGAGCTAAAACCTTATCAAATTGCTCAAGATATAGCTCAAGAGACAATGACTAGCAAATCGGGTTACTTACTACCCTTAGATTGCATGTGCTGACTTCAAAATCTAGTAACTCCTTTACTATAACTTGGAATCCAATAAGCAGAATATAAAAAGTGTTGCCACAAAAGTGCTTTCTTCAGTCGCAGTTGCCGATCCTCAATTGCTATCCATACACGTGCGTTATGCCAAAAAGAGTGACAATAGCTCTCAAATCAACACTTTAACTTTGAGCACTTGTATTTCTTTCATATAAACTCCAAACCATACAAAACTTGCACCAAAATCATAGCCAAAAACCTAAAACTTTTGATCCTAGCCTTCAAAATTCGAATGGCCTTGAGAAATTAACCCTAATCCCAAATATGGCCTCGGGCAACCTCCTCAAAGTCCATTGGTCATGATTTTTGACCAATAGGAATGGAGATTTTCATTATTCATCTCCATTCATCTATATTGGTGCCCTAATTACTCCTTTTACTACCAAAATCCTTCTTCAATCTTTTTTCTTATAAGATTTACATAATTTATGCTCTAAATACCAAATAAAAGAACCAAAAGAAGTTTTCAAAGGTCACCAATGTCTAACAAAGGTGATTCTAAATATTTAGAAGTTACTATCAACCAAAACCAACCTTTAAATCTACTATCAAAAGAAAATTAAAATTATACAAATTTTATAGTAATCTTTTTAAACAACCTCTTTTCGAGGTAATAATCAAATTATATTCTACAACCAACTAAAATCTACTAATATGGCTCTCACGATGTTACTTAATAAATTATATATTAAGTACATAATTACATTATTTTCATATAGTAGCTGAACCACAATACGACAACGTGACTCCTCTATCAAATAGCGTTCGGATTGTAAAGTTGTTATCAATCTAATTTGATTGATAAAACCTCGAAACTTGGAACAAGTACCATCAAACTTATCTGGAAGGCTAATTCGGGATTCTTTTTGTTGTAAGACCAACCGTTCTTGTTGAACTAGAGGCAAAGTTGCTTCTCTTGGTGCTGAAGCTTGAGGTTGGTGAATCCTCAATTGTGCCATCCCAAATGCTCCATCATTATGAAGTCTTGCAATGATTCTTTCAATCTTTGTAGTTCTCTGTGATAACATAGCAAGAGCATTCATAATGGCGTCCAACTTGGACTCCAAACTTTCAGTCATACTAATATCTTGACCTCCGGCCATTCTAAGAGAAGGAAAGAAATGACTCTACAAGAAGGCAGTATTGATTTAGAGGAGGATACTCCACAACCTCTAAAATGCCTTAAAACCTTCAAGAAGAGAGATAATCCACTATCTCCTAGAAAGATAAGACTTTAATATTATAATAGAAAAAATATTAGTTTAGGGGAGGATGATCCGCAACCTCTAAAATGCCAGCACCTTCAAGCAGAGGAATAATCCACACTCTAACAAGAAAGAACTAGCTTTGATATGAAAGATGACTGTAGTCTTGAGAAACTATCAAGAATTTAGAATACTGACTGGAAATCTAAACAAGAAGCTTAAGAAGAATTAGCAAGAACTAGATTAATCAGTTGAGTACAAGAACAACACTAGAGAGGTGAGCTAGAGCTCCAAGAGGTATATTGTTGAGACTAAGGATCCCCTCAATCTCAATTCTTATATATACTACAAGGTAGGAAGCTTCTCAAGCAGCTTCTACAAGCTAGGAAGCTTTTCAAGTAACTTCCACAAGCTTGAAAACTTTTCAAGTAGCTTCTACAAACTACAAAGCTTCTCTAAAACCTTTTAGAATCTTCTACAACTTCCTAGTGTATGTCCTTGACAAAATGTAAAGTAAGATGTTTGCTTGGCCTTCAATTTGAAAACTTCTACAAGAATTACGACCAATGCTTGAATGATTGCATGGTGGTATTTGTAGTCCTATTTATCTAATATCTAGTCTATTTCATTATTTTTTAGTCTTTGTTGATGCATCAAGCAAACAATTACATGTTTCATTATTATCTATCTAAAATATGGTGTTTACCAATCTTATATCTATGTTTATTTTTTTTTGGCACATTTTCTTAATTATCCTATAAAAAAATTACGTATGAACAATGCAAAAGAATTTGCATCAAAGTCTTTTAAAAACTATTATATTACAACAAGGATTAAATTGAAATATTTGATTTTATATAAATATGATCAAAATGGACTTACAAAGTCATTTATAAAATGTATACAATTCATTACCTGCCCACTCCTTCTTCAATCAAATTTACCTGCATCTATGTGGGATCATGCAATTTTGTATGTTGCAATATTAATATGTCTTTGTCATTCTTTTCTTGAAATTATTATACTACAAGAGTTCATTTTAGATCATGTTCCTAATATATCTCACCTACAAGTATTTGGTTGCCGTGCTTGATTTCTAGTACTAGAACCTCAATGATGTATCATTAGAATTCATTGTCAAAAAGGCATATATGTTGGTTTTGATTCACCAAGTAATATTTGGATTGTTGATCTATCAACTAATACATTATTATGTATATATTTTTAAAATTTTCATTTTCAAGAGAATATATTTCTATCTCTTTAAAAAAGAGTATTTAATCAATAAAGAAATAAAATAATTATATTTGGAGTACCAAAAATATTTACAATGAATCTTGTTCTTATAACATCTTTAGCTGAAATTTAAGTTGTCAAGATTTTATATCTAAAATAGACTGGAGATGAAACACTTGATGGATTCAATGATGTGCCTTGGATTACAAGAATCTTCATTAATGAAGCTTAGAATATACTTGCTCAGATTGCAATACCACCAACTAATATTTTTTAGGTTATAACATTAAAAATCAAAATGACTCAAAGACTAAATAAGCAATGACATAAAAAAATAAAAATTGTAACATTTGTTGATTCTAATATTATTTTTGTAGAAGTTCCTAGTAAATCTACAAAACCATCAATTAATGATGATATGTCCATGCAAATTATATCTTCACCTTATGCAATAGAAAATCTTGAAATTAGTAGGAATAAAATCAAATTAAATATAGATTTATCTATTTTATATTCTACTATAAATGACATTTGAAATAGACCATCTATTGCAATAGATGAATCATTTGCATATATGATTGCAAAAGCTCTTTTTTACAAAGAAGAGGATCCTAAACCTCAAACTATCAAAAAAGTAATGCATCACTTTGATTGATTAAAATGGAAAATTGCCAATAAAGAAGAATATGCTTCTTTGTATAAGAGAAAAGTCTTTGGTCCAATTGTGGACACTCTTACATCTTATCTTATGGAATATAAAATGGTATTAATATGTAAGCAAGTTGCTAAGGGTCAAATAAACCAATTTTGTGATCATTGATGTATATATTGATGATCTTAACTTAGTGGATATTAGATCTACATGTATTGTAACTATTAACTTATTTTCCCATGAATTTGAGATGAAAATGTAAAGAAAATCAATTTTCTACATTGATCCTTAGATTATGTATCTCATAGATAATAACATTTCTTTCTATCAACTAACGTATATTAAATTAATCTTGTGGAGATTCAATATAATTGATGCTTATCTATTGTCAATACGAATGGTTAAACATAAACATGATAGTGATAATCCATACCATTCATGCAAGAAAGAGGAAGAAATATTGAAAAACCAATATTCATACCTTGCAGTAATTGAAGCACTTTAATATTTAACTACATCTATAAAAATAGATATTACATTTGTAATTAGTATTTTTACAAGACACAATGTACATCCAATACTACAATATTGGAATACCATCAAACATTCATTATATTATTTAAAAATCATTAGAGACTTGAAATTATACTATACATGATGTACATATCCAAAATTAGTTGGATATTATGATGCAAGACATAAATCTGATATTGTAGCAGTTAAATCTCAAACATGCTAAGCATTCTTAACACATAGAGCTATAATATCATGGAAATCAGTGAAACAAACTAGAATTGCAACTTCATCCAACCATGCAAAAATTATTGTCTTTCATAAAGCATCTAAAAAATATATTTGATTGCAATCAATTGACAAATTTATTTAGACAACTTATAGATTTTCATATGATGATTCTCTAATTATCTTATATAAAGACAATAGCACTTGTGTTATATAGATGTAAGTTGATTTTATTAAAGGTGACAAAACAAAGCATGTTGATGTAAATTATTTTAATTATATCCATGACTTGATTATTAATTAAGCACTTAATTTCAAAAAAATTAAATCTACAAATAACCTTGTTGATCTCCTTATTAAAGCTTTTCCTTTGTGTAACCATTGCCAACTTACTTATGGCATTGGTATGCGATGACTTATTTTTCTTGAGTAAGAAAGTTAATAAATTCTTTAAATAATTTTAAAATAATAATATTGTATTTTTTTTTTTCATCTATGGTTTTGTTCTTGAATACAATAAGGTTTTAATGAGATAGTAGCTATTGATCTTGCAAGATTACAAAAAAATATAGATTATAATTCTATACAAATTTAATGTTATATAAATATTATGACAAACAAAGAAGAGTGTTGAGAGTATTAAATGTAACCGACACTCCATAATATTTACTGTAATTTATAATAAATATTGCAGCTACAGTGTTTGGAATGTAGTGGGAAAAAAATATTTATCTTCATTCCTTTTCTTTATATACAAGAGACAACCACATCAATATACAGATAAGGAGCTCTCTGTCCATCTATACACTCTCTTATCTATGTGTGTGTGCATTACTTCCACCTACTTTTGTGTCTCTCTAAACATTCTCAACATTTCTTATACTTGTTGTCCTAGTATAGATGCAATGAAGTTGTCCCTCCTTCATCAAAATGGATTTGGTACAACCTCCTTCATGATGCACAACAGCAAGTGTATAAGTGTAAGTGTGTGTATGTGTGTGTGTATGTGTGTGTGTATATACATGTGACTGCATGTGTAAAAGAGTGTGTGTGGGGGGGTTAGTGTATTCGATGTGTCCTTTTGCTTGCTTCTTCTTCACTACCATACATAGCCCCCCAGGGGTTCACTCCCATCACTGCTTGTGCTGCTTTTCCTCTTGCCACAAAAATGGTGTGTGTGTGTGCCACCAGGTGCAGCAGCTGGCAAAGCTGCAGACAGGCAAGTACTCTGTGGAAGGAGGAGGAGGTAAAGCCAAAAGGAAAGGGAAGAGGAGGGAGAGGAGGAGGAGGAGGATGTTGGCCATAAATTAGGCATTCCTGGTACACACTCCCCCCCTTCTCCCTCAACTCCTGTTTTAGGATGCCCCACCCTCCATCTCATCCAAACCTGTTGCTTGCTTTTGTCATGGCCATGTTTTGAGGACATTCCCCATTATTGACTTTGTGTGGCAAACCATTTTCAAGACCTGCACATGTTTGGGGGGGGGGGGGGGGGGGACAACAACAAACTAAACAAAATGGCCATATGTTCTGGGGCAGGTTTACAGGTCTGGTGGGCCAACACACAGAAGCTGTGAATGGGAAGACCTAAAGAAATGGCAGAATGTCTGCAGTAGCTAATAACAGCAGAAAAAATCTATATGGGAAACCAACATCAGTTAAGCGACCTGGTAGCTGTAATTGGAAAGGTGTGTGGTGTCTAAAAGGGAGTTTAGTTTTAGTGTCTGGGAATACAACAGTAGTGTGACCTTGTGGCAGGAAGTGTTTTGCTATTCTAGAAGGATTTTCGACGTCTTCAGGGTTGCTGTATCACATCCACTGTTTTATGGCAATGTACACCCACACTCACAGATCTTTTGTTTCAGTGGCACTGTATCAGTGTGGGGGTAAAGCCTTTGGTTCATGTCTTGGTCGCGTCGTCGCAGATTGTACTGGCAGAGCCGACGTTTGGTAGCATTTAAGTCCGCATTAAAACGATCTGACAGAATCGTTCACAATCTGGAAAACAATGATATCTGAAACAGTTTCAGGATCTTGCATATCTGGGGGGGGAGTCACATGTATTGGTGGCAGAGAGAGTACCAGTGTCCTTGTTCGATGGATAATGTCAGTTATCAGTATCTCAAAATATCTGCTGTACGCATGAATTGTAGACTTTCCAACTGCTCTCTCCCATGCTTCACGTTCACACGTGTTTACTAATTGCTGTGTGTGCGTCTGTGTGTGTGCGTGTACTATACGTAATAATTTTGATGATGTAGTGAGCACACTTTGATGTGTGCCTCACATAGATAGTCACACTTATGTTCATGCCATCAATTCATGCAAGTTTCTTGTCGTAGAACTCCGTTCTGGAATCGCGCGAGAGCAACTTTGTTTCTTTCGAAAAGTTATAGAAAAGGGTAGATACCATTATTGTTGTGATTCACAACAGATTGTTCTTATAAGTGTATGACATCATTCACCGCAAGCATCTGGATACTGAAAGAATCAGATAGTTTGATGTGAGGCTGTGTGATCCTACTAGCATACCCTCCGATCTTCCCAAAAATAAAAGTGCTGGCATATACCAGCCGCGTTGATCAGAGTCAGAGACTTCAGGAAAATGTGTCATCTGATGCCAGTTGTTTTCCTCTAGTTGAACGACAGTCCTTGAAGTATCTGAAGCTCTCAAAAAGTGAATGACCGAAATTTGAACTAATGCCTGGATAATTTCTGCAACTGAAGTCTGTAAAATTGACCACCATGGGTGGTACGATACGCCCTATTTCGCCCGCTAAAGCAAGACTGAAAAGGAAACACCAAAAAGATAAGAGGAAGTCTGATGTAAGTATTCAGCAAATAGTAACACTTCGATCTCTGCCAAGTGGGTCTTCGCCATATGTTACATCTACCTAACGTAATGGCTAAAAAAGCTGCATGTTATAGATAGAGCAGAGTCAATGTACAGATACATGAATGAGCCGAACCGCGGAGGCACAGTGCAGTGCCCAGCACAATTCGAAGTAAACAGTTTCTGATCTATTCCTGGGCCAGCTTCAGCGGTATTTCTGTGGCGTTATTTCGCGACCGGGTGTGCAACTTGATGATGCTGGGTCAAGGACGAGGTTGCAAAAGATTGCTTCTTCTTGAGAAAAAATGCGAAAGAAAGCAAAGTCTCATTCTCCTCCACAACCTGCAGCACGTGGCAACTGTGACAACCAAAAGTGGAGAAAAAGAAAGAAAGTAAAGACTAGTCTGAGAGTTGACATGCTTAAAAGTAACTGGAGTTATGCTGGATGTATCATCGAAGTGAATTTGAACATGGAATGTAAGAACGATGTGCTGAAAGACATACCTGGGCAGCAAAATGTTGTGCAACAGCAGGAACAAGCTCCTCCTGGGGCAATACCAATTTATGAGCGATTAAAAATGGAAGGGATTGGTGAGGACACTTAATCCAGAGGAAGACAACAGATGATAAGTACGCACCTAGAAACTGACCTAAGTTACAAACTCTCCATACCTTGCAGCTGCTCGCCACTTCGCGGAGATTATAGACGCGTCTGTACCGTTTTAGGGAGGACGTCTGCTCATGCCACAGAGAGTCGTTAACTTAACACATAGAGCAGATTGAGACAAAGTAAATAGAAACAAACCAAAAACTCAAAATTCGACAACGAGAATTTCAAAAAAAATGCAACACAGTTTTTAACCTCCAGTTTTGAAAGATCGACTTGCAAGGGTCGCCTAGTACTTCTCAAGGAAAGTGGCATTTTTGGCTTCTGCTCATGATCCTGCAGGCCACTCTTGAAAAGTTAGTTGACCATTCAAATGAATGTCCGTGCAGACTTCCATGTGAAGGAATGAAACAACGTTGGGAGTAAAGCTAACCGATGAGCTGTTTTCTATCTGAATCTGACTGGATGCAGTGACGGTTTGATCCTGAGCGGGTAAGCGACCACATCGCTTTCTGTCGCCAAATTCCTGGGCATTCTGCTTCATCAATGCAGAAAACTGATGAAGTTAGAATCGATTCACAAGTAGCTGGAACACTACCCTAGTAAGCAGGGACACAGTTGCGAAATTGCAATGAGCCATTGCATTTCATTGTATGCATTTCCGAGGTAGCACGGAAGATTGCGATGAAAAACAAAAGACAGATAGACTCACTTAAAACACATGACTGGGTGACATTACCTCCCTACAGCTGGGGCACAGGTAAAACGCAGTTGAATCCACTTGGTTGCCTCCACTAATCTCACATTCCACATGCACCCAGCGTCGACAAGTCCGATTGTCGCAGCCTACCCACTGTCGCACAAACATTCAAAGCATCACACAGCTTAAGTACCTGCACTGTATGCACCCATCAAAATACATTGTGGATTTGATAAACGCACAATACTTCACGAAAACGTTCCTGGTATTCTGAAGTAGACGATGAAATTAATTTCACATAACGAAACATACTGCCGACAGCAGGGTCCTTCCAAGTACCTCCTTTCCGTCGAAGCTGTCGGGATCCTTTTCGCGGTATATTTGCACACAGAAGGGACAATACTTGCCCTGATATCCAAAACCTTGCATTAGAGTGCTCCCCTCTTTTAACTAAGCCCGATAATGTAAAGAGAAACAGATCGTCCCAATTTATCGCAGAGGATAGGCCATTCTAATGATAAGATGAGCGAGGGAGACTCTAGTGACAAGCAATTACCTGATCGAAGTTAATCTTGCAGGCATTACACAGAGTGACATGTTTGGGGTCCTTTTGGCTTCCGTAATTCCGTACATGCCACCGACAAGTCCTGCACTCGCACTCTGTGTGTCATGGAATGCCCAATTCCCCGGAAAGACACGACTCAAGGACTGCGTCTTCACAAAACTTCGAATCTACAGTCGAATTCGCAACTCCCAACAGGGTGGAGACATATTCTCCAAAATCACGATTTGAGGTAAGCACCGACATTTAAGCTCTTAAATTTTGACAAAAATTCTAGAAAAATGAACATTCGACTCCCAACAGCAGCCTTGAGTTCCGGAAGGTGCTGATTGCATGCATGAAGAAGATACGCGCACTTCAACCATCTCCACGGCGCACACACTAGAGATCGAAAGCGAGAAAATTGAAGATAGAGGAAGCGTAAGTAAACTCACGGTCCATCCCCGGGGGAAGTGCGCTTGCAATGGGGATTGCAGCAAAGCTGCCTTGAAAACATGACTACAAACCGAATCGAAACAAAACCACCATCTGCGCCGAAAAATTGGCTGGTCGTGAATCCTAGTACCAGAAGACAAGCCTCGATCTTTTCTCACGCAATCATCCCCTCAACCTCACTCACCCACTCAACGCCGACCGCCAATCTCAAAAGCCCTGCATTGTTCCAGCCACTTTCTAGTCAAGCTCCAGCAACAGTAGCAGTTCAAGGGATCCATGCACACGTTCCCAATAAAAAACCTCTCACCCTCACCCCCACATCAACAATGCACTCTCTAGACCCCACTAACCCACAATCATCGCACCCTTTCCACATCACCCATCGCCACCAAAGCTTAAATTCCTGCAAGTTCCTCGACTCAATTCAACGCACCCCTCTCCCCTACCCCTGCACCACCACATTATCAAATTCCTGTCCCAAGTGCACCAAATTACCACCCCACCCCCTCATCGTAAACCAACGCTTCCCATCAGGAAGCCAAAATCCCTCCACGAAATTCAACAGCAGCTGATCACCGCAGTCGACTTACAAGAGCTGAATTTATCACGAGCGGGGTTTAAGCGCTACTCAAGAGAGCAGGAAAAAGACGACGACGACCACCATGACCACGACCACGAGAAGAAAGGGATGACAGAAAGAAAAGGGCTCAAAGAAGAGCGCGCGCACTGAAAAAGGCAGAGGGAGGGAGGGAGCGAGCGAGCGAGCAAGAGAGCGAGGGATGGATGATATGACAGGAACCCGAAAGGCAACCTTTCAAAAAACCCCGAAATAAAACCACACTTCCAACACGGGAACCAACACCCTTATGAGAATCGTCTCGTCGAACAACCCACAAAACCAACAGAAACCAAACGAAAGGAATCAAGGGAGCTGAGTTGGAGGAGACAGAGAGCGAGAGGAGCTTCACATCCACGGCGCTTCTTCTTCTTCTTCTTCTTCGGCGAAGGGGGACGGAGCTATGCGGGCATGGGGGGGGCTATGGGGGCATCAGGGGGGGGGGAGCTATGGAACAATCGTGGCAACAAAGAAGGCCCCAGAAAGCAAACCCTAACATAGAACAGAATAGTATTATTAGTATTATTATTAGTATTAGTAGTAATAGGGGACCACGACCGGACCACGCCGAAAAAGTCCAACCTCGTCCGGATCCACGCCCATTCCGTGGGGGACGCGAACGAACCTCCGTCCCTGACCTACCCTCCCTTCCCGTCCGTCCGTCCGTTCCTCCGCCAGTCATCTAGTTTGTCTCTTCTCATTCCGTCCCTGACTAACTGACATTCTGTAGTTCTGTTCGTTCTTGCATTAATCTGATTCTCTGCGAGTCCACAACCCTGGCTGCTGCAGGATGAACGAAGCTTTAGTTCGTTCGTTTGTTCGTTCGGCCCAGTCTACCGGCTAGTGCCTGCGGTGCAGGTGAGGGGTGGTGGGAAAAGGGAGTGTGGCGGGATGGAGTTAAGAGGAGTGGATTTGTCCTGGTTGTTGATGGGAGAGGCTGGCGAGAGTCAGTCTGATTGCTCCTCCTCCTCTAGTGCTAGTTACAGTGCAACAGTAGTGGCACTTGTAGTGGTAGCAGAGTACTGCTTGTGTCTGCAGCACCACACATATTTACCGCCACCCTTGCTGCTGCTGCTGCTGCTGCTGTGTGTGTGTTATTCTTCATGTCATCACTCTCTTTTTGGTGTTATTTTGGAGGTAGGTCAAGTCTCAAGGGTGTGACCATCACTCAGTACGCTTCCCTAAGGGACAGAGTGTGCGTGGTTAAATATATATATATATATATATATATATTTATATATGTAATAGAAGAAATGTGAGTCCTCTATTGTACCCAAAGCACAATGTAGCACACCCCTCTCACTATGAAAATTCATTTGACTTCCATACCTGTTTCTAAAGACTATATGCATCAGAAAAAACTCTTCAACACAACCCTCCCAGCTCCCAATGCATTGCTCATCTCTCACCATGGTCACATGTAGAGTGTCAACTTTGCTTTTTTATAATTGTAATAGTGTCACCATATCTGCCTAGACATAGAGGATTATTTGTCCGACTTGCTTGTCACGTTTTGGATCATATCTTGTCCAATTAAGATCAAAACCTTTTAATTTGTCAAAAATGATAAATCCCAAGTTATGCCCATAGAGATGCCACTAGGCTCTCATGAAGGATCCATGGGCTAAAGGGCTCATAGGGAAGGGGTGCCCTCAACCAAGGAGGTGACCACAAGGGAAAATTATTGGGGTGATGATGAGGAGGGGTGCAAACTTTCAAAAAGAAGTAATTTGCTTAATTATTGTCCAATGAAAATGCATGTAGCATGTTTTTGCATGTGCAATGTGCAATTTCAGTGGATATCAACAAATATTTCAAGTGTAATTTGGATAATATTAAACAAAGTTATAGCTTTCTAAAAGTTGGTGCCTCTCCTTATTGGTACTTTTCCTTGTTGGTACTCTTTGTAGGACTCTTCCATAAGTTTGGCATGGTTACATCATCATACAGTTTATTATTATTATTGTTTTATAAAAAAAAATTAATATATATTTTGTACAGATTCAATTAAGTGAAAAAATTGGGAATAATATTTAGATTCATTAGCCCACATTTAATATAGTTGAATGAATTATCTAGTTTGCTTTATTTTTTGTATCCTATTGACATGAACATAAAAATTACTTGTTTGTCTAGTTAGATAATTTTGTATGATTTTCTCTTCACGCTGAGAATCTGTTCAAAATTCGAAAAATGTTTCAAACTAAAATTAGTCAAAACATGCTAATTTTCAAAGGTCATGTAAAAGGTTTAAGTATTTATGTCAAGTATAAATTTTTTTAAAAAAAAACAAACAAACAAACAAACAAATAAAAAAAATAAAACACCTTCGATATTAACTTAATCTAAAACATTTATCAACTCTCTCAAAGATATGTGATGACGTAAGTGTGTGAATATATATGTATGTATGTATGTATGTATGTATGTATGTATATATGTATATATAATTTAAAATAAACACACCAAAATTTAAATTATATTTTAATTTAATTTTTAAATGAATTTTATAATTTAATATCATTGTGTACATTATTATCAATATAAAATATATACTTGTTGTAATAGTTTTAACTAGTAAATGTCTTAGAGTTCTATTCTTGCAATCGAAAAAATAAGGGACAAGGAATAGAAATATGTAAAAAAGAACTTAATGTACAATAATGAAAAAATTAACTTATGTAACAATTTATTTAACTGTAGAATTCAAACTTATAATTTCTAAGATTATGACCAAAATTCTTAAGATCACTTGGTCAAACTATCACATTCAGAAATCCATAAGTTTTTACTACCTTATAATTAATTGCATACATCATGATAATAAATAAAATCATGTATCTAGCATCATAATATTAATATACTAATACTTCATTTAATAAAAAATATCATGTGATGCATGTAATCCTTAATAATATTTTGTGGCAAATTGTGTACTAAAACTTCATTGGATATATATATATATATATATATATACATATATATAATATTTCAGAATAAGAGCATAATATTAAAAATATTATCTTTTAGTTTTAATAGAAGTAAAATTTTAAAATTAAAAGATATTAGTAATTCAAAAAAACTAAAAAGACAAGTTTTTTGAAATTCAAAGTGGGTTACATGTGTGAAAACTTGTTTGAAATTGGAAATCAAACCATGTTTAATTCAAAGATGGAATGAAAGTATCAATAATAACACAACATAAATATGAACTGAGTTTTTATTCTTTGAACATTTTATTCTTCTTCTTTTTCCAACATGACCCAATTCTATTGTACAATAAACATGTTCCCAAGCACATAACGGTGATGGAAACTAAATGTTTCATCTCTTTGTCTTTGCTTGTGTGAGTGTTGTCTGAAGATTTCCTTTGGCAAAGCAACCTTGTCCCAGTTTCTGTATATGAATAAATCACACTTATTTTTAGGGTTTGAAAATTTTGAATCACTGTAGTTGTTTCTTCTATGATGGAAAACTACATTCGAAACAAATGTGTGTAAAATATATGTGGGTTAAAAATGTAATTTTTCAAGGAGTCATGCGAGGATATGCAGCTGCCAAGGAAGAAGATTCATTGTAATTTCAAAAATACAATTGCAATCCAGTCCAAAAAGTAAGTTTATTTTGACAGTAATTGTACATGTACATATATATATATATATATATTAAAATCCTATTTGTTGAGTTTCAATGGTACCCTAAAATACTATTTTTAATTATAATTTTTTTTATGTTTGAGAAATGCTTATGAAATCTCATTCAATATATTGATGTTCCAATTCTTTCTAAATTCCAGTTTCAGAAATTTGGTTAAATGATAAATGTATTGTAAAAATTCAAAATTATTTTTAGAAGGACAAGAATGTTTTCTTCCGCATGTGTTAGTCGTAAATTTAATTGTACAGTTGTAAGTCTACATCAAATTAAATTTGTGGAGGTCTTTCGGTCAAACCCTAATTCTTCAATATAAAACTATAATCACTCAAGACTTTTGCATGGAAAATTATAAAACAACTCTGAATAATAATATTATTTCTTTTCTCAACCTTTGAAATGCTGATAAAATTTGAACATAAAGAATTGATGACTCTTGGTTCACCACAAGCACTTTCACAATGATTTACAGCAAATTAATGATTTCAAAAAACTGAATGATAAAAATACACAAATAGAGAAGCTGATTCTGATTTAATAATTCAGAGTTATGAGTTTCAAATTGTAGAAGATTATAAATAAATAAATAAATAAAAATTGTAAAGTACATCGAAAACCAACTTCTTTCACTGATTTTTTATTCATAATTATTTACGCATTAATGAAAACCAACCTTGTGCACAAAATAGAATAAAATTTGTAAATTTCAATTGAAATAAAAAATTATCTGTTTTGAAGTTGCCAGCCGAAGTGGTATTTAATTGAGCCATTCTGCATCTACATTTCACACAATACATATATACACACATATTTATATCAAAATTCATTTTGAAATATATACAAATTATGTGTTTTTCATGTTGTCATTTTTAACGCACAATTTAGAACTTGTCTCTGATTTTTCAAGTCCTATCAACAAAATCATGTATTATTTGTTGCAACCAAAGCCTTAGTGCAATTAATTAAAATGTTGAAGAATAAAATTTAAAATTACGTTTAAATACCTGATAATTGAATTTAATGCAAATATTAAGCAGTTATTTTAATTATTTTCTTTCAAATTCTCAACACAAGCGAGATCAGGTGTAAAGGCAATGGATTTTTTTGAGGCCTTTGAAGTTGCTTTAGAAAAAACTCAACCTGTAAGTAGCTTCTGACATATTCTGTATATATATGTGATTTAAATGCTTTTAATTTAGAGGATTGATCTCATGAATAATTATATTACACCACAACCAATGTATGAAAATCATTTATGAAAATCAGACAGATTTCAGTTTTTAATTTGTTTTATGTACATTCATTGTACAGGAAAGCACAGCCTTTGTCCCCAATGAAAACACTGCAGTCATGAGCAATGAGATGATTTTCACAAGATCAGTTATTGCAAAGGCAGATAGAGAAAAGCATAAATACTCTCCATCTAAACAAATAGCATCATTATACACGTAAGTCTTTGGAAGTAATACATTCATTATAAAAGAGCATCAAATCAAATATACAAAAAATCAACAACTGAGACCAACATGCATACAAGCAATACAATGTTTCTCACAAATAATTATAATATTATTAATGACACATAATACCAAAATTTTGTATCAATGTCATTGTAAAAGCATTTTCATTGATTTGTACTTGTGACAAGTTTTTAATAAACATAAATTGATTTTGATATGATTGTTTGTTTGGTTTGGTTTGATCTGTTTTGTTTTTTGTTTTTTTTTTTTTTTTTGCAGTCCTACAATACAAAAGTATGGTATCATGCCCATCAAAACATACAAACACTATGTTCCTCCAAATGACCCAAAATATGATCACATTGTAACTCCTCTAGATCCATATAGTAAATGGAAACCACAAGATGTTAAGGATGCTATGAAAAAGATCAAACCGTACAAGTATGTGCAGCACATGCCAAGAGAGAAGACCAAAAAGAGAACAATAGAAGAAATAGAAACCCTAAAATCTTCACCTGTTCTGACATCTTTGGAGCTGGATGAAATTACCCCTAATTTGGAATCGAGTTCAAATAAATGCAAATTAGACCACACATCATCTAGTTCTTTGATTCCCAGTGAAGATGATTATCCAAAAAAAGTGGTAATAGTTTTACCTTCTTGGATCATATATATATATATATATATATGTTAGTTTGATCAGTTAACATCAATAGAATAATGTATTCATAATGTCAGATAAGTGATCTTAACTGTGTGACAGTTCAACAATAGAATAGTTAACTTTCTCATTTTAATCACCATGTGTTCTCTTTTCAAATTGCAACTTGGTTATCTCAACTCATGAACCCACAAACCCTAAACTAAATTCAAAGGGTTTAGAATTCTTCAACCAACTCTGAAACCCCTAAATTGTGTTTTTATTTTCCTCTCTCTCTTACTTATTTATTCTTGTTCCGTAGACATTATTCAAAGTAGAGATTTACCTTGCAGGTTTTATTTATGTTTTTTCAAGTTAAAAGCATACAAACCAGAAAAGTGCATTATATATACATCCAAGGAAAATACACTAAAGTGCTATCCTTTAAAAACTGTCTAAAAATGATAGAGGCTTTGGGATGGGTAGTTGAATTGCAGGTGGGAGCCACTTGATTTGTTTGTCCATCAAAGGCCACACCCCCTTTGCAAAGAGACCATGCCCATCCAAGCACCCAACTACAATGGATACCCCAATGCACCCAATGTGGTGCATAGCCCCAGAGCCAAGAGGAAGGCCAAGAGGAAGCCAGGCCTTGTGAGCGAGGGCGAGGGGGTCAAGATGGCTGAGAGTGCAAGGAGGTACATGCAGTGTGTGGAGGGGAGTGTGGACGAGTGCTTCATTGCACCTCTCCAGCCTGCATGGCTCACTCAAGCCACGTGCTATGTGGGTGCCTTCTCGCGCTACATGGTGACTCCCTCTGCTTACCACGACACCATGCTCACTACAGCTGCCGACATCAACCGCGTCTACAAACTTAGCATGCGCAAGGCCATTGTTGATTATGTTCTTGAGGTTGTGTAAATGCCTTTGTATCCTGTGCTTCTACTTTTGGTCTTTGTTATATAATTCTATAATGCATGTGAATTATATAACAATGTGTGTGGTGTGTCTGTAATTGAAATCATGTTTGTGTATGTATGTATGTATGTATGAACCTTGCATTCATCACTATCATGAACAAAGAGGATTTCGTTTTTGGTATTTGTTTTGCTTCTTATTCTTATAGGATGATGAACAAAGGAAAAGTTTACAATTGGAAGGGATAGAGGACATTATGCAACCAATAAGTACTGGCTTTGTTAGAGGTGACAATGTTGTCCTAATTTTGCCTCAATGGTGGCGAGATGCTGTGGCACATTCATCTAATGCACTCTCAAGGATTATGTTCCGGTTGGTTCCTATTTCTTTAGAAATGGAATCCATGTGGAGTAAGAACTATGGAAATCAACTTATGATTGATATAGAAACTCCTGAGATTTATGATCAAATGCCTCTTGATTTGAGGTGGTTTGTTGCTCATCAAAAGAAGCTTGCAAATGACAAAAGGTTTTTTTAACTCCTCCTTTGGATCTAAATTTGTGTGTGAATTTGGATTTGTGATGCTTTTCCAAGAGTTTAGATTACAACTTCAAGTTTTTAATTTTGTGTGAAATCTTACACAATGGCATCTCATGTATGTATGTATATATATATATATATATAATCATACACATAAACACACACAAATGAATGAATGAGATTCAGTTAAATTTTTATTCCTGCATGTGTTTATATTATTAAGTTGAATAAATTAAATAAAATTTTATTGCTAATTTCTAGAGTGAACTTGTGTTAAAGAATTTATTCAAACAAAGCACATAAGCACAATAATTCTGTTCATGGTTTCTTTCTTCTTTCCCCCTGTATATTGGATTGTTTACTTCCTTTTTCCCGCATGGAATTTCGATAATTTTTTGTGATACAGAGAAATCATTCTAAGAAGATGGATACCATGGCTAGCTAATAAATTTGTATATTCCATACCTTTAAATATGGGTGAGAAAGGATTTCATGAAGCTATGGCTAGACAACTAGCCAACCAAATTCGTCGATTGGTTGAAGAATCCATTGTATCTATGGTTAGGTTAGATATTAATTGCTTCAGAAAAGAAATAATAAATTTCAGTTCTCTTAAATATGAATACAAAAGTCGAATTTTACAAGATTCATTATTTAATCTATAACCAGAGAAACAACAAACAAAAAACACAAGATTTCTTTAGTGTTGAAGATAGCATGACATAAGATTCTAAAAAATAAAAACTAGAAAAACAAAATAAAATAAAACGTTTTATTTCTTCTATTTATTTTGGCAGGTTCATAACTTTGTACAAATTTGAACCTAAACCAATTAGTACTGCTAAAGATAAAGAACCTAAGCCCGTGCAGAAAGAATTCTTTTATGGATACAAACCAGAGGTGATAAAGCGTTTGTTTGGGTTTGTTCCCACAATTAAAGAGGGAGCATATTCTTCCAAAGACCATAATTCTCCCCCATTTTATCTTCACTTGAAAAATGATAAGGGCTTATTCAGGTAATTATGTGTTGCATCTCTTGTGACTATCTTAATTGCTAATACATTTTTCATGGAAATTTTTAGAAAATAAAATCGAAAAACAAAACAAAACAATGCAAAATAAATAAAACAAATCAAATCAAACCATGTGAACCATAAACTCATATCTTCACTCAACATAGATAATGCTTGCTAAGCTGACATTGGACTCTGTTTTTGTTTGACTTGTATATATTTGTCAGTGTGGAACCCTCATGGGAAGAAATAGAAGATGAGCTTGTGGGTATCATTGACCATGTTGTGCTCCAATCCGGGGATATTGTTCGAGTTGACCATGGCAAAATTGAACCCTCACGCGCAACCCTCCCACACATAACTCTCGATGATGAAATTGTTGTTGTTGCTAAAGACATCATCAAACAGGTTCACAATTCATTCTATACTATTTGTTTACTTATTGATTTATCATCGTTGTTGCCATTGTGATGCAATTGGTGCTTTGAAGTCATGCCTTGGATAATTTTAATGATTGGGGAGTGTATCATTACAAATAGTTTATTACATATTAAGAAATCCATGTTCAATATAACTCAAAGAGTATTTGTAGATGAGTAAAATTTGAAAGAGATGTGTGTGTGCATTTGTATTTAAAACCAACATGGGTTTTATTATTATTATTATTATTTAATATCCTAAATTTTTATTGGTGATTCAAATAAAGTGTAAATAAAAAAAAATAATGTAGGTTGTACAATCAAATATATCAGGACCCCAAAAGATTATGCATGGTTATAGAGAGTTTTTGGATTTGTTTCAATTGGATGTGAATCAATACATCAAAGAGTTTGGGATGTTAGAACAGCCTCTGTCTGGGTACACGGAGCAAGTGGATGAGTTCCATGGCCGAGCATTGAGTGCTGAAGCGCACTCATTGAATGTTATTGACTGCACCCTTGTCCGCTGCATTGTCACCGACTTCAAGCAAAGCTTCATTGACCATGCCACCTGTATTTGCACTCGCCTAAAAACACAAGTAACATCATTTCAAATAAAAATATATAAACAAATGACAACAATATATATATATATATATATATATATAACCCCTTTCATCCTCTCTTTCCATTTCTACTCACTTGTACCATTTATTGTAATTTTTATTTTTATTTTAAAATCTAATTGAAAGAGAATGTGTGTGTGATATATATATATATATATATATATATTTATTTATATATTTATATCTCTAGGAGTGTGTATGAAAATGCAATCAATGTCAAAATCAATGTTATGTCTTTGTTATGTTGAAACAAGCAAGTAAAATTATTTAAAAAAATAAAAATAAAAATAAAAAATCTCTGATTGATTAAAGTAATAATAATTAAATTCACCAACTATAGTTTAATTTTTTTACATGTAATCTCTCAGGTTTTAGAAATAATGAATAAATCGAATAAAGAGATTTTTAACAGATATAACAACATGGCTGATTTTCTTGCAAGAGACCCCACAAATACAGAAGAAGCAACATCCCTTAAGAAGTATCCTTTTTAATATCAATTCTGTAGTATTGTGAAACTGCATTTGCACCATTAAATTTATATTTTTGTATATAGAAAAAAGGATAGTAAATCATTTGAATAAATAAATAAAAATTAAAAAAGTTAAAATTGTACTTGAATTTTGATTAGGTTTTGGTCAGCAACTCTGAATGATATGGCTCTTTTGGAAAGAATGAGTCAAGAAAACAAAATCAAAGAAGAGTGGCTTGAGGGTGTTCGCTTTCCAATACCAGATATAGACTTTTCTGTAATTGTTGCAAATATGGAATGGCCAAAGCGAATTAGAACAATCCTCAATGTTCATCAAAAGAGGATTCAAGATGAGTATGATTATTATGAACAAGAATTTAAGAAAAAGCGCAATGACTTTCAAAAGCTTTTGAATAGGTGAGATCAATGACAACAATGATAATAATGATAATAATAAGTTGTGTAATTTGATGGTCTATCTTGTGCTTTTGTGATGTTAAGTGAAGGGAATCAAAGCTATGGTGTTTGGTTTTCTAGAGTCATGTTTGAATAGATGTTTTGTATTAGATGCTTTATTGTTGAAATGTTGTCTTAAACATATTTTTTTAAAAAAGAAGTAATAATGATCCATGACACCATTCCTAGTTAATATAATTGTAAAAATGGGGTCTCCATTGATATTATATATGCACTTAATTAATCAAATTTAATCTTTTGTACTTTTGAATTTTTATTTGGTGTATGAGATGCTATGTTACAAGGTTTAAGAAACAAACTAATCATGTCAAAATCAAAACTTCAAACTTTCAATTTTTCAAAATTTTCTGACACATATTTCAATCTACTCTTCTTGAATGTTATGAAGTTATGAAGATCAAATTAAAGAGTTTGACATGTATGGAGATATTGAAAAAGCACCTATGCTGGGAAAAGAAATTCGGGTGTGTAACTAAAATAAAATAAAAATATAGATATTTTGTTATTACATTAAGTTTATAATACTTCCACTTCTTCCAAAAAGAAATACAATTAGATGGCTTATTTCTCAATTATGTCTTTTATCATTGAGTTTGAATACCTAATTTGAATGCCATACTCAAATTTTTGTCTTCTCTTCCCAATTGTATGCAATGCAAGTTAAACATAAATTTAAAATTGAACCAAATACTACTTGTCCATGCTCCATTCACATAAACTCTCATGTATATATATATATATATATATATGTATATGAATGAATGAATGAATGAGAGAGAGGGGGAGAGATCAAAAGTTGTTGTTAGTTGAATATAGATAGTATTGGTTAATGAAGGGGAGATGGGTTTTTGGATAGGGCTTAGATGATAAGCGAAGGGTTGGCCAGTGCAAATGAGGTATCAGACAACATCAATGGCGAGGAATTGTTGTTTGGCATGCCTTTGAGCAAGTTCCCACAGATCCAAGTGTTGTTGTTGGCTGTGGTGCCCTATTTCCAGCTCTGGTCTATTGCTGATACTTTTAAGGAAAGCGAAGAGCATTGGATGACAGCCAAACTCAACTCCCTTGACTCAGAAAAAATTGAAAATGAGGTACACTTCAATCCTTTCCTCCTTAATCCCCCTTTTAGGTTAAAATTAAATGAGAAAGCTTTTCATATATATATATATATATATATATATATGGTCTCATGTGAAAAAAGAAACACTTGAAAAAAATAAATTCAATGTTCTAGAGGTATATTTAGAATTTTTTTGTGTGGGTAATGTTGGTAAGAGTTTATTGTCTAGTATGCCTGGTACTTAACTTGTGTAGACCAAGTAAACAATGTTTGTATGTGACTGTGTGCAGGTTTTTAATTGGTATCGAGTTGTATTCAAATTAGTTCGAACATTTGAAGAGAAATTGCCTGATCCATGTAAAGTTGCAACCATATTAAAGGCCAATCTTGATAGATTTAAAGAGACATTACCTTTGTTTCGGTGTTTATGTAATCCAGGTTTGATCAAATTCAATTAATAATCTATCTAATTTATTTGACGTTTAAGCAAAAAAGAATTTTAAAAAAGAAAATAATATTTTTAATGAAATTGAAACATTTTAAAATATCAAAAAGTAATGTATTTTTTTTTAGCCTGAAAATCACATCGTTGTATCTTTGGATTTTAAAATTAAAGTGTTTAATTTACAGGATTAAGGCCAAGACATTTTGCAAAAATTTCTGAAGTTGTAGGTTTTGAGGTGAAAAATGATGATGCTACACACTTCCGTCAGTTATTGAGATTGAATGTAAGTATTTTACAATATTTTATCATATATATGTATATATATTCAAACATGTGTGTGTGTGTAAAAATAATGTGTTGAAAAAAGTATGTAATGCTTCAAATGAATCCTACTCCATGACATATATGATTGATCAGAGATATTTTATAACTAGATGTGCAAACACTGTGTGATTTCAACCAAACACTTCAAATATCTCCTACAGGTTCATGAACATATTTTTAGATTGGAAGAGATTAGTGAATTTGCAAGCAAAGAATATGCATTGGAAAGAGGGCTTGCTAGTATGGAAAATGATTGGTTGCCCTTAACATTTGAGGTTAGCATTCACACTTTTAGCATGCAATCTAATTAATATATATATATATATATATATATAGGTGTGTGTGTGTGTATAAATTTACAAAATTTAAAAGGACATGTAATTTGGCCTTTTCACAAAGATTTTGCATAGATAATGAATTGTTTAAATTGCAAAGTTTAAAATATCATGTTAATGATGAAAATGAGATATATGTAATGCAGTTTTTATTATATAAAAACACTGGATGCAACATACTCAAAGGAGGCCCTATTGAGGAGGCACAATTATTACTCGATGAACATATTGTAAAAACACAAAATATGTTGGCATCTCCCTTTGCTGCACCATTTGAAGAACATTTAACCAAGTGGTTGAAATCAGTAAGTTTGAATTCAAAAACTCTAAAATCAACTTTTATATATGTGTGTATGTACCCACAAACAAAACCTAGACTTTATTCTCTTTATACCACATCTTGAACAAACCAAAATTTTACTTTTAAAATGACTATAACACACATAAATACACTTTGTATATGCACTTATTTGGCTATGTGTTTTTCTGACATTGATTAAGTTTGATGGAAATTTTACATTGTTTTGTATTTATAGTCACAATATTAATATTAGTAATAATGGAATGCAAGATAGTTTTGGAATATATTCTCACCTGAGAAAATTTGTCCATGTTTTGTTCTAAATATTTCAAAATGCATCACCCATATAATAAACAAAATCTGACACTGCACAATTTTTTGAGACATGATATGCTTGATTTAGTTTTTGTCTTGTGAAGCAAAAAAATCACTTTTTTGTGTATGATTATTCATGTATGATTTACATTCATTGTGGTTTTATTTGGCTTAGTTGGTGTTACTACAAAAACTATTAGTGGAATGGTTACAAGCACAAGCCTCTTGGATGTACCTGGAGCCAATATTTGGATCTCCAGATATTATAGAACAAATGCCCAAAGAAGGATCCCTATTTCATGCCACTAATACAATATTTTGTAAACTTATGAAGGATGCAGAATCTTTCAAGCAAATGATGGATGTATGTCTTCTGACAATCTTAAAACTGACATAATGTGGATGAGAATTCCACAGCAGAATTTGTTTGGTTTTTTGGAAACTTAAAGTTGATTGGGTATATTTTTTCAAAGTGCCACTAGATCAATAAAAATCTTTTAAGCATATGTAACATCAACTTCATTATTTATTGAAATATTTTTGTGTTGGGATATTTTATATATTTATTTTTCTTTTGTTTTTAACAAAAAAAACAGGCATGTGAGCTTCCCAACATTCTTGACATCCTAGTAGGATGCAATGAAAGCCTAGATGTGGTTCAAAAGGGACTCAATCACTATCTTGAAACCAAACGTTTGGCTTTTCCAAGATTTTTTTTCTTATCCAACGATGAGTTATTAGAGATATTGTCAGAAACCAAAGACCCACTTCGAGTTCAACCATTTTTAAAGAAATGTTTTGAAGGAATAAATGCATTGACATTCCAAGAGAACTTGGACATCACTCACATGTGGAGTGTAGAGAAGGAGGTTGTGGAATTCACTAGGAGCACTAATCCAAAGGCTGCAAAAGGCAATGTTGAACGGTGGTTGATTGAAGTTGAACGCATGATGCGGGAAACATTAAAGGTTTGAAGTTCTCTCCAACATGTCTATGCTTTACAATGTTATAGAAACATCCTTTATTTCAACAACACTGTTCTAAATCCTCAAAAAAACTAATAACTAAATAAATATATTTTCCATGTGCCATGTAATAAACATGTAAAATAATTATGGCCAAGAGCAATGAAGATCTATTTTTTTTAGTGTTTTGTTGGTGGTGGTGAACCATTATATTGAACATTACACACCTTTGAGTTGATAAATAGATATTAAAATAAATTCTATTTTAGGTTTGATAATTCCACATCAAAAATTCTAGGTGTTTATACATAATATATAAATTAAGAAATTAGTTCCAATTTGAGATTAGAAATCATGGACTCATTATTTGGAAGTTAGCAAGAATTGGCAACTATTTTTTTTAACATTTTAAATGAATGAGGGATAGAGTTTTTCAAGTTTTTAACATTATGTTAAAAATTACATGTGTACAATCAGGTGGTGGTACAAAAAGCAGTAGCTGACTATGCAATTAAAGAGCGTGGCCAATGGATTCTCATATGGCCTGGTATGATTGTCCTATGTGGCTCACAAATGTATTGGACGAGTGAGCTTGAAGAGGAGGTGGATGTGGATGGTGTCAAAGGACTTGCTCGATATGAAGCAAAATGCACTGCCCAACTCCAAGAACTTGTTCAACTTGTAAGATATTTGGTTCTACATATAAAATCCTTGAACATTCTTAAAATGGGTAACTCATGTGTATGACACAATTTATGAATAGGAAAACATATTATTACAATTACTATGACATCATACTTTACACATGTTTATTGGGTTATGTAACTGAATGTATTTATCCATATATATATATATATATATATAAAAACAACACCATATCATGAATTTTACCCTCATGAAATCTATTGTGTGTGTATATATATATATATATATATGGATGATGAATGATATGCATGAATGTGTTTAGGTTCGTGGAGATTTGACCAATATGGAAAGATTGACCATTGGAGCTCTTGTAACTATTGATGTTCATGCTAGGGATGTTGTTACATTATTGGTGGAACTAGGAATTGACAACAAATTGGATTTTGATTGGCTGAGCCAACTACGATATGCCTTGGAAGATGGAAATGTACACATAGATTGAAATGAATTTTACAGTATCATTATTATTTTATTTTTGGGTGAAAGTATGGTTTTTTAAAATATTAAAATGAGAAGAAATTCATGCATTGCTTTCAGTTCTAAATTTTTAAAATTGGCCAATACTCTTCAGTTAAATCAGTTTTCCTAACATGCACTGCAAAAATTGACTTTGCATGAACTGATAGATTGCTTGCAAAGAAACTCATTCATGCATGAAATTTTAATTACTATTTGTTAGTTTTCTAAAGAAGATATGTAGTTCAAATAGAATGCATTGGGTTACCAAGCTTCTGAATATATTTAATCAAGGCATTGGACAATGAATACTGCCTTTAGTTTACTAAAAGATTTTTTTTTTTGTTTACTAATCAGCAAATTTTTCAAATTGCATTTAATCCTTACACATGAGAGATGCTTGGGTACATGTAGATATTACTGAATTACAAATATGCACAGTAAAAGTCGCTCATAATTTATTTATTTTAATTTTCAAAAAGAAACTACAATAAAACAAAATACAAACAATTGAACAGAGAGAGCAGTTGAATGAGCAAGGAATTGATCTTGTGGATTCATTTAATGAACAAAGTGGTGTTGTAAAGAGTGGATTTGAATGAATAAAAGAGAAAGGGAGTGGGTTAATGAATATAATTCTGAATTGACATGGTGGGGTGGGGCAGTGCCTAGTGAAGATGGTGAATGCATGCCGGAACTACGGGTATGAGTATTTGGGGAACAGCAGTCGCCTTGTTATCACCCCTCTCACAGACAGATGCTACCGCACCCTCATGGGCGCTCTCCACTTGAACCTTGGTGGCGCTCCCGAGGGCCCTGCCGGGACCGGCAAAACTGAAACCACCAAAGACCTTGCAAAGGTCACCACTCTCTCTCACACACATGCACACCCATCTTCATTGATTTTTTTCATTTGCTCATTCATTTACATACAATATATATGTAATTATTTATTCACTCATTCACTTATTCATTCATTTGTGAGAGAGAGTGTGTGTGTGTGTGGTGGATCAGGCTTTGGCAATGCAATGTGTGGTGTTCAATTGCTCAGATGGGTTGGATTACTTGGCGATGGGGAAGTTCTTCAAGGGACTGGCGGCATCGGGAGCATGGGCGTGCTTTGATGAGTTCAACCGCATTGACGTGGAGGTGTTGTCTGTGATTGCACAACAAATCCTGACAATCCAAAGGGCGATCATGGAGAAGGTTTCTCACTTCATGTTTGAAGGGACATACCTGCCGCTCATCCCCACCTGCACCAGCTTCATCACCATGAACCCTGGTTATGCAGGGCGAGCTGAGCTGCCTGATAACCTCAAGGCCTTGTTTCGCACTGTGGCCATGATGGTCCCCAATTATGCCATGATAGGGTATTTATTGGAAAAAAAACTCATTCCTTCCTTCTGTCTCTCATGGGCAGGAAGAGAAAAATAAAAATAAAAATAAAGTATAGTAAAGAAACGAAAAAACATAACAGTTGTATAATTCAACAAAATCATGGGTCTCTTGAATGTTGTGAATTGACCACTTAGAATCATTTTTTAAGTGTGTATGTGTGTGCAATGAACTGAGTATTTGGGTTATTATGATTATTATTATTATTGCATATGTAAATTTGTATAATATTCAGGTATGAACTATGAAATAGAAATAATGTGATAAAGTGGTTACATATATATATATATATATATATATATATAGATAGATAGATAGATATTTATTGAAAATACAAATCAACTAGATGCTTAAAACACTCTGTGTTGTGTCTTGTGTGTTTAGTAAATATTCCTTTATTTATATGTACATAGTTTTCATTTGAAACGAATTCATAATATTCATGAAAAAATATGCCTGTATTGTGTTGGTGATCAATAGTGGAAAATAATTGCAAGTGGTGGGGGTATTTCAATGTTGCTAATATTTTCATTGGGAATTTTGGTTCTTTGAAAGTAGAGGGTGCAGATGATTTGTTGATGCATTGTTTCTGTTGATGCATTCTTGCAGTGAAATAACATTATACTCCTTTGGATATCTTGAAGCACGAGATATGGCAAGGAAACTAGTAGCCACGTATAAACTTTGTAGTGAGCAATTATCATCTCAGGTTATAAATTGGCAAACAAAATTTTAAAAATTTAACATACTATTTTTTATGATATATAATAGTAATAGTAATAAGCTCCAACTTTAGAGGTTCCTACCCTCAGAAAATGATTTGAAACCCTTGTAACAACACTGTTGAAAACATTAACGCCTCCTGGGCATCCCTTAGAAACAATTCATGTGATTTATGGGTGCAAAACTTGGTTAAAATTCTAAAAACTAAAGAAGAAAACCTACATGCTGCATATTCAAAGACTACAAAACCATGTTCAAATGCTACAAGAATAAATAGATTTTTTTCAATCAACTTCATTGTGTCATCAATAATGTTTCTATACAGTGCAAACATTTTAACAACAAATAAAGATAAATAAGAATGTAGACAAAGTTAGAATGCTTATTTTTCAATGGTGGAGTGTTTACATGTGAATAATTGCATGTTTTTCTATATATATATATATATATATATGTATATATGTATACTAACTGCAGTAATTATAATGGTAAAGGATCACTATGATTATGGCATGCGAGCGGTGATAGCTGTGCTAAGGGCAGCAGGAAATCTGAAGCGGAGGTATCGAGACGACGATGAATCTGTTTTGGTTCTCCGTGCAATTCGTGATGTAAACTTACCAAAGTTTCTGTCTCATGACATACCAATGTTTGAAGGCATCATGTCAGATCTCTTCCCAGGAGTGGTACATTCTACAAAACCTCATTCTATTTCCTTTCTCCCCTTTCATCTCTACTTAATGCAATTACTTTGTGATATCTTTAAAGAAAAAGAAAAAAACATTCACAATACCATTTCCTAGTTGCAAAGTAGAATCTAACACTCTATCTTTTGGGTATGAATGTGAGTGCATATATATATATATATATATATCTGTGTGTGTGTGTGTGTGTGTGTATTAAGATTTCAACAATACAAAATCAGCTAGAAAAAAGATAAACAATACATAAAAGTTGTAAAATTAAAAAAAATGCTAACTTGATCTACGTGCATTGGTTTTATTAAAGTTACTACAAGTTGTAATACCATGATCTTCCTCTCAGTTTTGAAAGAATTTCAAAAAGTGGGTTACAAAATAACTAAACATTTAATCAACAAATGTGGTGGCCATGTCTGATAACAGAAATTGCCTCCACCAGACTATGTGAATGTAATGGTTATGATTAATAGGGAGTGTATAAAGTATAATTATCAAAATGGGGAGGTGTTCCTGAAGAAGATCCTCGAGTTATATGAGATGATAATTGTGCGGCATGGCCTTATGCTTGTGGGGTATTCGTTTGGTGCTAAAACAGCTGCTTACAAAGTGCTTGCAGATGCTTTGGGTGGTTTGTTTTCTGAAGGTTTAAACAATGAGAACATAACTAGGTAATTCCTTTTTTTCCAAAAACAAGTTTCCCTTCTCATTCTTCTTCTCCTTCTTAAGACTCAATCTTTTTCTTAATGAAAAAGTTAAAACCCAAACAAATCCTCTATTCATAAATCTATGCAAATATTGATTTGCCTATTTCCACAAGCCTAGTTTATTAGTTCAAGAATTTTGCACAGAAATATATTTCCAAAATTTGACTTCAACCTGCTAGAGTCCTAAGTATAATATTGGCATGTATAATATGATTTCTAGTGATATATCTCCTCCCCCCCCTCTTCTGTCTGTCTCAATTAAAAATGTTTGACTCATGAGACTATGAGAACATGAATCAGGTATGATGTTTTAAACCCCAAATCAGTGACAATGGGTCAATTATATGGCCAATTTGATCCAGTGTCCCACGAATGGACAGATGGAATCCTTGCAGTGACATTCCGCAACATGTCTGTGGATACAACCCCTACACGCCAATGGCTATTATTTGATGGACCTGTTGATGCAATATGGATAGAAAATATGAACACCGTACATTCATCCACTAATATCACATTCATTACTTGTTCAAGTTCTTGTTTCCATTCCTAACTCAAAACTACATTCACTGTCCATTACTACTTGTACCAACTATTTCATTTGAATACATTGCAACTTACATTTCACATTTTTGTTTTCCCCCCTGCTAGTGGATCAATCCTAAACACACCATCTACTATAGGTTCTAGATGACAATAAGAAATTGTGCTTGATGAGTGGAGAAATCATCCAAATGACAAACCATATGAACTTGATATTTGAAGTAAGGAGCATCCTACCTTATCCACATTCTAGGGCACACTATTCATTTTATTAGTTAAAACTACCAACATTACACAAACTTCAAGGGAAAAATAAACTGCTATTATAAGTCAAAGAGAATGTGTCCATTTTTCATGCTTCACATATGGGGTAGTAAACATAGGTACAAGACTTGGCGGCGGCATCACCAGCAACTGTGTCACGGTGTGGGATGATTTACATGGAGCCGGTAGCTATGGGGTGGCGGTGTATCCTTCTCTCATGGCTCCAGAGCCTTCCCCAACTTCTGCAAGACCCATATCGCACCCAAATCCAGAAGCTTGCTGAATGGCTGCTGCCCCCTGCCCTCCGTTGTGTCCAAAAAAACTGCAAAATGACCATTCCCATGCAGGTAGTATCATTTTCTTTGTGGTTTAAGATGTGTGTATATATATATATATATATATATATAGACACACACACTAACTGAAACCCATGCCGTTGGGTATGAAAAAGCTGTTTACTGATGGTAAATCGGAGGTCATTTTGCTGGTTAACGATATCTTTGATTTTGGCCTGATTTCGGCCAATGAGAAGGCTTCTTATGTGTTTGTCTCGTACCAAAGCTTCCTAATTGTGTGTGTGTGTATGTTTATATATGTATATATGTATATATGTATACATTGGATTGATAAAAAAACATATCTTGTTTTGAAACCTCTTCATTACTATGTCAGAGAGTGAGTGTGGAAACCACACTTCAATGCATATATTAAGTGTGATTCAATTGATTGGATTCTTACATAGTAAAACAAAATGTCATTGATTATATGACAGGAACAAAATATGATCACAAGTCTTCTTCGACTAATGATGGCATTGATGGAACCAGAGCTAACTGACAGTAAGAGCTAAATGCATATAATATTAAATGTAACACTCTTGCATGCATGCTTTTTTGACCACGGCTGTTCCACTGCAACTGTGAAGAATCTTTGAACATTGAAATGAAAATGAGTTTTTAGGGTTTAGTGAGCTTAAACATATCATGAATTTACAGGTGAGTATACATGTTTTTATTTTGTTTTGTTTTTGGGTTTTTGGGGTTTTTCTTTTTTCAAGGTGTCCTGCAAATAATATTTAAATGTCTTGTGAATGTTGTGGTTTCTCAGAATCAAAAGCTGATCTATATGATGAGAAAGCAAAAGTTGCTTGGGTTGATTGCATTTTCTTATTTTCAATGGTGTGGACAATTGGAGCATGCACTGATATGCATGAACGTCCTAAGTTTGACACTCTGTTGAAAAAGATGCTGGTGAGCTCTTTTTAATAATAAAAAAATGCAGTTCACGAAGTAGTTAAATACATGTAGCAAACAATAATATTGTAGTAGGTAGTGTTTGAATTTTTATTTTTATTAATTAATAAGACTTTAAAATTTAATCATCTGATTAATGATGTTCCCTACTATAAATGGTGTTGCTAATGTCATCATAGTTTTTGATATTGTCACCACAGCCCTACAAAAATTTCAATCAAAATTTATTTTATTTTTTGTTTTATTCCACCACAATATATATATATCATAGCAATATTAAAAAAATATATTTAAATAAATAAATAAACTAAAAAAAGTATGTCAAGTGGGTGGTGGATTGTGGAGGCACCAACAAAAATTGTGATGGCATTAGCCCTACCCTCTATACAAATATATAGTTGTGAATCACCGTTACAACTCTTTTCAACACTCCATTAAGAATATTTTGGTTATAAAAAAATATTTTGGATATAAAAACTATAAATGGTACATTAATGTATGCTCAAGTATACATTAAACTTCAAGTATATACATGAGCAACATTAATCTACCATTTATACAACAAAATTATTTCGTTCAAAACTAATGGCATTCTACATGGTTAAATAATACATATATATATATATATATATAAATGAACTACAGGTGAATATGCCACCAAGTGAGTACATGCAATGGATTGAAACACCTGCACGCAAGGTCTCAACCCCATTCCCGGATGGGAAATCCGTGTATGATGTGATGTTCAATAAGATGAAGGGGAAATGGGGTCTATGGACTGATTTGGTGGATGAGACCATGGTTCCCTTGGATGCTCACTTTGAAAAAATCATTGTTCAAACACCTGACTCTGCCAAATATACTTTCTTAATGGAGGTCCTTGTTCACCACAACTTGCCCCTTCTATTTGTTGGCCCCACAGGAACTGGCAAAAGTGTGTATGTGAAGCAATATTTGATGAAACTTGATACAGAAAAGTATGGAAAAACACATACTCCCTTGTTCCTCCTTCTTCCCCTCATTTGTAACCCACATGAGGGCAAAAAAAGTGAAAATAAAAATAAAATAAAATCATCTATTCATTGCAAATGATCACATGACATTGAGCTCAAATTTCCCCTACCATTTGATTAGTTGTAATTTAACATAGCCTTCAATGCAGATGGCAATCCATTTTTTTCAATTTTTCAGCCCAAACAAGTGCAAATCAAACTCAGGACATTATAGATGGCAAACTCATCAAGAGGAAGCCGGGCATTTTTGGACCCCAGAAAGGGAAACAGTGTGTGATATTTGTGGATGATTTAAACATGCCAGCCATAGAGAAGTACGGTGCTCAGCCCCCAATTGAACTCCTCCGCCAATGGATGGATCACCAAGGATGGTATTTCATGTCCTCCCTTTCACCACTTATAATTTATGGTGGGTACTTACAAGCAATAAAAGTTATCAACCTATTCATTCATTCAGTCTCCATTTTAAGAATTGTGTTGTTGGGCAGGTATGACCGATATGAGCTTGTGTTCCGCAACATTATTGACATTCAGTTTGTGTCCGCCATGAGCCCACCAGGCGGAGGGCGAAACTCTGTCACAAACCGTTATTTGCGCCACTTCAATGTTGTGTGTGTGAATGCATTCTCCGATCTCACCATGAACAGGTTGTTACTGTATCTATGACTATTGCTAAAGAAGTGTGAAGAAAGAGATTTTTACAACAGAAAATAATAATTATGGATTTTGGATATATATATATATATATATGTGTGTGTGTGTTTTGTAGTGATTTCTTTGTTTTTAAATATGAATTTGGATTGGATTATGTAAATGAATATATGGGTATGGCAGGATATTCCTGTACTTGGTAGACTTTTGGATGAAGCGAGCTCGTTACAATCCAACCATTACAAAGTTACGATCAGCCATGGTGACTGCAACTATTGACATTTATCAAACAGTTCAAGCAGAACTTCTTCCCACTCCTGAGAAATCGCATTACACTTATAATCTCCGTGACATTTCTAAGGTTTTGCCCTTGTTTCACATGTGCTGATATTTAAACTAATCTGAATCTGTTAATCTCATCCATCTTGCTACTATTTTTAATTTTTAATTTTTTTTAAAACATAAATGTATTCCTCTCATTTTCATTGCTGTGTTCATGGTAGTAATGTCATATATATTATGAACTTAAAGATTTTGGTTAATGACAATGTTATTTCCATTTGCAATACAACATTAAAATTCTGATTTTAGAGAGAAATAATAATAATAATAATAATAATAATAGCAATAGAAACAGAATTCCATGTTCCAAATTGAATGAATTTGGAGGTGGAAGTGAAATATCGAATATTTTCCTTTCATCTTATTTATGAACTACCTAAGTACAATCAAATATTACTGTTACTAATGATAGTATATTGAAATTGATCTGACTTTGTTTCAAAGTGAAATTGTATGTTATTTCTTTTATATAGATATTTTTGGGACTGCAATATGCACCCACAGAAATTGGGGATGATTATTACAAAATCATTCGATTGTGGGCCAATGAATGTTTGCGCGTGTTTTATGACCGTTTGATCAACGATAGCGATCGAATGTGGTTTTGTAACTTAGTGGGCGACATGGTAGAGAAGCATTTCAAAGAACGTTTTTCAAAGGTTTATGCCACTTTTGTTCATTCAGAAGTGAAAAGAACTGATTTGACTCCAGCTTTGCTTCAATACCATATAGCAGGAGATTTCATGGTCCCTGGAGCCGAGCCTGCTCTTGTGTGAACTTTCATCCACTCATACATCCATCTATCTGTCCATCACACCTCCATTACATTTAAATGAAATAATATTAAAAAATCTTTAGTGTAATAAGTGTGTGAAATCTAATTTTATTATTATAATTTTTCATTTATGAGTTGTCATTGTAATTTTATATGTTAATGTCACTCAACTTATATTAGTAACAAATATTGGTCTCGTTTTTTCATCATTATCATCCTCATCTATATATATATATATATATATATCAAGTGATTTAAGATCAAGGTAATACTAACATGCCAACTTTGTTGAAGGTTGCAGTACAATGAAATACCAGATGAAACCCTGCTTTTGAAGGTTATGAAAGGATATTTGGAGGATTATAATGAAATGACCAACAACCCCATGAATTTGGTTCTGTTTCAGTTTGCAATTCAACATGTGTCACGGATTTGCCGAGTAATTAAACAACCCAGAGGAAACGTTCTGCTGGTGGGGGTGGGTGGTAGTGGCCGCCAAAGTCTTGCAAGATTAGCAGCATTTATTCAAGGATTTGAAGTATTCCAAGTATGTCCCATGTTTTAAAATTGAAGATGTTATAATATTCCAAGTATGTATGTATAATTCTTAGTTTGATTTTATATATTTACAATAAAAAAAACCTATGGGATGCACTCATTTGACAAGCTTCAATGAAAGTGATGGGTTTGGTTACATAAAGACCAAGAATCCTAAGTTAAGGTTTTGGATTTGAATAGGAGATATAAACCACTGATGACATGGAGTAGTTCTATGTTATGGCTAAACCCATAGAAGTTTATCTAATCTACATTCTAGCAAAGTTTTAAAAGTATTTTTATGTGAAAGAATAAAGTAAAATCTCAAAATATTCATGTAAAAATAAAATAAACGTTGAAGTAGAAGTGATGATTTTGCATAAATATTTTGAGTATGATTCATGCAAAATCATCACTTCTACTTCAATGTTTATTTTGTTTTTGTTTTATATTTAGATTTTTATTTGTGCATGTGACTTATCTTGCTGTGTCAATGGAATATGCAGGTTGAAATATCAAAGAATTTTGGAATGGCGGAGTGGAGGGAGAGCATTGGAATCATGCTTAGAAAAGCTGGGGAGTTGGATAAAAAAACGATGTTCTTATTTGTAGATACACAAATTAAGGTGGAAGGTTTTGTGGAGGACATCAACTCACTTCTTAATACAGGAGAGGTAATTTAAACATGTACCAGTCCGAGTTATCATATTCACTAATTAATTAATGTTTAATGTTTAATCAAACAATTGGACCTTCTTCTCTCTCTCTTTTTACATACAAATGTCTATGAATGAATGAATGAATGATCTTGTAATCTTTTCTAGGTTCCAAATTTATATGAAAGTGGAGATTTGGGAGCAATTTGTGAAGGTGTTCGTCCAAAAGCCAAACGAGCAAAACGTGATGGCTCAAGAATGGAATTGTTTTCTTTCTTTGTTGATGAATGTGCTAAAAATCTTCGGATTGCTCTTGTATGTTATACCAATGAACCATTGTTGTGAATTCATTACTCTTAATCAGTGTACAGTTCTTAATTACTACATGTAAATGTAAACGTGTTCATATTCTGTATTCATTTGAATTATTATTCTTTTGCAAATTAAAGTGGTTGGCAATAAAAAGCTGTTAAACATTTTTTATTCATGAAATATATATTTCTTTTGAAAATACAATATCAGTGTATAGGTAGACATGTACTGATGAATACAAAGTGAAAAAACGAATTCAGGCATTTAGTCCCATTGGTGACGCATTTAGGGATAGACTAAGAAAATTCCCCTCACTTGTAAATTGCACTACAATTGATTGGTTTAGCTCATGGCCAGGCTCGGTACATTACAATTCTCTCTTCATCTATATTGATCATGTCAATAAAATTAATTTTGAACTTGTTTGTACTTATGTGAACAATTTTGTTGTAAACATAATTGATACAATTTTTTAAAAGAAATGTGGTTTTGCAGTATGCCAGAGGTAAAAATTATCAAAATCCAATCAACCTTATATGATTTTCTATTAATGATTCAAAGCTCAGTATGGATTAATTTGTATGTAGGCATTGAAGTCCGTGGCAACCCGATTTTTAGCGGATGTGAATGTGGAGCCAAAACTAATTTGTGAACTTGTGGAGATGGTAGTGTTTTTTCATATGTCCGTTCAGGTAAATTGAATGATAAAAAATGCCCTTTCAAGAGATTGATGTGAAAATAGTAGTGGCACACTAATTCATGTTATCTAAATAAATCTTTGGTTTGTGTGCAGGACTTGGCTGTTGATTATTTTAAAACAGCTCGACGATATTGTTATGTAACTCCCACAAGTTTCCTTGAACTTATATCCTCGTTCAAAGTTTTACTGGACCAAAAACAAGCTGATACATTAACACTGAAAAAACGGTAATAGTTCTCAAAATACTTCAATTGAGTCAGATTTTTATAAATCCACACATATTCTTTTTCTCAAATATAAGAACATATGTATGTATATTATTGAAAGTTAGAAGAATATGTGGTATTTATTACTATCCTCTATGTCCTAAGTGTGAGTTTCATAAATATTTAATTTTAAAAGTATAACCTTCTTGTTTGATTGTGCAGATATGAAATGGGTATTATGAAGCTTGATCAATCAGCAAGTGATGTTAATGCAATGTCACTTGAACTTGAAGGTCTTCAACCAATGCTCTTAAAATCTTCAAATGATGTCATGGAACTCCTCAAGGTTCCAATTTTTTATTTATTTATTTTTATTTTTATTTTTCCCTTCTTGAAACTTTTTTGTCTGATATAGTGGTTTGTAACAACATTCCATCCTCCTCTTAATTTTATATTTTACCTTCTTCAACATTTTCATCAAATGTTGGGGTTCATTGCATTTGCTTCTATTCCCTTGTTCTTTTTGTGAACAATTGTGCAAAAGGTTGATTAAAATGTCATATTCTTGTTGCAAAAACAGGTGATTGACAAAGAAACAAAGGAAGCCAACAAAGTGAAAGCAGTTGTGCTGACAGAAGAAGCAGATGCTAATGTCAAAGCAGAGGCTGCCTCAGCAATTAAGTTAGACACTGAAGCCGAGTTGGCCCTTGTGATGCCCATTTTAGAATCTGCTCTTAGGGTAACAACTATCCATCCCTACTTATCATTTGTTGTGGCATCTATACAACACAATAATAACATTCACCACAACACACTCATCTGTATTAAAATGCATGATATCCAATCCCAAATCTTCTGCAAATATTAAGGGTTTTATTTAGAGTTTTTCCCTTAATTTTTGAGTTTTTTTTAATTCTTTTGGTTGAAACTTGAAAGAGTCATTACATTTGTAAAACCATCCATGAAACAAGGTTGAAAATTCTCTCTCTCTCTCTCTCTCTCTCTCTCTCTGTGTATATATATATATATATATATATATATAAGATTTGAATGGCCAACATATTAGTACAAAGATGTCATCCTTTGGTAATTAGGGGTCAGTGTACACCATATTAATAATTGTTTTGATGTGAATAGGCACTGGACACACTGACAAAGAATGACATATCAGAGCTCAAAGGGATGAAGAGTCCACCAGCAGGTGTGAAACTGGTCATGGAAGCTGTGTGTATAATGAAAAGCATCAAACCCACTCGCATGAAAGACCCTGGTGGCTCTGGAAAGGCATGTTTCTGCCACTCACTTACAAGCCAATGCTAACCTCCCTCATAGAGAAAGTGAGAGGAAGAGTGTAACAATTTAGTTGATATGAATAAAATGTGAGATTTGGACTTCTTGTTCGTATATATATATATATGTATATATTTATACAATAAAATAAAAAACCTGCCTCTGGTATGCTTGCATTTAGAGTGAGAGTCAGTTTTAAAGCATTTTGGAAAATAAATTTTCTTACTCAGTAAAAGGGAAGTTTGATATTACCCCATGACTAAGAAAAATCTTCCATCCAGTTTTTAAATCCAGCTTTGAATCTTTTGGCCATCCTGGAAAGGCCATGTCTGTCTCATCAAACTTTTTGTTTGATTTCATAGTTCAAAACAAAGCTTAGCATAACTTTAAATTTCCACATTATGCTCCATATATATATATATATATATATATAGATACATTAGTCTGCCTATATTTATTTATATATTTGTAGTGTTTTTTTTTTTTTTTTTTTTTTTTTTTTTTTTGTTGTTGTTGTTGCTGTAGTAATGGATCTAATCCCAAGCTTATGTTCACTTTGGGGTGGAAATATCACACTGATTTTTAAAATCGTGGGAAATGACCACAAGGCTATGATTATCAAAATGTGCAGATGATTGAAGACTACTGGGAGAGCTGCAAGAAAATGCTTGCAGACAGTGATTTCTTGAAGAGCTTAAAAGAGTATAACAAAGATGATATACCCCCTGACATCATTCTTCAAATTCGCCAGTATGTCTCCTGCAGCCACTCTGGAGTGCAATTTTACCTTAATTTCCAAGAAAATTTTATGTAGTATTTGTTACATATAAAAATACTTGTGTGTGTGTGTGTGTGTGCAATAAGACAATGGCATTTCTTTGAAAGTATTTATTTACTTGTTACTGTGAAATCCTTCAATTTGAACCCTTAAATCAAAGTAAAAAAGTGATGTTAATTAAATTTCAATATTGAGCAACAGATGAGTGATGTGGGTTCATGAATGAATTAATGAATAGGTATTTGGCAAATCCTGCGTTTGCACCAAGTCTGATTGCCAAGATATCAAAGGCTGCATTTGGATTGTGCTCATGGGTTGGGGCGATAGAGGCATATGACCGAGCAGCCAAAATTGTGGCCCCAAAGGTGGCTGCACTACGAGCTGCAGAGGCTGAATACAATGAGGTTATGGCCCAGCTTGCCATAAAACAGGCCAACCTCAAAGTGGTGTGTATCTCCACTCTTTCCAACCATTTTATGAGTCCTTTAAAATTTATTTGCAATTTTTCTTACCATTTGTCTGGTCTTCTTCATTAAATAAATAAAAAAACAAAGAGGAACCAATGAGTTTTAGATGACTTGATGTGTCATGTACAGATGTAGAACATAGTCATGGAGTATTGTGTCCCCTACATGATCCTATTTTAATTCATTGTTTCATTTTCTCTAATCCTTGAAAATGCACCAAATAAATGTGCAAGATAGAGATCATGCAACCTAATCCTTTTTCAGCCTGATTTCAACCCTGGCCTAAATTCATCCCACATCTTACTTTTTGCCCACAAAGAAAAACATTGCCCAAATCTGCCTGTTTTGAGGCTTTACAGTCAAATTTTTGGATTTGGCAATACACAATCAATCAATAGAACAAGTGATCTTCCATATCACCCAAGTATGTATATATATATATATATATATATAAGAATTTTTGCATTAAATATTCAATTACAATGTTGTTGTTTTTGTGCAGGTGGAGGAAAAATTAGGGGTGTTGGGTGCAGAACTGCAAGGGGCACAGGGGAAGAAGAAGAAGGTGCTGGATGAAGTGGACTTCACCCAGACTAAAATAGACCGTGCCAATCAGCTAATGGCAGGATTGGGAGGGGAGAAGGCAAGATGGATGGGCTCTGCGGAAATGTTTGGCCAAATGTACATTAAACTCACAGGGGACATCCTCCTCTCTGCGGGCATGATTGCTTACTTGGGCACTTTCACTCCTTCATTTCGAGAAAAAATTGTTGTGGTACATACTACAACCCCCCCCCCCCACAACAACAAAATCAACAAAAACCTTCACAATATTCAATAAAAATGAACCATTTTACACATATTCAACTATGATATGCTCCAATATATATGTATACACCAAAAGCTTGTGCTGGTAGGTTATAATTTGAACCCTAAAATCTTGGGGTGCATTCCATTTCTGATCTACCTTTTGGTTTTCAAAAAATTACTAATAGTAGCTGGTATTGTCATTGATGTTTTTACATGTGATGATATAAATGCTACATAAACTACCCAAATGTTTCTTAACGTGATGTGATAGAATAATTAGCAAAGTGATTGACATTTTACACTAGATGTTTTTTTGTTTTTTGCTATGGCAACATGGTCTATTTTTTTGTTTGTTCATTTTTTAAAATCTAAGAATTCATTCATGAATACTGTTATATGAATAAAAATTTGCTCAAGGTTGCACATTTTTTTTTTAATAAAAATGAAGCTAAGACTTAGTTGAAGATGAGTACTCTTTGGATTCACACCCCATACAAATAAACAGCAAACGCTACTATTGCAAAAAATTGTTTCAACACTGAAAACATTCCCTACAATTCTAGCCACCCACGCTTCATAAAAAGCAACAAGTTTCAAAATGTTTAAACAAATAATCCAAAATCTTGAAGAAAGTTCAGATATCTATTAGGGTTTTCCATCCACATCCATGGCCATACAAAATGCATAATCCTCCAAATTGGAACATGAGCATGAAGCAAGTTTAGTGTGGAAAAGTGGAGATGGGTAGATTGATGTAAGCTATTTGTGGTGGTGATAACAAATGTAGGAATGGATGAGGAGCTGCAAGCAACGGAAAATTCCATGTTCGACTAATTTTTCACTCAGTGTGGTGCTTGCGGATCCGGTGAGGATCCGTGCATGGAACATTGCAGGGCTTCCCAAAGACCAGAGCTCAATTGACAATGGAGCCATTGTGTCCAAGTGCCGCCGCTGGCCTCTTATGATTGATCCCCAGGTTTATATTCACACACACACACAAATATATATGGATATATACACACACACACACACACACATATATATATATATATATATATATATGCATATATTTATCCATATAAAAAACAAACTTGTGTAAAACATATGGATGAATGAATGCTCCAGAGTTTGGTTGCATAATATGCAATTCTTTGATGTGTGTGGGGGTGCAGGGCCAGGCCAACAAGTGGATTAAGAATATGGAAGGGGACAAGTTGGTCATCACCAAGCTATCGGACAGCGATTTCCTACGCAAACTTGAAAATGCCATTCAAGTGAATTTTTTTTCATTACATTTGTATTTGAATTATCTAAACACAACTAGCTTGTATGGGGTTTTAGAATTAAGCATTAAAGCATTTGTGGGTTTCTTACATAGACTTTCATTGACACATATATAGGAGAAAATTCTTTTGTTAGTACATTGGGTGTTGGAGCTTTTGTACTTTGTAAACTACATCTACATTGACACACACACACACACACTGTTGGAATATGTCTGTTGGAACATGAGTATGAATCTTGTTAGATTGTGTATACACATGCATATCTTGTATTGATCTATTTTTCATTATTATTATTATTACCATAAGCATTAAGAAAATAACAACAATAATAAATTTAAAGAGTGGGAGTGTTTGATGTTATGTATGTGTGTGTGTGGGGGGGGGATGCATAGTTTGGAAAACCTGTTCTTCTTGAGAATGTGGGTGCTGAACTTGATGTGGCACTCGAGCCATTACTGCTGCGCCAAACATTCAAACAAAGCGGTTCATTGTGCATCCGTCTGGGTGATAGTATTATTGAATATTCAGACCAGTTCCGTTTGTACATCACATCCAAACTGCGGAACCCTCATTACAGTCCAGAGATTTCTGCAAAGGTAAATAAATTGCCTCTCATCTTTGAACACCCCCTCTTGCTGTGAGAAGGAAAAAAGCCAACTCAAGGTTATCAAAACACAACAACCCAACAACCATCTTCAAACATACCTTGTGCCTTAAGTCTTGTGCTTTATAGGCAAACATGTTTAATAAATCTTCAATGTTGTTGTACTTTTACTGACACTAAATCACAACACACCAATTGCACCAAACACTGCATTCCATAAGTACACTCATTTATGTTATGTATATGTCTATATCTAAAATTTGACTCTAAGTGCCATGCAGTGTGGGCTGTGGACTCATTAATTTGTGTTAGTTTCTTGTTTTGTTTGTTTGTTTGTTTTTTTTGTATTTTTAAATAATCTTTTCATTATTCATTTATCTATTTGTTATGTTGGTTGGTTTGTTGTTGTATATGCATTGCAGGTGACAGTGTTAAACTTTATGATCACTCCAGAGGGGCTGATAGATCAGCTGTTAGGGATAGCAGTGGCCAAGGAGCGGCCGGACCTGGAGGCACAGAAGAACCAGCTCATTCTGCAAGGTGCCCAGAACAACAAGATGCTGCAAGAGATTGAAGACAAAACACTTGCCGTGCTCTCCCAGGAGGGCAACATCCTCGAAGATGAAACCGGCATCCAGGTCAGTCCACAATTCTCTGTTTTGACTTATATATATTTATATATATATATATATATATATATATATATGCACACACACACATACACTAATAACCATAAAAAATTCTGGGTGTATAATTGTTTTTGTGTGGTGATCACATGCATTTTGCTTTTACTTTGTTTGTTGCTTGCTTTTTTTTGTAATGCAAGAGTCCCATGTTTGTAATTGGTTTTGAGGCATGTGTAAGCAGTTTTGTATGCCCTTGTTTGTTGAAAATTCCTGATGACAACTCCACCCATCTTGTTTGTATGTGTGTGTGCACTTTATTTGTTTTTCTTCTTTTTTTTCATACAAAGAATAGGGGGAGGGGGGGGGGGTGCTAATTCATGGTTTTAACTATATGGTATTGCAAAGAGTGAATGCACATGTGGACTTAAAAATTATTATGAAAACAAGTATAATAAAGTTTATCAAATGTGGAGAAATAATGCCATGATCAAGACTGAGACTAAACATCAGAGGATTACGCATCAACAGGTTTTGTCTCAATCCAAAATTTTAGGAGAGGATATTCAAGAGAAGCAAAAAGTAGCTGAAGCTACTGAAAAGATTATTGATGCTACCAGAAACTCATATGTGCCTGTTGCAGTCACAGCCACCATTCTATACTTTTGCGTTGCAGGTGACTATCACACACTACCACACTAAAATAAAAAATAAAACAAACAAACAAACAAACAAACAAACAAAAAAAAAACAAAAATCATCACACCATTGTCCAATCCTACAAGACAATCTCTTAGACTTTGCAACATTCATAAATTGACAAAATGCAACTAATCTGTAATTTTTTTAAAGTTTTCCCTTTGTGTGTTGCTACATCACCCAGACACTTTATCATCATCATTATTATTATTATTATTACTTTTAGCAATATATAAATATTAGTGTGGATTTTTATGTTTCAGAAATGTGCAACATTGAGCCCATGTACCAGTACTCGCTGCCATGGTTTGTTGATTTATTTGTGTTCTCAATAGTACATAGTGAGAAATCCAATGTGTTGGAGGAGCGGTTGAAGATCCTCAGCGAGCATTTCATGTACAATTTGTATTGCAACATTTGCCGCTCCTTGTTTGAGAAGGACAAAATCCTCTTCTCCTTTGTCATGGCCATCCGTCTTGAATCTGCTCTTGGGAAGGTTGACATGGAAGAGGTTTGCTCTCAAGGAATTGGATATGCTAACAACTTTAAAACTAAAATTAAAAATGTTTGACATGGGGTTCTTTGCTCCATACATTCTAGGATATTCCTTTATAAGGTGAAAATGATGTGTTTGTGTGCTTTTATATTTATTCATATATATATATATATATATATAGTAAAAACATGGGTCTATTTAACATTCTCATTCATATATATATATATATATATATATATATAATGTTTCTACATATAGTTGTATGGGCAATGCTAAAATAGATTCCATGGTTTTGCAGTTCAATTTCCTTCTAACGGGAGGAATAGTTTTAGAAGCAGAGCCACAAATGCCCCCTTTGCAATGGATCACCAAAAAGATGTGGGGCGAGTTCTTCCGTCTCTCCAAGGTTAACTCACATTGTGCCTTTACTTTTATAAGCTAATAACCACCAAAATAAAATATATTTATAAAAACAAAAGTGTAGATTAATGAAATGTAAAAAAAAATTAATAAAAAAAGGTTGTAAATTACTCTTTGAACATGGAGTCAATGTATAGAATGGGTTTAATTGGATGATTACAAAAGTTGTTTATATGTTCTTTTTTGTGCGCACACATTCTTTTTCATCTTGTGTGTGCATGTCCGGAATCTTTCCAAATTCAGATGTTTCTTTCTCTTATTTTAGTTTATTTTAGTTATTTAAAAAAAATATGTTAAACATTTACCGAACAAACATGATTTTCCTAATTTTAAAAAAATTCGTAGTGTTGTGTTTTTCTCTGGTTCTATTGTGAGTAACATGTAAGTTTGAAATGTTACATGTATCACTAGAATGACATTGAACTTATAATTACAATAAACTAGAATTTGTATAATATGAAAACATCCAATCAAAATCTTATTATTATTAGTAGTAGTAGTATTATAATACAAAAGAGGACACTTAAAGCTTGGAATCTTTTTCAGAATTGAAAAAATTAAAATTGCTGAAATAAAATGCTCTGTTTCACATTGACACCTTTTCATTGAAAAAATAAATTGTTGATCCTTAATAATTCAGTTCTAATCTTATATCGTTTTTGTTGATTTTTGTTGATTTTTGTTGATTTTTTATTTTTTTTATTTTTTATTTTATTTTTTCTTTAATCATTGAATTCAATATACACACACACACATTTGTTTTACAGCACCAAGAATAAAATCATTTTTAAAATAACTAATTTCTCATTTAGCAATGAGTAATGATCTTAAAAGAGTAGAACAATATGATTTAATATCTCTACAAACCACAAAATAATACTAAAATTTTAAATAGAAGATTGTAGATTAATATCTTTTGTGCAAGTTTTTATTATTGATTTTATTTTTCTAAATGCAATCATCACTACTGAATTTTAGATTTTTTTCAAATAAATGAAAGTCTCACGTTGCTTAAGTTTTTATTTATTTATTTATTTATTTTTACAAACAGCATTATCTTTTTTT